>NC_138902.1:15741399-16366761 GCF_965194825.1 Balaenoptera physalus
AGAGTTATTAAATAATGGGTGTAGCCAACAGTCCCAAGGGTATTTTATTTTAATCAGAAACCTCTTAAAGACCCCGAAGACTTCAAGACTGAAGCAAGTAAAGGCCTGGTGGCAGACAGGGTAGAAGAAAAAAAAAGGGGAGAGAAGGCATTAGTCAGTGCCAGTGACACTTCAGCATCTTGCTAGTGGCAACTTCCTTGTAAGCATAGCTTGATGTCACCAACTGGCCTGACACATTTGTCTAAGGCCTTTCCGGTCAGGGTAGTTGGATCAGTAGCCAGGAGAGGGCAGCAGAGGGCTGGAACCACTGGTTAGCATACAAAGTAGGTAAATTTCTCAGGATAGGGCGAAAGCGCAGTCCAGAGAGACCCAAGAGGATTGCCATATGTAGTGAATACCGTGAAGCTTCTTCAGGCCCAAAGCGTCCATGCCGCAAGGGCTGGGAACACTGGCTGCGAAAGCTCACAGCTGCGTAGTCACTGAGAATTGCCCTGGGCAGCAGGGAATTGCTTCGCTCAGGTTATGCCTTCTCTATGGGGTCGGCCCGTGATTGGCTAGTGCAGGGATGGAAAGGTCTGGCCACCTTGCCTGAGTGTGGGACAACTGTCCAAGATCCTGGCTCCAGGACTGGGTGAGGCCTCCACTACAGATCAGTTTTCCCCACTGTCCCGGCTTCCTTACAGGGGCGTCTCCAGAGACCACGTCCTCATAAATACATAGTCCTCAGAGGCGGTTTCCAGGGAGCCCCATCTATGATATTCAACATCCTGGTATCAAGAAGGCCAACGGTTGGGCTTCCCTGGTGGCGCAGTGGTTGAGAATCCGCCTGCCAATGCAGGGGACACGGGTTCGAGCCCTGGTCTGGGAAGATCCCACATGCCGCGGAGCAACTAAGCCCGTGAGCCACAATTACTGAGCCTGCGCGTCTGGAGCCTGTGCTCCACAACAAGAGAGGCCGCGACAGTGAGAGGCCCGCGCACCGCGATGAAGAGTGGCCCCCGCTCGCCGCAACTAGAGAAAGCCCTCGCACAGAAACGAAGACCCAACACGGCTAAAAATAATTAATAAATAAATAAATAAATTTATTAAAAAAACAAAAAGAAGGCCAACAGTTGGGCTTCCTTGGTGGCACAGTGGTTAAGAATCCACCTGACAATGCAGGGGACACGGATTTGAGCCCTGGTCTGGGAAGATCCCACATGCCGCAGAGCAACTAAGCCCATGCACCACAACTACTGATCCTGTGCTCCAGAGCCCGCGAGCCACAACTACTGAAGCCCGCGCGCCACAGCTACTGAGCCCGCACGCCTAGAACCCGTGCTCCGCAGCAAGGGAAGCTACCGCAGTGAGAAACCCACACACCGCAACGAAGAGAAGCCCCGCTAGCCGCAACTAGAGAAAGCCCGGGCGCAGCAACAAAGACCCAACACAGCCAAAAATAAATAAATTAAATAAATAAGTTAAAAAAAAAAAAAGCCAACGGTTAACCCAGCAGAGTAGGGAGTGGATTAGCTTTCAGCCTGGAGCACTCATGATACACAGCATGGAGTCCAAGGTCAGGGCTGGAGGCAGATGCGTGAAGGAAGAGATAAGGCTCGGCTCAAGCAGGAGGAACTGGGATGCAACTAGAACCCAGTCCAACATCCAATGGAACTGGGACCACAAAAGCCAGAGCCAAGAGGAGCAGAGTGGACCGAGGATGGACGTCACACTCCTTCAATAACACCTAAGCGGACCTTGTTATTTTTCACTGGAGCAGACTCAAGCGTGGTTGGGTGGAAAGGTCTTCTCGTGTGCCCTCCTGCCCACGCTCAGCTCCCAGCACTGAGCAGCCAGCAGCACCCACGCCTCCAGGCCCCATCCAAGCACTGTGTGTGCTTGCACTGACTGTGGTTGCACTTATTACCCTGGGGCGATCCCGGGACCCCCAAGCTAGGATCACATGGCACGTTCAGACGTGCCCAGAAACACCGTTTCCTATGAAGATGTGGCCAAGGAGACTGGCGAAAAATAGAGTTTCTTTGCTTTTAAGATTCCTCTTTAATTTCCCTGAAATTCTTTTAAACCCTGGGGCGTGTAGGCCATTGCCTGTTTTCAAGTTCATGGTAGGATTATTCCACCTAAATAATAGAGGGGCCGGGCCTTTGTAGCTTCGGCAGAGCCCCCTTCATGAAGCCTCCTATTGTTAGAGAAACAGACTCCGGGGATTGAATGCAGCGAATTCAGCTTTGAGGGGCGTGTACCAGAGTCCGGGGCTTCCGCAGGGAGGTGACTGAACGGCCCAAGGATTAATGTACTATTATTACATTACTCTTTAAGCTTCAAAGGTCTGCCAGGAGTGCTAAGCTCACTATCTAGTCCATGACATTTTAAGAACAAATAATACATTAATATATTTAATTTGAGAATAAACACATACATTACAGGCAAGGGATTTTGTCTATGCTGATAAGGCACCAAATGACCTTTCCAGCGCAATCCCAGCACGCAGAGCCGAAAAGGGACGTGTTCCAAAAAACCTTTTATATCTATTCGGCTGTAATGTGTGGGCTTTAATGCAGGTTTGGCCCGTGTGGTGCTGCAGCTACCACGGTCTTCAGAGATGGGAGCTTTTGCTATAATTACCCCCTTTGACGTTAATCTGCAGGAACACTCAGTCTTGTTGCCTCAAATTAGTTAATCAATTAAGTGTCAAACCACAAAATGTTGGAGGTTTGGGTTTGGATTTATTGTCTTGGCAGACACTTCCTCCTTCAGCCCCTTGGCTTCTTTTCTCCTTCTCCCTTGCAGGGGAGCTGGCTTTGCAAAATGACCAGTCACTCATTGTTTATTTCTGGCCTATTAGCAAAACAGTTGAAGTTGCATAAGCCTGGTGCCCAGGACTGGAGCAGCCCTGAGGTTGACGGCTTGGATAGCATTCAGGTGAAGTTGTGTATCTGTGGGGTTTTTTTAAATTTATTTTAATTAGTTACTTTTTTTTATTGGGGTATAGTTGCTTTACAATGTTGTGTTAGTTTCTGCTGTACAATGAAGTGAATCAGCTATACGTATACATATATCCCCTCCCTCTTGGACCTCCCTCTCACCCTCCCCCCCATCCCACCCATCTAGGTCACCACAGAGCACCTGAGCTGAGCTCCCTGTGCTATACAGCAGGTTTCATGCCTTTCCTGGGCTTCACTTAGCACAGCACAGAGTTGATGAGCTGGCCTCCTCCTCTGGGCTTGCTAAGCTCAGCCATTCTGGAGCCCACGTTAATTGATGGAAAGCCTTGTTTACCGTGACGTCACTCTCCCAAGGTGAGCCAGGGACAGGCAGCGGTGTTTCCAGAACGCCCTGCTCAGAACGTCTGTTTTCTCCAGGGTCCTTGGCTCCCCGCTAGCTGTGTCTGGACTTGCTGCCACTGTGGGCTCCAGGGGGACCTGGCGATGGCTGAGCAAACTGCCGAGGGGCCTGGACCAGGGCTCTGGGTCTGGCTGCCTGTGTATCCCGTGGGTTCCACTGACATCACCCCGAGAACAGATCACTTCCACTCCAGCCCACTCTCACCATCTGTCTCAGCTGAACCACATAAATGAGCTCACCCTCCAATCTCAGATAGGCACCACCAAAATCATGAGAATAATTCTACTTGGTGATGAAAAATACAAGGTAAGTAAGACATGGTCCCAGTATTTCAGGAATGTATAGTCTCATTGAAGAAACAGAGATTTATGTATGTAACAATCAAAAAAAGTAACACAGGGCAATGCATATATATTCAATGGCTAAGTTGTGTGCTCTGCCTATGTAGGGCTCATGGTCAGTATCAGTGTGGTCAGAACTACCTTGTTTCTTTCCTGGAGATTATAGGCCCTTTTTAGATTGATAGGTGGGCAGGCCATTCCCGTGGTTCCAAAGTCTGGGGATTAGTGCCTATCCACAGTGAGTTACATCCTTTTTAAACTTTGGGGAGTTAAAATGTCCTTTCTTTGTGATATAATGGTGACAGTCGATGGTCACTTTTTGAAGTCTAAATTTTGCGAAATAGAAAAGTTGACTGTACTGTGTTAGGTGCAAAAGATTTTATTGGTTTCGTATTTTATGTGAACGTTTTACTTCTCCATGAAATCCCAAACTCTGAATCCCCAAATCTACAGCACCCAAATCTGTCTTAATCTCATTTTACTGCTTCCGTGTTATAGTGGAGGAGATGACACAGAGAAGGCAGAACACTTGCCCACCACAAGCTCTTCCATCCTATGCCCCTGGGGTCCCCACAAAGTTGAGGACAGTTGGCGCTTCATTTCTAATGGTGCCACACTTTGGTCACTCTGTGTATTCCAGGCTACCAGCCTGCACTGATATTCCAGTGAAAACACTAGAAGGATTATAGAAATTTTCCACCTGGAAGAGACCTTAGGTATTGAATCTAACGCCTTCATTTCAGAGCAGAGGAAATTGAGGCTCAGAAAGGGGAAAGGCTTCCCCAAGAGCAATTGTCACCCCCCTCTACTTGGGGTTCAATGTCCATCATCCAGGGCATTGCTCTCGCCAGCAGCCCTCCTGGGTCCTAGATGCCAGACCCCTTGGGACTGCTTTCCTTCCCCTTGAACCGTGAGCTTCCTCCCTCACTAACTAATCCTGTGATCAGATGTGGGTGATTTCCAAAAAGCCCCTTTGGGGTCCCGCCGGTCCAAGTCAGAAGACTCAGATTACTGCTGGGTATTGCAAAGCCCTGGGGTTGGAGTCAGAGAGATCTGTATGCAAATTTCACAGCTTGGGCAAGTAGCTGAATCTCCATATAGCCATTGAGCCATCCTTGAAATATGGACACGAAACTTACCTGGCAAGCAGTTTTCAGCATCCACGTGATCATGTATGAAAAACAAGCAGGGCAGGTATGAGAAGTAGAAATTCTTCTCCCCAGCTTCCCTGAGCCTGTGCTGTTCTTCCTTAGGCTGAGAAACTGGTGGCAGAGGGAGGGCACAAGTCACACTGTACAGGTCTCAGTGTTGACCTTGCAAGTTTCCCCGCAAGATTAACCAGCCATGGTACCTGGAAGCCCTAAATTATCCTCATCGTTTAAAGAGTAATGAAAAAATCAAAGCAAGGTGGACCATATCCTTTAAGTTTCACCCAGTGTTGGGTTGCCTAATTCTCATTATCTTACCTGTGTTTTAATGAAGCCTTGAGGAAGTCTTTATTTACTTATGTATTTATTATTTAATTGAAGTATAATTGATTTACAATGTTGTGTTAGTTTCAGGTGTACGGCGCAGTGATTCAGTTATACATATATATATGTATGTATACATTCTTTTTCAGATGCTTTTCCATTATAGGTTATTATAAAATATTGAATATAGCCCCCTCTGCTCTACAGTAGGTCCTTGTTGTTATCTATTTTATATACAGTAGTGTGTATACGTTAATTCCAAGCTCCTAATTTATCCCTCCCCCCCCCAACCCTTTCCCCTTTGGTAACCAGAAGTTTGTTTTCTATGTGGGTCTATTTCTGTCTTGTATATAAGTTCATTTGTAGCATTGGTTTTTAGATTCCACATATAAGCAATATCATATGATACATGTCTTTCTCTGTCTGACTTACTTCACTTAGTAGGAAGTCTTTTCTTAGAGTGGGATAAGAAATTCCCTCTGACTTCCTAAGCAGCTCGCTGGCCTGCACGTGGCTTTGCAATCCAAGCCTCGCAGGAGCCCTGTGACCTTGGAGTATCCACAAGCCTAGAGGAGAAGGAATGGGCCAGTTGAGTCAAGGTCCTTTGGCCAGTCTGGTCTTATATGTCTGCCCATTGAAAACTGAACCTTCTGTTCTTTTCTCAGCCCTTTAGATTCTTTCATTTCAAATTTCCCTTAACACATATAAAACATGCCAAAAAAAAAAAAAAAATCCCTGGACACCAAGGATGTGCCTCTCCTCCAAGGAGGCTTGGGTGGGTGAGTCACTCTGCCTGTTTCCTTGCCCATCTGCCTGCCTGCAAGACTCACCGTCAGGGCTTTTGTTTCCTCAAGCGATGATTTATGCCGGTGGACCCCGGGCAGGGAAAAGTCGAGTATCAATTCCGCTGGGTTACCGTGTTAAATGACCAATGCACGGATGCTTACTGCTGCCTCGGGAGCAGTGAAAGCCCTTCGACTCCCGACGCTGCTGTCCCCCCACTCTGTTGACGTTCAGTTAAAAATGTAAATAAAAAGACTGCACTTTGGAGAGAGTCAGCTGAGGAGGGCGGAGGGAAAATTGCAAAAGCGAAGTTTATTGATCCCCTGGTCAAGATTGATGGCACAATAAGAGCGGGAGGCGAAGAGTGATTTTGCTTTTGAAAACGTTGATGAATAAGCACTCAGGGGCAACAGACAGCCGGTCCCACGGAGTGATGGACGGTGGTGGGGGGAACAAGGTGCGTTTTCATACGTGGGTGAAAGGAGAGGAAGACTTATTAAAAAAATGAATGACCACGTGTGGCAGGGATATGCCGGTAGGGAGAAGAAAGCCATTGATTTATGTGTACTACTGGCATTTGAAAATTCAATAAAAACATTGACAAATGAGACGCAAACCTGGCCACAGGACAGCGCTGGGCCTGGGGTGGAGAAACAAAATGCCAAGGTCAGGGAGAAGGAACAGAAAAATATGCTTATGTTGGAAAGCCTTTATGCTAACTCGTCCGCCTAAAGACATTAAGAAAAATCCTTCTGTGATCAGTGCCCGGCCCTCTGAGTCTGCAGGGCGGGCCGGGCAAGGGGAGGGGGAGGGGGGAGGCGGATGGTGGGACTAGGGTGTCCCCTCTCCTCCTGCGGCCTGAACAGAGACTGTTTCTCACTGGCCACTGGGTGGCTGGCTTCCTTGGGCCTCCTTGCCCTGCTGCCAGAGTCCGAAACAAAAGCACCCTCACAGCTGGGGAAATTTCCCTGTTCTGTCCGGGGCTATTCGTTCCTGGGGTCCCGTTGCCAGCACTTTACCTGCACTGCCTTTGTTTTTTATTCACCGCCATTTGTGTAATGTTGTCAGTCCCCATGTGGTGGGTCCTCTGGTCCCTGAGGACAGGCCTGTTTTAGGGCTCAGTAACGCTCCCGGGATCTTGCAAATGAGTAAATGAGTGTGACGGGCCACCTCTTTGACTTAGGCACCCAGTGGTCTTTCTCTTCCTTTCTCCACTCCCTACTCAGTCCTGAGGTTTTTTCCTGAAATATCTTCCCTTTGCTCCCATCCAATCACCCATCCATTCATCCATCCATCCATCCATTCACCCATCCACCCATCCATTCATCCATCCATCCATCCAGTCTGTGTGAAGGAGGGGCTCTGCACTTGGCACTGGGCCAGATGGAAAGTATAGACATAATCTGTGACTTAAGAGTTTGGGCAGAATCTTCTGTTGAGCATTGCTTCTCTTTGGAAACAATGGATACAGAGCTCTTAGCACCCATTACTCTTCCCAATCACAGAGGTTCTCAAATGTCACACTGATGGCTGCCTTTCCAAGAAGTCTCTCTGTGGGCCAAGCTGAGCTGCCCTGGGGCTTCTGGGTTTGCTTTGCTTCAAGCCACCCTTGGCAATACTGTATCCACGCCTTTTCTTGGCTCTCTCAACTTATCGCCCACTGTTACTCATCTAAAGAAGGACACTGGAAACAGAGCAAACCTGAAACAATGCTCCCTGACTGCCTGGATATGTGGGAGCACACACACATATACACACATACACACACAGACACACAGACACACAC
Source organism: Balaenoptera physalus (assembly GCF_965194825.1). Lineage (NCBI taxonomy): Eukaryota > Metazoa > Chordata > Mammalia > Artiodactyla > Balaenopteridae > Balaenoptera > Balaenoptera physalus. The sequence goes on from NC_138902.1 coordinate 15,749,127, forward strand.
ACAAACACATACACACACAAACACACATACACACAAACACACATACAAATACACATGCACATACACACAAACACATACACAAACACATACCCAGACACATATACAAACAGACACACACACACACGTGTGCACACGGGCCCTGCCCCTTGACCGCAGCGCCCTGCAAGAGCTGGCCTTTGACCTGGGGCCTGCGTGGCCTCGTGGTTCCCATGGACACTGCCCCCACTCCTCTGCCTTTCACCTCAGCGTCCTGGGGATCCACATGCTGACCGTGTGACTCTGTGATTTTAACCTTTCAGCCACTTAACACGTTCCCTTCTCGAGGGCTGGTGGCCTGTCAGCGAGGCTCTTTGCTCCGTCGCCACTTCTGCCCTTGTCCCCCACGGGCTTCCTGTGACATCTTCTCCAAATGCTACAAGGAGAGGGGGCTTGAGCAGAAACAGAAATCCTTGCTAACCTCCTCTTGGAAACATCTGGAGCAGCAGCCGCTTCCAGGGGCTTGTCCAGGGGCCTGAGCCAAGTGGACGGAAGGACCATGGGCCCAGCTGTGGGTCCCTGATGTCTTCTTTGGGTTTCCGCAGGTCTCCACAGGCCTCCAGGAGTTCACTGAAGTTTCAAGTTTGAACATTTTATTAACTTGTACAATGCAACTATGTCTTCTTTTCTCTGCTCTGCTTTTCCCATTTGCCTTAGTTCCTAGTGGCAGATACAGGTAATAAAGAGCTGAGGGCTGGGATGGTGCAGTGGACAGATCGTGAGAGCCAGTCCCAGGTTTCACCAGCCTCCTTGTGGATTCCCAGCCCACGGTTTGAAGAAGGCTTTCGTAAATCTGTTCTTGTCTGTTTAATGACCACAGGCATAGCTATCAGAATCATCTCTTACCAATTCTTTGAGAAAACTCACATTAATCACCTTGGGGGAGCCACTTAGCTAGGCCAGTGAATACCATAAGGATCCTGCCTTCCCAGATTCACGGGGTGGGGCTGGGGGATTAGAGAATCTTACACGTACAAGCAAATGACTGCACTTCACCAGTATATCTCACAGGGCCTAGAACAGGTTTGGCATCTGGCAGTCACTCAACAAACATGTGTTGAATCAGTGAATGAATACAATGCATTAAGCGCTACGATAGAGAAATGGAAGTGTGCCCTGGGGATATGGAAGCTTCATTTTGTGTCTGAGAATTAAGAAAGCCTTAACAGGAGAGATGGCATTTGAATTTCGCCTGGAAGCATGAATAAGAATTCAGAGAATGAAGCAAAATCCCTCAGGTTAAAGTAAAGGATGGAGTGAACGGGTCACGTTGGAGTCAGACCAGTTCATAGGGAGCCGAGCTAGTTCAGGTGAGTGACAGGGGGTGAGTTAACCTAAAAGTAATCATCACTGACATTTTTTGGAGCACTCACCCTGTGTTAAGTGTTTTCACGCTGGCTATGCGGTGTACTTTCAGCCATGTTCTCATTTGATCTTTACGACCTTATTTTTACAGACGAGGACACTGAGATTCAGAAAGGCTCGTGAGAGTGGCATGGACATATGTACACACGACCAAATGTAAAACCGATAGCTAGTGGGAAGCAGCCGCATAGCACAGGGAGATCAGCTCCGTGTTTTGTGACAACCTAGAGGGGTGGGATAGGGAGGGTGGGAGGGAGACGCAAGAGGGAGGGGATAGGGGGATGTATGTAAATGTATAGCTGATTCACTTTGTTATAAAGCAGAAACTAACACACCACTGTAAAGCAATTATACTCCAATAAAGATGTTAAAAAAAAAAAAGACTTGGCCACCTCCTGTGGGTCCTTAGATGGTGAACTAGTGCTGGAACCCAGGTCAGTCTGACCCAAAGTCCGTGATGTTAAGCGCCAGGCGGCAGGGAGTTTCCAGAAAACCTGATTCTTGAGAAGACGCTGACTCAAAGCTGGCAGGCTGCCTGGCACCTAGCCGTTACCGTCAACATTGCATGGATGAGTCAGTAGTGACCTGGGCCTGGGAGACCGAGGGGCTTGGCTCTTTTCCTTGAACTATACCCCCAGGAAGGAAGGAAGGGAAGTGTGCAGGGAATCTCGCTGGGCATTAAAGTGAGCGTAAACCCTACACGAATTGACTTTTAGTCACAGAAGATAATCGTTTGTCACAAAACATCGGAGCTGGCAAGTGACTCAGATAACCTCCTCAGAGGTTCTCAAAAGTGGTTTCTGTTTCCCCAGGGAAATTCCTTTCTCCAGACACAATCCACAGCTCACCTGGGAGGGAGGACGGACAGAGGAAAAGTGGGGCTGCTCTGTCTGGATGGAGGTGGGAGTGGGGTTGCCGGAAGGTTCAAGCCCCAACGTTCAGCCTCCTCACGTCCCCGCAGTAGGTGCTGATGTGCCCTGACGGACTCTTAGGGCAGATGGAACATCCTCTGAAACCCCTGGACGAGGTCAAGAGCTGCGGAGAAACCTCTGGGGAGGGAAGGAGGCAGTGGCCGGCACACAGCTGGGGCCACGCGACGCCCCGAGTCAGCTACAGCTCTTGAGCCTCGTGGACCCTAATCATTTTAGGCAAATTAAATAAGGACATAGGAGAAGGTCCTCCTGAGCAGTTTCCAGGGATTTGCTGCCCGGCTGGCTTGGGGGACAAAAGTGATCAGGGCCTCCTAGCGATTGATTCCATTATTTTCCTGCATTCTCTCCGGTTCCAACCGCCACCCAGTTAGGCATGGGGTGGGGGGGCTGCTCAGGGCTGAGGTGCAGGAATTCTCTCCTGGCAGGTGTCCGGGGACCCTGGGGAGCCTCTTTAAGAGCAGTAGAAGCAGCTTCTTCGTCTTTACGTTTCCTCCAGTCTAGATACATTGCTGAGAGTGAAAGCTTGCATTTGTTGACTGAATAATAAAAGTTTGTCTTCCTTGAAAGTACTGCTTGCCATGAGGCTCCCATCTGTTTTGCTAAGACAGCTACTCCAATTTTAGGTATTTTCTTCCCTAAACCTCTTTTTTTTTTTTTTTTTCAGTGAGGCCACACCCTTTGTTCACAGAGACACAGATGGGACCAGGGCGGGGGGCGGGAGGGGGAGGAGGCCGGGACACGCCACATGCCACCACTTTGAGCATCTCTGCTCCGGGAGCGTTGAGGCAGTGACCCAATCCCCATCTGCTTCCTGCAGGGCCGCTGTTAAGGGTCAATAACACGTCTTTCGTGAGCATGTTAACAATGACTGTTTCTTACCAATCTTACTTCTCCTAAGAGGCAATGCAGGCAACTGGCCCACAGCTGCCCTGGCCACGAGCTTGACTAGCCCGGGGCTGCCTCGGCATCCGGTCCCAAGTGGGCACTGCCAGGCTGGACAGAGGGAAGGAAGGACAGGTCCCAGTGTCCTGAGAACATTGAAGGTGGGCGTGGGGCAGGGGTGGGAGGTGGAGGCCCCTGCCTACTACCTTGGCCATTTCCGGGGAGGCAGGTCCCGGTGACCCAAGGAGCTGATGTGCCAGGAGGTGCTCTGCAAACTGCTTTTAGGCAAACTTGCCTCTTCTCCCAGGCAGGGGTGGAAATTCTCTTCCTGTGGAAGCAGATTGTCCATCTGTCCAGGCCAACTCTGTGGCCTAAGTGCTGTGTGGCCTCCAGCGCATCTCTGAGCCTGGGTTTCCTTGTCTGGAAAGCGGGGATAATAACACTCACCTCATAAAACGTTGTAGGGATTGTAGGTCATTCGCGACTGTGAAGTTCTGTGAGAGCTATAGTGCGCCGTGTAAATGAAAAATTATTTCCTGGAGCCCTTGAGGCAGAGAAGAGGTTTCCCTCTCATGATCTCGTGGTGTGGGAAAACCACCATCAGGCCGTCTGTAGGAGCTCTCAGGGCCGGGGTTCTGAAGGATCAGTCAAGGGCAAGGAGGAGTAATACGACAGATGCATGCTCGCTCTGGGTTTGTCTTTTCTCTTGCTGTTTCTGGATAGGTGGCCGGGGCGTCTCCTTCCACACCCCATGACTCACCAAGTGGGAAATGGGCAGGGTCCTTGTCTTCGTTTTACCCAAAGCTTTTGACTCTTTCCCAGGATGTGGGCTCACGGTTAGACGTGCTAGGTGGAGCCAGTCTGGTTTAACTTAGTCCCTTTCTGGTCTGATCACTTTGCTGGCAGAGGGTCGGCTGTTGTCGTTTACAACCTTCCCACTCAGGGCCGCTGCAGTCCTTGGATTCCCTCAGAGCCGAGAAAGTGGTGGGACAAAGACAGAGGGACAGACAGACAGACTGAGGTTGCAAAATTCTGATAAGTGAGTCTGGAAAAAAGAGATCTCCCTTCACTGCTTTGGGAGGTGGCTATGACAGTGAGGTCATATGTATATTAGTGAATACGAAGATGAGGTCATGTTGATATGTGCATTTCACGGCTGTGATTTCTGAAGACAATGGCCAGAGAATCAGACTCACGCTGTCTACTCCCCACTGTTAGGCTGAGAATACAGAGGAAGAGCCAGTAACACCAGGAAGATCACAGCCACGGCCAAAGCTGTTTCCTGACGCCCTGTTTGCCTGTGTTTTTTTTCACGACTACTTGCCATCATCTTGGCCAATAGTAGGTCAGGATATAAAGCTTGAGGGATGGGTAGATACGCATTGCCCATTTTCTTATATATACCATGAAGTACCAACTTCAGACATCAAGTGAAATAAAGAGAAAAAATAGGATCTGACGTCCTGTGATATAAAATGTTTATTAACTGGGATATAAATGGCATTTATTTGTTGGCAAACCTAACCTACAGGAAAACGAAGACCTAGCGTGGAATTCCATTTGCTAAAAACATACTCTTTCTTCTTGGAGGTGGGATAAAATGTGTCAGCAACTTGATGGGGGTGAGGAGAAGATAGAGAGAACACAGAGACTATTAATGAAACGTTTTCCTTCGGGTTTAGTTCCTGGCTTCAGCTCACGGCAGCTGAAATCCCGGTTCCACTACTTATTTCCCATGTGTCTCAGGACAAGGTACTTAGCCTCTGTTTCCCCCTCTTTCCTCCTTTATAAACTGGAGATAATAGTAAAAATCATTCTCTCTTGTTATGAATATTAAATGAGTTAATACAAGTAAATTACTAGAACAATGCTTGGTTTGTGGTAAACATTCAACCAACGGGAGCTACTGATATTATTCCAATGGAAAATTGCACTTGACTGTGAGCCCCGTGAAGGCAGGGGCATGACTGCCTGTCTCACCACCTCGATGTTTAGCAGAGTGCTTGGGGCCCAATAGACCCCTAATAACTATTTGTTGACTGAACAATGGGAAGAGTCTGGCTCCATGGAAGTTGTCTAAACTGTAGAGTTCAGAAAGTGTCGAAAGGCGTAATTTGGGATTGTGAGGATAAAGTCAGCAGTTTCCACACCTCAGCAGTGACTGAGATGACACAGAGAGACCCTGGCATTGTGAGTCTGAGGCTCAGACCAAGCAGGCCAACACCTGATTTTCAGCATGGCGGCGCCTAAAAGCTAGTGAAGGGTAGAATTGTCTATAACCAGTTGGATAGTCGAGTCGTTCACACAAATGCTAACAGTGGCATCGAGGGTCCACAGCGCATAATCAAGGAACCAGTACTCCCCCTCCAATTCCAGCTTGCAGTATTTCTAGTCGTGTTGTTTGGGTGAGGACCAGTGGTCAGGGGTACAGGGACTGCCACGAGGTCGTGGGGTGATGGGAGATGAAGGGTCTCTTTCTCCGAGGCAGCTGGGCTTGTTTTAATGGGCAAGGTCAGCAATGAAATGACCAGGAAGAGAAATTGCTGTCATTATGCATCAGTGGCAATCTTCTATCAATGATTCCCCCTGTACCGTTCCCTTTGCCACGGGCTGAAGCAAACATGGCCCTAATCAGTTTTACATCTCCGTTTAATTTTATTGGAAAGAAGAGCTGGCAATGCATCACAGAGGCCGGGTGTGACACGAAAGGTGACCCCCCGCCAACTTAATGGCACAATACATAACCCTTAATGAAGTTGCTATCTTGTCCCTCTTTGGCTGTCTCAGCCCCATGATTTACGATGGCATCATTTTGCTTTGCCCTCTTTTCATTTCAGCTTTGACAAAGTGGATGGAACAATTATCTTCGTTATCGGCCAGAGCAGTAGAAATGTGATAGTTGGGAGATTTCTGCGGGTGGAAGGCCTTGGCTGGGGATCAAAACCAATGGTGAAATGTGCTTAGGAATTTTTTTTCTCCTCTTCCCTTCTTCCTGTGACTGTGGGCTCTTGAAGATGGATGGTGTATCCCAGAGAGCGGTGTGAGTCCTGTATCATTGTGGCAAGAAGTAATTTCAGGAGACGGGGAGGCTGCAGATAGAACAGAGCTTGGAATTTTGCAGTTTGTTCTCTCTGAGCTCCTTATATTTGCTTTTCCGTGCACACCCAGGCCAAGTTCTCGCTATCACAGCTTTATCTCCCATCCATTTGCAGGAATGGAACATAGATTTTTCTATTTTATAAATGATACCCTGCATTTATTTTGTCTAATTAAATGTTGTTTATTCATTCACTACTCAATCAACATTTATTGGGTGCCGCCTAGATATTAAACAAAATTAGGGGCTGTGGAAAGACAGAGAAGGAATAGTGATGGATTTAATCCTCAAGAAATGGTATATTCGACCAATAGAAATAAGACGTGAATATAAGTGAAGGTAACATAAAATGGGAAGGGATTTGCATATCAAGAGCTGAGGGCGGAGGGTCCTGGGTTGTTCACAGGAAGGAGAATTTATTTCCAAAATGAGAGCTGGACCTTAAAAGGGGAACAGGATGTGGACAGATAAAAATGAGATGCATTTGTATCTATCATCTTTTTTTTTTTTAACATCTTTACTGGAGTATAATTGCTTTACAATGGTGTGTTAGTTTCTGCTGTATAACAAAGTGAATCAGCTTTATGCATACATATATCCCCATACTCCCTCCCTCTTGAGCCTCCCTCCCACCCTCCCTATCCCACCCCTCTAGGTGGTCACAAAGCACGGAGCTAATCTCCCTGTGCTATGCGGCTGCTTCCCACTAGCTATCTGTTTTACATTTGCTAGTGTATATATGTCCATGCCACTCTCTCACTTTGTCCCAGCTTACCCTTCCCCCTCCCCATGTCCTCAAGTCCATTCTCTACATCTGCGTCTTTAGTCCTGTCCTGCCCCTAGGTTTGTCAGAACCATCTGTGTTTTAGATTCCATATATAAGTGTTAGCATATGGTATTTGTTTTTCTCTTTCTGACTTACTTCACTCTGTATGACACACTCTAGGCCCATCCACCTCACTACAAATAACTCAATCTCGTTTCTTTTTATGGCTGAGTAATATTCCATTGCATATATGTGCCACATCTTCTTTATCCATTCATCTGTTGACGGACACTTAGGTTGCTTCCATGTCCTGGCTATTGTAAATAGTGCTGCAATGAACATTGTGGTACATGACTCTTTTTGAATTATGGTTTTCTCAGGGTATATGCCCAGTAGTGAGATTGTTGGGTCGTATGGTAGTTCTATTGTTAGTTTTTTAAGGAAACTCCATACTGTTCTCCATAGAGGCTGTATCAATTTATATTCCACCAACAGTGCAAGAGGGTTCCCTTTTCTCCACACCCTCTCTAGCATTTATTGTTTGTAGATTTCTTGATGATGGCCATTCTGACTGGTGTGAGGTGATAGCTCATTGTTGTTTTGATTTGCATTTCTCTAATGATTAATGATGTTGATCATCCTTTCACGTGTTTGTTGGCAATCTGTATATCTTCTTTGGAGAAATGTCTATTTAGGTCTTCTGCCCATTTTTGGATTGGGTAGGTTGTTTGTTTTTTGACATTGAGCTGCATGAGCTGCTTGTATATTTTGGAGATTAATCCTTTGTCAGTTGCTTCATTTGCAAATACTTTCTCTCATTCTGAGGGTTGTCTTTTTGTCTTGTTTATGTTTTCCTTTGCTGAGCAAAAGCTTTTCAGTTTCATTAGGTCCCATTTATTTTTATTTTCATTTCTCTAGAAAGTGGGTCAAAAAGGATCTTGCTGTGATTTATGTCATAGAGTGTTCTGCCTATGTTTTCCTCTAAGAGTTTTATACTGTCTGGCCTTACATTTAGGTCTTTAATCCATTTTGAGTTTATTTTTGTGTATGGTGTTAGGAAGTGTTCTAATTTCATTCTTTTACATGCAGCTGTCCAGTTTTCCCAACATTACTTATTGAAGAGGCTGTCTTTTCTCCGTTGTATATCCTTGCCTCCTTTATCAAAGATAAGGTGACCATATGTGTGTGGGCTTATCTCTGGGCTTTCTATCCTGTTCCATTGATCTATATTTCTGTTCTTGTGCCAGTACCATACTGCCTTGATTACTGTAGCTTTGTAGTATAGTCTGAAGTCAGGGAGCCTGATTCCTCCTCTATCATCTTATAGACAATGCAGATATAAAAATAGGGAGTAGGGTAGATAATCAGACCAGATTTTGGTAGCAGTTTCATGTTATTCTGCCAAAAAAGATAGGAGAGGTTTTGGGTCAGGGCAGTAATCAGTCAGTGTTTCAGTTTGTGCCTCCAGATATCCAAGTGGAGATGAGAATATAGTGTTTTGTTGAAGAACGAAGAAATTTACTTATAATAGCAACTTCTGATGGGCAGGACGTCCAGTTCATGGGCTGGACGTCCATGTTGGGAACTTAGGCCCTGGTGTCCTTTGCTGGTGGAGGCTTATGGATGGTACACTCTTACATTGACTAGATAACTTTGTCTCTGGGCACCGTATTTTTCAGATAGATAAGCTTGCAAAATCCACTCCGAAAGTCTTTCTTTCCATTGTATCTGACTCAGAGAGAATTGCAATTAGTTTTCACTTACCTATGGGTTCTATGAAGTCCAAAGATAATTGGTTGGAGGTTCTTTAACCAATGAGACTCTCTTGGCAAATACCACCTAAATGAGGCCTGTGCTATTAATGGGATTGTTGAAATGGTGACAGTTTCACCACAGCCTTCTTCTCAGGTAGATGGAGAGCTGTAACGCTGACATGGTTAACTGGGGTCTAAAGTAGATCCTTCATATCAATCTGCATGTAAGTAAATTTAAAAATAAATATGTCATATAAATCGACATATGTGTATACAGGGAGCCCATTTCCGGAAAAGTCAATATACAATCCATTTCATCTCTGCCTCTCGTTCTGTTCGGTGTCTAGAGAGTGAGGGGAGCAGGGAGAAAGGCGGTTCCACATCCTGACTCTATTTTCTAAAAGTAGCACATACTCAATACTTAACTTTCAGCTAGTTCGTTGACATGATGGTTGGTTAAGTCTGTAGTTAAAAATACGCGAGGTTGCAGCATGAAAACATGGCTAACACCATTCAAAATGCGATGCAAATCTCAACAGTCAGACTGCAAAGCACACAGAAGGGGGTACAAGAGTGGCATTTTGTTCTTCTCTTGTCCCCACGTCCAACCACGGAAGCAGGCTTCCTTCCCACCCACCTGCCCTGCCCAACGAGGTATATTCATCACTGCCTGTGGTGTCAAAACTGGCCTCACTTTTGTCCCTCATGGGTGCTGTGCAGGATGGAGAGACTTGAAAAACAGGAGAAACATCAACCAAACAACCAGGGCTGTTTGTTTTTGTATTCCCTTGTTGCAGTCTCCACGGGGAGGCGGAGGTCCCTTTTCCCCTGTCCTTCTCCTTACTGCTGTCAGGTGGGGGAGGGGAAGGGCCTCGGTAACCCAGAATACAAGCTTGTCTGTCATGGGCAGCGCCACATGTCCGAGGACCACCCAGGGGCTCCCCCTGAACACGCAGTAGAGGGTGATGGGATAATCTTTGGGAAAGAAAACCAGACATTTTTTGGCTGGAGTTGGGGAAAAAGGGAGGTGGGGCTGGGACCCCGCTGTTACTTCCTTTGATCTCAGTACATTGGAAAGGTCTTTCCCCTGATTCCTGCTGATATTTCCTGATGGAAATTTCTTCCATTGACAGAGATACAGATGGAGTTTAGCGACATGGGACTGCAGACACACTCTGGGATAATGAAAAAATGCCCAGGGTGGCCATATGCTCCATGGCCATTTGTTAGAAGGCACTCCAGTTGGGTGAATACATAATAGCATTTTTGACAGCATTGACTAAGGGATCTCCTCAGTATTTCTATGTCTTTTTGCATTTGTTGGTCTAACATGTGTAAATTTTGAAATTTTAGTCCTGTTTGTTAACATTCTTTATGCAGCGTTCTTTCGTCCAATCCCCAGATTTCTTTCCAAGCTATCAGAACACCCTGGGGCAAGTCCAAACTCAGAGACCAGATTCTATCTTCTGTGCCATTTCCTTAAGATCTCAATTGTGACCTTCCTTTCCTCTTATTTGAAAAGATGTCTTCCAATTAACCATGATGCATGAATGAAGGTAGTGATAATTAATATTATCAACATAACAGCAATCATTTATTTAGCATTTACAGCTTAATTGTAGACATTATGATTCTGGTTTCATAATTGTGGAAACTGAAGATCTTCAAGGATTTAGCCCAAGGCAACATGATTAGTAAATACCAGATTCAGGATTAGGATCCAGGTCAGCTTAGTCCAAAGCTTCCAGAATTCCATGCTTTCCAGAATACCACGTATCTGTCTATCTTGGGGATGGAACCATTGACAAGAGTGTTTGGTTGTAAAACATACCCCTTGGAGGCAACTGCCCTTCAAGATTCGATCCCTGGCTCGTTGTATAACCTCAGGTTGCCAGGTTGCCAAGATATTTTTCTTGAAATACCTGTCTTTTCTATCCTGTTCCTTTGTGGAACAGCTTTTTTTATTTGTTTGTTTGCTTGAGTATTCTAGGCTTAGGATTTATCCAAATATTACTTAATTCTATGTATTTCTTTACTCCTAGGGTGTTGAGGGTAACTTTGCAAAACCAAGCACACCAAGTTTTGGGGAGATTAAAAACCCAAGCCATCATTTATCCATGTGGTGACCTGACTCCTTTCCTTTGGCAGAAAGGGCAGAAATACCAACGTGGAAACATCTTCCAGTGCGGCAATTTGTAGGAGAGAAAGGTGTTCAGTTAAAGGGAGAACGTTCTGACCCAGAACGAAGCCAGGACCATTTGGAACCCAGGTTCTGAACAGGCGCACACAGTGACGAGTCCCCCTCAGGCTTTCTGATGTCGATGGAAACTGAAACTGTGCACGGGCCCGAAAAACGTGCTCTGCGTGGAGGTCGGAGGAGCAGACCTGGGACATTTTTCTCCCTTTTCCAGCACTGCAGTCAGTATCTCTTCTGTATAATTCGGGCCACACTCTGAGCCAAGGTGAGCCGGGTGGACCCCATGGTCAAGGTAAGACGCGCAACCTGCCAGGTTGAAAGTAAAAGGCTCATTTCGGAGATGCATTTGCTTCCTTTCTTGGGACAGATTAAAAAAAAACACATACCTTCTGGTAGGACTTTATCTCCTCATTTCCCTCTCCCAGGGTTCCAGCTCATTTCTCTCCAGGTCTAGCTCTTTTCTGGTGCAACGTGGCATGCTCCTAAGTCAGTCAGCCTAGCTCATTCCTGAGTAGTATGAGACATACTTCTAAACTCACCCTCTCTGGTCAGGCCCTTGGTTTCCTAAAGCTTCGTGTGTCTTTTTCCGAGGTCAGTTTGGCTCTTTCCCCTGGTCACTGATGCACCTGAGCAGTGGAGCCGGGGGATGGGCGGTAAAGAGGGAAGACACAGGTTCTTGGCGGGACATTAAGGACCATTAAACTGTGTCTTGCAAAGAGGCTGCCATCTGCCCAGGGACATCCGAGGTGGGCCGAGGCTGTGTCTTGGAGGAGGGGGCGCAGCTCACAGCTGATCGCCCGGCTCCTGGCTGGCACAGCCTGGCTGGCTAGCTGCTGGAGACCTCAGAGGCCGTGGACTCCCCAGACTGCCTTATGAGACCTCCAGCAGCCAGAGGCCTTTTCTCCCTGTCATCTTCCCCACGTTCTGAGAGGGCAAATGACAGCTCTGGACACCTAAATAGTGGGATGAGTGTGCGAAAGGGAGCCTCTCTCTCTTTTGCCCTGCCTCTTCCCAAACCTTTATCAGCAAACCTTTTCCAGGTCCAGATGCCTACACCCAGCGACACTTTATCACCGATTCCTCCTCGGCTTCTACTTTTACTAGGACATGATTTCATTCATTTGTGTCCTTCAGGGACAGAGATGAAGGAGATTATTGAGTTCTCACATTGGCCCATCTCTCCCAAACCCGGAACCTGCTTGTTTCTGTTTCCATTGTCCCCGCTCTCTTTCTCAGGCTCTGATTTTGAGCCACCTCCATGCACCCTGCCCCACTTTTTAAAAAAATCTGAGAACCCATGCCAGGGCTTACCTCTGGCAAAGGATTTGTCCTCAGAGCAGGCAGCAAATCTGTTCCCTTGGCAGAAGGCGGAAGCCATACCTTATGACATTCCCCCAATCACCCAGCCAGGCCACAGGGCAGCCAGCATGTCCGCAGGGGGTGGGCATCACATATGTAAACAGAAATTGCTCCCCTGTAGGAAGCGGTTTCCACTGACATTGCTTGTCACCTCCGAGAAGAGCAAGCAGAATGATGTATTTGGTTCTGGAGGGAGGGTGGGAGGGGGATTAGGCGGGGCTGCTTTCTCGTCTTTTAAAGGAAGGGAAGCCGAGGCACAGGAGGGCCAGAGGGCCATGATCAGACTTCTGGAAGGTGTGAGTGGAGCTGCTGGAACACGGGGCCTCAGAGCCTTCCCCATATACTGAGCCGCTTTCACAGGGGGGCATACCTGTGATTCATCAGGAAATCCTAACTCCCAGCTACAAGTTGGGGAACTCTGGCATCTCCTAATTAGGTAAACACATTACTGTCATGTTCAAACAAACAACAGATTAGTGCCAGGCTCAGAGAGGCAGCAGGAGCTGGCGGAGAAAACTCCTCCGTGGGGAGCTGGCATCCTGACCAGTCCAGCAGGTTGGCTTCTCCTCCAGAAGCCCTCCAGGGGTTATTTCCAGACTGTTCCTTCCCCACCTGAGGAGGATGCCTGAATGATGGGAAGAAATGCTCACTGCTGATTCTTCTTTGGGCAATGGGATATTTTTACATCTGTGACTTTAGAGCTGATGGGGGGTAGGCCTGTGTCCTGGGCCTCAACGGCTGGGCCATATGGACAGGCATGGACTCCCACCCGAGCATTGGCTTTTCTTGGGAGGAGAAGCTTGGGGCAAAGCCATGCTCTTTCCTGGTTTACCCTTGCATGCCAGCACAGAGACTTTCAGACCAGGCACTAGAGGCCAGTTGCTCAGAGAAGACTGAGCAATTACTCTGCCAGATTGCTTGTAGCTTGCACAGTTCTGGCTACAAGACTGTTTGCCTCCCCTTCACTAATCCATCATAGGAATCTGTTCGGTCCTGCGTGCCCCATCCTCCAGGCTCTGTACCGGACATCTGCTGCCTTCTCATTGGTACCTCTGGCACACTGAGGAAGATGTGAGGAGGGCAGCAAGGCTAGGGGTGGTGTTCCTTGATTGGTCTCCTGCTACTAGAGAAGCACATGTTACAGTGGAAATTTGATGGACCAAGACTGAGGTAAATGTGAGTCTGCAGCCTAACTTCAGTGCTCACACACTCCATAATTACGTAAGCTACTTAATGTGAACTTCAGATTATTTATTAATAAAATGCGGATTGCAGTGTTTACCTAGCAGGATGGTTGTGACTCTAAAATAGGAAATTGTAAGCAAAAGGCATAAAATGTGTCTTGCACATTTTAGGCATGCCATGCATTTTACGTGCCCTCTCCCTCCCCCATCCCTATCCCCACTCACACCAACATTCTCTCTTAGGAAGGATGGACACCTTTGCCCAGGCAGCTTCATTTGCTAGCTTTCTGGGGATGTTGGGAGACTTGGAGCGTGGTTAGAAGAGGCAGTAACACAGACAGTGACAATAAAAAGACAAACAACAATGGCAAATAAACATATGAAAAGATGCTCAACGTCATATATCTCTAGGGAATTGCAAATTGAAATGACAATGTGATCTCACTATACACGTTTTTAGAGTGGCTAAAATCCGAAACACTGACAACATCAAATGCTGACGAAAAAGTGGAGCAACAGGAACTCTCATTCACTGCTGGTGGAAATGCAAAATGTACAGCCACTTTGGAAGATTCTTACAAAATTAAACATACTCTTACCATATGATCCAGCAATCACACTCCTTGGTGTTTATCCAAAGAGATAAAATTTTACATTCAGATAAAAACCTGCACATGGATGTTTATAGCAACTTTATTCATAATTGCGAAAACTTGGAACAACCAATATGACCTTCCATAAGACTGTGAATGGATCAATAAATTGCGGTCCATCCATGCAATGGAATACTATTCAATGAGAAGAAGAAATAAGCTATTGAGCTATGAAAAGACACGGAGGAACCATAAATGCATATGGCTAAGTGAAAAAAGCCAGTCTGAAAAGGCTACACCCTGCATGGTTCCAGCTCTAAGACATTCTGGAAAAGGCAAAACTCTAGAGACAATAAAAAGATCAGTGGTTGCCAGGGGATTGGGGAAAAGGAGGGAGGGGTGAATAGGTGAAGCACACAGGATTTTTAGGGCAGGGAAACTATTGTGTATGATACTGTCATGGTAGATTTGTCAAATCCCATAGAATGTACAACACAGAGTGAAACTTAACATGAACTACCCACTTTACTTAATAATAATGTATCGCTATTTGCTCATCAGTTGTAACAAACGTATCCAAGTAATGTACGGTGTTAAAAATAGGGGATACTGTGTTAAGGGAGGGGAAGGGGATATATGGGGATTCTCTGCACTTTCTGCTAAAATTTTCTGTAAATCTAAAAGTGCTTAACAAAAGAAGCCTATTCATTAAAAAAGAAAAAAGATCAACATATAAATAAGACCCGTCCAGACTCTCAGGCCCTGAAGTGGTGCAGGGCTCTAGCTGGTCCCAGGGCAGGGCTCCTCAGACTTCTGTGCCTGAAAACTGAGGGGACTGGAAAAAGTGTGAGGTCAGAACAAGAATTTTGCAAGTAGATTTAGGCTTTGGGCGAGTTTGGGAAATGGCTAGGTGGTTCAGGTTTTGAGGATTAGATGAAGATCTTTTCTCAGCATCCGACTCCTGCTTCTTCTCTTTCCAGAGCCACACAAGTCCTAACTCTGCCCTGGTGTTCATGTTCATAAGCACAAATAAGCAAAACAATAAAAAGAACAAGCACCAGAACAAGTATTTACCACATGGGCTTTGCTGGAGCCCAGATATGAAGTAACACGTGGAAAAAAGGCATTCACAACCTCCGTGGTCAACCTCATCTCCCCCCAAATTATTATTACTTAAAACTATTTCTTTTTTAAATTGTCTCAAAATAGTGCTATTTACAATCTATATCATAAAATCACAGAACCTGAAGGGTGGACGAGATGTGAAATGTCACCTTGGCTAACCTTTCCTCAGACATTTGAGTGTCCTGCTTATACTACTCTTTCCAGATGGTCGCCTTCGCCCGAATTCTGGTGAACAAGGGGTTCTTTCTTTTCCAGGGAAGCCTAGCCTATTTTTGGACAGCTCTCAAATATAAACCTTACTTCTCTGTAAAATATTACCATTTTTAAGATAAAGCTTTGGGTAGTTGGAAACCATCTCTCTTCCCAGAGTTAATGTGGCTCAACATTGAAACTTATACCTTCAGAGTTTTCGCTATAATTGATTTATTCTTCCTTTTGCGTCCACTTGGGGTCCAGCTCTCTCACCCATTTTCCAGAGAGGAAAACTAAGAGTCAGTGTTACCTTAGTAATTATCAGCAGCTGGCAGCATTGAATGGAAGTAATCAAAGGGACAGAAAGACCAGTGCAGAAGGGGACTCTGTGACACTGAGCCTCATGGGACACTAGGAACTCCAGGTGCCCAGGTTGAAGTTGGTTCTCTAACAGTGCCCTTCAACTAAAAAAGCACCTTAACAGAAACCTCAGGAAACAGAAGCCCAAACAAATGCCACTGGACTAGGTGCATTATTTAATAGGTGATAACAGAGAATTCTTTCTGATTGGGCTTCTTTTAGAGCGTCGTCCTTTTTAGGGGTTTGATTCAGGAGTATGTTGACAGAAGTCTAAAGCAGCCATCACTCAACCTGGAGCCAAATCAAATAAAAATAGAGAGGAATAAATAAATAAAAGTGAGATTTAGCCCAAAATGGGGAAAAAAAAGAAAGCCAGAAAGAAAGGGAGCTCACATTATCAACCAATAAACCCAATAATCCATTAGTGACCAAGGTTGCTGAATAATATAGTACTTTCTCAGTGCCATAATTTATACTGCAGACTAGAGAATAGACACGGTTATTAGAGTGAGGGCTACTGGATGACACATGATGCATGACCGAGCGGCATTGATCTTCACACAACAGGAAGGTGTCTAGACCGGGAGATGTATGGCTATGCGATTCAGAGCAGGGCATATTTCATGGGAGGCTTAATGGAGTAGTGGAGCCAGTGATGGATGGGTTTGCCCAGTTTCAGTAGCAGTGCAGTTATAGCAGTGCTAATGTCTGACCTCTTCTGGGCCTCCTGTCCTTCATTCAGTCAGGGTGACCTCATTTAAAGGGACAGAAAATGAGATAGGGAGGCGGGAGAGGGAGGGCTGAGGGAGGGGAGGGCTGAGGGAGGGGGGAGGGATCGGGGTCAAGGGGACTAGCCAGCACGAGGTGGCCAGGGTGGCCCTGTGGGAGGGATTTAAATAGAGGAGACGAAAGGGAAGAGGCAGGGCAAGCATTACGTGGAAGCCAGCCCAAACATCCAGGTCCCACATAATGAGCTGGTACAATAAATGAATGAAAAAGCTCTTCAGTGCCTCTCTGCCTCTCTTCCCTCCGCAGTTCAGGAGTCCGATGTGGTTGCCCTGGAAAGTCTGAGGCTCCCTCCACTGCAAGAATAGGTCTCCATCCCCAGAGGAGAGAATCAAGGAATGAGGTGAAAGTCTGAAAGTGAGAGACAGGGCTGGAGGGGCGAGGATATTCTGAGAAGAGCAAGTTTGAGTAATCTACATCAATTATGCAACAGCGAGAGAGCCATCGTGCACTCCCCCAGCCCTGGTAGATGATGCTTAATGCATCCTAATGACACTCTTGATCATTCCTCGGGAAAACTAATGATTCATGCAACGGCCAATCCAAGCCTAAGGAGCTTTGCTGCTGGTGCTTTTCCCCCCCACCCTCTCTTTCTCTTTTTTTGTAAATTCCTTTCTCTGTATAAGTATTGCAGAGATGGGCAGGATTGCAATCTAGCGTCTTAGCTGCTATTTAACCAAGAAAGAAACATTTATCATTCTTTGGTCTTTTTTTCCCGTGTTCTCCATCATTTCCAGGTTACACCTTATTGGGAGTTGACTGGTTTAGATGTGGTAGTGAGGGCCCAGACAGCCCCATAACACTGTCCACTGTGGCATGAAGGGAAAAGGTTGAGCCACTCACATTTCTTTCATACTTTCCCACTGCCACACCCTCCCCAGCCACAATGAACCCACAACTCTCTCCTAAAAAGACATGTTCTTACTCTCAATCCATAGCAAGACATTAGTCAAGGTAATCTGACTTCTTCTTTTTTTTTTTTTTAACAACAGACATTTATTTCTCACCTTTCTGGAGGCTGGGAAGTCCAAGATCAAGGTGCCAGGAGATTTGGTTCCTGGTGAGGGCTCTCTTCCTGAGTTGTAGAAAGACACCTTCTCTCTGTGTCCTCGTATGGCTGGGAGAGAGGGAGCTGTGGTCTCTTCCTTTCTTTCCTTTTTTTTTTTTTTTTTTTTTTGAAGTATAGTTGATTTACAATATCATGTAAATTTCACTGTGTATAGCACAGCGATTTAGTTATATATATATATTCAGTTATATATATGTTCTTTTTCAGTTATATATAAATATATATATGCCTGTATTCTTTTTCAGATTCCTTTCTCTTATAGTTTCTGACTTACTATTCTTTCTTTAGCATTCTTTATTTCTTATTTTATATTGGAGTATAGTTGATTTATAATGTGTTAATTTCAGGTGTACAGCAAAGTGATTCAGCTATATATATACATATATCCACTCTTTTTCAGATTCTTTTCCAATATAGGTTATTACAGAATATTGAATAGAGTTGCCTATGCTACATAGTACGTTCTTGTTAGTTATCTATTTATACATACTAGTGCGTATTGACTTACTACTCTATTGAGTGCTAGAATATGAAAGGGATTCTGTGGGTAGGATGGGTATTTGGTGAGTTCCAATACCACAGATAGTGAACATGAGAGAGTAGTTCTAGGGCTTGGGGCATTTTCAGTGTCAGGGACTTTGAAAGTTTCTTTATAACTTTGGCCTTTGTTTATTCCTCCAAAAGTTGTGTAGAAAATTTTATCAATCCCTAAGGCTGTTCTTAGTAATCATTAATTTGCAAGGCATATGTTAGCTGGCAGAGGTGAGTGCCAGGGCATGGGAAGAGGAGGTACTCCTCCAGGAACTCAACAAATATTTATAGAGAGCCTGCAGTGGGCTGGGCTCTTTGTCCTGGAGATAGATCAGAAAACAAAAGAAGTGGATCTCACAGTGCATTAAGAAGACAAACATTAAACAGATTATCACGTAAGACATAAATAAGTCACAGAAAATAACTCATGCTGTTAAGAAAAGAGCAAAAAAGGAACCAGCATTTTTGAGCACCTACTTGATAGCAGGCACTGTGCCCAGGGAGTGATAGATATTATTTTACTTAAATGAGAATATCCTGAGGTGAGGGTGACTGTGCCCTTTTTGCAAATGAGAAAACTGAGACTCAAGGAAAAGAAACACGTTTCCCAGGGTCACATGGCAAAACCAGAATGTCATCCAGTTCTATTTGACCCCAAAACTGCTCACAACATTAGAAATCTACTTTGCTTCCTACGTAGAATTAAGCTCCTGGTGGATTAAGTATGAAAAATGGAATCTCTTAGATGAAAATATATTTTTAGTCCAAAGGCGCGCATTGAAAGCAAACCATGAGTACATTCGCTTACATCAAAAGTCGATTTTGGATGACACTGTTTCTGTCCAACGTGGAGTAACAGGGTTTAATCTTTCACACGAAACAACTAAGAAACCAGACAAAATAGATGCAAAAACAGGAAAGGAAAGACAGTGATTCCCGAGAGATGGGAAATGAATGAAGTGAGGCCTGTCATGTCCCAGGTTGCTGCCTGGGAGCAAGGAGGGGGGACCCAGGCAGAGACGGTGGTCTCCCCGATTGAAAACACAGAGCTCGGGGTCCTGAGATGCCAAGGCTGCACAGGGAGCTCAGAACTGCAGAGACCTTTGGAGAGACCTCCTTAAATCAGCAGTGTCATGAAAGAACCCGAAAAAGACCAGAGCCAGAAGAAGAACCACCTGAAAATATTAGGAGGGAACAATATCCGTTTTAATTTTTTTTTTTTTTTTTTGGCCATGCCACACGGCTTGCGGGATCTCAGTTCCCCGACCAAGGATCGAACCCCGGCTACGGGACTGAAAGCCCGGAACCCTAACCACGAGGCCACCAGGGAACTCCCTGATTTAATGTATTTTTTAAATGGTTATTTTTTTAAGAACATTAAAATAATCGAAAAACGTCAGTTATAATTGTTACTTATAGAAAGTGTTCAACCTGAAAGCTCAGTTCTGCAAAGTGCCTGGTCATTGGCAGAGACCGACAAACAGTGAGACCGGAAGTACTCTAGCAGCCCTCACCCTGGCCACATTCTGTGGAGTACTGAATTTGTGAGGGGCACTGACCTAAGCACGGCACAGGTCACCCGATCTCTGGGCACAGGAGCTCACCCCTAATTAGAACAGAAGGCAATTATGGCACAAGGAGGTAAATACTAAATACAGCAGCAAGGGGTGGGTTGGAATTCAAAGGGAGTTATAGAAGCCTGAGCTCACAGCCCTAGGGTGGGAAGTGATATCTAAGCTGAGTCCTAAAGGATAAGCAGGATCTAAGTGAAAGCAGAGGGTGTGGAATAAGTTCTGGGCTTCATGCATAGCGGGTGCAAAACCCCTGCAACAAGGAAGAGAGAAAAGTGGAACAGCAACTGTTTCTCAATGACTGATGGATTGAGTTACATGTGAGGAGCGGCAAGAAAGGAGAAGAGGCAAATAGGATTCATACCTTGAAGGGCTCTACTAGCCATTTTTAGGGGTCTGTGCTCTAACCCAAGGACAAAAACGGAAGGGATAGCGAGTGGGGAGTTGAAATGGAGTATTTTAAACGTTTTAGACAAAAAGTGTTACTGTGAGATTTGCATTTTAGAAAGACTTCTTTGGGGACTTCTGGGTAAAATGAAGTTGTGATTATGAAGGTTTAATTTCTGCCTCAGAGAATCCTACGAAAATGACCTATAAGATTAAAAATAAGATAGGAAAAACATATAGCAGTGCCAGGGACCAGGACGAGTGGTGCCTATAATCCAGCATGGAAGTTCAACAAAGTTTAAGTAAATAATGACGTTGGATCTAATGAAACATACATCAGATCTCTTAATATATACAGAATCATGTACTCTCTAAATAGAAATACATCTTCTTTTGAAACAGCCATGCTATGTTTATGAAAATTAATCCTACTCTTGGCTACAAAGAAATATTCAATAAATTTCAAAGACTAGAAATTTCACAGGCCCCAATGTCTGATCAAGATGCAAAAATAAGAAATTCTAATAAAAGTGCATATGTAAACAATCAATCACTTGGACACTAGAAAGAAAAAAAACAACTTTTGCATAGAATGAAATAAAAAGCAAATAGAATCTATAATTACAGACTATTTAGAAAGTAACCAATAAGTATAGATGCATTTGAAAAATGAAAAAAATAATTATCTTCCCAAAATATTTTCTGGGGAAATATTCAAGAAGCAAATACTTCTTATCCTATTTAAGCCATTTCAGAGCATAGGAAAAGGTGGAGAACTTCCCAGTTAACTTCCCAGCTGTCATAATATTAAACCCAAAACATGACAATACTTTAGATATAAAAACTATAGGTCAATCCCATTTTTGAGTATAAGTGCAAAAATCCTTGAAATATTAGCAAATTGTATCCAATAGAATTCTGAAGGATGACTATGGGTGGACAGAAAAGGATTATTCCAGAGATGCAAAGATGCTTTAGCATTAATCTATTTTAAATAATATTCACCACACCAATAGCCAAGCAAAATTATGACAGTATCTTGATAGATGCCCCAAAAGATTTTATAAAATTTAATTTCCATTCATAATTAATTATAAACACAATTCTTATGAAACTTGAAGTATAAAAATATTTTAACATGATGAATGACAGGTGTATGAAATAAAAAGCCATAAATATGTTTAAATAATAAAACACTAGACAGTCCCACTTAAGTCTATGAAACATACTGGCTACCAGCAGTATCACTTAGAATTCTGAGAGTCCCAGAAATAGGACAGGAAAATATGAAGCTTAAATACTGGAAAGGAGAAGAAAAATTTTGATGTAATTTACAGATTATATTCGATAACCTGGGAAATCTATAAGATGGATTTGGAAAACTATTAGCGTTAAAGAGTATTTAATAAGATGGCTAGTTACAAAATAAATATACAAGCCTTCATAGGTTTACTCTTCACTATAAACAGATTATTGGATAATATATGAATAAAAATCCCGCTCATATAGCATCAAAAGATCATTTAATTTCTGGAAAATAAGCAACACTAAAATTTGCACTAACTACATGAAGAAAATTTCATACTTGTACTGAAACATATAAAAGACGGCTTTAAATAATAAGCATGCATGTGTTTCTCAGTTGATAGAAAGAACAGTAATTTATAACTTTAATGTAATTACAATCAAAATTTGAATAGAAATTGGAAAACATTAACGAATGATAGTAAAGTTTGTACAGACAATACAGAAACGAAAGAAATTTTGATAGAGAAGACATGAGGGGTTGCTTATTCTTGCACATAAAAAATTGTGGTATAAAAGCTAAAATAGTAAAAACTGAGAGAGACAGACAGACAGACATAGATCAGTGAAACTAAATTGAAAGTCCAAAACTGACTGAAGTGTTTTTCTGGGATTTTGTATATGTGGAAAATATGGCATTTCAAATCAATGGAGAATCTATTAACCAAATATATTGGTTAATAGATTGTATTCAGATAACTAATTAAATAATTGGAAATATATACGTACAGCCCAACTTACACCTTAGTCCAAAATTGATTCCAGATGTATTAAACCATTGAATGCCAAAATTTAAAAACATATAAGTAAGAGTAGAAAAATACAGTTGACTTCCTACCTGCTGTGAGGGAAAAGACCTTTTTAAGCATTAAAGCAAGGGGAAAACTATAAGGGAAAAAGTTGACAGATATCATTACATTAAATTTAGTTCCTAAACCATAATATGTACAAATAAAAACAAGATTATAATTTTTGGAAAGTAACTGGGACATATATAATATCTATAGCAACTTTCATATAAAAAGAAATTAATAAAAAATATCAAAAGCAAAATGTGTGAGTGCCATGTATCAATCATTAGGGAAAACATATTCAAATAACTCAGAAACATATGAAATTATGTTTAAATGACCTCATCAAAGAAATGTAAATTAAAATAATGATACTTTATTTTGCCTATGAAATTGGCACAATTAAAAAATAGTTAACATGGAAACGTTTTGTGGTATATTATTTAGTGGTAAAGAGTGATCAAAACAATATGTATAGGATATGATCTCAGTTGTATTTTAAAAGTATGCAGCATACAATATATGCACATATACAAAATGGGCCATTTCAGTTTTTATCTTGGTATTCTTCTGTGGTTTTAACATTTAATAGATATATGCATGACTTTTGTAATCAGAAAACATTCCAAAATGCAGAGAATGAATTTTAAAAGTATAAACCAAAAGCAGAAAGCAGACAAGGGCTGCTGTAGTCATGTAAAGTAGAAAGTCAAAACAGAGGCAAACACGTTGGAGACTGAAAGGAAACAATCTATTTCAGAATTACTAAGGTCACTAGTGGTAGATGGCAGGGGAAAGGGAAGAAAGGGAAAAAGAGCCAAACAGGGCTCCCAGCCTTTATTTGGGCCACTGGGTGGAATGGTGGTGATGGTCTTGCTCATTGAGATAGGATCAGTGGACCAGACGTGGGTGGTCGGTGGAATGCAGGTGCTGATATATTGAGTTTGAAGTACCTATTGGCTCTCTACCAGGAAAGGTTGCAATTCAGAAGGAAAGTCTGAATGAGATATATCTCTATCTCTATCTATCTATCTATCTATCTCTCTATCATCTATTGTCTATCTATCATCTATCATCTATCAATCTATCCACCTACCTATCTATCATCTATTTATCTATCTGGAAGACGTTAACATATAGATGACTACTGGAGCTGGGATGGGATCACACAGGGAGATTTTGCAGAGAAGAGGGCTGAGCCCAGAACTTTGAAGAACACCTACATTTAAGGGACATCATTGAAGATATGGGCTGAGGAAGAAGAAACTATGAACAAGTCTGAGAGTTAAGAAAAAAACCAAGAGAATGGACTCATGGAGTCCGAAGGTAGAGAAGCAATCCAAGATCTAACAGGCGTGAGAGCCGTGAAAACACTGAAAGATGCACCCTTGACTGCTGAAGATGGGGGCCAGGTTAGGGTGGTGCATTTCAGGGAAGAGAGAGGAATCAGTAGCATCCAGTGTTGCCAAAAGAAAGTGAAGGCGTAAGAAGTATAGACTAAGGAGGCAGTGGAATTTGGGCAAGAGCTAGTTAGATGGAGCAGTAGTGTGGGGCCTGACCAGGTACACTGAGGAGAGAGACGGAGGAGAGGAAGTGGAGATGGGGAGTGAGAGAGATTTTTTGGATCATCTTGGCTGTGAATGGGGTAGAGGAAGAGGGTGGAAGCTATGGGGGCCATGGAGGTATTTTTACTTCTAAGCTGCCTTCAACTTGACCTTGTTTTCATGCTGATGAAGAGGAAGGGTCTCTGGGGCGGGGAGTTGGGGTGACAGTGGGGCGCACAGAGGAGATAACTGGTTAGATGTGCTCTCCTAGGGGAAGAGCAGAAGTGGAGCTCTGGGCCCAGGTGGGTCATGCTTCATCTCGGCCGTGATGGAAGGACGATGGGTGTGTGTGTACATGTGTGTGTACATATGTGTGTGTAAGTGTGTGTACGTGTGTGTGTGTGTGTGTGTGTATGTGTGTGTGTAGGGGGTGACTGGCTAGTGGACTTAGCTGGGGAAGGAATGGGTCAGGGAGAGGAGTCGCTTCCAGGAGCACATTCTCCATATGTGGTTGGTGCCCTTTAAAAGGTTAAAGCGATCTTGCAGTTGAGAGAAGCATCGTGAAAGCCAGGGTCAGCCACTGACACGGCTGTCGGACCATGAGACAGAAGACAGAGAATGGTGACGTTGTTTTGTGTACTCACCGCCCTACCCACCACGGTGCCCATCCCGAGTAGGTTTCTGCATCTTCCCACAACCTGGCCACCTGTCTTTAGCAACCAAGCTTGGCCCCTATTAGGGTTTTTCCCCTTCCACTCCATGTTAGATCTTGGATATCTTTTGGCTTCTATTTTCATCGTGAAGTAGGAGCTGAATTAGTTCACTGAGAGAGATGGAAGATGGAGTGCAATGTGGAACTTAAGATTTAAAATACCAGTTTTACTCTCCGGGGGAAAAGCATTTCAGGTAGACAGAGCAGCAGTGGGGAAGGCCCTGAGAGGGACATTCTCTGGCTCACTGGAGGAAGAGCAAGGAGGTCAGGTTGGACAGAGAGCGATGAGAGAAGTGCAAGGTGAGGTCACAGAGGGAGCTAGGGGTCAGATCCTGCAGAAGGGTGTCACAGTGGTCCAGGGGAGGGATACCTAGGCTGGTAAAGCAGGGTGGGGTGGTGAGAGAAGTGAGATGCAGACTATATCTTGTCCCAAAGCGTTTGTAGATGGATCACACTTGAGGCCAGGATGGTGCTGAGGATTTTACCCCGAGTAGCTGATTGAATGGTGGTGCCATCACTGAGAAAGGAAAATGTTAATGAAGAAGATGAATATCCGGCAAGGCTGATCAAGTAAAATAGAGATGATGCAAACATGTACAATATTAAGCTAAATGAGAGATATCACAGGTGAAATAGATTTTGAAAATGTTGGAAGAAAAATTCTAACAACAATAAATCCGTATGTTAGTATACTAAGGTAAAATGGGGAATGCCTGGGGAAAAAATATCACAATTGGCAAAAAGTAAACTAAGATATGACAAAATCAATAGCTATTTTAAAAACTGAAATAATTTTCATTATTGCTTCACCCTCTAAGTATATGTGTATGTGTATACATATATATGTATATATATGTGTGTGTGTATATATATATATATATATACACTAGATATATAAGTAAATATATTCCTAAGCCAAGATTATTATATATATGAATTATATGACTTTTGTTAGTTATTTATTTTAATGTACACATACATATGTATGTCTCTGTGTGTGTATATACAAGTAAATATATTTGTAAGCCTAGATTATTATATATATATTAATTTTACTACTTTTATTAATTTACTTATTTTTTTTAAAGTATAGTTGATTTACTTTATTATATTAGTTTCGGTGTACAACCTATTGTACAATCTATAACCTAGATTATACCCCATTTAAAGTTATTATAAAATGTCGGCGATATCCCAACAATATATCCTTACATCTTATTTATTTTATACATAGTAGTTTATACCTCTTAATCCCCTATCCCTACCTTGCCCCTCCCCCATCCCTCTTCCCGCTTTCAAGAGACATATAATTGTATTTAAGTTTTCAAAGAATAGAAAATGAGAGAAAACCTCCCAATTTATTTTTAAGGGAGGGGGGTGTGTATTTGATATTCTCTTCTCTCCTCGCCACCTTACGTACCAAATCATTTCACCAGTAAAACTCCTACATGCCTTCTCACAGGCTGGCCACATATATGGTGGTGTTACAGATTTCAGGGTGATGTGACTTCCTCCAGTGATGAGCTGGGTTTTGTGAGAATTAAAGAAAGAAGGAAGACAGGTGGGGGACTCAGGGCAGGTATTGGGAGGTGTGTGGACAGAGGGTAGGATGGGCTTCCCCTAGCACATTCTTGGCACTAAGGACAACAAAACAGGTCTGTTCTATATCCAGGAAGTCCGTATATGGCATCTTTTCACTGCGGCCTTCTTGTTGAAGATTCCTGGTGAAAAGACCTCTTACAGTTCTTTCTTCTTTCACCTTTCTTCCCTTTCTTTGGTCAGAAATCTTGTTCCTGTTTTGTGGAAGGACATGGCCTAGAGCCTGTCCATCGGGTGACGGCAGGGCCTTCCCTAGCCTTTCTGCCTGGATTAACTGCTTTCCCTACATCCGCCCCATGACTGTTGTTGAGGGCCTTTACCTTGGGGCTCTCCTGTCACCTCTGGGCTCCATCCCTGAGACACCAGCTCCTCTGATTCTGAAAATAAGCGGTGGACATGGGCTTTGGACCCCTTCCTACCATCTGGGTTTATTAAATAGAGCTGAGTGGCAAATGATTTATTTGGAAGGTCTGGGGAGTGACCTGAGTGGCAAAGAAAAGTCTCCCTGCACTTTTAAAAGGTGGATGGCCATCTGGCCTGGCAAAGACACTCATTTTACATTTCCACTGGTACATGACTGAAATCATTTACCATTAAGTTCTATTTGAATAAAATAGTAGTAGACATTTAGGTAATATTACAGGGCAATAAATGTTTAAGAGTCTTAGGGGTATGAGCTTTCCAAACGTAGTTCAGACCCAGATGCTAAAAGTACTTCATATGTATATATTTTACACACATATAACCTTTTCAGACTTTTGGCTTTTGCTCACATAATGAAAGAATTTTTCCCCTTTCCCTTTTCTTTCACATTTTGAATTGTTTAAGACTTTCCTGGCTATGGTCCCCTCCCTAGCTTTCCTTTTTTTTTTTTTTTTTTTTTTTAAATACACTGGGTAGAAGAAGCATGAGGGAAATGTACTTAAAATTCAAAATGCTTCCCCTTTATCATTACCGTGAATCAACACAATAAATGAGCCCCTTCAGAGCACGGTAATAAGAATTTGATAAATCATCAGCCAGAAATTAACTAGATGTCAAAACAATCTTTGGGAAGTACGATGGATTAGAGGTGATCGCAGCAATTAATCTCCCAGCATGAGTTCACCAGGGAGACACAATGTAGGGAGATGGCTGGGGGCAGTGGTTCAGGACCTACAAGGTCAGGACTCTACTGAAAGGAGTGGGTGGAGGCTGCAGAGAGAGAGAGAAGAGAATCATCTCTGAGTCTGCAATACCCCGGCATCCAGCCGCTGAGCTGGAGGTCAGTTCTCTGCCTTTGAAAAGCTTTCTGTCTCCAGCTGCTCTCTCTCCCATGAGGCGAGCACTTTTCCTCTTGTGCTAATAACTGCCACAAGTCAGCTCATGGGGCTCAACACATGGCCTCCAAGAGTGGGAGGCTTGGAGGGCTTGATTTACCGAGAGGGGTAGCTCCTTGTAAACAATGATGGGAAGAGGAGGGGCCTGGGACGAGCCAGGGCAGTGACAGGAGGGCCTCGCCTCTGGGGTGCAGAGTTCAGCTCTGGCTGTTCCAGGGCCCAGCCCAGGGAATAGTGATACCTCCACAGAAAGAGGAGAGGCCCCTCTGCAGGCGCCAATCTCATAAATCTCCCTCTTTTTGAAGAGCTGCCTCTTTTATTTGCTTTTTTTTTTTTTTTTTTTTTTTCCAGTAGAGTTCACAATGGCAGTTTGAGAAGAGGATGCAAAAGAGGCCCTGTTTTTCACTTCCTGGCGAAGGCTGGTGAGGCTGGAATCCTCAAGTAGAGCCACATCTCCACGTTGTGTGATCACAGGCTCATGAGTCTAAACTGGGAAATGTAGGGCTGTGCTGATAGGGATGGTGGGGGTGAGTGGCAGTGATCTGGGCAGGAAGGAGGAGAAAGACAGACACACAGTTCCATTTAGCCAGTGGGAGGATCACATCTTCCACTGTCCTGGGAAACACTGCACACTCCTGGGGGTGGGGGGTGATGAGGAGAGCTCCTGTGAGTCCTATACAAGGGCTGCCGTATTCGGGATGCACCGGGCCAGGCCATGGGGCTGGGATTCTTGAGTTGTTCCTTTACTCCCCAAGGGAAATAGAATTCTTTACTATCAAAGATTCCTATGAGATTTACCTGGCCAGGGCTTTGATGTTACTCCTGTTAAATTTGTAAGTGCTTCCTGGCTAGCTTTATAATAATCATAAAAACATTATAATGCCTGGCAACTGTCTAATGTTTTTGGGTTTACAAAGCTCTGTGAGAACCCTGGGTCTTTCCCAAGGGACTCTTGATATTTTGCATGACACACCTTCCTAGTATACACCAGAATCCTAGCATTTAGCCACTATATAGTCTATTGGATACTCTCCAGTCTTCACATAAGGAAAGTGAGGTGAGGAAGGTTAAAGGATGTGTCAGATATCACTAAACTGATGAGAAGGAAAAGAATACTTGATCCTCTCAACTTTGCCTTCCAGGGCATTTCTCATCTTTAAAATCTCTAGCTCTGATATTGGGGAGGATTTGGGGTGGGGTGACGCTCTGTGGTTTCCAACTCAACCCAACCCGAATGCACAGAAAATATCCAGAGCCGAACATTTTTTAAAGCAAAGACTTAGCGTTCTCTAGCTGCCAGGAATGCAGGATGGTAACCTGGTCTGGTCTTCAAGAGAAGGAAGAAAACTTGCAATAAAACCACCTCAGCAGAATGGAAGGTTTCCTACTGACTCACTGTTGACCTTGAGCCGGTGACTGTCTCTCTATGTGGCGGTTTCCTCATCTGTAAAGGGGAACGCTAATCCTTCTACCTCATACGTGGTGAGAATCGAATGAGTTTTGTGAACAATGCCTGCTACATCGTTCTCCGTAACTGTTGGTTAACGTTGTCCTGGAGTTGACAGCTTTGCCCTCTCTCCATCACGCCCATGAACTCTCTACCGGCTCCACAGGTCTTAAAGCAAGATCTGGCTCTTGTTCTATGACTTCAAGCTCCACAATACCAAGGAGAAGGCTAAGGGTGCTGGTCCAGGCCACCCAGGCCATCTGGCCTCTGGCATTCTGGCCAACGCCAGAATAAAAGGCTTGGGAATGTCAGGGCACCACCCTGTTTTCTCCCCTTCATAGGCTACTTGGATTTGATGTCCAACATTCAACCAATATCCTGCTTTTGGACAGTACTTTACCTTTTCTCAAGTACCTTCTCATAAATTATCTTTTTCTTTCACGAGAGCTTGGATTCACCCAGGCCAGTCCTTCTTCCTTTTTCCTCTTCTATAAGCAGCCTCGTTGGGGAAGTTCCCAGATTCTTGTGATAAGCTGCAAATATCTGCTCAGGCTATTTAATTTTTCTGCAACCATATTGTTTCGAATGATCGTGAGGACTGCGAGTTTAGAGCTGGCCTTTTACAGAGGCCCTGCTGTTCCCTCTCCAGATTCTGGGCAGGGGGCGAGGGAAGTAGGTTGTTCTCTCGTCGATGAGAAGGGGATGTGAACACCAGTGGGTTCTGGAAAGTTGAAGTGGCTCTTTAGGGCTGACGGGCCCAGACAGTTCATAACTGGTCTTGTTTCACTTTGCTCAATACAGAGTCAAGGATTTCCACAGAGATTTCGTGCCTTTACTGTAAATACACTTATAAAGACTGACAGACATACGCACGCAGGCACAAACCTCCACCCACAGTCATACTTTCAGTACCTATATGTGGTCGAATATACTCACTGATGTAAATACAAACTGATATCACACACGCACATGGTAACACTCATGGAGCCACACACAGAGACACCCATAATCCTCACACAGCCACATATGCAAACATAAACGTACACTGAGACACACACACACACACACACACAAGGCACCAACCCAGAAAAGAAACACAACAAGGACTTCTGCAGCATTACGCCTGCCTTGGTCTTGAGAATGAGAGGTAAGCTTCTGAGGTCAGGTGCTGTGTACCATCCCTTATCCTTCACTGCGATTCCTAACGCTAGTTCTACACCCTGGACGCTAACTAACTACCCTTTATTGACCAGATCAGGGACTGATCCTCAGTAAGCAGGCGTGCAGCCTGGAGGTCAGCCTCAGAATTACTGGGACACATAGTGTTATGGGTTGAATCATGTCTCCCCCAAAAAAGGCATGCTGAAGTCCTAATCCCCAGTACCTCAAAATGTGACCTTATGTTGCAGCCACTATGGAAAACAATATGGAGGTTGCTTTAAAAATTAAAAAAGAGTTGCCATATGATCCAGCAATCCCACTCCTGGGCATATATCTGGAGAAAACTCTAATTTGAAAAGGCACATGCACCCCAATGCTCACGGCAGCACTACTTACAATAGCCAAGACATGGAAACAACCTAAATGTCCACCAACAGATGACTGGATAAAGAAGATGTGGAACATAGATACAATGGAATATTACTCAGCCATAAAAAAGAATGAAATAATGCCATTTGCAGCAACATGGATGGACCTAGAGATGATCATGCTAAGTGAAGTAAGTCAGACAGAGAAAGACAAATACCATATGATATCTCATATATGTGGAACCTAAAATATGGCTTGAATGAACTTATTTACGAAACAGAAACAGGCTCACAGACATAGAAAACAAACTTATGGTTACCAAAGGGGAAAGGGGGTGGGGGAGGGATAAATTAGGAGTTTGAGATTAGCAGATACAAACTACTATATATAAAATAGGTAAACAACAAGGTCCTATCATATAGCACAGGAAAATATATTCAATATCCTGTAGTAAACCATAACGGAAAAGAATATGAAAAGAATATATATATATATATATATATATATATATATGCGTATATATGCGTATATATATGTGTGTGTGTGTGTGTGTGTGTGTATATATATTACCTTATGCGGAAAGAGGGCCATTGCAGATGTAATTGGTTACATTAAGAGGAGATCACAGGAGTAGGGTGGGCCCTACATCCAGTAGGACCAGTGTCCTTATAAGAAGAGGAGAGAAATACACAGAGAGAGAGTGCCATGTGATGACAGAGGCAGAGCCTGGAATGACACAACTGCCAGCCAAGGACCACCAAAGATGACGAGCAAACCACCAGAAGCTAGGGAGAGGCAAAGAAGCATGGTTTGGAAGGACCATGGGCCTGCTGACACCTTGCTTTTGGACTTTTAGCCTCCAGACATGTGAGACAATACTTTCCATTGTTGTAAGCCCTGCAGTGTGTGCCCCTTTTTTTTAAGTCCCTGGGGAACTAGTCCAGACACAGAATTTGAAAAGAAAAAGATGTATTCAATATTTTATATAATTTTTATATTGCGGACATCAAAACAAAATTGTCTTGTTTTAAAAGAACAAGCATCAAAAATAAAGCACCACACATTCTTCTAGCTGGCGCGTGTAAGTAGGAGACAATAAGCCTTCTGGTCGAATCCTCCTATGCCTCCCCATTTTCCTGGCTCAGAAACTAAGTCCTCGTGGTGGCCTCTGAGGTCTGCTCGACCTCCCCCTGGTGCGTCTCTGACCTCGCGTCCCATCCCCCTCTTCTTATCTCCTCCAACTCCTCAGACACACCAGGCAAGGTCCTGTCTCACTGCCTCTGCAGGAGTCCTCTGCCCGCCTGGAATGTTCTGTCCCGCAAAGCCTCCTAGCTCACTCCCCTAAATCTTTGCTCAGATGTCACCCTCTCGGTGAGGCCCGCAACCCCTAAAAATCACCCTCCTCTCAATTCTCCTTACTTTGTTCTATTTTTTCCCCTGGCTGATCACCTCCTGGCATACGATACAATTAATTCACTTTCTATGTATATTGTCTATCTCCCCAGGAGCACGTTAGCTCCAAAAGAGCTGGGATTTTTTGTTTGTTTTTTTCTGTTTTGTTCCCTGCCCAGTGTCTAAAATCCTGTCTGGCACTTACCAAGTGCTCAATATATCTTTCCGAATTGAGTGGAAACTTACTCTCCTGTGTCTCTGGTGCACATGGCTGTCCCTCTCTGGGAAGTGTCAGAATCCCTGCGGATTTAATACATATAGGTTTATCTGGGGGAATCTTAGGTTTGAAAACGAACAAGTACAAAAGCTGGGCCCAGCCTGCTACCCACTTCATGGTGGATGTTGAGAGGATGGAGGAGATGATGCATTTAAAAGTGCTCGGAGGTCCTTAAACAAAAGGCCTGCTATGCAAATGGAGTGTTATTACATAAACTAAAACCTGAAGTGTATCAGGAAGTAGCTGAACTGAATCACAGCCCATCTCTGAGCAATTTTTTTCCCCTGAGAAATTTAATAGAACGGCCTACAAAACTATGATGCAACTTTCTTTCACATTTTCTTTCTTATCAAGTGTTCCTACCTTCTAAATTTCAGCGCAGGTGCTGTCTTCTTTTTTTCCTGGATGGTAAAACAGACCCACGAGAGAATTTCTGGATTGGACTGGATGAGGGTAGGCTGTGCAAATCACTGGGTCGTGAAAATGCTTTTAGAATTTCTCTTCTTTTACAGTGGTTCTTACTACAGGGAATACAATGTATGACTCAGAACAAATGGCTGCATATTTAATTATGTCAAACTCTAAAGCATTTTCTGTTTCATATTTCAAGTGTGTCTTGTTGTGCAGAGGATGTTGAGAATTAAGCTATGTGATGTTACTTCTTTTTAAGAGCAGAACTACAGAGTACAGACCCTGAATACTATTTCCTTCTTCCTTTGGCTCGTCCTCGTGCTACTTAGCGCCCTCTGCTGTTTGGAGGAAGCATGACAAAGCTTTGGTTAACTGCCTAGCCTACTTCAATCACACAAAGACAGTTTTTTTTTTTTCTTCAGCAGATTTTAGTGCAAGTACTAACCGACATCCCTTATGATTCTGAATCCTATTAAGTTGCTGTTAAATGGCTCTCCTTGGCCACCCCACTTGTTTAGACAGAGCTGTTCAAGTCCTCAGGATGTTATGCAATGACTTTCCCAATCTAGCCTATGTTCACCTCCCCAGAACTGTCTCTCATCATGATACCACCGCTTCTACCCTGTGTTCCCACCATACGGGTCTACCTACAGCTTTGTAACTATGTCAGGCCTTGTGGTCTCTATGATTGCTCGTGTCATCTTCAGTTTGTCTGATTCCTGCCTACCTTCCTTCCCACACCACCTTGCTAACTTCTACTGGTCCTTCAAGGATACAGTCCAAAAGTCATCCTCCAGGAAACCTTCCCCAACCACCCCTGCCTCCAATTCGAGCTCAGTGGCCTTTAGCCCCTATGGCTTCTTCTGTATTTTTCTGCTTGTTCTGTGCTTCCTATGAAAACACATGGCTAGTTACACATTTTATTTATTTATGTACCACCAAACAGACACACACACACACACACACAGACACACACTCCTACCGCAGAACATAACACAGAGCAAATATTGAGTAAGTGCTGGATGAATATATGATGTTCACAGTCAGACTGTAAGCTGTGAACCAGTAGTTCAAACCCAAATAATTCCAAACCTATGATTGTTTTATTGCAATAGATGGCTACCTGGTCGACAGTGCCGAAATATCTCTATTCCCACTCCTGCTTTCACTCACATTTTGTGGGTTTGGTATTAGACAACAAGAGATCCTTGGAAATTGTTGTTTTTCACCTCTGTTGCAGAAATTCGACCTCCTCTTCCTGAGTCCACATATGTTGAAGGGGTTGTATTCAACCTTCCCACTATACGCAACGAGAGAACATCCTTACCAAGAGGAAAAACATCAAGTTATTTATTTACTCAGTTCAAAAAAATAAAAGAAAGACACACTGTGATCACAATTTCTCTAAGCAACGCCATAAATACTATTATCCTCTGTGATTATGTTGACTTGATTTGAAATGATTATTCCAATAGTTACATGAACGGCTAATCAAAAGGATTGTTAAGACTGCCTTACATGTGTGAAATGCCTTCACAATAATAACAAGGTGTGTAGGGAACTGATATTATGTTTTTAATTGCTTTTGTCAGTCAAAAACCTCAACTGAGCGCCCATTTGAAGCTGAATGCTGCACTGTAGCAGGGGATGGCAACACAAAGAGAGCCCAGGAAACCCATGATTAGCTTGAACGCTTGGAGCATGTGTGTTCTGCTTAGTTAGGTTTTCAGGTGAGCTCCTGCTGAACCCCTTATGAACTGTCATGATTTTGTTTCCACTCTCTTAAAAATCTTGGTCAAACTTTCTGAAAAGATGACGACCCTTGCACAGGTGGCTAGCTCCCTCTCCCTCTGATTCTAACTGAAACGACCAACACAGTCTAAAAACAGGAAAAATTCTGTTTCAGTGCAGGAAGCAGAGGAGGGAAGTCAACCGCACGGGAAACACGTGAAAAAGTTGTATCTAGATATGGCCCAGAAAGACTGGAGTTGAAGTCGAAAGGCACTAGCTTTGGAAGTAGATGACTGGGTTTCCATTTCCAGTTTTGCCAACAACTGAGACACTGGACCCCACCATTGCCATCTCGGTGACTCAGTGTTCTCATGAATAAAAAATGAAGGTGCTGGGGCAAATCAGCTTTCCATGAGACCACACTGGTTAACGCACAGCCAGTGTAAAGTGAGGAACAGCATTATTTCTACAAACAGAGATAAGGATTCTGATCTCAGATTTTTCACACACTCCTTGTGTCATGTTGGACAAGTTATTTGAACTCTCTGAGCCTCAGTTTATTCATCTGTAGAAGGGGCATCGTGATTCTTACCTGTCCAGATCGTTGCAAAGACTAAACTATCTAATGCATGAAAAGTCCATAGCAAAGTGTCTGGCACATGTTCAGCACTGACTAAAAGCTATTGTTATTATCAGCACTATTCTTTATAAAACTAAAGGAACATACCACAAATTTGTCATTATACTTGCACCGTCCTATATTCATAAATACAATCACCACAAATCCTATCTGGAACGAAGTTGAAGATACATACATACACATATATGTGTGTGTGTTTATCTGTAAATATATATGCAATACATGTATATGTGCATGCATGGTAAATCATATACAGTATACACATATATGTGGAAAAATATTTACATGTGTGATAAGGACTTGCTGGAATGACTAGAGACCAAGGTAGATAAGATGAACTTGGGATGGTTTTCCACAGCATGTGAATTAAAAAAAAAAAATCTCATTTTGATAAGATAAAAAATATCAGGATTGGTTAGGCAGAAGTCTGATCAGCTTGCATAAAAAGCAAACAATAGTTGGCTAGCTAATTAGTTTAATTGATATGGTTAGTGAAAGTAAACAAGCAAGCCCAGGAAGGGGCCTCAGGAGCCACCTGGGCCAGTGGAGAACCTGCTCTGGACCCTTCACTTCAGACTCCAGAAACATTTTGGCCATGGGTCCGTCTTCAAAGGCTGTCAAAAGCAGGTATCACAACCCCTACTGCAGTGACTCTGCCACTCTCTTCGAAGGGTCTTCCTTCTGGCTACAATCCCAAACTCCCAAGACAGAATCTAATTGGGTCGATTAGTTACCCATCAGTAACCCTTATTAGGTAGAGTTCTTGAATCAGACCACGTGTTGGCTGTGCAGTTTCCTGGTTTGCACTTGGCTACTGTAATCTTATGGACTGAGTTGTGTTTTCCCAAAAAAGACAGGTTAAAGTCCTAAGCCCTGGTACTTCAGTATGTGATCTTACTTGGAAATAGGGTCTTTACAGAGGTAATCAAGTGAAAGTGAGGTTGTTAGGTTGGCCCTTCTTTCAATCTGGATAAATTTGGATACAGAGACATGCATAGAGGGAGAACAGTGGGAAGAGACACAGGGAGAATGTAGAATGCCATTTGAGGACAGAGGCAGACATTAGCATTCTGCTTCCACAGCCAAGGGGCTTCTGGGGCTACCAGCAGTTGGAAGAGCCAAGGGAAGCTCCTTCTACAGTTTTCAGAGAGAACATGGCCCTGCCACACCTGGCTTTTGGACTTCTAGCCTCCGTAACTGTGAGACAGTTTCTCTTGTTCTAAGCCACACAGCGAGTGGTACTTTGTTATGGCAGCCCTGGAAAACAAATACACGTGTCCTTTCTGGTCTTGTTGTTTGTGGCCATTCACATAATCCAATCTACAGCAACTCCTAAGCCTGGAACCGCTGATGGCAGCTTTGGAGGCTGTGAGTGTGGCACACAGACAAGATCTCGTTGAGATGAGGCTTCAACAAGTGTCTGATGAGGTTTTATGCCTTAGTATTTTATAGCACAATTCATTTACGTTTAGATGTCCACTCAACTATATAACTCGATAGCATCCATCCAACAGACTGTGGTTTTCTTGAGGGCAGGGACTGTGTCTTGCTGCGGGTGGGCAGGGTAGTGTTATGACTGAGAGCAGGGACTCTGGAGCCACACTGCCTGGGCATGAATCCTCCCCTCGCTTACTAGCTGTGTGACCTCCAGCAAGTTTCTTAACCTCTCTGTGCCTCAATGTCCTCCTCCATTAAATGGAGATGATCATAATAGTACTTACCTCTTGATCTACAGATCAAGTGAATTACTTCATGTAAGGCACTTAGAACAATGCTGGGGACAATGAAACACTCCACTCCATCAATGTTACTTGTCACACAAGTTTCGCATTCCCCAGAGTTTAGCATGGGTCATGACATGGATTAAGAGCTCAACGGATGTTTCTGAGTTAGACAACAGAAAAAATAGTGCTGTTTCGACTGAAATTATTATGCTTTGTCCACGTGATGGAGGAAACAGCAGAGAAGTATTGGGGAAAAAAAGCATAAAAGCATAATCTTGGTCTGTAGCATTCCTAGCAGAGAACCTAAAATGTGTGCCCTCATGGTCGTGGGAGCCCTGTGTTTTCTTTAAAGGGAAAACTGGGACGAGAGGGTCAGGATAGAGATCCTCTAAGTTCTCATATATCTCCGACTTCTTTCATTGGGATTATAAGAGGCGCAGGAGGGAAGGCCATTTAGAGAAAGACTGTTACACACCTGCTGGGTTGATAAAAGAGCAGTTTAGTCACCAGGGCTTATGATTCATTGCCTCCAAACTGATTTGGGAAAGAGGTTTTCAGTCCAATTCAGTCTGAGACAGAGAGGAAAACAATTAGCATTAACACACTGAGAAAAGAAAAAAAAAATGACCCATTGCTTTTTAATGGAATGGAGGGGCCTTTTTTCTCGCAAAAAAAAAAAATTAATATTCTAAAGACATGACTATTTTCATAGTAAGTAATGTACAAGGACTCTTCCCTCCTCACTGTTGTTTCCAAGCCATTTCACTGAAGTTTCTTCATGGCTTCAAAACTCAGACAACATCTGTTGAAATGTCAACCTTGTCAGACCACAGTGAGTTCACCTCATATCACAAAAAATGCATGTTAGGAATTCCCTGGCAGTGCAGTGATTAGGACTCTGCCGTCTCACTGATGAGGGCCCAGGGTTCAATCCCTGGTCCGGGAACTAAGATCCCACAAGCCTCATGTTGTTGTCAAAAAAAAGAAAAATGCATGTGGGCCATTGGCCAAAATGGCTAGGTAGACAGGCCCATTGCAGAGCTAGAGGTTCTCATCCATTGAAATCCCTGGAGATTCTTCCTTCTTGTGAGGCTTCCACCCACTGCCCTGTATAGACACGAGTCTTTACAGCGAACGTTGTAGTGCAGCAACTTAAGCCCTCACAATTCTTCCTCTTAAAAGGGACAATTCTTCCTCTTAAAAGGGAGGGAGAAAAAAAGGTATCCATTTGTAAAGGCACTCTTGAGACTGTGTGTATTTTTAGATCTGAGCCTCACGTCGGACAGATAGTTAATTTGCCTGAAAGTGGGGTGCCATGTCATCAGGGCCAGGTATGGCCCTTATTGCTCTACCGCCTCTCTCCTGGTCTGAGAGGGCAAACAATCTCTTCCACTTAAAGTGACAGGCCAGTGGCAGTTCCTGATGTCAGTACTTGGGGTCTCGGCTGCAGATTCCCCTCCCCTCCCCCGCC
Organism: Balaenoptera physalus; assembly: GCF_965194825.1. Lineage (NCBI taxonomy): Eukaryota > Metazoa > Chordata > Mammalia > Artiodactyla > Balaenopteridae > Balaenoptera > Balaenoptera physalus. Next base: position 15,787,206 of record NC_138902.1, read on the forward strand.
CCGGAAGCGGCCCCTTCGGAACTGGGCAAGGAAGACCCACGTTCAGCGCAACCAGCTAATGTTCAATTTCCTAGCAGAAGTTCCTTTTCCTTGTCCTCATTTTTTTCCCACTGAGAAACTTTCCATCTTAAGTCAAATGTGCCTCTGACACTTTCAAAAGATTATCACTTTCCTCTGTGTCATCTTTAAAATTGTATTATTGCCTTCAGCTCCCCCTCAGTTTTCAGGACTTGATCCCATTCTTTTCATTTTGAAAATAGCCTGGGGCCAAGATGGGAAAAGAAACAACCTGCAAACCAATTTCTAAGCAGTTTTTCACTTACCCAAAACTTCAAGTTATTGCACCTTTTAAATCTCGATAGATCTATTTGTAGAAATTATACCAAAATCAGCAATTTCCCTGTTCTCATCTTCCCTCAATCACTCCTCTGATGAAGCCTTTGCAGAAATCCTCCTGTGTCCAGGTGGCTGTAGGAGGCACCGTATTGGGTGTAATCAGATCCCAGAGGGGCTTTTCCAACGAGGCTGAGATTCTTTTGACAGAAACTTTGGAGAAGTGGAGTGGGTATAATGAAGTCCAGAATTTTCCAGACTCCTCTTAATATATCCATCATTGTCCGGCCCCATCACTGCCATGTCAACTCTCTTGTTTCTGATTTAAGCTGTCAGACTCAGTAAAATTGCCCCGACTGCTTTAGCATATGTGGCAGGACACTGACAAGATGTTACTTACACCTAATGAAGGCTGAGGGCATAATAAACAATCCCAGCATCCTAGCAACCCAATTACCCTGGGTTTCGAGTTTTCCGGATCTTGACCTCAGCACTTTGAAATTCACGAGAATTTGATACAAGGATGCTTAGGAATCTTGCAGTGGCCACTTTTTGGCTTTAACATCAACATGGAAGATAAATGGAGCAAAGAGAATTTAAGAAAAGAGGTAGGAACGTCACATCAAGGGCCAGAACGGATATCTCTGACCTGATCAGAATGTGTGTTTAGACTGGACGATCTTTAGTTCCGCTTTGCCATTTTCATTGTCCCCGTGGACAGGAATAAATCCAGTAGGTCATAGATGGGCAATAAAAAAATCATTTGCAGGAAAGATAAAGAGGAGGAAATGAATACTGTGCTTAGCACAACGACTGAATGTGCTAAGCTCAATAACAGCGAAATTGATTCCCAAAGTCATTATTAAGAAGGCCATGGGATATGCTCCAGGGGGGAAGGAAAAAAATCCCTGATGCTCTGGTGGTTTAAATCCAGCTTCATTGCAGCGCTCTGGTGCTGTGGACGGAGTCGTGCCATCTTGGCCCGGGCGTGGGACTGTGGTTGTCCCGTTGTGACTCATCCTTCTCCACCTTTGTCTCCTGCTGACTCAAGGCCTCTTTGGAGTGCTGGCCGTCCCCTCCCATGACAGAGTGAGGTCACCGCCTGTTCCAGTTCGCAGGGCATTCTGACATTTCCCACCACTCCCCCTCCCCGCAGTCCCCAGTAAGAATTCACAAATCCAGTTAAGGGTGAAATTTGGCCATTTCCTCTGTGGAACACAGAGATTTTATGTGATGACAAGTGAATGAATTTCTTCTCTGCTCAAGTCTCTCCAATTCTTATACAGCTGCCAGAGGTAGGGGGGAAAAATCAGCACTTTGGCAGCCATAAACAGCCTTTTACCTTCAAAAATGCTTCCATTGTTTCTTTGTGCCTCAAAAAAAGTTTTTTTTTTCCTTTTGTATGTGCGTAGGTAAGAGGGAGAGTGATATTTAATTTTCTCTTGCTTGGTAGGAGACGAGGAAACATTTGAGGTGAAATCACAACTTGTCCAGCTCCTTGTCTGATGGGTCTAGGAGGCTCCTCCCCACCTCCCTTGCCAGCTCTAGGGTCTTGTGAATTCCTTGGCAGGGCCCTGGTCTTCTCCTGCAGGGGGTTAGTCACAAAGCACATTCATCCTTCAATATCTCAGTGACCCAGCCAGGAGTCGAGAAGAACTCAATTTCCTGGCCTGACTTCTTTGGACTCTGATCACGCCAGTGGTGGAGACCACTCAGGAAATAAGTGGCAGAACATATGTGCATGTTTTTAAAAAGAGCACAGAGCTCTTTGCTGGCGGATGACCCAGACACTTCGCCAGGCTGTTAGCCTGCAGCGGAGGGAGCCCTGGGAAAAAAGAAAAAAAAAAAAAAAAAAAAAACAAAGAAAAGGAAAGGTTAATAATCATGGACAAAACACAGTGAAAAGCATTAGGGATTTGTGTGATTTGAATGGAGAGGCTCTTGTTGAGCTTCATATAAAAGCCAAGTGACATCTCTCCCTCGGGTGCATTTACAGGTTGTCTCAGCAACAGGAAGCAGGGGGAAAAGGAGGGGGGGTGAATAAGAGTTAGAAGGTTTGTTGACTTCATCATGAAAAGCAATACATTTCCAAAAACAAATTCATTTTACTAAATAGGAGACTTATTTAGTAAATTTAGTGCAGTGAGAGATTGTCTTTAACCTCGGCAATGGCAGGGCTCTAAATAGTGCCTCTGACGCCATGGGCATTTTCATTTACTGGAGAATCCTGTGTTCTATGGTCTCCCTTCCCTCACTCAAGCTGAGACAGGGAGTATCAGTTACAGGTCTCCTGCTGAAGGTGTCTGGCTTTTCTGATTGGCACTATCCCCCCACCTTGCTGAGAAGACTGACCAACTTCAGGTAATCGTGGACTTTTGGAAGTGGAAGGACTTGAGGATTTATCTTACCCAACATCACACTCCTTCCCGCCAGCATTTCAGGGATTAGGAAACCGAGGCCCCGAGGGATCACGTGAGGTGCCCAAGGTTTACAAATGATGGGAAGTACGATTAAAATCTGTGCCCAAGAATGACATCCTCTTTATTTCTCTCTCTTCTTTACCAGCATGTCTCAAAGTATTATTCTGTGGAATAATGCAAGCGCTATAGTATGTTAATAAATTTAAAGCAGAAGGAGAGAAAGAACTAGAGAGAGCGAGAGAGAAAAAGGGAAGGAACGCCTTGATTAAAGAAGTTTAGAAAATATTGGCTTTAGCTAAATTAAGCAGATTTCTCTTTTGTAAAATGCCAGCTCTTTTTCGTGCAGCATCTCAAAATTGACTACTTCTCTGGGACACGCTTTGGGAAATATTTTCCAGCATTCAGCTCAGCCCTTCTGTGACTCGTTAAGTTAGCAAACTGCCTGCTTTCACTCCTCTTGGCCAACAACTCTTCAATGGTCAACAACCAGGACAAATGTTTTATTTTGCAAAGAACACCAGACGAGGGCTGTGAGCCCTGGGTCCTTCGCTTCTGCCACATCTATTTGCACCTCCCTAAATCAACTGCTAATCTCTCTAGACCTTAGTTGCTTCACTTAGTTGCAAACTGTAAAATGATGATGTGGACTCAGCCATCCAAATGATCTCCCGGGCTCCTCCACTGTTTCTGAGTTTGGATTGTGGTGATTTTCTGCCTGGGAAAACATTAGGAGAGAGATTTGCGCAGTTTCCCACTCAGGAGGTTAATCTCAAGCTCTCAAGTCCTTAGAAATTTTTTAAAAATTGTCTAAGCAGAAAATATTTCAGAGCTGAGGATGCTTCATCACTGATAACTCCGAATCCCCAAATTCAGAGTTTCAAGTGAAAAAACAAACATAATTAGAAAAAAAGGAATCCCCTAAGTGCTTACATTTCAGTGAAAACAAAGGCACTTTGAATTCTGGACCAAAATCCAAGTCAGAGTTTCATTTCGTTGCTATAGTTGACTCCATTCTGAATTTCTGATCTACACGCTTGGTCCTGATGTGGTACTTGGGCTGGAATTCTTGAGGGTGATTGACAAATAGAAAATAGAATGTCGGTGCATTTCAGGAGACTGTATGATTGACATTGGCAAGTGGGGTTGAAAGGGGTGTTACAGACAACAAAACAACAGAATGCCCCTGGCTCTGGAAACTCCCCTTGAGACTCCCAGGCATCTCTCTGAGCTGCTGAGTTTCCTTAGATCCTTGACCGACGTCCTGGGGCTTCTAGACCACCATAGAGCATGATTTCTCCTCACCAAGGGCCAGTGGTGGTGTAGCAACCATATGCAGGGAGAATTTAGGGCGGTTTCTTTCCCAATCTGCGTGTTTGATACAGGTGCTCTTCAAGAAGGAGGGACCTCTTGTGATTCTCCCACTTCGTCTAGAAACGTGTAGAAAGTTCTGGCTGAAAACTTTTCCCCTTCTGCCTCCACATCTGTCTGCTTATTCTCTGAGAGGAAGAGGAGGAAAGCTGGCTGCTGCCCTTCCTGTCAGGGGTGAGTGTGGTTCTCAGGCAAGGCTGGCTTTCATCCCCCGACTTTGCCCTTGGTCCCTGTGTTCATCCAAGGCTCTCTGGTGTCCCTTTATCACTTTCCCCACCCCCCCATGTGCTGTGTGTGGACTTTGTGGAGTCAGCTGGGGGGGTGGTAGTTGCTGACCGCCAGCCATCAATCAAGCGACGAAGCCACTTCACAGCCAGGGCTGCAAGCTCATTGGCTCTTGGGAAAGGCCTCATAAGAGGGTTAGAGGTAGGAATGCATCTCCTGTCCATGACTTCCGACAGGGATGAGAGGCTGGGGTGGAAGAAGGCTGGGGCAGGAACAGAGAGTAGAAATAGGGGAAAAGAAAACAGACTTTGGGGAAGCTGAACTGGGGAGATGGGCGATCTTTTGAATGGTGTTTGGGGGTACTTATAAGCCATTCATGCTGATGGGTCAAACTAAAATCCATTGCCTTCCGTTAAGAAATTAAGCAATGTGCTCAGTGAAAGGCACTTCTTTGTCCATAGCAGTCTGAGGGCACAGGGAGCCGGCTCCCTCTTCCTTAACCCTGGGTTTGACTTGCCACTGGCTTTTTTTCTGAAGGGACCGTGGAATCCCAGGGGTGGGGAGTGTAGCCTTTGAGCTGTTGCTCTCCAGTTGCTGCCAAATACCTGTCCTGCTTCCAGGAGCAATCTGAATCCAGCCCAGTGTTGAGAAAACCCAAGATCAACAAGTAGGTATTTACCATCAGGGATCCCAACTCCTAGCCCATTAATCATCGGGTCGGATGAAGCCGGGTCCCTCCATTCCCCATGTTCCCATCTTTGGGGAACACTTTTAACGTCCCGCAACTGGCAACAATTTTCTAAAATTAGAGTGTTTCTGTTTCTTTCTGTCTCCTTCCAAGCCCCCCGTTTTGCCTTCCTGCCCACCAGCCCTGGTTAATGGGTCTCTTGTTCTGCCTGCTGCTTGCTGCCTGGCTTTTCTGGGTATATCCTAGAGGAGCTCTCAAGAGAGCAAGAGCCCACTTTAGGAAGGAGAGGGCAAGCAAAGTTTGAGGATGCTTTCGTGGTTCCGTGATAGAATGGCATCCAGGAGAGGGTGGACAGAGCCTGTGGATGAGAGATCCTGAGAATAGAAATTTGTTAGTTCAAGGGCCTGTGGTGGCCAGATTCACCATAACTCCCCACCCCTCAAATGCAGAAAGGCTTGTGGGTTTTGCCAGATTCCCAGATCCCTTCCTGCTTTGAAGTGGGCCATATTTTTCCGGATTGTTGTTACCCGGGAAACTGTGGTCCAGCTTTGGCCCCAGAAGGCATCTCAGTGGGCTTAAAAGGCTTCCCAATCATTGCTAAAGAAACCACCGCCAGCCAAACAGCCATAATTCAGCAGGAAATGTAAACGAAGCAGGAAGCTGCATTTATGTTCTTCAATATTTTTTATTGAGCTATATTTGATTTACAATGTTGTGTTAATTTCTGCTGTACAGCAAAGTGATTCAGTTATACATATGTATACATTCTTTTTTTAATATTCTTTTCCATTATGGTTTATCATAGGATATTGAATATAGTTCTCTGTGCTATAGAGTAGGACCTTGCTGTTTATCCATTCTATATATAAAAGGAGAAGCTGTGTTTATGGATTTGTGGGAAGGCAGCACCAAATATCTCTTTCTAAAAACACCTTCAAGATCAGTGCTAAGAAAGAAAAGGTATCCTCCATTCATTCATTCAATAAATACTTATTCGCCTTGTTCTAGGTGCTGGGAACATACGACAACAAGAATCAGACCCTCGAAGCCCCTCTTCACTTTGTAGGTACCCTCCCGAGGAGAGTCAGACCATAATAACAACACACAGATCAGTCAACGAGATGATGTCTGGGTGGTGAGAAGTGTTGTCTGAGTGCAGAAAGCAATACCCTGATCTCCAAGTTTTCTGTTCTCCCAACTAATCATAAAAATGAGACTTTAGCATCATGTTGTACAACTAATAAAGCCTTTTCACGTGTATGTGACACTGTCCTCCCGACAACCTCATTGTGGGCACACCAAGTGTTGTTATCATTTTACAGATGAAGCAACGGAGCTGGGAGAGTTGGGGACTTGGACACAGTCACGTGTCAGGTACACTACGTGCCAGATCGTCTCATTCCACATTTGCTGACACTTCCTCCAAACCTCGTCACTTCCTTATGCCTCCAAGATCGTGGGGTCCTTGAGATCTACGCTGGCAATAGTCAGGGCCTGAGAGTTAAGGATGAAGAGGAACAGATGTCAGTGGGGGAGTGTCTGCCGCCTTTCAGAGGAGAAGAGTTTTTCCCGAGAGCAGGAAAGTTCCTGAAGTGGCCTTTGGCTTAGCTGAGGCTCTGCTTCATCTCTTCCTGACATGGTTCCTGGGAAGAGAGGAGCTGGGCTGGCTGCAGTGGGAGATGTAGGGAAGGTTGTCATTTCAATGTTGTCTGTTATCCATCCACACGGCCCCTGGGGCCCTATTTTCAGACTTGTCTGCTTGCCCAGAAAGGGGCAGGCCTAAGTTTCACAGAAATTAGAAGCACATACACTTGGCCTAAGCCACAGAAACGATGAAGAGATGCATGCTGGTTCAAACCAGGGCCTTCAACACTCAGGAGCAGCGGGGGACTTCTTTTCTGCCTGCTTAAAAGTGAAGTCCTCTAATTAGAATCAGAGCTTCATAGAATATTAGAATTGCAATGAATTTCAGACATGGCAGTCCAAGCGCTTCATTTTACAGATGAAGGACTGAGGCAAAGGCACTCGGGGAGAGTCGAACGGTGCTTTGGTTAGTACCAGGGCTGGGGCAGGGATGCAGCCCTCCTGACTGAGGCCAGGGCTCTTTCCTCCCCTTCAGGCTGCCTTCTGCGTTAGCTCCAGAAATAATGAGCTTGGGGACCGCTCAGGCAGAGAAGGGGCTCCAGGGCTAGAGGCTGATCCCATCCTTACCTGACTTTTGTATTCAGCCTCGTGAAGGCCCCTTTTGAAGCCTCTGGCAGGCTGGCCCCGTGACTGCTGCTGCGAGAGGGTGATAAATCACGATCTGTGCAGGGAACAGCAGCCTGCGTTCTGCATGTGCATCTAAGCAAGGAGAGCCTCTTAGGAAGGAGCTCACTCCCTGTTGCAACTATATCATACCTTTTACAAAAAGTCACTTCGAGGTCACTGTTTTTTGTCCAGTATTTCAATACATTAAATGCAATTACTTCATTGTTGATTTACCTGTCATTACAGGCATGTGTTTGAACATGATTTATTGAGTGAGTTTTGTGCCAGTTGACTTGCAGTAGATTGCACAATATTCAAAGGGGCTCATTTGCTTGGCATTACATTAGAGGCATGATGATTGCAACACAAAGCAACGTAAATGAATTCTGAGAGCCTCCATCATTCATGTTGTCATGTACTGAATCCTATTATTATTTATTACCATAATTGTACTGTGTTTCCTGGGGCGATAAATTAGGACTGATGGGCCCTGCTGACAGTCAAGGGCTGGACTCGCTCTATATAATTTAATAGGGATACTGTAGGGTCTGTGTGTTTGGAGGAGATTTTGGTAATGGTAAAAAAAAAAAAAAATGAAAGGGAATTTTTCTTTTTTGCAAAAGGTACAAAAACCTTCCAAGGTTTTTTTTTTCTTCTTTAATGCCTTGGCTGCATTTGAAGGCCCTGATACAAGCTGAACTATAAGAAAGAAAAGTTCTGCCTTTCAGCACAAGATGGTAAAGCTCATTGCCTCATGCCAGTCTTTTCCATATCGGATGCTGACAGGTGGTGTTCACACCCTCTCACACCAACAGGGCATCCTCTTGCATAGGGAATGTAGACTTGGCTGAGAATCCAATGGTCAGTGTGATGGGGGCAGTGTATTAACACATTCACCTACTAAAGGCTGATGGACCCTGGGTATCTGATCTAACAGGGCAATGCTTCTGGAGAAATTGAAGGGTATGTTTTTCCTAGAACAACACAGAAGGAGCAACACAGATGATAGATACAAATTTGCTTTACAAGATGTTAATGTGCTGTGCAAATGCCAGCAGAAGGTATTATTAAAATCAAACAAGGCAAATGCCGGAAGAGAGCTTAGAGATGATCAGATCCAACCATCTCACTTACAGATGAGAAAACTGAGGCTCAGGAAGAAGAACAGTCACTAGAAATACCTTGCTAAACCCAAGCTATATGAGAACCATAATCAACTAGCCTTGTGTTGTAGTGAAGTCCAAGGAGTTCTGATGAGGTGTAGAATCAGACATTACCAAAGGGCGTGGTCAAGGGAAGAGCCCAGAGAATCTTAACCCTCCTGCTTTGTCTAAGTAGAAAGCAGTATGACTGCAAATAAGGCTAGGAAGTAGTTGTGAGTCAAACAGTGTTAGCCAAGAATCTCTTAGAATCCCCGTTTAGCATAAATCCTGTTGGCTCAATTTTACTTCAGAAAATAATCAGTCTGTCTTTGACCCCTGAACCAGAGGTCAGGGATTTCATCAGCTCCTGGAAAGAAACTCCTTGATAGTTTATGCTAGTCTTTGGTCCCCAGTGTTTATCTATTTCGATCACAGATATCCTGTTTGGGAGCTCAGTGTTATGTAAAAAAGGGGATCCTGAGGAACGAAACTAGGAAAGAAGCTGAATTCTGTTCAGGGAGTTGGGATAGAATTGCAACCAGCCTGCTATACCTCATCTCCCCAGTAGAGACCCCATCGAAGGAGTTGTATTTTCAATTACTCAAGAGCTTAAAGGAAAGATTTCATCCCACTTGTCTGAATTCAGCTGTGTTTATATGTGGCACTAAGCGGTTCTATTCAGATTGATCCAGGCAGCACCATAGAATCGATGCACAGCCACCTGGTCGATCCGATTCAGTTGTTAAAACAAGTGAACTCATCGGGCCACTTCTTAAAAATCAGATCAGATCCTCTGTGTGTATTTTGTGCCTATCCCCTGGGCAACTGGCATGAGAATCAGAAATCAACCCCAAATAAGCTGAGCCAAAAGCCTCAGAGAGCTCTGGCCCATGCCAGGCCCACACCTACAGATTAGGCACCAAAGAACATCTCTACGCTTGGCCAGTTGTACACATGATCCAAACAGCACCCTGCGCACCCCTTGGGTTAGAAATGACAGTGGGCCCCTGGCATTTTCACATCTCAAAGCAAGTGTCAGTCTTCTGTTTTACAGGATTAAGGAGCAGTTTACAGCAGCAGCAATCAAGCAAAAGGAGGCGGGAAATAGTAGCAGAGGGAAAGGACTTATTACTGCCCTCCCAATGGATGCTGGATTTCTAAAGAGATCCCCAACCCAGAGTGGGCCCCATCATTTCTTTCTGGATGACCTCAGGGCTTCTGAGTTATCTCCGTCAAAGGAAAAGCTGTGTCTACCCTCACCATGTGCTGACCTCATGATCCAAGTCTTTCATCAGCAAGGGGCGGGGGGCGGTACTCACACCATTAGCAAAAGGAGTCTTAAACTTGGCTTAAATTTAGGCTCTGATTCATGCTTTTCCAGAGACCTTGGCTGGGGGTCTAAGTGGACACCATGTCTCCATCAAAAATTCGCTCTTGCTGGTGTCCTGTCTTTTGCAGGACTGTGGAAATTAACCAAGTGCATTTATCTATTTCTATCATGGTTGTGGCCATGTCAGTCCGTTAGAATAAAATCACCGCCACCAAAACAGGGACTGGGTAACAGCATTCTTAGGATAGAAGGCCTCAAATGATAAAATAGTAATATGGATTATAATGTGGACATTAAAACCGAAAATAGCATACACTCATGAGATTCTGTATACGGAGTAGATTTTTGTGTGACCAAAGGCAGAAGCTCTGGCCAGCCCAGGGCCCAGGTCCATGATGTGCAGGAGCCATTCACCCTGTCTTCTGGCAGCTGGCAGATATACTGGCCTAGTGTGAGTAAATCCCCAGGCCAGGAAGGGTAACAAAGTAAAAGGAGAATCGTGATTTTGGGTAGATATACTTACGTTTAAGTTAAGAAGGTAAATATGGCAACGTGGAAGATATTGGGCCAGATCCACACCTAAGAGTCAGTGGCCTGAGCCCATTGCGATGTGAGATATTCATGTTCTAGACCAGGATCAATTTACACCAAACTTACCTCTTAAATACCTTCTTTCTTTGATGGTTTGCGAGGACAAATTTGAAGATAATTAAAATAAATTTACATTAAAACCAATAACATTTGTTGTGTTTGGAATATTCTTAGCTCTCATTTCTTCCTTCCTCAATCCTTTTTTACACACACACAGAGAGAGAGAGAGAGAGAGAGAAAGCCCTACTCGTGCTTGCACACATTTTTGTTTAAATCAAGCCAATGGGGCCCAGTGGATCTCAGGTGTGTTTTCCCCCAGGTACTAAAGATGCAAAGTAAACTGATATGCTTAAGGCAGCAGGACACAGCAGGAACCTGAATGTGTGGACTTTCTCCTGGAAAATCCTACCTCAAAGCTGACGAGCTCCTCTCGCACCACCCAAGCTGGGTCCTTTCTTCCTATTCCTCCAAGAGATATTCTTCTAAGTTTCGTGCAATGTTTTTGATCCAAAAGACCCTGCCCACAAGCCTTGCCAGCCACTCAGAAACACCTCTTAACAAAAGAGAGGATGACATGTCTCCTTGCTCCTGGGTCCTTGCAAAGCAAGTTAACTGCAATGAGTCGAGGCATATTTTTTGAGGTCAGAATGTGCTGAGTCCGGAGACTGGCTGATGAGGAAACACTGGTCGGCAGAAAGCATTTTAGGGCCTTTCGTTTCCTCGGAGAAAACTCTGATGCCCTTGTCCCCGGGGTGGAGCTCTTGGGCTAAGAAGGAGAGCTTGTGCTGTGGTAAAAACCCGCTTGGTTTAAAATCCTGATCCTGCCATCTGCCAGCCGGGTGACTTGGTGCAGGTCAGGAGACCTCTGCATGTCCCTTTAGCAGCGTGGTGATGAATGCAAGCTCCTGTCTTGTAGGTCCGTGACGTCATCCCTATCAGGAGCGGAGGAAGCCTGGACAACAGAACTTTGCAAACCTTGAGGTCTGCAGCTCAGTGAGACGGTGAGACCACTGGACTCCTAAAGAGCCTTCATTGTGGGTCAGTAGAAGAACTGAAGAGTTTTGACCTAGGACATTTTGATGCTCCAGGACAACTCCACCTGTGGTGATGGAAATGTCCCATATCTGTACTCTCCTACGTAGAAGCCACGGGCCCCTAGCACCCAAATGTGGTTAGTGCAATTTGGGAACTGATTTTTAATTTGATTCGATGTTCACTTCTTGAATTTTAAGTACTCACAGATGGCTACTGTCTGGGACAACACGGTTCTAGAACTCATTCTCAACTCAGGCTGCACATTTGAATCCTCCAGAAGTTTTAAAAAGTCTTGAAGACCTGACCTCATACCATTTAAATCCTAGCATGAGAAGTAAGAGTTCCCTAGGTGACTGTAATGTGTGGCCAAGGCTGGGGCCCGCTGCTCAGGAATGGGCAGGGATTTTGTTGTGTAGGTGCTTGTGTCAATCGTGGCTCTTGCCTTGTTAAACAGGAGAGTGATGGAGACCGGCTTACTCTGGGATGTAACCACTTGGATTTTTCTCTATTGAGGACTTCGGTAAGTTTGCTCTTGGAACAAATTCTAGATGCCTCCAATTAGGGCAGGCTAATTGGTCCTGTCTTTTCACAGTCCTGGGCATGTGTCTCCCTTGGCTGATAGGATTGGGGAGCATCCCTGGGTGGGGAGAGGGAATGGTTTGGGTGAGGGGTGGGAGGAAGGGCTATGGACCAAGCATCCTACAAGGATAAGAAAGGCTTCCTCTCCAAGTTCTAAATAACCCTCCCTCTTCCAGTTCCCCTTACACTTTCCCAAAGGGAAGTTTCATTTCATACCAGTGGTAGGCGGGCTTTAGTAGAAGGACACAGGGGCTTCCTACCTCCTTGTACAGAAACGTATCATTGATAACTTGAAACCCAATTAGACCAGGAGGGAAACGCTTTGTTGGGACTGAAGGAGCCAGAATCAGGTTTTAATGAAAAACACATTTTATTTCTAAAGTAACTGGTCTTATGTTCATTCCAGAGAAAGTCCTCAGGGCTCAGAGAAGAGGAATGTAATAAAATGATAACAAGGGCATCCAGGCCCCTCACAAAAGCACTGTCCCTATAAGTGGTTACTTCAAGGACATCTCCTGCTGCTTCCCCAGTCCTTGCTGGTGGTGACTGGTGGACCTTATTCTTATTTGAAGTCAATGCAGGTGAAGGCAGCCCCCTCAAAAGCTGGGAGGGAGTCTGCTGAGAGACAGACAGGCTCTAGAAATGGAAACAGAGAGCAGAAGAGGTGTAATCAGACGGTCTTCACAGCCCGCGGCTCTCCAGGTGTGCAGCCCGCTGGACGGTGCCTGAGCCGGGAGAACTCCCTCCCCGCCGCCGCCCCTCAGCCCAGTTCCAACATCTCGCCACCCAGCTGTGGAGAAGAGGCAAGGAAGGGTGAAACGAGCCTTCAAGGAAGGAGAAGCTCTCATTTGAAGACCTAGAAAGGCTCAGAACTTCCAGTTCTGGATTTCTTGTTAATGGACTCTTCTTAGACTTGACGCAGCTTCACCCTGTTTTCGCCACATGAGCCACTTGGCTCTACTGGAGGGAAAGAATCCCGAAAGAGCACAGACGTGTCAACAGCTGTTGATGGTTTCCCTTTGCATATTGACCCCGAGGCCCTTGGTACCATTGTCCGGTAGTGCTCACGGCCTCCTTTCTGATGGAAGGGGATTCCCTGCACCCAGGACTCTGCCCGCTGCCTGTCTTCAGCGCATACTAAGTAAAAAATGTGTTATAGGTAGTGTCTCATTTAATTCTCAAAATTATCTCCATTTTGTTATCTACGTTTAACAGAAAGGATAAGTGGCTTATCCAAATCCCACGTCTGTTTTCTTTTTTTTAACATCTTTATTGGAGTATAATTGCTTTACAATGGTGTGTTAGTTTCTGCTTTATAACAAAGTGAATCAGCTATACATATACATATATCCCCATGTCTCTTCCCTCTTGCGTCTCCCTCCCTCCCACCCTCCCTATCCCACCCTCTAGGTGGTCACACAGCACCCAGCTGATCTCCCTGTGCTACACGGCTGCTTCCCACTAGCTATCTATTTGACATTTGGTAGTGTATATATGTCCATGCCACTCTCTCACTTTGTCCCAGCTTACCCTTCCCCCTCCCCGTGTCCTCAAGTCCATTCTCTAGTAGGTCTGCGTCTTTATTCCCGTCCTGCCCCTAGGTTCTTCAAGACCTTTTTTTTTTAGATTCCATATGTATGTGTTAGCACACGGTATTTGTTTTTCTCTTTCTGACTTACTTCACTCTGTATGACAGACTCTAGGTCCATCCACCTCACTACAAATAACTCAATTTTGTTTCTTTTTATGGCTGAGTAATATTCCATTGTATATATGTGCCACATCTTCTTTATCCATTCATCTGTCAATGGACACTTCGGTTGCTTCCATGTCCTGGCTATTGTAAATAGTGCTGCAATGAACATTGTGGTACATGACTCTTTTTGAATTATGGTTTTCTCAGGGTATATGCCCAGTAGTGGGATTGCTGGGTCATATGGTAGTTCTATTTTTAGCTTTTTAAGGAACCTCCATACTGTTCTCCATAGTGGCTGTATCAATTTACATTCCTACCAACAGTGCAAGAGGGTTCCCTTTTCTCCACACCCTCTCCAGCATTTATTGTTTGTAGATTTTTTGATGATGGCCATTCTGACTGGTGTGAGATGATATCTCATTGTAGTTTTGATTTGCATTTCTCTAATGATTAATGATGTTGAGCATTCTTTCATGCGTTTGTTGGCAATCTGTATATCTTCTTTGGAGAAATGTCTGTTTAGGTCTTCTGCCCATTTTTAGATTGGGTTGTTTGTTTTTTTGATATTGAGCTGCATGAGCTGCTTAGAATTTGAACCTGTGCTCCTAACCTCAGCACTATTAGGTGAGGAATAGGCTGGAGCTCCCCCTAGTGGTCATCGTGCAAAACCAACAGTTTCTGCCTAATGGTCATTCCTCTTCCATTATTATGGATCTCTTCTTTCCAAACCCTGACCATTAAAGTGATAGTCTTAAATCCCAAATTTCATCCTCCTTCTACCCTAGCCCTTATTTCTATCTCTTTCCAGAGAGCCCTAAACCCTCGTCTGATACCTAACTTGAAACTATGCACCCTATCCCTTGGGACTCTTTATATTAAAAACAAACAAAAAAACAAAAAAAACTCACAGATCTCCCCAAATAATTTTTTGTGCATCATTCCATTTCCTAGCATTAAGCAACCTCTGGCTTTTCTCTGAAGACTCCATTTATCTTGTAACCGTCTCCAGCGTATCCTTCTCTCCTTCCTTTCCCTGAACTGAACAGAAGGTGGGTTGGCAAGTCTGTGCTTCCCACCACTGCCCCCAACCATCATTTCGTGACCTTTATCCAACGACCTTGCCAAGCTGAGATTCACACACCAGAATCTGTAACACTTTCTTTCCTTAACCTGGCTCACAGGCTTCCTTTTCTTGCTCAAGTCCGAGGGATTCCAACATGAAAACTGATCATCTTCCCAACTCTACTCGGGCACGATTCAAGTTCCACATCCTCAGGGAGCTCGCTCTCGCCTCCACGGAGCTGCTCAGCTGGGTGACAGTAAAGATCATCGTGGGCAGCTTGGCATTAAGTTCTCTGAAGCTAATGGGACTAGGTTTGAATTCTGGGCCTGTCAGTTGTGTGCCTCGGAGCAAATGGCCCAGCCATCTGTAGCTTTAATTTATTCATCTGTAAAATGGGAAAATAATAATACCTTACTGACTGGGCTGTTACAGAGATTTAATGAGGTAGTACACAGAAATTGCCTAGCATATTATCTGGCACTTCAACACCACAATCAACGTTAGCTGGAATTATTATTATTATTATTATCATCATCACTGAGAATTCCTCCACGACTTAGATCTTGAACTCGTAAATTTTCCAAGACCATAAGCTCCTCCCTGCTTTTACCTTCCTGACCCCTTCATTTCATTAAAGCAACTCTTAATTCTCGTTGGGCTCTTGCCCATCATTCATTACTCATTGGGTTCCTATTACATTCTGGGTAGTACTTCTCACAACCACCCTCCCCTCTCAGGCCCCCATTCCCTTCTCAGCCTCTTTCCCTCTCAGTGGACTGCTTTTCCTTTCACTCTCTTGAAGACAAGTCTCCCCTACCTGAGTTCCTTCAAGTTTTCGCCTCTATGCTCAGCACCTCCGCTTCTTCTTTGTTGTTTTATTCACCATCTCTTTCTTCATTCTTCTCACAGGCAGGGAGATCTGCACTTTTTCCTCATTCCAGCGAGTCTCTCTACCTGTGCTCTTAACTCCATCCTTTCCTACCATCTCTAAGCCTGTGATCCCACAAGTCTTCCCAGTGCAATCGTCACGCTCCTCAGCCAGGCTTGATGAGAATGTCTCCTCCTGTAGCTTCCAGAGATCTGCCCAATTCTGTCTCCTCCCTTAATTCCTCCCCCCCTCCTCCTTTAAAAGTTTCATTTGGTATCTTCTCCTCTTCTTTTCACCCCGTCCTTGTGAGCTATTCATTAGGCTCTGCCTGTTGACTTTTACTTTCTGTGCTCTCTTCTCCCTCTAGGTGGTCTAATTCTCCTTGCATATCCATGTCGTTCACATCCATGTCTAGCTCCAGCTGAAGATCAGGTGCACATCTCCAGTTATCTGTTGGGCACAAACTTCATGCGTTCAGTTACCATCTGAGCTGGGCATCATCTGTGTTGACACATCATATCCCAAGCACCAGCCCTCCTTCCTCCAACTCCCTTCTTTCTTCCATATTTCTGTTCATGGTACCACTCTTCTCCCTTTTCCATAGACTCAAAACTTCAGAGTCAATGTTGAAATTTCTTTTTCCTATAATCACTGCATCTAATCAGTTATCATTTTCCTTAGAGGCTCTACCCAGGATGTCTTTCATCTCTTTCTCCTTCTTTACACTTCCACTGCCTCTAAATTGATTCAGGGTCTCATCTTCTCAGACTGTCATAATACCTGCCTATGTCATCACTTCCAGATTCTTTTCCTTCCAGCACATCCTATCTTTATACTATTGTTTGTACGTTACTTTCTAAAGTCAACTGTGTTCATGACTCAATTCATTAATTCAATCATTCACTCAATCATTTGTTCATTTCTAAAATTGATTGAGTTCTTTCTTTGCACAAAGTCTTACAGATAGATAAAATAAGACATAGTGTTTTTATATAGAGTTACTAGATAATAGCTAAAATGTACACATTTAAAATGTCAGTGGTCCAACATGGTAGAGTCACAGTTTCATGCAGATATGAGGCAGGAGGAAGGGTGGGCTGTTTCACACATAGCTTTGATGCCCAGCTCTTCCATCCAGTGGCTCCATCATCTTTTAGAGAGAGATCTGGAGACCTCTCCCGGATCCTCTGTACTTGGTCAGCAGAAAAGAGAGCACATGAAACGATGCAGGAGACGGCTTAGAGGCCAGGCTTGGAAGTGGTACACATTGCTTCTATCCACATTTCTATCTGCATTTCACAGACAGAGCTGCGTGGGGCTGTGTAATGTAGTCTATTGATACTTGCTAAAAGAAAAAAAGAAGCAGAGATATAGGTGAGGCCGAGCAGCTCTGACACTGAGAGCATATACAGTTTTGTAAGGACAGTCAAATAAACTGACGATCAAAATATAATGCACCCATTGCCCACTGACTTAAGGCAGGTTTGAGCTTGAATTTCAAGAAATTCCCAACTTTAGCCCCAAGAGAATTTGCCCAGTTTAACTTCCTTAGAAATCCCTTGTGTTCTAAATGCAACTGTTTGCTCCTAAAGCCCACATGGGCTTCTTTTCCCCTCTGGGTCTGTGTTTATGAATTTCCCTAAGATTTTTCTTCTGTGCCATCACACTTTCACCTGACAAAGTCCCACCATTCCTTCAAGACCCATTTCAATTGCAACCGTGAAGTCTTCCCTGACTTCCTTCCCCCTTCTAAAGCATTTGCACCTCTTTGTAAGAAACATTTTTCGCTTTATCTTGTATTATAATAAGGTCTTAGCTCATTACCAGACCATGTGCTCGAGAGGAAGTGTAGGCTAAAGCCACGGCTGCTTTTTGTATGTCCTGAAACATGGAGCACGATGTCTTGAACAAAACTGGAATACAAGACATAAGCTTCGTTAAACTGAATCCTTGTTTTTCATTGACATGACTTGTCTTTCCAATCCTACCTTGAACTCAGAAGTCTCAGACATTCCTAGCAGGGTGTCTTGTATATGACCTAAATATGTGTTTGCTGCTTGGTTTATTGGTTAATTGATAAAGATGGAAGATGGTATAGGGATAGTGAGAGAGACTCAGGTTCTCATCCTGACTCTACCACGCATTGGTTGTGGGACCACTGCACATATTTAAGCTTCAGCTTGATCGTTTATAGAGTTGATCTAAATGAACTCCATGTTACTTTCCGGTTCTAAGAACCAGTTCCATGCCTTGCCCACTACTCCAAGAACATCCCTAGGGCTATAGGTTGGAAACAATTCACAGAGAGCCCATTTAACAATTTAATTCAACAGAGAAAGATATGCTTAGTTAAGTTGAAGCATCAGATTATAAAAGATAGAGAAAGAACAAAGAAGAGAGATCTTGGATAATCTGGGGAGAGAGTTGCCCTCTGGCATGGTTAGCCCCTGTAGGGTGAGAAAGCTTGCAAAGCACAGGTTCCCAGTACTGGTGGGGAAGAGGAGGCACTGCCACCCCTGGTGTAGCTGGGAATACATCAGTTGTGTGTTTTTCATCATCATAATAATTGGGATTTGATGGATGGGGCCAAGCACAACAAGGCCTCCTGCAATGCACTGGACAGCCCCACACATCAAAGAATTATTTCACACATAATTTTCAGATGCCCCACTGGACATATAGTTGGGTGAAAACCCTGTTTAGAATTATCGGAGCCTAAATCAATAAACTTGGGAGTCTGTAGTCTATAAAACACTAGAACATATTTTTACCCTGTTTTAAAACTCACTGAAGTTTTCAGTAAAGCATCAATTCTGTAAATTGACAGAAAGCAGTACTTTATTGTATTTGGAACTTCACCAAAAGTTGTTCATCGTTTTAGAAAATACATCACTAACAGCAATGCCATTGCATTGTTTGAATCACAATAAAATATTCCCATATCAGTCCATATTCATGGTCAGTACATTCTGGTGATTACCTGTAGAAGAGCAGGTATCTGAGTATTACCTGCTGTGTTCTAGTCATGCTTGAGTATTACATATTGAAACCCTCTCCTTGGATTTCTCCTTTCCATTATTACAAGCAGGATGTCATATGATTTTTAAAGTTATGTCTATAGGTAGGTTATATTATTTATGAATTTAGCTTTAGAATAACAAATGGAGTTGTTTAAAATACTTAATATAAAAAGGACATTAGATGTAATTGGGTTGAGATCCACTGAGGTAAAGTATCAAGGGGTTCATGAGAGGCTGACCATAGAAGAGTACATTTGTATTCATGTCGGGACAAAATTAGCCTTTGATTCTACTTCATGGACTTGAAGAGTAGAGCTTATATGTAGTCCATCCATTTCTAATATCCTTATATCTGTTGAAATAAAACCAAAAAACTCTTGTCCTAATAATTAAAATTTGCTTAATGTTTTATGTTTTCCTGAACATTTGTATTTAGAATATTTCATTTGGTTCTCAAGACCACCCCATGAGGTAGGTACAGGTCATTGTTATTATTCTTATTATTTGCTGAGGAAATTGACATAAAGAGAGATTACATGACTTGCTTTAGGTCACCTCTCTAGGTATGTGGATAATGCTGGATCCACTTACTCAATCACACTTTCTTGTCATGTCACTCACTCTGGAAGGATGGCATTTTATTGGTGCAGAATGCACAGACAAACACACTAATTCAAGCATTGATTCTGAACATCAATGGAGTTCATGTCTTCTAGACTTTCTATGAGAATAAAATGAGGTAATACATGTAAACATGTTAAGAACAGAGCTTGGCATAAGAAAGGTACTCAGTACTGATATGTTTCTCTCCAAACTCTATGGCTACAAGAAGGTACCCTGGTTATTCTCCTAGAGGCAGAAAAGACTGGGTCTATGCTCATGGAGACCTGGAAGCATCTTGTGCACAATTGGAAAACTTAAGAGCAGGCTCACGTAGAGATCTTCCTGCTTTGTCAGTGGTCAGGACATCCATCCTTCCCAGGCTAGGTTTTTAAATGTTTACTCTTGCACCACCTTTGTTAAAGCCACCACTCACTCCTCATCAAAATGAACAGGTGCAAGAGCTTGAGGAGAGCACAGTTAAGCACACGTTTGGATCTGTAGCCACTCCCTACTCTACAGCAACCATGGAAAGCTTGGCAAACAGGAAGAGGTCCCACCCAGCCCTGGAAGTCTCAGGGGAGGCACCGAGGCCCCAGCACATGGCTCTGGATTTCCTCCCAGCCTCATCTCCCAAGCATGGACCTAACCTGAATAAATAGAGGGGGAGGAAAACAGGAGGCAGTAAAATAGTTCAGTGGAAAGTAAACACACAGCAAAGGCACGGGCCTTCTCTCTGCCTATTAGGCTCTGTGGGAAGCTGAGAAAAGCAGAATCTATGAGGAAAGGCCCCTTTTGTGGTTTTGGTCTGTCTTCCATTCTGCCCACTCTTTCCCCAGCCTGTGCACGTACATACGCTCACATAACCCTGCTTCCCCACTCCCTGTCCTTCCCCTGGAATAGGCCGATCCCGTGGAGGGTGTGCAAGACCACAATACATTTATTCTAAATGAACTATGGGTAGAATGCTATTTATCAACACTTTTCTACGTTGTTCATCGCCCTCTTTGTTAAGCTTTTTACCAATGCTGTTGAAAATGGAGTCAGTCAGCGATCCAATCATGCCCCTAAATGAATCACTGTCATACATGAAAAACTTCGGACCAAGGATCTGGAGGCCTGGAGTGTTGTTCTAGCTCAGTCTCTGCCACCTGTGAAGTCAGATCATTCCTCTTAGCTTCAGTTTCCTTGTTTGTAAAATGACAGAGCAGGAATAGATGATATCTGAGGAGAGAAAGCAAGACACCCTGTGTCCTAGTCTAAGGCCATGAGCATGCAGAAACCCTGCAGCTGCTATCAGATGTGTGGCCTTTAATGAAGTAGGCATGATATTTACTTGTGGGAACATTCCTCTGTCCAAGAGATGGTCTGTGTCTGGGGCAGCCAATCGAGTGTCTCAGAGCTCCTAAAAGGCATCCATGTGAAACGAGCAAAGTTAACATTTAATTATTTTGAAAGTATAGTTGTAGGGTCTTCTAACACTAATTTGAAAAAGACAATGAACCACTGGTCCTACACATAACAAAGCATATATTCTGTAACATACATCTTCTGTTGCTTCTCCAAATCTTAACCATTTGAGGAAAGATTGCTTTTAGCGGAGGAGAGAACTAGATAACTTCATTCTCACACTTACTTCTTACTCTGATCATGACAGTTATCCCAACATTCCTTTGCACATGAGATTTATTGAACATGACCTATGGGCTAAAGTGATCTACAACCTCAAGAGACATCTCGAAACCTTAGACCATCTCTGCTCTGGCACAGGGGCAAGGAGCTAGGACTATATGGCTGAATGCCTCCTAGAAGTTGACCAGATAGCCACAATCATGGTCCCTGTGTCCTCACAGTGGGTTAGTGACTCCTCATGCTTTGCCATGACTCTGGACCAGTGCATTTCCATTGCCCCACTCCTGACAGATGAAACTTGACTTTAAATCAAAAAAGCTCTTTCCTGTAACCCCTCTTGGGTACGAATAGGTTTTGGGCCTGAGATTTACTGCATTATGGTTTCATGATGAAATTGGGGAAGGAGAGCTATGTTTTCAGAGGCTCTGTCAGTGCACAGCGGGTCCCCTCCAGACAATGAGGCTACTGTGGAGGAGAAGAGAGCCTGCTGGGGCAGATCCCAGGCGGTTTGATTTAGGAGGTGCACACATCTGCCAGGCACCGCAGAACCATCGTGATGTGCCGGAGGAATCCAGGTTTCAGAGAGAGACTGAAGCACCGGATTCGTGGACTGGCTCCATAGAGGCATGGCTGGCGTCCTCATTTCCCTCCCGGTTTTAGGATACGAGCTCCTCAGTAGCTTGATGGTGTTGTCAGTGTAGTCCTAACCTGCCTGGTGTTTCCAAAGTTGATTTTGACTTCCTATCCTCTCATTCCATCTTTACCAACCTGCAGAGGTTCCGGGCTCAGGACCCCGGGGATCATGTTTCCTTTGAACTCTTTGCTCTTGGACTGAGGTCAAACGCACACCTTCAGACCTTGGAAATGCAACTATTGCCAAGTCCCTGTATCACTTAGAAGTGAGTCACGATGTCACCAACATACTATCAGGATAGTCTTTGGAGCGTGGTATTATATTTGAAACAGAAGTGTATACTTACAAATTACTAACACTAGCACCCCAAAGAGGTTTGGGATGAGAGCAAGCCATCATCACTACTGTTGGGTTCAGAAACACACCATTTTTATTGTGACTTAGGGGTCAGGAGGCATGACCACTGTGACCTAAAGGTGACAATATTCTTCTCTCTGTCCCACTCCTCATGCATCCCCTGGCCAGTTAAATTACTGGAATTCACATTATTGAAAATTGCATTTCTGAAAATGTAATTCTTTGCATATTGGTCTCCTCTCTAGAAAGCAACATGAGCCAGGGATTATATCTTTTCATTTTATTAAAAAATAAAATCAGTGTTCAGAAAGAGCCTGGCACATGGAATTTCTTTAACAAATATTTATTAATGAATGAATGAAATTTATGTATTCTGATTTGAGGCATGACACCAAAGAAATATATAACCTTAGCCAAATTTCTTCATATATGTAAGTATCTAATTCTATGTCTCAAAAACAAAAGGACTTTTACTAAATGATTTTGGAAGTTGCTTTTCACTCTAATATTCTAAGATACTTTTTCTTATTTCAAGATATCTGGGGTTTGGTTTTGTACAAATTCAATTACTATACAAGGGAAACAATAAAGTTGAAGTTATGGGCTTGTCTCAAGAAATACTTACAATAAGTTAAGTCAATGGCGTTCCTAAGGCCCATTAAGAATTTTAACATCTTTCTCTGTGGTGGGTGATGCAAGCTGCATTGTTAATTTATGCATTAATAATTCAATGCCTAGGGCTAAAATTAGAGAGAGGGAAATATGAATACTGGCAGTGCTTTTCCCCTCTGTCAAATATTAAAAATGAGTGAATGTGGTTAGGTTGGTATAAATAGTCATTAAAGGGAAATACCAGATTAATATATTACCTTTTTTTTTTTTTACTTGCCCTTAAGAAAGATCAGAAAAGAAGAGATTTTGAGTCAATTATGAAGAAAGAATAGGTGACAAATCAAACACCTCAGAAAGAGGTGAAACATAGGAAAGACAGATGCTAGTTCTCTCAGATATATCTCTAACCCACTGCAGTCACCACTTGAAAAGAATTTTGAGTAGAAGAAGTAAAAATGCTTTTCTTGTGCAAATCCTTTGTCTGAAGATAATAGAAGCCTACCTGTAGGAATTCCAATACCCTTCCAAATATTTTTTTGAAGAATCCAGAAGTTTCCAGGATTAAAAAGAAGTGCAGGGTAAGGCTTGATTTGTCCAGTCACTTTTTGTACCAAGTTCCTGCTCTGGAATGAGTCATGAGCCTCTACTTTCTCTCTCTCTCTCTCTTTTTTTTTTTTTTCTTAATTGCAGTATAGTTGACATACCCTGTTGTGTTAGTTTCAGGTGTACAGCAAAGCGATTCAGTTATATATCTATATATGTTTTCTTTCAGATTATTTTCCATATTCTCTTTCAGTCCCCACCTCTGCTGTCCCTTCCCTACAGGACCTTTCCCCATGTGTGGACACACCTTCCCTCTTGATTCATCAAGCATCACTAAGCCAATGCGACTGTGTGTAATAGACTTTGTGATATTTGGGGTGTAATGGAGAGCTCTGCGGGATAGTACAGACGCACATGTAACGTGAAGCCATGTTTTCAGCCTTCTTGCCATAGAAAAGTTTTCAGAAATATCTTGGTCCTGCCAGTGGTTGGGACGGCTTTCACCATTGCTCTAGAACTGTCTCGTTTCCTCTCCTGCTCTCCATCTCAGGATCCCCATTCTCTTCTGAGGCATCAAAGAGAATATCGTGGAAGTTTTCTGGGTTGGATTTCCCTTAATTATTAGGCTTCTGTTACTTTTGCATAATCAGAAGAGTCCAGAGAGGCTGAGTGACCAGCATCCCCTCAATACTTTCTTTTCTAAATGGCATTTTCCTCTTGCTTAACATATGTATATATAACCCCTTATATTTGTCTTCATAATGATGTCATATTTTTGTCATCCGAAGTGGCCTGAGTCATATTTTGGTACCAGTGGCCAGCATCTCCCACCCAAGCAGCTCTGAGCATACAAATATTCCCTTTGCCTCTCCAAATCTGACCGTACAGCAGTGTAACCTGAGGAGCATTTTATTTTCTTTTATTTTATTTTTGTCATAAAATATGGATATTTTATTCCAGCTCTGGGAAATGAAAAACAAAGAGGAGGAGGGAACACATCCTTCCACACACTAGTCTAATTTAGCTGACATTAATTCAGAAAAGCTAAAGCAAATATATATGTGCATATGTATACATATTTATAGATACACATACATATTTTTTCAGATTTTAGTCTCATCTGTGTTCATATATTTATTTTTATTTTTTTATAAATACCCTTAAAAGTCACCAGATGCATCTTAATACTTCTACCTCTGTGTCCTCACCTGTCATTTAATATTGTTTGGATTGTATTCAATTTGTGTTTTGATCACTTATGTGATTTGTCTAACTGTACATTCAAAGATGTAAGGGAAAAACTTGGTTTAAATTATACTTTATGCATCACAGTTACCCATTACATGATTTTTTTCATCATTATTCCCAACTTCACACATCTTGTAGTTCTCTACGCAGACTATTTCAGCTTCTAGTGCTGTACATGTCCACATCTTCTGGATGGGACTGCCCATGATCCATGATCTTGGAGTCAGGCATAAACTGTGTAGCACCTGAGGTGGATTCTGATTTGGTCTTTGTTTCAGACCTGAGTTCTGTTGGCAAGGCACAACTCAGGTTGTGAGTTGTTTTTGCAGGTATTTCTATTTCATCAGAGCTTCCTAGCTTAGTTTTTTCTTTTTGTTCAGGAAATGACTCTTTTGTTGTTTTTTGTCCACAATGATTGAACTGCTTCATAAATTTGCTGGCTATAGCACATGCCTTTTTCCCAGTTACCTTTGCAATTATTACTGATTGAACAGGGTGGAAAACAGTTGCTCCTAAAGTGGCCAGTCCCAGTGGATAAGCAATTCTCTTAAACCTAGAACCTTTTCTCGCTGAAATGAAGACTGCCAATCCTGAAACTGTAATCACTCCAATTTTCGGAAGAAAGTCTCGAGGTGGATTCTTCAAACAGACATATGCATCTTTTCCAAATTGTACTGTATCCATTATCCCATTTTTCACAAAAATACATAAACACCCTTGCACCAGCCAATATAATGACCAGTTGTAGTGCGAATGGACGCAAAGCCCATTTGTAAATCACCGGGCTGTTCTTCAACATATTTAGACTGGAGAGGTGGTGCAGTATATATGGGGAGCTGCTTTGGTTTCACTAGCTGCTTTTTGGACTCCTCTTCTTTGGCCACATGCACACTTACAGATGCACATATTAGACCTGCTGGCATGGTTGTCTGCTTTCCCATCCTAACAGCCGCCATAGCTTTGGCCCTCTCCGCCCAGGTCTTCGCATGGAGAATGGCTTGAGGAGCATTTTAAAAATGCATTATTTTGGGTACCATCTTAAGCCTAATAAGAAGGATTTGGGGAGGGGGGCTGATTGAGTTCAGAGCCCATGAGTCTGAAATTTTCAAACTCTTCACACATTATGCTTGGGTAGCTGGTCTCAGGACCGGCCATTCAGAGCTGCTCCCATAAAGCACGATGGTCCGCTGTGGTCAGTCCAGTTTCCTCTGTTCTTTCATTCTTTCCCTTCCCCCATATGTATCCTGCCTCCTCTCTCCCTTCTGCTTTTTTTCTCTCTTTCCCTTTTCATCCATCAGATATGAAGTTCCCAATATGTGCCTGGTACGTGGCCTCATACCCTTGCTGCTCTGCCCTGTTGTGTTAGAGTCACCCCACTTTCCAGTCTTCCTTTGCCTCTACCCAGTCCCAAACACCCCAAGTTGTGAGAAAGCAGCCTCATCTTCAGAAGCATCTTTCACATCAGTCATCATCCCCCATCTCATATTCAGATATTCCAGGAGCATTTGAGCCATGTTTCCATAGTGGCTATGATATTGCTTTGGAAATAATAAGACGTGAGTCCTGTGTCTCATTTGATGGTGACCATTATCATTTGCACTGGATCTGCTCTTCACTTCTATCTTCTTTAAAATCATTTATAGATGAAAATGTCTTACTGGCCCAATGAGGCTGACTGCACCATTTATAATAATTTCTAGATAAGAGACAATGAGGAAGAAAACCAGCCTGGCACCTCCCTGGACAGTCCCAGGCCCAGGAAGAGGACACTCTGCTCAATTTCTCTCTCACTTTCTTTTTTTAATTTTAATGCAATGAAAGCCAGACCATTTAGGAATTATCCTAATCCCAGTTTCAAGTCCCATCCTTTTCTCCAGTCATGCACGTATTTAGATTTTTATTCCTTCATTAACACGGGGAAAATGCAGACCATTATGACAGTTAGCAGACATAATTTTAGACAAATACAACTTCTTATCAAATCAGCCTGCAATAAGTATTTGATGAACAGGGCTCTTCAATATAACTTCCAACACTAATTTAATGAGAAGTATCAAATGAATTTTTTTTATTCTGATATCTCCCATGAGACAAATGATACTTTGCAGGCCTATTTTTAACAAATGAATTATTGACTTAAACTGGCACAATTAATCACAATATAATGGGATCAGGGGATGTTAGGGGCTCATTTATCACAGCTGATGATGAGTACTGACTCTTCTGAGAAATGAAACTCTTTCATCACTCCTAGATTAACAGTTACATGCTTTCAAATTTCAATCATAAGGAACTGGCAGCATAGAATGAAAAGGAGCCAGACCGGAGGAGAAAATGGAAAAGGAGAATACAGAGATTGTTGTTTGCAGTCAGAAATCTTACTTCTGCCAGGACTCTTCAGTGAAGATAGAAAAATGATTCATTGGAAAGGCGATGCTAGTGATGGGCAGAGAATCAGGACGGCAATTAACATTCTTGTGATCTGGGCTTAACTCTCCTATTAAAAATCTGTGTGACTCCTGACAAACTGCTTGACTTCTCTGAACTTCCTCTTCTTCATCTGCAAGATAAATACAGTACAGTCTCTCCAAGGAACGTTCTCATGAAGATCAAACGAAATAACCCTTGTCCTCATGTTTTGGACAGTTAGAAAGCAGAGTTCCTTTCATGTGATGCTTATCATCGCTTTAGGAATTGTTTGTTTTCCATCTCCAGGACTCATACCTACTAGATATTTTTGACTAATTGAAAAAAATATGCAGTAAAATGTGAAAGCCATATAAGGAACTCAGAAGGAGTAGGTTAATCTGCTAACTCAACAGGCGTGATAACTTGTCTCTCAAGCCCTGCTGTTATCAAAAGATGAGTCAGACGTGACTCTTGTTTTCTAGGAGTTCACAAACATATTAGGCAGACAGACAAGAGAGTCACATCATTTGGACATATGAAAAAGTAAAAAGGCAAGACAATGAAGGATTTTTTTTTTAATATACAAAGGCATACACATAGTTAGAAAAAAAATAGTACAGAAAGGCTAAGCAACTGGTCCCTTCCCTATATGGTGACTGTACTTCCCAGTTTGCCCAATTCATTCCAGGTTTATGCTCATTTCCCCAGCATAATTATTAATGGCACCTACTTTTACTCTCAAAAGTGTCTTGATTTGACGATTTCGGTCAAACTAATCAACCATTTCTTTCTTCTATTTTGTTATTGCCAATACCTAAATAATATGATTATATCTTTATCTTCTTTATTTATCATTGTTATATAGAGTCCACTGACTTCCTACCTTTCTAGAGATTGGTGTAGCTCACACCCTTCCTGATTTCCCACCCTTTCTCCCAATATAGTTAAGTAAGAATCCTAAGTTTCTTCTTCTGTCCAGTCTGCAACTTTAAACATCCAAATCATATTCTGTAAAGAATAGTTCTCTGGGCTTCCCATTTTTGCAATGGTATTAATATCCCAACGTTCCCTTCATTTCTACATCCTCTTCTACCTCTTAACCGGCATTTGGTATGCTTTTATTTTTATATCATCAAGGTTGATTTTTCAACCTGCTATGTTACTTCTTCTTATCTGTGAATTTGCTACTCTTTTTCCTTGATTATCTTTCCGCAATACGTCTTTCTGGGAAACTCCTTCTCATTTTTCAAGATGCAGCTAAAATACCCATTGCTCGGTGATGTTTTCATTCAGCATTTCAGCCAAGCCAATTATTTCAGCTTTGCACTTCCACAGATTATAATAGATCCCACTCTACTACAATCACTGCTTTACATTGCACATGCCTCCTACTGAGTCTGAGCTCTTTGGAGAACATTTCAGTGTTCCCCAAGACAAGCAGTGTTCTTGGAAGACAGCAACCATTAAATAAAACTTTTTTGTTTTAAAAAAAAACCATGTTTGTCTATATCAGTAAATATCAGTTCTGATTCAAAATGGTGTTTGGCTTAAGGCTCCTTTGGTAGCCTCTTACTTAAATACTTCTTACTGAAATACAAATTAATGTATAGAATAAGATTTTTAAAAACCTCATGCCACCACCAAAATTTGACACTGACAGATAACCAGTGGCAAATACTTAATAAAGCCAGGGCTGATATTGTATAGATGCTTCAGAAATAAAGATTTGAGTTCAGGCAAGGAACTATGACTAGCTGAGGGGAAGAGAATATGGAATGAATAGAGGAAGAAAGAGTTTATAAACACTAGCCTTGACGACATAACCAGTTACATAAAAGAGCGTTTCTTCCTTACTTGGAGAGGTATATATATATATATATATATATATATATATATATATATATATATATAATCTCCAAATGAAATGACAAGGAACATTTGTGTCCTCTTCTGGGGAGAGGGATTTCTTTAGGTTGTATGAGGGATATGTTTGTATATTGGGTGGAGTATTATTTTTCTATTATCTTTATTTAAAAGTTAATATGGTTAAAAGATGTATACAGGGAGTCCACATTGACAAGGGTTGGACTGTACTGGATTGTTTTATCATCAACTTTGTTAACATTTCCTAGAATCCCCTTCCCAGTTAGAGACGGCCACAAGAGGTACTAGTATGAGACTGGGGAAGTACAAGGTTATGGTGGTTTAGCTGTGGTGACAGACTTAGAGGAGCCAGAGGGTTCCAGCTTGTCTTTGGATCCTTCAACTCTATGGCCAGCTTTTTCTATAGCTGGTGTATCGTCAGACTCCAGCTTTTCTCTTCAGCTGGTCCATGGTCAGACTCCAGCTTTTCTCTTCAGCTAGTGCATCGTCAGACACTTGGCTGGGACTTACGGATATCTTCCAAGATTTCTCTCCTCCGACGGCCTCACTTTAGTTGCTGGAGGTACTTCACTTCTCAAAGTAGCCTATTACCGACTCCTCTGATCCTCCACATCCTCTTTCAGACATGCACTCCCCACTCGTCCCATAACTGTGTCATATCCAAGTGCGTCATCCCACAACTCATAGTTTTTCTGCTTATCTGACTGAACGTCGATTGACACAGTTATCATTGGAAGAGACAAAGAAAAGAGTTTTAGAAAGGAAGGGAGAAATTCACAGAATTACTGCAGAAGACTGTAACACATATCTGTACTTTTTTTTTGACCAAATAGAAAAAATCAACCAAGTTATGTAAGTCCTGAATAATATAATTAATAAGGCAGTACGTGTAAATGTGTATATATTGATCTTTGTATCCTGCAGAGAATACTCTTTATTTTCATCATTAATAAAACATTTATGAAATATTGATCTACATTATGTCTCAAAGAAAAACTTAAGAAATAATTATAAAAAGCAGACACTTGGATCAATGGATAAGCCTGAGTATTTGTAACAGATGTCACTGATGACGGTATGGTGCTGAATTAGAAAAGATGTGAAACGTAGCAATCAGTACGATTCAATACGTATTTGTTTAATATTGTGACCTTGTGAAGGTAAATGGACTTGACCCTCACTTCCAGGTACTTATAGTCTCACAGCAGGGTGGGGAGGGCATTTGAGGCAGGTTTGGTGTTGAAATTGAGCATTGTGTGTCTTGGGGCTCATGCTGGAAGGTGAGGATGTTTTGTGTCAGGGAGTGATTGAAATAAGATTGTTTCTACATGAAGAAATCAGATAGTGAGAAAACTAAAAGCATTTTAATTTTATCCAATTGAAAGTGGGAGTTGCTGGTAGTTTGAGATGTTTTAGGAGGATTCACTTCATGGGCGTGTAGGATAGATTGGGGTAGGGGACCAGTCCTGGGGACACATTGCAATGTGGGATTCCACTAGAGAGAAGGGCTTTGTCACTTGAAAAGAAAAACTGACCTGCAAGCAGTGTTTTAATAACTTGGGGGCTGTGTTGAGATGGGGAGGAAAAAGAAGAAGGAGTCAAAAGTGACTCTACCAACTTAAAACCTGGATGACTGCTAGAATGGGGTCAACACTGACTGGAATAGGTTATTAGTGTTTTCTAATTTCTAAGATGCATTTTCAAACTTTCAAGAAAGATAATCACTTACATACACCTAACCTCTTGCCTCTAGAATCCTGTAGAAATTACCAAGAGATAATAACGTGGCTTATTCTGCGTTGGAAACTAGGAAAGGATGCAAGACAAGCTCCAGAAACTTGGAGGAAATTTTACTGGCTCAAGCGAGGGCAGAAATCTACTGTGTCTAGCCAAGAAGACATGCATTTTTCTGCATATGAAAGAACAGTTTGCCTGGGAAGTAAGCTGAAGAGACCCAATCAAATCCCTTCAATTCCCCACCCACCAAAGGTTCTGGGCAAGCGGAAGTTTGCGAATAGACAGGCTGTGGGGTGGCCAGGAAGGACATCTGCACCCCATCAGTTGTTCTTGGTACCAGTTGGGTTCCAGAGGCTGCACCAAGCAGGTGGCCGATGGCAATTCTTAATCCTGGCACAGGCAACAGAGAATGGGGAATGGTCCCTACAATTTCTGACTGCCTCACCACTCCTAAGACAAATTCACCTGCAAAAAGACCAAGTCACCTCCAAGCCAGTACCTCCATATTTCTCTAATGCTGGTGAATTCCAGTGCTAGTGAATTCCCTCTTTTTGGGGGGGACTAAAAGTATTAAAAAGATTTTTTTTGGTACAACATCGATGACAGAAACCATGTCAGCTCATAATACCTTAATATCTTTAACTATTAACTAACACAACTCTTTTTTATTTTTGGCACGATTTTTAAGAAATGAAGTATAGTTGATTTACAATATTATATTAGTTTTAGGTGTTCAACATAGTGATTCAGTATTTTTACAGATTATACTCCACATAAAGTTATTATAAAATATTAGCTGCACTCCTTGTACTGAGCATTACATCCTTGTATCTTATTTGTTTTGTATATAGTAGTTTGTACCTCTTAATCCCCTTCCCCAACCTTGCCGCTCTCCCACCCCTCTCCCCACTGGTAACGGCTAGTTTGTTCTCATATATAACTCTTTTTTAAAATGCACAAATGGAGAAAAACCACTAGCACAAACATATTCTACAGTTTAAAAAGATACCATTCTGCAGCATACGAGCAAGATTCTTCCTATAAAACTCAAACTGCTGCAATAAACGGAGAAATCACTGAACATTTCTAATGTATGTTCTCCATAACACTGAAGTAGATATTACATTTTTGAAATTTGAGCAATATCATAGAAGTAACAATACGAAATCATGAAAGACTGAATGAAATTTTAAAAATGCAACTGTAGAATTTAAAACCTCCATGTGGCAGTGAACAGCTCAGTGGATACTGCCAACAAGCTGAATCTGAAAATAAAGGCATATTCTAGACATTCTGCCAGAATTCAAAGGAGCAAATAATAAATGAAAGAGGTTAGGGAACTGTGAAGTGATCTGGGAAATCCAAAATATTCGTAGCAGGGCGTGCCTAAGAAAGTAAAGCAAGCAGCAAAACCATAGAAGAAAAATTTCTTGAGACAGTTCACAGAGCACTACCAGCAGTGAATAAAAATAATACGTTAGACACGCTTGATGGAATCTGGGATTTAAGAAGAATTTTCCCTTATTTAGATCTAGATCTATCTTCCTGCCAGAATCTAGACACTCATGTTCCTGTTTAAAAATGCCAACATTCACTAGATGTCTGTAATGGACAATTGATTGTATTATTAGAAAGAAAACAATACATGTCATCAAAAATGAAAAAAAAAAGAATTTAAAATATGTAAATGGAACTCATTTGCTTGGGTTTTGAAATGAGTTGATAAGGTTAATGCAATTCTAATACAAAATTCTAAGAGGATCCTTTTTTTTAACTTGACAAAGTACTCAGAAAGTTCATCCGGAAGGTTTTTGAAATATTCCAAAAAGGAAAATACATATGGAGACTTGCATTTGTAGCTTTTAAAAGATTTTATAAAGCTGCTGTAATTAAGCATGGATGATAATAGAATAGAATTAAAAACCCTGGAACAGACCACGGTGTATAATTAATCAAATGATAGTTAATACTTTAAATCAGTGAAGAGAGATGATTATTAAATAAATGGTGTTGGAATAATTGGCTAATTGTTGGAGAAAACATCTAGATACCTGCTTCATATCGTTTGCCAAAGAAATTTCTAGATGGATTAAAAAGATAAACATAAAAAAATGAAATCATGAATGGCTTAGAAGAAAATGTAGGTGGGCATCTATCTGGTATCACATAAAAGCAAAATAAGAAAATATAGAGGAACATATTAATAGATTTTAAAACAGAAAAGACTGAAAACTCATATTAACCAAAAAAGCTATAAACAAAGTTAAAAGGTTTATGATAAACTGGGGAAGTATTTGCCCTACCTATATAGACAAAGGTATAAATACAAGTGTATAAATATGAAGCTATGAATATATTTGAAAAATCCAGAAGAAAATATCAAATTCTGTAGTAGAAAATGGGCAAGAAGCATAATAAATATTTTCAACACAGGAAGAATATGGTGGTTACTCACCAGTGAAACTGGAAGAATATAACCCATAGTATTAGGAACAGGTATCTCTGAGTTAGAGGATTATGGGTGATTTTTATTTTTTTTTTAATTTTTTTTTTTTTGCTGTGAACATGTTTTACTTTCTTATTAATTCTATTATCCCTGTTATACTGAGCTCTGAATCACTTAACTCCTTATTCATTTGACCAAAGTGGGATGATCTGAGTTGGGCAGTCTTGAGAGAGGAGAGGCAGAGGGTGATTTCAATTTTTCATGCTAAAGTGATAATGGGACATCCAGCTATCACTTGAACATGGACTCTAGGATCTTGGTGATAGGGTGGGGCTAAAGATACAGAAACTACCGTCTCTGGAGCCTACATGGCGAAACCCTAGAGGAGCCAGTGCTTTCTGGCACTGCGGCATATGATTCTAGTGTTTGTTCTATGGAACCCCAGTACTATGAACCCAGATTCTTCCTACTTCCCTCTCTCTGTGTATGTTGGTGTGTGCCGGCTGCTGACCTGCAGTAACTCATTTCTCCAATAAAATATTAATGAATGAAGATCTGTATTTCATACTGAATGAAATATTTAAAATGATCGTTATGGTTATATTTCCATTTCGTTATTTTTCTTGTTTTGTGGGATGGCCATTGAGCGCAATCCTTCAGGGTTGCCTGTCTCTAAACAATGGACACGGAAACCCTGCACTCACAGCATCAGTTGTATCTCAGTTCTTGCTGCTCAGAGACACATATAACTGAATTTGTTTCAGACCCTGTGTTGCAAAAGAGAACGTGACATGAGATATGATGGTTCCTGGGGATAGTGTACCATAGAAACACAGACTCCCAGCTCTGAGAGTGATCTACATTTGGCCTCCAGGAGTGTAATTTTTCCTTCTCTCTTGAGCAAAACTTGTACTGAACTACAGAGTGCCATTTCGCAATAACTACAGAGCC
The DNA here is from genome assembly GCF_965194825.1 of Balaenoptera physalus. NCBI lineage: Eukaryota > Metazoa > Chordata > Mammalia > Artiodactyla > Balaenopteridae > Balaenoptera > Balaenoptera physalus. The sequence goes on from NC_138902.1 coordinate 15,820,867, forward strand.
GAACACAGGGCTCTGAGGGAAAAGCCATGAGAGTATAGAAGCTAGCAGGTCGTGGGGTGCCTGGCCTCTGCTTCCTGAGCAGAGGCCTGAGGAAAGCAACACAGGTCTATAAAGGCAATTTTTACAGCAACTGAGAACCCAGCAGGACGTGGAGGTGGCAGAAGAAATCATAAATATAGTAGCACAAATGAAACTAAGAGGTTGGGGCTGGTGCACAAGGGGCCACATGGCTATAGAGATGTCTTAGTATCACCTTGCACAGACCAACAGCCAAGGACCAGGAAGGGAGATGTGCACTTCAGTTGATGCCCCTCTAGGCAGAAAACATGAAGGTCCAGATGTTTGTCCCAAAGGCCTTAGCCTTAATAGGCTTGAACTTGGGTGCAACCCCATGGAGGTAGGGGAAGAAGAGTTGAAATGACTCATTTGATGATGAGTTTATAGCTCTCAGGCTGACTGGGGGTGCATATTGTTATTAAACTGATGTCGTGGACTGGATTCCTTCCAGCTAAATCAGTCTGCCCATCAGCTGGGTCTCCTTACAGTGGAATGAGGGCAAAGCTGGAGGGGAGAAGACAGCGGCAGCAGGCTTTTGAGAAATGGAAATGCAGCCTTTTGCATTTTGTTGTGGGTCGCAGTCAGGATGGAGGGAGCTCCAGGCCTGGCTATTTGTATTCTTGAGCAGAGCTTGAACTTTAACTGGAGTCAAGGCTGTACCTAAATGCCTCAAGGGGATCTGGTAGCCAAAAATGCTTTTATTTATGGGCATGTCAGAAAGTTAGGATTGAGGGGAGAGGCCTTGGTTTACAGAGGAGAGGAAATCCAGGGGCCCAAGCATGGGGCTGGCCCTGTTTTCATTCACTGGTTCCATTTAACAGCTTCTCACAACATATGCAGTTTACATTATGGTATCCGGCACATGTAGGCTTTGGCTGGGATTATCCTCCTGAGTTTAGAATTTATGATGGTGCAAATAGACACTGAAGCAAGGAGCAGGCGAGTGGGCACGCAAGAAGCATGACGTTGGCGGGGTCGGGGTAGCCTTTATTCTGTTTCTTCTGGGTCATGTTTGCTCTGTCCTCACCAACAGAAGAACAAAGGGATCTCCTTTTCCCCCCCGAAGGGAAGCTGGGCAGGAAATGAATACTCTGAGACTCTGCTCCAAAATTAGGGAAATGTAGTTTCTCACCCTTTCTCTTTAGGTTCCCCGAAGCAGCAGGTTGCTTAAGAAAGGAAGGGAGGCTATTGAGCCCTTTTTTTTTTTTTTTTTTTTCCTCTGAGAAAATGAGGTCATTTGAGCAAGAAAATAAGCAGACTTGTCATTTAATAGTAGGACCCAGAAACCTTATAAATACTTCCTTGTTAGGGCAACACAGAAATTTACAGCCAAACTCAAAACAAGGTCCTTTGAAGTAAAGGGAGTTAAATTTGAGTAATGGCCGTGAGCAGGCTAATTGGTGTCACCGATGAATAGATGCTAAGAAAATACATTTGGAGAGTTGATCCAGTCCCCGTGTGATTTCATCTGGTTAAGCTGAGAGTAACGTTTTTTTTTAAAATTTTACCACAAGTATTTATTTGTATTATTCATATATATTCATACATTGTTAAATAGAGATCTTGACTTTCAAAAGGTGTATGTGTGGAAATCATTGGGCTTCTGGTTTTAGTTGCAAGAATTTCTAGTTTGCTATAGGCATTGCTACTAGAATGGCAATACCAGGAGTTTTATGTAAAGGTACCTGATTTTGTGAAGCAATGAGAAGAAAAAAGACAAATATGAATTTTATAAGAAAATTAACCATTTTTACATATAAAAATATTAGCAGAATTTCATAGATACAAAAATACCTGGAACTCACATCTGCCTCTTATATGTGGTATATCATGTACCAGTCAATCTCATGATAAAAACAAAAAGCTGAAGTACAGTACAACGTTGTGTTATACTAGACTCCTATAATATAAATTGTTTTGAAATGAGTAGGCAGAAAAAATGGTTCACATAAAACCTCTGTCTAAATATTTTCTTTAAAAGGAATTTATATGTAAGGGGTATGTGTGTGTGTAATAAAGGGAAGGGAATGTAGCCATTTTAAAAGTCTATCTAGGAATCATTATGCTTAGTGCTTTACAAATACTTATATCTGAAAGTAACTGTTGAGTGAGGAAATCTGGTATAAGGAAAGAGAAAAACATGGGATAGGATGATTGAAGTGGTTACCTGAATACCATATGCAAATTATAATTACATTATTTAATGTTCCCTTCCAGTGTCCCTACTTCTTATACCATCAGTGCATCTTTGTGCTGGAGAGTTTGAGGCAGCATCTAACACAATTCTGGTCCTTTTTGTATCTGCACCATCAGGGAAAAGAGAAGAGACAGTGAAAAAGAGCTAACATTTAGTTAATCATCTGCCATTGGCCAGATACTGTCAAAAACACTTTATTGTTTTTGTTTCCACTTTATAGATAAGGGCATTGAGGCACAGTGAGGTTGAGTAATTTCACCAGGACCACACCTCTAGAGAGAGGTTGAGCCTGATATAAAACCAGGTCTATCTTCCTTCCTCTGTCCTCATCCCACTCGACTCCCTCTGGCCTTAATACTCACCTGTCTGTCTACACTGCTTTTGGTGGAGTCACCAAAAATCTTAGTTGCCCCATTTGACTAGCATTTTTGAATATTTTCCTTCTTTGGTCAGTAGTATTTCATGTTGCTGACCATTCACTCCTTTCCTGAAACTCTTTCCTTCCTGAAGTTTGGTGGCTGTATTCTTCCAAAGTGTTGACCTCTTTGGCTTCATTTTATCTGATATAATTATAACAAATGGTAATGTTCATAGCAATATTTATTAATATGTTCTAAATACTGTACCTTGTCTCTCAATTTAAATTTCAGAGCTACTCTATGAAGTAATTATTTTATTTTTTTAATATATTTTTTTTATTTTTATTTTTTTTATAAAGCGCAGGCTTTCTCTAGTTGCGGCAGGTGGGGGCTACTCTTGGTTGCGGTGTGTGGGCTTCTCATTGTGTTGGCTTCTCTTGTTGTGGTGCATGGGCTTCAGTAGTTGTGGCGTGTGGGCTCAGTAGTTGTGGCTCGCAGGCTCTAGAGCGCAGGCTCAGTAGTTGTGGCGCACGGGCTCAGTTGCTCTGCGGCATGTGGGATCTTCCCAGACCAGGGCTCGAACCCGTGTCCCCTGCATCAGCAGGCGGATTCTTAACCACTGCACCACCAGGGAAGTCCATCTATGAAGTAATTATTATTAGCACCAGTTAGCAGAGAAGAAAGCTGAGGCTCTGAAAAGTTTCATAAATGGAATAAAGTGATGCAGCCACTAAACTGTGGAGCCAGGATAACAGCTGAGGTCGTCAGGCTCTAATCACAGTTGGCTGGGGTCCCTGTGCCTGTTGATATACTGTACTCTCCTCTCTTCTCACTCTACACACTTGAGTAATTTCACTCAAGGTCATGCCTTCTTCTACCTTCTAAACGTCAATGACTCTGCATCTCTCTTGAGCTCTAGACCCTGAGTCCAGCTGCCGAGATGGACCTTGTCACCTGGACACCCCCCAGGGCCTTCACATTCAACAGGTTCCCGACGGCTCCCTCTGTCTTCTCCCTGTCACAGCTGAGGCTGTCACCTTTCAGGCAATTATTTAAGCTAGAACCTGGGAGGCGTCCTTAGCGTCCTCCCTCTCTTGACTTGTTCACATCCAAGGCAGGATATTTAGAAGAATCCTTCTGAATCTCTCTCACGCTTCCCCTCCATGCCCTCTGCTCTCATGGCCTGGACTTGAATACAGACTCCCAGGTTCTCCCATTTAGCCCGTTCAGGATTCTCCTTACCTGCTTTCCTGCCTTTTAGCTTGAGCACCTCTATCTAATCTGCACGTTGTGATCTTTTCAATATCAAGTGTAGCATCACACTGAATTCTTCAGGGCTAGCACCGTAGCTTCCTTCCTTCATTCCTCCTTCCCTCCCTCTCTCCCTTCCTTCCTTCCTTCTCTTCTTTTACAGCAGTGGACTCCTATTTGCATTTCAAACTTATGAGAAACCCTGAAAAACACAACAAATAGAAGCAGGGAAGGAGGCACTGAAGTTCACCTGTTTGGCCCCCTCCCGCTTCCCTTAGTGGCTTCCTTCACTCACTCATGGGTGTGTACTGACTGAGTGCCAGCTCTGCACGAGCCCTGTCCTAGGCACTGGGTGTAAACCAGTGAGCAAAGATAGGCCTGTGCCCCTGCCTTCATAGGACTTACATACTAGCTATGGTAGACACATAAGGAGATGGGTGAGAAAACAAAAAATAAGTGAATGTATACAACATCAGACGGTGATAAGAAAAATTATGCACAGTAAGAGACTAGGAAAAGCTGGAATGGGGGTGGGTTTGTCACTTAAGATAAGGTGGCCAAGAACAGCTTCTCCAATAGCTCGATCTTTGGTCGGAGACCTGAAGGATGTGACACAGAGGGTCGTGGATGTGTTGCTGGAAAGTCCTCCAGGCCTAGGGGACGGAGTGCCAACACCCCGAGGTCTGAAAGCCAGGAGGCCAGTATGGCTGAGTGGCTGAGGGGACGGGGCAGCGCGTGAGGTCAGAGACATGCAGGGACAGCGGGGCAGCTGCACCGGGCGTGGAAAGTCCTTGTGCGGACTCGGATCCCCCCGTCCTCTGAGTGAAGCAGGCAGCCAGTGGAGAGTTTTGAGAAGATCAACACGATGTGATTTAGGTTTTGAAAATAAAACAGGTGTGTTGGCGGTAGGCAATGGGGAAGCAAAGGTGGAAGCAGAGAGACCATTTAGAAGGCAGACCTGAACACCTGCGAGAGATGCTGGTAGTCGAGCAGGAGAGAAAAGGGTGAGAGGTGGAGTTTCGGTGCCGATCCAGGGCACTGTCGGAAAACTACACGTCTGGGAAAGAAACACATCCACACCTTTACAAAAACCCAGAGAGTCTCCCCTGACTAGATCCTCATCCGTGCCAGCCTCGTGGGCTCCCACCGCCCCTGCACTGCCTGTGCCACCGTGATGCGTGTCACCTCCAGAGCCCCCTGGCCTCTCCCCAGCCTCCTCGTGCCTTTGCATGCCCTGTTTCTTCTTCCTCCATCTTGACCACTTTCCAAACTCAACCTTTAAATCCCAGTTTAAATATCACTCCCTCTTTGAAACCTCCCCTTATTCCCCACATCTACTTGGATGTTTCTTCCTCTACGCAATTTAGCTTATTCATAATCCCATTCAAGCAATCTCTTGGTGTATTGTAATTAATTGCTGCTTTCTCCCCTAAGTCCTTAAGCTTCCTGAATGTCTAGATTGAATCTTTTCGTCTGGTCTTCTCAGGACCTACCATGATGCAGGCATGTAATGGGCATTTTATAAGCACTTATTGAATAATAAAGAAATGTTTTCACTTCAAAACTCATTTCGGAGTGTGAGTCCAACTTTAGTAATAAGACCCTCAGAGCCAAATGTTTCTCTAGATTTTTTCTCCATGGCATGAGTGTAATTTTGGCATGTGACTCCAATGGAACAACTGCAGGTTTGCTTTTATGAGGGATTTGCACGTAAAGTATCCACCAGCAGGATCCCTGAGTTGGAAAAATGGGAGCTGGAGGAGCTATGGCATTGACATGGAAGATGGCCATCCGCTGTTTGGGACTCCTTGGCCATTTGGAGAGCTTTTCTGAAGTTAAATGAACTAATATAAATTGAATGTGTGTGATAAAACCTTTACTTTCTGCATCTTATGAAACGTATTTGGAATACTACACCAAAATGCCATCATCCCATGTGAAGAGATGCAGGATGAGATTCACGATCCATGATTTGCACATCAGACACTTTCCCCGAATTGAGAGGTTTCTTAAGAAATGGACATCTCTGCTTCCGGTCTAGGCCTTGGTTTGACACCATGGCTTGAGGTGTTATTTGCATCATCGCATGTTTTTTTCAAACGTAAAAACAAAAATATTTGGACCAAAGACTTCTATTTCACAACGGGACTCGCAGAAATATATGCAGAGCCACGCTGCAGTCTGCCAGCTGTCAGTTGTTAGAAAAAGCTTTGCTGGAAATTAACTTTCAAGTGCATTTTTAATAGTTGTTGATTTAAAACCAGGGAATAATGAAATGAAACAGATTCGAAGTAGGATCCGCAGATTCCTAAGGATGAGAAATAAAAAGTATTATACACGATTTCTATCCAGGCAATGTGTTAGACAGTTCACATATTTTGTCTCTTTTAATTCTGATAACAGCTTTTCAAGGTATCTTATTCTCACTCTCCAAATAAGAAATTAGAGGCTTTGAGGTCACATAGCTAGTTAGGAAAGAGAGCCAGTTTCAAAACAAAGCGCTGTCAAATTACTAAGTTCTTTCTACTACATCCTGCTGTCTTTCTGCCTTGGTTATTTCTTATAATGAACACTTTTATTCCTCAGATACATGCCCTGTTTAAATAAGCTTTTTTTGTGGTGTTTATAAATCATCTTTGAATAAGGTGACCTTATGTCTTGGTTTGCCCTGGATGGATACCCCTGGCTTATGCCTGTTGCCTTGGTGAAATTATTAATAACACTGCCTTTCACTCTCAGAATTGTCCCAGTCTGGAAGGTAAATTATGTGGTCACCCTCTCTTTGGACTTGTAGATCACACTGCTTATTCAGTTACTTCCTGGTGAATCCTTTGTCCAAGCCCTAGGGGTAGTTTTTCTTTCCTTTTTTTTTAATCTTAATGGCTTAGTCCCTAAGATCGTCTAGATCTTCATAAACACAAGAGAAAAATCCATACAGAATCATTACACCACAAAGCCAACAAGGCAATGCAAGCTGATTTTAGTTCACTGAACAGATTGAGTGAAAATTTTTCCAGTTGTTCATCTGGAGAGCCAGATTTAAATCGTGTTGTGTTAGAAACACTGATATGTTAAAAATGTATATATAAAAATGTATATATAAGAATCTATATACATATATAAAGATATAGATTTATATATATATATAAATTGTGTGTATATACACACACGCACACATACACACACACACGCATCATGATGGAGAACAGGTCTCTGAAGATTTGGCAGTTGGCAGGCAGAGGCCCTGTGACTTTCAAATAAGAAAGAAGTTGATCCTCTAAGCCCTGTACAAAAATAACTTATTCTGTATTTCTTACAATCTAGAATCTCCCCTTGGATGGTAAAGCATGCCCCTGCTCTGGGTTATATAGGAGTAAAGCTAGAAAACCCAACCTTTCTTTTGCCTTAGTAAGCCTCGTCATAAGGATAAAGATCTTGGTGATAAACCTTTAAAATGTGAGCTAAGCAATTCCCCCGAGCCATTGCACTCTTCCCAGCCACTGGCTTACCTTTTTAGGGTAGCCATTCTTCATCCATGCCAGTTCTCCTTGTGGAACTCCACTTCCTGTTTTGCTCTGGCTAATTGAATTCCCTAGCGAGATGAAAGCATTTTGAGCTGGCTTGAGAACGGAAGAGCCCAAATGCATAACTGTAAATACTGATGACAACAGAATCTCATCCCTCCTGTTATTTATTTTGAGATTTTTGCTGGAGCCATAGTTTTACGTTTGACATTTATATAGGTCATGGTGAGTTAATAGCCATCTGCCATCTGGGGACGCTTTTGTAATGAACATTATAGAAGACTATGGAAGAACGCTCTGGCATTTCTGATTTGCACACAAGCTGAGATGGGGCTGATCTTTACAATATGCTCTTCCTGCTCACATTAGTCACGTGATCCACTAAGGTGCTCACTCACGCTCATGCAGGCATGCATGGCGCCCTGGGAGCCTGGGCTGGGCTGAGCCGAAGCTAATTTCTCAGTCATTCTCAGGTACATCTTTTGGCAGGAAGATGAGCTCTGACTTTCAAGCTATGGACTTCAAGAAATCTCACATGGATCTAATGGTACCTGGGCTAGACAATGGGCTTCCACTGAATCCTGCTAAGTTTGTGTTAGATTTTCAAAAGAATAATGACGTAGGCGAGTGGTCTCCAACCTTTTTGGCACCAGGGACCAGCTTCGTGGAAGACAGTTTTTCCATGGACGGGTTGGGGAGTGGTTGGTTCAGGCGGTAATGCGAGCAACGGGGAGAGATGGGGAGCAGCAGATGAAGCTTCGCTCACTTGCCCACTGCTCGCCTCCTGCTGTGTGGCCCGGTTCCTAACAGGCCATGGGCTGGTACCGGTCTACAGCCCAGGGGGTTGGGGACCCCTAATATAGGAGACAACCTCAAGTGTGTTGCCTGCAGACAGGCTGGTGCCATTAAAAGAACACATAGCGTCCAATTAGAAGACCCGCACTCATTCAAATCAGACCTTCACTTGAGTCCTTTAAGCTTCCATCTCTTCATCTATAAAATGGAAATACAACATCAACCTTATTTGTCTTGGAAATTATATGAAACACCTAACACACCACTTGGCAAATAGAATTTCCACTTTCAGTTGTTCATTTTATTTTTTTTAATTCTTCTTTATCTCCCCTACCTTCCTAGTAAGGATAGGGAGCCCTAGGGAGGTAGACGTAGGTAAGGAAGGATGGAAGGAGAAAAGCTTCCTTTTAATCCATGCTGCTTCTTCAGTTCTACCATTAAAACCCTGGTCAGTGAGGGCCCGAGAGATTCTGATTGACGTTACAACGGCTGGTTTATGGGTGTTGGTAAGCTCAGTTTAGCTCTTCCCAGAGGTGTGGGTTCAGCAACTGATGGAGCAGAAAAGTGCTTCACTTTATTGCAGATATTGCACTTTTTACAAATTAGAGGTTTGTGGCAACCCTGCCTTGAGCAAGTCTATAGGCATCATTTTTTTCCAACAGCATTTGTTCACTTCATGTCTCTGTGTCACATTTTGGTAATTCTCAGAATATTTCCAACTTTTTCATTATTATTATATTTGCCATGATGGTCTGTGGTCAGTGATCTTTGATGTCACTACTACAACTCCCTGAAGGCTCAGCTGATGGTTAGCGTTTTTTAGCAATAAAGTATTTTTTAATTAAAGTGTGTACTTTTTTAAGACATAATGCTGTTGCACACTTAATAGGCTACAGTATAGTGTGAACATAACTTTTATATGCACTAGGAAAGCAAAAAATTCTTGTGATTGAATTTATTGTATTATTTACTGATTGCAGTGGTCTGGAACTGCACTTGCAATATCTCCAAGATATGTTCCAGCCTTTCTTTGTGGGCTGTTGCCTGAGAGACCATGCAAATATTGGATTATTTTATCCCTGTGTGAACTATTATTTAACATTATTTTATCAAGTATTTACTGCCCACTTTGTGCCAGGAACCGTGCCAAGCTTCAGACGTTGATCTGCCCTGTTCCTTCGTTCTTTCTTTCATCCAGTAAAGATAAGATGACATAGAACAATTTACACTCCCTTTTGGGAGTCTAGGTCTCTCTGGTCCCCACGCTCCTTATTTGTACGCTGTAGACAATGAAATAGATGTTTTCTGGTCCTAACATTAATGATTCTAAGTCTCTCTACCCAGTTCCTCTCATTCTTATTATTTCTTTCTTCTCTGGACTTGCCTCCCTCTTTTCTGGGCTTTTCTACAGACTGTCCCTGAATGGCCATATTGCCAGTGTTTCCATGATTAGGTGAAGGAGGCCAGTGACAAATGGTCTTTCATAAATAGGAAAGGCACCTTGCGTCCATTCCAAGAGGTATAAGTTGACAGAATCCCGTTCTTGCCTCCTGAACCGTTGTCTCTTTGGCTCTGGAAATGCCCCAGCACTTTTGCACATAGGGCTCCACAGCAGTCTCCCAACCACACACCAGGGATGCAAGTTTTAAACGTCGGCACTTTATGTTTCTATTCATCAATGTTTGCATATCGTTTAAAGAAACTATAATTCACAGGTCACATCGGGCATTACACCTCTCTCCCTCCACAGCAGAGTGGGGAGCTGGGCTTCGGGGAGTTCCTCCATAAGCCCAAGCCTTGTAAAGAAAATAATAAAATAAAACCAAAGCCCAAATCAGCAAAAAGCAACAGGGACATTTAATTTTATTCCCTTTATTTGGAGTTTAACAGTAAGTCACTGTTTCTGATTAAGAAGCTTCAGAGTGGGAACAAGGGCCTTTAAAGAGAAACATGTTGTGTTTTGGCAGGAAACCTTAATGACTTAGAATATAAACCTTTGTCAAAGAAGCATAAGGCCCTAAAGTTAGAGAGGACCAGGCTGAGTGCAGGAACTCACGTTGGGACATGTTTGCTCTCTCTGCCCAGGCCAGGAAGTGGGGGACCTGGAATCTCCATCTCATATAAATGAGCTGGCTCTATAGTGTCTAATGGGGGGCCTATTACTTTTCCTCGACTGAAGCCAACCCTGAACTTGATGAGAGCCCTGTGCAGACATGCACGGGGGAAGATGGCAGTCATGTCCAAAGATCAGGTGAATTTCTCCTCTGGGTTTGGGAAATGTCACCAGATGGAGGACATCTGGCCAGCTTGTGGGGACCATGGGGGTAAGTTATAGAGCTGGGAGTACATTATTCTCATTCATGTATCTTTCATTGTTTCAACATTTATTGAAAACCTTCCACATTTCAGACCTGACCCCAGGCCTTGGGACACTGTGGTCCAACAGGTGCTCATGGAACAGACAGTCTCTTGAGGCAAAATGTTCCATAGCCAGATAAGCACAACACAGTGTGGTAGGCAGTGTTTTTGAAGTTCTACGGGAAGGCAGTTAAGGGAAAAATTCCTTCTGCCACAGCTGGGGTAAGGGGGAGGCGATGGAAGTCTTTACAAAGGAGGGGAAGTTTGTGCTGAATCTACAAGCACGCATAGAAGTTCATCGGGTGAAGATGAGGAAGCACCTTTCAAGCAGGAGGAAAAGGCAGACCTTTATGTAAAACAAAGGCCTGTAATTGAACTGGGCTGGAGTTCAGGATGCTAAGCAGTGAGGGGTCCAAGATAATACAGTTCCGCCTGTAACTGTGACTTGATTTTCAGCTCATGGTATACAATCACTTTGACTCCTAATGATTTCTTTGGAGGTTATGCATACACATATGTGAGCTCAAGACATACATGTGTATCTGAGAGCCCCAGTGACGCCCCCTGCTTTAACAAGTATTTCCCATGTCTCTCAGATACTAGGACTCTATCTGCTCATCTCGTTTACTTTTGAAGTTTAAGAAAATTCAAGAAAAAGTCACAAACGAGGATAGAAAATGTAGGGCCTTTTGTTTGTTTTAGTGGTGGTGAAATCCAACTTTTACCCTAACCTAGAATCATCCTATGGTCTCTGCCTTATGTTCAGCAAAAAAGTCTGTTTGTTTGTTTGTTTTTTTTAAGTAACGGAGTGTACCATTCATTGTAGTTAATATGAGTTATCATTATGAAACAACTCAGAGCAGGGTGGGTTAAATGCTACCTAGGTCATAAAGCCAGAGCCAGGATTTTGCAAGAAATATGATCAAAGTTAGGTCAAAATGGCAGGAGGTACATATTTTAAAAATAGAGTTAGAAGTATGTGTGCTGGACTGGGTATTTTGGAAGTGTGTTTAAATTCAGATGATTTAGACCCAAATCCAACTATAGCCTGAAGTGGAGCACGATGGACTCCTGGACCGTTCATGGCAGACCTCATCCTTCCCCTGAGCCCTGGTGGAGCCAGCAGACCCTGAGGTCGAAACACATGGCTTCTTTCCACGGGACTACCAGAAGTCCAGAGAAGGGAACTACTTCTGATGTTCAAAGGATGCAAGAGGTTTTAAAACTTGTGATTCACGTAGTGAGATTGGCCAAGGTGACTTGAACTCTTTCACCCAACAGAATGTATGGAGCACCTATGTGTGGCAGTAACTGTAATAGGGAAGAACAAGCCTGTCTCCATATTAGATCTGTTCCTTTTTCTTTAACCTTTGCGCTCTGTTGCCTGTGCTTAGTCATGCTGACTCCGCACCTTTTATAAAAGAATGTTGCCTATAGTCTGAAATATACAGGATAGCCTATTCTCAAAGCTCTGACCTTTAAGAGTCCATTCATAGAGAGATAAAAAGTTGCAGAACAGGGGCTTCCCTGGTGGCTCAGTGGTTAAGAATCCGCCTGCCAATGCAGCGGACACGGGTTCGAGCCCTGGTCCCGGAAGATCCCACATGCCGTGGAGCGGCTGGGCCCGTGAGCCACAACTACTGAGCCTGCGCGTCTGGAGCCTGTGCTCCGCAGCAGGAGAGGCTGCGATAGTGAGAGGCCCGTGCACTGCGATGAAGAGTGGCCCCCACTTGCCACAACTGGAGAAAGTCCTCGCACAGAAACGAAGACCCAGCACAGCCATAAATAAATAAATAAATAAAATTTAAAAAAAAAAAAAAAAAAAAAAAGTTGCAGAACAGAGAATAACATTTGTCTTTTTGGATGTTTACAGGAACATCGTGACCTTGACCTACATGGACAGCTGCAAGAACAAAGGATGCCGACACCAAGAAGTTTGTAACAACCAGCCACACCCCTCCCTCACCTGGCCTTTAAAAATGCTTTGCTGAAACCCTTTGGGAAGTTCGGGGTTTTGGGGGCATGAGCCACCTGTCTTCTTGCATGGCCCTGCAATAAACCTTTCTCTGCTCCAAACTCCGATGTTTTGGTTTGTTTGGCTTCACTGTGAGTCGGGCACATGAACTTGTGTTCCGTAACATTACTATCCTCGGCGCAGTGGCTACCAGCCCACAGCACAGGAGAAGTGTTCAGGGCGCCTCCTGTGGTTCTGAGGCTTTTGCCTTGGGCAGGAACCGTCCACTGAGGGATGAAGTGGGTGGTTGCATGCAAGGTGAGCTCCTCTGGCCGAGTCTGTGCCTGAGGAGCTGTGACCACCTGAGTGGGGGTGAGGCAGAGCCCTTTTCTAACTCTCACAAGGGTTTATTACGCATCCTTAGAGGTCATGCGGGTGGTCTTTGCTCTCACGGAGGGGTCTTGCTCTCAAGTGGGGTGAGAGAGGCATTAAATAGGTGGACATTTTGTAAATGAGAGAATGTCGTAAGAAGTGCCATACGTGATACCTCTGATGCCCCACTCTGTCCTTTTGGCCCACCTCTGATTACAGCCTGTCCCCATGGTGGACAGAATTTCCTAGAGCTGCCAGGGTTCCCCTTCCAGCCTACATACTGTGTCTCCCTCTGTCTGCCACAGGGTTTTCTCAGATGCCTCCTAGGAGCTCCTTGACCAGAAGCAGGCCAGCAGTGAGGGGTGGTCCATGCTTCCAGGGGCAGGCCTCAACTCACAGGGGACACCAGGGATGGATGCGTGAGTGCCCTAGTCTCCCAAACTTCTAGGGGCATGGCGCCGGGCTGTGTTCTAAATTTTCCTCATCTCAGGAGTCTGAGTGGAATCGAGCTCCCTCTTGCCTACATCAGGGACCATGATAATACGTGTTCATGTTGGCTTTTCCTCTTTTCCCCCTTCCTCACTTCTGCTTCCTGGGATCACCTGCCAAATAAATGACCTACCTTGCCTCAGGTTCTGCTTCTAAGGAAACCCAGACTTAAGACACTCTTGATGAAGGAAATAAAAAACATGGTGACTAGGAGTTGGGAGGGAACTATTCTAACTAGAGAGGCCTCCCCGAGGAGATGGTAAGTGAATTGGGATGATCACTACCTTCTTCAAGGAAGACTGTGTAAACTGTCGTCAGGGCCCCATGTGCTTTTTTTATCTGGAAAGATAACTGTGACAGTAACTTCCAGATTTGCATTAATGACCACCTGCCACCCCCCCCCCAATGAATACCAGCGTCATCCCGTGGACAGCAGCCTCACCAGGCACCATGGCACCTGCCAAAGATGACCTGTGCTTCCCTGACCGGAGAAAGAGCAAAGCCAGTCCCTCCAGCCTCCCCCTGCAGGGTGTCACAGGAGAGTGACTCCCGAGGGACAGCCCAGGAAGGCTTCTGGCACAGCTTTGATGTCACATCTGGGAGTCTGCTTCCAAAAGGAACTCAGGATCTCGCACCAAGAAAGGCAGAGAAGGTGGGATCTGAACTGGTCATGAAGGCAACATGGGTGAAGTAATTTACTAATAAGGAAAGGAAAATTGAGGATCCCCCCTCCCCCCGGGAAGTGGAAAAACTCAGGTGTTGGCAGTGAGGCAGGAAATACCATGTGTGTGGCCTTAGATGAACCAGCCTTCAGCTCCAGCTCTTTCCCCCCAAGTAGGACTGTGTAGGGACGTCTCAGGGAACGCCTGGAAGAAGACAGCTTCATAACGGAAATGCCCTTCATCTCTGCAGCTCTTAACCCTTCGCAGCCAACGACATCACTGTTCCCGACGGTTGTCTTTACAGAGGACTGTGGGGCTGACCTCTGGTCCCAGCACACTTTAGTAAAGCCCTAGACAGGGACATAAAATCAGCCAGGGCCAGTATACACACCACACTTCCCTGCACCTGGAACAGACAGGCCTTTGGAAACAGTTCAATAACTGGGATTTTAAATTAATTTTCCATTCCACTCTTCTTCTCAGTTTTTGTTCCAAGGTGCTCACCCTGGCATCTTTCTGGTGACCTTGCTTCGTGCCTCAGCTCTGGGATTTTGTAGTCTGTGATGAATGACCGCCACTCAGATAAATCAAAATAGGCGTGTTCGAAGGTCAAGCCGGTGCAAATGTAGCTCATTTTACACAATCAGTTGCTTTCCACAGGTGTAAATGGCTTCTCTGGGCTTATTTTTTGGAGGAGGCAGGTGCTATCTGCTAACCTAGCCAACTGATTGTTCATCATCTGGTGATATGGCCCTGAAGTCTTGCAAATGTTAATTGCCCTGCCCTGCTCCAGCCCCTGAGTGACATATGCAATCGTACAAACATATTGTAGGAGCTCGTCGTTGAAAGAATCATTTGTAACATGCAAACCCTCCAATAATCATTAAACCCCACACACACCCCTCTGTTCTGTGACCTTGGTGTAGCCCTGTTGCCCGTGGCTGCCCTTGTCCACTGTCAACTTCATTTCCCACCATCCGACATTCCCTCCTCGCCACATCAGAGGCAGGTTCTTTGCGGCAGTTTCTTCTTGCTGGAGCACTGCCTGGTGCTTGGTTTTTTAAACACTGAATTTTCATAAAGTGGGACTCATTTATAACAGGATATTTGTTTTGGCCTGATGGTTCTCTAGTAAATTCTAGACCATCAGAGAGAGGTCAATATTCTATGTTGGGGGGAGTTCAGCAAGTAGCTTTGCTTAATTTGGCCTTCCCGCTACTTTATTTTATTTTAAAATTGGGTTTTAATATAAAAGTAACAGAGAGTCATGACAAAAAATTTGACCTCCCAGTCTGGGGGAGAATGCATACATGTATATGTACGGCTGAGTTGCTTTGCTGTGCACCTGAAACTATCAGAACATTGTTAATCTGCTCTACTCCAGTATAAAATAAAAAGTTAAAAATAAAATTTGACCTCCCACCTACCCCCCAGAGGTAACTACTGTTAAATTTCTTATGTATTCTTCCAGAACATCAATAAAGTCAATTTAAATAATGCACACATATTCAATAGAAATTGGATTTTATTATGCATACCCTTCCGCAACCTGCTTTTCTCCCATTTAAACAGGATATCTTTTCACCTTAGTGGAGGGAAACTTCAGAACCTTCTTCTTGCCTTCCTTTCCCATTGTATCTCTTGTGAAAATCTCAGGTGGTGAAACGTATGTGGATGGAATTAGGAGAAACCCAAGTAGGACTCAGGATCAGGAAGGAACAGGGTTCAATGTGTAGGTTAAGAGGCAGAAGTTGGGAAGTGTGTTTACAACAAGGATGGGCTTTGGAGGGTGTGAGTAAAGATGAGACTGATACTATTATACTCAAGATTGGTGGATCTGAACTCAGATGAAGGGCATGATGACCGCGGGGGCCCATTTTAATTTCTTTTCTTCCTACTAAATAGTGGGAAAGGTATCAGACCTGCATATGCGGTAGCTTTTGCCTGGTACAAGGTTAGGCACGGGGACAAGATCTATCACAATAATTGCTACCATTTCTTGACCACCTGGTTTTCAGAAAATGCTCACACAAGACCTCACACATATTCTGCACTGTGTATGCATGAACCCAGATGCCTGCAGGTAGCTGTCATTAGCTGCATTTTGCAGTTAAAAGGAATGCGGCTCAGAGAGCTTAACAGATTCGCCCACAGCCTCAAACCTCGCGTGAACTGCTATCTGGTCAGCCAGCAGCCTGCCCACCGCCGGAATCCACACTCTGTCTGCCGCGTCCCTTCAGCTCCCATGATGGCGACATCCTTTCAAAATCAAACAAGTCTTTGTGAAGGAGAAAGCCACATTCATAAAACAGGAAAAACACCGTTAGTAAGAACGAAACAGCTGAGCTTATTACATTTTGAATGGGCTTTCAAGTTCATGCTGCCTGCTGCCTTTTAAGCAGCCGATGCACAACTTAGTACCAGATGCCAGAGGCCCTATCGGCTGAGTCTACCGTCAGACCCTATCGGGCCCAGAGAAATGAAGTCTAGAAGCCATGCAATAATAATACCCGCTTAATACACAGAGTTTTAGCATCTTTTTGAATTTTTCTTTTTAAATGGAAGATATTTGTGACCTGGTTTAAGATTAAAATGGAGATTGGTAAACATGACTTTTACCTTCCCAGTCTTGGTGATGTGACAGTCCCCCTGCCTGACTTTGATTTGTCTAATTCCAGTGTGTCCTTCACATTTAACTACTTGAGTTGTTTGTCAAAGGAATGTGGTTATATTGTAATTTCTAAGGGAAATATACATTGATTTAATGTTGCAACTCAAGAAACACTCCTAGAGATTTTTCTCAACAAAGAAATGTGTGCATATGCACAAAATCGATGTGGACAGTTGATTAGATGCAAGCGTGTCCACCTTTGGGCTGAGACCAGGCATCTACATTTTAGCCAAGGAGCAGCTCTGGTTCCCGGAGCCCCGCTGGAACGGAACGTCGGGAGCTCTGATGGTCTCTGTGGGTGCACAAACTTCTGAGATCAAATTAGTCCCATCAAAGCAAAGAGGGTGACTGGCTGTAGCAGCTAGGCCAGCTGACACTTCTCAGCCCCCTCCAGCAGCTCCTGTAAAATAACGCCCAAACCCAGCAGTGAATAACCTAATCAAGCCATTCAAGGAAACAGAAGCCCTCTGCCCTGTTTGATTTCTTCCCATAACGATATAAAGTGCCGTTTAATGAAGTCAAAGGGGTCCCGGGCCTCTCGGTGTGTTCAGACATTGGAAGGCAGGGCTATTGAGTCCGCGGCTGATGTTCATTACCAGCCCACCTCCAGCCGGCCCAGCCGACAAGCAGCCCGGGCGCTCGAGCTGCATTGTAGCTGGGGCTTCGGGGGGCAGTTTTCCGGTTGCCGTGGCCCCGCCTGCATTTTGTCTACATAAATTAGACCTTGCGCAGCATATTGGCCTGTCAGGGGACTAGGAAGAAACTGTATATTGTTTCTGGCATCCTGGAGCCCTTCTGCCCTGACATCTGCTGCGTCTGTGACAGGGAATACATTCTTGACTCATTATCCGGGCAAGTGGAATCCCACCCTGACAGGACCATTAATCAGAATCAAGCAGTCCGGCAAATAAAAAGGAGAGTGAGCATGTGAGTGAAGAGAGCGACTCCGGGAAAGAAAAGAGACACTTTCTAACTTTGGCTTTGGTGTCATTCCGGGGTCTGGACAAGTAGCAATCTATCTTTCTGAGTGACAGGACTGATGGATGGCATTATTTATGCTTTTGTGTATTAAAAGACAGCTCTGGCACTGGCTTGTCATTTTCACAGAGGTTTACAAAAAGTTGAAATTTAATTTGGAGGCAAAGGAGGGCAGGGATCAGAGGAGCCTGGCGATTTGACAGTCTGCAAGACAAGAGTGGCTGCCGAGTCCCGGGACCCGCTGGACGGAGGCGGGCAGCAGAGGCTGCAGCGTGGGCGGGTGTGCGTAGGTGTGGCTCTCGCGTGTCTGGATGGACTAGATCTCTGGGGGCTTTGAAATTGCATTCGGCATGCGTTAATCATTTTATTGAGATGAATGGGGTTTCGCTGAGAAAATAGGCAAATGGTAAATATACTGGAGGCTTGGGAATATGTTTTCACACATACGTGTGGATAAACTTTCAATGGTTATTTCCAACACTAGAGCATTGCCTGAAATTGGACCTTCCTAAATGTAACTGGTGACGCTGTCATCCAGTACCCACTGAGTTCTGGCTAGCAAGTATTGGTAATTTACCTCATTCCATTCATTAAACCACCATGCTGGACCTGTGAATGTGTCTGAGTATAAGAAAGTCATAGAGATGGGTAGGGGATAAACAATTCTGTGGCATGAATTTCTCACAGTCTGTGTCATTCCTATGACCTAGAGTAGGACACAGGGGAGAGAGGAATAAAGGATATAACAAAGAGATTACAGGAATACATATTAATTAATTAACTAATTAATTATTTTCCCAGCTTTATTGAGATATAATTGACATATAACATTGTGTCAGTTTAAGGTGTAAAGCGTGTTGATTTGATACATTTATATTTTGCAAAATGATGACCGCCATAGCTTTAGTGAACATTTCCATCATGTCACATAATTACCATTGCTTTTTTGTGGTGAGAACATTTAAGACCTACCGTCTCAGCAACTTTCAAGTATATACTACAGTACTGTTGATCACAGCAAGGCCTATTTATAACCTTCAGTTATAGCTCTTTGCTCTTAAATCCCTTACACTTGGCTATTTCCACAGACCGCCAGCCAAAATGCATCATTTGCTTTAAATTAAAACTCAGAAAAACTTCCAGTCCTTGACTTGTTCTCTCTTTTCTTTTTGTGATCCTGGCCATGCTGGCACCCCAAACGTTCTCCCTGAGGGGTCCCCTTGGGCAGCTGCAGCACTGATGGCATTCACTGGCAAGACAAGAAAGCCCAGCTCCTGGTTCGTGAGCCACAGAGGGGACAAAGCCTGCAGCTCAAGTGGGCCCAGCATCAGCCTCCAGCCCAACCATCAGCTGTTCTTCCTGCCCCTGAGTCTCCCTTTTTTCCTGGAAGGAGATCTATGGTGTTCCTGCTCATCAGCTCTGCTTTTGCCAGAATCTTTCTAGGTGTTGTCGGCTCTAGGCCATGACCCTGGAGGATCTTGGGGAGGTTAGAGGATCACTGATATACCGTATGTTGAGAATATACAGATGGCGCAGAATCAGAGGGCAAAGATGCCGCAAGGTAGACTATCTCGAGTTGGAGTTAAATTCAGTCTTCAAGGGAGGGCTTAGTGCAGGATAAAGGTCTAACACAAATGACTGTGTGGTAACAGCAGCCTTCAGCATTTAGGATGGGGTCACGTGCTCCTCATTCCAATGGACAAGCTGGTTAGAGACAAAGTAACAGGCATTAGACCAACAGTTGGCTAGTCAAGAAATTGATGTCAACTGCCGAGCTAAGTGGGACAACTATGACAGTCAAAGAATTCTCTTGGGAAGAAGAGTTATGCTTTGTGGCAAGGATTTAGAATTCCCAAGCCACCCCACTTGCTGGTTTTGTTGTCAGACAGTCTTGGGTTCTAATATCAGCTCCTTCACTTTTTAGCTTTTTAATTCTCAATGTCCTTATGGATAAAATAAGGATAATTATAATTACTTCTTTGAGACATAAAGATTGAAGGTGACAGCGTATGTATATTGCAACATAAAAATGCTGACACATAGCAGATGCTTAAGGAACATCTCAGACTAAAGGATCTATGGGTCCCAAAAGAACAGAGTTCCCTCCTAAAGTTTTCACGGATATCTTTAGTTCCTTATGCCCATCTGGGAAACCTTTCCTTTGAAAGACTACCTTGATCTTTCATTTATCATTGTAAAGTGTCATACAGGCTTATGAATTATGTCTCAATTTGAAACTAGAAAATTAAGGCTTGAAAGGGCTGAGAAGATAGAATGACCTGTGGGTAAGTATAAAAACCAGGTACAGGGGCTTCCCTGGTGGCGCAGTGGTTGAGAGTCTGCCTGCCAGTGCAGGGGACACGGGTTCGAGCCCTGGTCTGGGAGGATCCCACATGCCGCAGAGCAACTGGGCCCGTGAGCCACAACTACTGAGCCTGCGCGTCTGGAGCCTGTGCTCCGCAACAAGAGAGGCCGCCATAATGAGAGACCCACGCACCGCGATGAAGAGTGGCCCCCGCTTGCCGCAACTAGAGAAAGCCCTCGCACAGAAACGAAGACCCAGCACAGACATAAATAAATAAATAAATAAATATTTAAAAAAAAAAAAAAAAAAAAAACCAGGTACAAAGTGGAGCTTTCTAAATATGGCATTTTGCCTGTCAGAAAATACCTCATCGCGTTATACTTCAGATCACGTAGAGCAGCACTGGCATGGGAGAGCACAGAGGGACAGACCGTGGGGTGTGTTTCTCGGTGGCCCCGTGGGGCTCTGAAGTTTCACCTCTCCAGGACAGAGGCTGCCCTCAGGGGTCCCCTGCAGAAGTTTGGAGCTGGCTCTTCTAGGCACACCAGCGTGCTTCCCCCTCTCTGCCATGAACAGCTGTTCCATAAACAAAGGGAAGAGAGGTGAACTCATCTCCAACAACATACTTTTAAGACAAATCACTTAACATTGATGGGCTTTAGTTTCTTCGTTGGCAACATGGTGAGGACCACATTTTCTTTAGAGAGTCATTAAATTACAGATATTGTCTGGAAAGTGCCCAGCCCAGCACAGTGCTTGGAGCACAGGGTTGGGTGTTCAATAAGTGGGTCTATTATTATCGTCATAGCCTGGCTCTCGGAAAACAGATTTGCATAAATGGACTGGGTGTTGACCCAGGGAAAGAATCTATAGGCAGTAATGGTCCCCAACCACCAGTGTCTTTTAAGAAAAGCCTGCTATAAATAGATGTGCTTTTATATAGGTGTCCTCCAACTGAATATTTGAGTTTGAGTGTTCTGAAACTTTCAGTCACTCCTGACAAAGATAATTAGAAAGAGAGGAACCTGTAGGTTGGGCGGAAAGAAAGGGCTCAAGGTCGAAGAGATAATAGAAAGAATAGGCACAGAGATTCCTACAATGCCTCTTTAAGAGGGGAAAAGGCAATGGAGACAAACTAAACCTGGCCTTTGGGACACATTCTTGTCCTCACAGCAAGGCAGGAGCTGAGACTTGAGTGAGAAGATGGGCAGAGCTGGTCAGGGTTAGGGTCAGGTCAGGGTTCTACTGTATTAAGTTATCAGGGATGGAGCAGGGCTTCAGTATAACGGGGTGATGGATTGATTAAGCTCCCCCTTTACCAGTGCAGGAGTCCAAGTTCTTCTTCATCTCTGGTCCATGGTGGGATCCCAGAGGAGGGAGTCAACAGCTGAGTCATTGTAGATAAGACTGTAAACATTTGGATGGAGCAGCCACAGAGGGAAAAATCCTCTTGGTATCCATATTATCTACCACTTAAGAAAAGACATTTATATACCTCTCACTGAAACTGAGAGCCTGAGAAACTTCTGGCATGGGGACAGTGGTAGAGTGAATGGGAGTCAACTGTAGAGTAGCCAATAGTATATAATTAAACATCTGCAAATAGTTTCTTGATAGTCTCGTTAGTGTATTGTCTTCATTATTTTAGCAAACCCAAAAATATTCTCAAAGGCTTCTATTTATCCCCTGGCCCCTTCAATTTTTCCCATAATATTTTAAGTCTCTCATTTACAAATTCTTCTACTATGGGGATTTGATGGCATGGTGAGGAAATACTACAGACACCTGCCCCATTTTTTCCAGGTGAGGTAGGTAGAAAACTTCCTGCAGATCAGGTCACCCAACTATTAGTGGAATGGACAGATGTGTCACCAGCCACTCTGGATCTGCCCTGGACTAGTCCTGTGACCTTAAGCAAATCGGCACATCATTTAAGCAACCTCTCAGCCCACCCTACCTAGTCCCCAAGCATTGGTCATATATTTTAAAATCTTGATATACTGCTTTCATGGTTTGTTAAAAAGTGCATACAGATTTCTTAGCACAGTGCCTCGCCCTTCCAATAAATGGTTTCTTTTTTTTTTATTAATTTTTATTGGAGTTTAGTTGCCTTACAATGTTGTATTAGTTTCTGCTGTACAGCAAAGTGCATCAGTTCTACATATACACATATCCACTCTTTTTTAGATTCCCTTCCCATCTAGGTCACCACAGAGCACTGAGTAGAGTTCCCTGTGCTACAGAGTAGGTTCTTAATATTTATCTATTTTATATATAGTAGTGTGTATATGTCAGTCCCAATCTCCCAATTCATCCCTCCCTTCCCCCCTTGGTCACCATAAGTTTGTTTTCTACATCTGTGACTCTGTTTCTGCTTTGCAAATAAGTTCATCTGTACCATTCTTCTAGATTCTACATATAAGCAGAGCTACCATATGACCCAGCAATACCACTCCTGGGCACGTATCGGGAGAAAACCATAATTTGAAAGGATGCATGCACCCTGATGTTCATGGCAGCACTATTTACAATATAGCTAGGACACGGAAGCAATAAAAGGTTTATATTCTTATTGGTGTATCACATTCCTATGATAGCAGTGATCAAGTATAGATGGAAAGTCTAGGGCTGATGTAAGTTATTGGTGGAGAGGGAGAGGAAAGCCACGTGGAATTGGACAATGAGGCAAACCATCTCAGGGAGAACTTCTACCATCATTTATTCCCACACAATGGTTAGCCAACCTCTCTACTTGGTGCAGAGATGCAGAGGTGGAAAGACACAGTGTTTGCACCCACAGTGGAGGGAATAAATGCGCAAACACGTAACCCCTGTGGAGCCTGGCACAGAAGAAGAGAGAGCTGCAAAGAAGCACTCCCTAAGCGGCCTCTGGGGCCAGCTAGTTGCCTCCATGTGGCCCTCTCTTTGCTCTTTGGACAGCTGAAAGTGCTGCGGTCATTTGCTCTGCAGAAAGGGGAACTCTTTCTTGCTTTCAGCTTGGAAGTTCTAAGCCCTCAGTACCTCCGAGGACCAATCTCTATTAGGCAGGCAGTTCTTCTGAGGCCCTGAAGTTCAACTGGTGAACTCAGCTGTTTGTGGAACCCAAGGGAGTTACCATTAACATCAGTAAGAAATGCCTGACAAACATCTGTCTTGTGGGGGGCTGGGCTTTGTTCATTCTACTTGGAACAACACCAATATTAGTTCTGCTTGGATTAACACCAGCACTAATGATGACATAAGACTCTTACTTCATTAGCCTGATGAAGGGAAAATCTTGCAGGTTCAGCCCCAGCCAAAGAACGGAGCCCAAGTCCAAGACTCAGGGGCTGAGCCTAATGAGAAAATCAGGCTAGCTGGACAGAGGAAACGATCCCAGCACGGAGGGAGGGCTGCAGTGGTGTGTTAGAAGGGGTACCCTGAGCCCAGGGAGACGTGTTGGGAACATCTAAGTATTTTACAGGTTATGAGGATTGGAGGCATACTGACCTGTCTCATTTTTAAAGGATGGTTAAAACAACCAGAGCGCCTCTTTGGTTTTTATACCTCTAATGTTCAAATGCCTATTGGTAAAGGCAGAAATGGTCTGTTCTCAGGAAATAAAGCCATCAGCAGTTTGATTTGGGGTCCTTTTCTTCTTCCCTACCCCCATCGTTGGGCTCAAACACATATATACCTATAGACACACAGCTTTTCTGTTATCCACGCAGACTGCAAATATTTCATGCGTGTGCCATAAGCCTTGCCTGGTACCATGGCTACAGCAGTAGATGAGGTAGACATGCCTCCCCCCACCGCCTCATGAAACTCAGATTGGAGTTGGACACGTAAGGACAAGGAAGCAGAAAACTGAAACCGAGGACACAGTTGGACAAGCACTTCACTCAGACGTGGGCAAAGAGGGTGGATAAGGAAACCCCCGAAGCCGGAGTGCATAGGAGATGTTCACGAGAAGGATGATACTCTGGCAGAGAGGATAGCTCTTCTAGACCCTTCAGAAGAGGGAGGCTGGTGGGTAGAGGGGCTGAGAGACTGCCCGTGAGTTTTGAAATAGAACTGGAAGCAGAGCAAGAGCGGAGAAACAGACAGGAATCTAACCATAGCTTAACCATAGCTTGCCCTTTGTATTAAGGAATTTGTCAGCATCTCCGTTTCAGATGACACCATTGAAACTCTCTAACCCAGAAGCACGGTCAGAAATTCACTTCAGAGAAGAATTGTCAAGTCCTACTGGCCAATGTGTTCCTATTCTTTTCTCAGGTTTAAGATATAGAGTAAGCCTGTGGCTTTGTGGTTTGCCTTCAGATTCCTCTGTAACTTCCTTGTTTCTCCCAACCTGGAAATGACAAATGTTGGGAGCAATGATTGTGTTTCTGCTGTCACTCTGACCCAGACGTGAGCAGGACACCCACCCATGGCTGCCAGTAAAAGAAGACTCTCGGATCAGGAGGTCCTGGGAAGAAACCAGGGGACCCCTTGGAGACAAGAAACCCCCTCCTTGGGGTTTGGTTTGGCTACCTCAGCTGTCCAGGGTCACCCCACACTCAGCCCCAACTTAATAAAGTTTTATTCATCTCAACTGTTGACCTAACACTTAAGTCTCAATTGCATGTTTTTGCAAAGATAACCGGGCCCCTGTTTAAGTAATGCCATAAGTGTTTCCCATGACTCAAAAGGTAGGTCCCCTTGTGTTTACATATTGTATTAAGTGAATCACATGTGGTAAATGAATCAAATAGCCCCACAAGCTCTGCATTAGCTCCAGATCTTCAGCAGCCAGCAGATTTCATCAGTGTAGTGAGAGGCTCTAATCTTATTCCAAAACCAAGTACCTCGTTAGGGCAGGATTTGAAGACTACAGCTTAATTCCCATGAACAAACAGAAAACAGTTTGCTAGTGAAACTTCGTTGAGTTTATTATAGTTGACAATATTAAAATTAAGAGAAAAAATGGTTTTCTGCTGGTTCAACTTTCCACTGGCCTAAAGAAATGGAAAGAGACAGGAGGCAAAAGCTGGTGATTTCATTATGTTTTTCTCTCTGCGGCAGAGAGCTGAGGTCTGAGGCCTTTGCTTGTTCCCCTGGCAGCAAGAAAGCTTGCAGAGAGGGGCCAGGAGCAGCCGCAGAGTGAATTCTGGGCTCTGAGTTCTCTCATGTTTTCTGCCCCCGATTTGCTGATAGCACCCGTTCAGGAGGTTTTCACTGCCCTGTGGCCACCCCTGGTAATAAAAGAAAATGGCTATAAATGGTAGGTGGGGTCTTTGCAAACGTAAAACTTAATGAAGGCATCAGATGAAAGGATAGAAAGTCCAGTTTTAAATCTTGAGATTTTTTGGTGTGAAGAAATATGTTCCATGAGATCTGATTTAGGAGGGGAATAGATCAGATTTAGATTTAGATTTCGGAGAACAAGAAGTCTGAAGTAAGTCATTGCTGCTGATTAAGAAAAGCAGCGTCAGTTCTGAATTCCCCATTTAAAGAAGGCCATTTCAGATATCAGGTTCCACGAATATTGAAGCCAATATTGCTTTCAAGGGGCTCTAACGTGGATTGAGTGTATATATTAAATGAATTACATATATCACTTATTTTGTTCTGCAGCTGCGTGAAGTAGACACTGGCCCTACTTACAGAGAGGAAAGTGGGGCTCAGAGAGATAAAGTAACTTGCTTAAAGACACACAGCTAAGTATTAGAGCTGGGACTTAATATGTCTGATTACAATGCTGTTCCCTTTCTGTTATCCCTCCCAAAGGGCATGGGAAAATGTGATGGGGTTTAACAAATACTGTGGTTTTTAGGTAAGATGTGTAACCACCTTTTCTATGGTGTTTTCTGGGTAGAGGAGTTGGAAGGATCAACCTTACAGTCTCTCCCACTGGATTGTCCATTGTAGGTAGATACCCTCCTCCCACCTCCAGCCCATAGGCCAGGGAGGGGTCGATACTCTCCCTATTCTAGATATGTCCTTGGCCACCCTTTCTGCAAAGGGAATGCACATACATGCACACACACACACACACACACACACACACACACACACACACACACACACACACACACATGATTAACTATGAATGAAATTTCAAAATCCTTTTCCATGAATCTGACTTCTCCCAAATTCCTGGATTTCTCCCCTGGCTGCAGAAGAGGATATCAAAGGCAGGGAGGTGTCTTTGCAGGGGTGAGGGGTGTGTAGAGATAATAATCACCTTATTTTTATAACCATTTACTCACTTGTCTGCTGTCTCAGCTTCCAAAGGAACCTCGAATTTCAGTTTTCATATTCCACTTTTCATTGTAGTTTCAAAGTAGAACTCAATTTGGAATTATTTTCTGAGCTAAATAGTTTGAGGCTGATGTCTTTTGGGTCTTTCATAGTGGATTCTCTTGCTATCTACACATTCTGGAAACAGGCAAGGGTTAGATCCTCCAGGTCTGCCTCTGTGCTTGACTCACATGCTAATATAACCCATCTAGGAATTTCCTAGAGCTGCCCTACAAATTACCACAACTTTGGTGGCTTAAAACAACAGAAATTTTATTCTCTCACAGTTCTGGAGGCCAGAAGTCTGGAATCAAGGTGTCAGAAGGAGCACACATTCTCTGGAGGCTTTGGGGAAGAATCCATTCCTTGGCTCTTCCAACCTTTGATAGCTGTCGGCATGCCTTGGCTTGTACCCATCTCTCTCTTCTCCAACTTCACATCATCTTCTCTGTGCATCTGTCTCAAACTTTTTCTGCCTCTCACCTATCACGATACATGTGATTACATTTAGGGTCCACCCCAACAACCCAGGAAAACTTCCCGCAAAGTCCTTAACGTAATTACACCTTTTGCTGTATAATGTATTATTTTCAGGTTCCAAGGATTGGGAGGTGGTGGGAGCCACCATTCCACCCACTACACCATCTCCACATCTTGCCTTATCCCCATCTCCTGCCATCAGTCCTTGCAGCATGGAACGTCTGTTCCTTCTTGAGCTGCATCACTGAAATGATGGATGATCTTTTGTCCCAAGAATGATCTTCCATGTCCTCAGATCCTAAGGGCAATGGTGCACACATGCACCTGACAGTGGTGGCCACTCTCTCTCTCTCTCAGTTTTTTTTCTTTCTTGTCAATCAGCTGCTGGATTCCAAGATGGAAAATAAGCCCATGGTCTCTTGCTCAAGAGCCTGTGATGCACTGTATCTCCCCTTCCCTGACCCATCCCATGCTTTGTCCCACCAGAACAATGGCAACTTCCCACAGCAACACCACCCAAGAAACATCAAACACTGCAGTACTAAACTGAAATTTTCCTTGGTCCTGGATGAGGAACATCAAGAAAGATTAAGAAAAGAAGCAACTAGTTTAGTAAGGGACATTTCCATCTTCCTTTAAACCACTGATTTCCCCTGAATGAAAATGCTTTAGAAGAAACATGAGAAAAATGTGCAGTTCATGCAGAGCTATTGATTCCTAGAAAATAAAACCCTGGCTGGTGATGAATTATTATTCTAGGCAAGAAATTCTCTAAGATCAGGGATTGAGGAGAAGCACAACCCAGCAACAATCATTTAGACCTGGGAATCAGGAGGCCTGGATTCTAATCTTAACTCTCTCACTAAAAAGTTATATACCTGGGAAAGTTACTGTATCTTTCTGGACCTCAGGTGACTCATCTGTAAAATGGGGTGAATAGTGTCAGCTTTGCTTGCCTCACAGGGTTATTGTGAGGCTCAAGCGAGATGATAGTTGTGAGAATACTTGGGGTAGCTTGAAACACCACAGATACTGTGTGCCTTTCTTCTAGGAAGCAGACAGGAGCTTGAGCTTGCTTTATGTAGACCAACTTCAACCCTGGCTTTGGGAGACCTGCTGCCTCTCACTCCACCTTCTCCTCAGCAAGTCACTGGCTTTAGAGTCAGCAGACATGGTATGAATCACAGCCCTGCTCTTACTGTGCGTGAGATCGCAGGTAAATATTACTCTGTTTGAACCTAAGCTTTTGCATCAGGAGCGTGGGGATTCTTGTCCCTCTTCAATGTAGTCATGTGAAATCATGTATTGAGAAAGCCCTTTTAGAAATGACAAAGCACTACACAAATTGAAGGTCATGTTATTAAGATCACTGAATACTCATTGTCCCTCTCTTTGGATACCCAAAAAACCAAGACAAGCTATCAGATGTAGACCTCTCACCCAACCTGACCCAAGGTCAGTTCTGTACTCTGCCATGGTGCGTTCTGTACTCTGCCTTTACTCAGTGTGACAGTGGACCTGGGCTGGGAGCTGAAGGACACACCTCAGGTTTGTCCTCTTTTGTGCATCTCACCCACTAGAGTGGTGCATTAGTCAGGATGGGATAGCTGCTGTAACAAACAACAAATCTCAGTTGGCTTAATACAACAAGAGACTCTTTCTCACTCATGCCTCAGCCCAAAGCAGGGTGAAGGGAGAGGGCTGGGGGCTGAGCTCTCCACAGTCATTCAAGGTCAAGGCTCCTCCCATCCTGTGGCTCTGCCATCACCTTGAGCCTCAGAACCTTCCACTTCATTCTATGCATCCAGACTGTTGATGAGCAAAAGGAGACAATCTAGAGGACTATGTGGGAGATTTTAGAGGTCAGTCCTGGAAATGGTGCCCATCACCTCTACCTACACCCCACTGGCCAGAAATCAAGCACATGGCCTCACCTAATTTTAAGGCAAAAGGGAAATGTAGCCCAGTGGTACACCTAGTACACAAGGAAGAAATACACATATTGGTGAGCCCTAGCAAGCTCTGCCAAAGTGGAATCGTACAGGTTGATCTAGAGACATTTAAATTAGGATCAGTTTTGCTTGGTCCATAGCCATTGGCAATAGACTATATCTAAAAGATATTAGGCATTACTCAAAGCAAGTGGATGTGAGTGTGTGTGCACATGCACACACATGTACATTCCATACCTAATGGATGGATGAGGTTCTTAGGATTTATGTGGAAGTCAATTGTTTAAAGTTTAAACTCATTTCGTACAAAACCAGAGGAAGCTATAGAGTATACCAGTTAAGGTATAAGACTTGGAGTCGGATAGTCTGGGTGCAAATCCCAACTCACCATGAGCTAGCTGAATAGCCTTGACAGAGTTACTTAATCTAGTGGCTTTCAAACACTTTTGAACATGCATATGCACACACATCATGTGTGTGTGTATATATATTACATATACATATGTATGTGCATATATACATACATGTATGCATATGCATTTTATGTTGTACACATTTAAGCGGGTGGAATCAACTTGATTGATTTATACCAAGTAATGGGTCATGACCTTCAGTTTGAAAATCCCTGACTTAACCTCTCATTAGTTTCAGCTTCCTGAAATGAAAAAGGAGCTTGTTGAAAGCATCAAACAAACTAATGCTCATAAGAGATTTCACACCCTGAGCATTTGACACATTAGCAATGAGTATTAATATTATTATTATGTCATTTGTAAACTATAGCTTGCCACAGTAAGAGGTAGAGACAAAATTCAAGCAAAGAATTGTTGTCTCCTTCCCATGTTAGCCCAGTAGGATCATTTAATTATTTCTTCTTTCCTCTCTTCATTTGGTCCACTAAGAAATATTCAGTGTGAAATATGTCCCAGGCATTGTGATAGCCCTGGGAATAGAGGATGAATAAATCATGACTGCTGTTCTTACACAGCTGGAATATCTACAACTGTACTGTGCAATAGTGGCTATTCACCATACGTGGCTATTTGCATCTACATTTAAATTAATTAAAATGTAATAAAATTACAAATTCATTTCCTCAGTCGCACTAGTCACATTTCAAGTATTCGACAGCCACAGATGGCTAGTGGCTACTATACTTATCAGCACGAGTATGGAAACTTTCCATCATCACAGAAAGTCCTAAGCATAAACAAAGAGCCTTGACAGGATGGGTATCTATTCCTCAAATTTAGAAGGTGAAGAGAAAAAGAACTCACATGAAATGGTCTTCATCTTCCGAAAAGACTTGAGAATTTCTCAAACATTTCAGAATGCCACCCACTGATCCAGCTGAACGCTGCTTTCAGTTTGCCCTGGTCTCACATACCTGGGCAGGTGCCCCTTGCTGCTGCATCTCTTCTGCTCTTTGCTGAGGGAACTACTCCCCGCAATATCCAGGCAGCTACACCTGGATTGGAAAATAGAATCCTATTCAGGAGGAAGCAAAAGGAACACAGCTGATTTCCAAATACAGACGTTGGTCCCAGCTGGAGTCATTGCCTTTCTAGCATGCCCAGTTTCTGAATATAATAAATCCCTTTCTCTGGAGCCACTGAAGGGCAGACCTTTCCAGGAGCATCTTGTTTACTGGAGTGAAAGTCTGGGGAATGTCTGCAGGTGAATGTAACCCTAAGGGCCGACTGAGAATGGGGCTATGGTCCCCTGTGTGTTGACAGTCTGACTGGATCCTGGTTCTTGCTGGAAATGAAGCCTGCCTGCTCAGCTGGTGACCTTGACCTTCTGCCTGATAACTTCCAGCCCTACTTTTGAGGTTAGATTCACTCTGGATATTCACTGGCCAGACTCCACCTTAACTTGAACAATTCTCCCTAGACATGTGGTTCTGACAGATCCCTGAAGCATAAATCTACTGTAGCCTAGAAGCATCTATCCTGACATACTGCCCCCGCCTTAAGAGAGAACCAGCACTTATGAGAACTTCCAGGGAGCAGAAACGAGTCTGATTGCGACTTGACAACTTGATGTGGATGGGACCCACTGTATTCAATGTAACGGAAAGAGCGAGTCCTTTGGAAACAGTCCTGGGTTCAAAATCACAGTCATTTACTAACTGAGAGCTTGAAAAGTTACCCATTCACTCCCACCCCCAGGACCTTTGCTCTGTAAAACAAGGATTGAAGTAGACAGTCTAGGACTTAATGAAGTGAGTGGTGTAAAGGGACTTACACATGGTAGGTACAGCTTCCTTTTTCCCTTCTCCTCCACCTCCTCTCCTCCAGCCTTACCTGTCCTACCCTTGAACTAGCTCTCCCTATGTGCTCTGTGCCCAGGGCCTTGCAGATTTTGCCCCCCAGTCCCTAACCTTCAAAGGATAGAGGGGAATGTCCAGAGGCAGAATGATGCAAGGTCCTGTCCAAGTGAGGGTTGGCATTGCCCTCCCTGGTGCAGTGGGGTGAAGCCTTGCCCTGGACTAGGGCTGGCGGCACTGAAGGGTAAGAGCCTTCCGCCTCTGAAGGCAAGTTCCCTGGGACCATGGAGCTGATGACCTGGGGACCAGCCGGTTATGAGACAAATGTTTATATGGTCGGTTGATTTATTTGCAACTCTGCAGTGAGCAGCTCTTTCACATGGGAATGAGGAACATAAATGAGAGATCGTCATGCTGAGTGAAGTAAGTCAGACAGAGAAAGAGAAATATGGTTATCGCTTACATGCGGAATCTAAAAAAAGAAATGATACAAATGAACTTATTTACAAAACAGAAACAGACTCACAGACTTAGAGAAGGAACTCATGGTTACCTGGGGGAAGGGGGGAAGGGTTGGGGGGAAGGATAGTTAGGGAGTTTGGGATTGACATGTACACACTGTTATATTTAAAATAGATAACCAACAAGGACCTAATGTATAGCACAGGGAACTCTGTTCAATATTCTGTAACCACCTAAATGGGAAAAGAATATGAAAAAGAATAAATACATGTATATGTTTAACTGAATCACTTTGCTGTACACCTATAACTAACACAACATTGTTAATCAACTATACTCCAATATAAAATAAAAAGTTATAAGTAAATAAAAAATTAAATGAACTTCTACTGGGTGGAAATATGAGAGGGTTGACAGATGCATTTCTGAGGTCACACTGGTTTCTGTTCAGGTCTTCAAACAACTCAGCTCTTTCCTGCTGTATGACCCTCACATACACACTCCTTCTGCCAGGAATACTTCTCTCCCTCCCAGGTGGCTTTTGGCTGAGCCTCCCCTGTTCAATATTCATTTCTCAGGTACCTGTATAGCCATCCTTGACACCATCCCCCTCAAAAGAAACCTTGCCACCTGCCCATTCTCCTCCCTAAGAGCACATGCTCTATTCATAACACTTATGAAAATATGGAATCACTGTATGTGTTCATTTGCATGATTACTTGTTTATCTCTTGAGCTGGACTAGGATTCCTCTGAGACCATGGATGCATGCTTCAAGCATGGGACCATGCTTGACTTTTCCTCTCCTGCATATTCAGTGTCTAGCCCTGTAGCATCATCCCTGTTCTCGTGGCGTGCTAGTCGATGACAGCAAGAGGGCTGTGGTCCAAGTGTACACTGTTCACTCATATGCTGAACTCTGAGAATAGATACAAAAAACTGAGAAGGGCTGAGCTGCGATTGAAGAGTGAATGGATGTAGGCACTGGTAGGTAAATCTGGAGAAAGACTGCATGGAATGTAAAATTAATGTGTCAGATAATGAACTAGGAGGGGATTGACAATCTCAATTAGAAATTAGGAGGACGAGTGTAATTGCACATCAGTGAGATGGTATTGGGGCCGGCTTGCTAAGGGACCTGTTTGATTTGCCTGCTTTTATTAGTAGAGGAAACAGATTCCTCCAGCCATGTTCTCTTAGACTTGTGAATAAGTATGTGTCTGGATCAATAAATACTTATTGAATAAATGGTAGAGTTAAGATGGCTTTGAATTAAACTAAAAATAACTATAAAAAAAAAACAGGATGGGGGTGGAGTCAAGATGGTGTACTAGGAGGACACGGAGTTCGCGTCTCCTCACAAATAGGGCACCTACCAGGTACCAGTGGGGGACCACGGACACCTAAGGGGATGGGAGGAACCCTCAGCAAACATCTTGAAGGATCTTGGTTCCCAAGCCAGAGGTTGGGCTCAACCTCCTGTGGTGGGAATGCTGAGTCCAAACCGCTGGACTAACAGAGAACCTCAGGCCCCAGGGAATATCAATCAGGGTGAGGCCTCCCGCAGGTCCTCATCTCAGCACCAACACCCAGCTCTATCCAACTGCCTGCAAACTCCAGTGCTGGATGTTTCAGGCCAAACAACCATTAAGACAGGAATAGAGCACAGCCCATCAAAAAAAAAAGAAACACCAAAAAAATTTGTTACAGACAAAGGAGCAAGGTTAAAACCTACAAGACCAAATAAATGAAGACGAAATAGGCAACCTACCTGAAAAAGAATTTAGAGTGATGATAGTAAAGATGATTCAAAATCTCAGAAACAGAATGGAGAAAATGCAAGAAACATTTAACAAGGATCTAGAAGAACTAAAGAGCAAACAAACAGTGATGAACAACACAATTACTGAAATTAAAAATACTCTAGAAGGAACCAATAACAGATTAACTGAGGCAGAAGAACAGATAACTGAGCTGGAAGATAAAATGGTGGAAATAACTACTGAAGAGCAGAATAAAGAAAAAAGAATGAAAAGAATTGAGGACAGTCTCAGAGACCTCTGGGACAACATTAAACACACCAACATTCAAATTATAGGGGTCCCAGAAGAAGAAGAGAAAAAGAAAGGGTCTGAGAAAATATTTGAAGAGATTATAGTTGAAAACTTCCCTAATATGGGAAAGGAAATAGTCAATCAAGTCCAGGAAGCACAGAGAGTACCATACAGGATAAACCCAAACAGAAACACGCCAAGACACATGTTAATCAAACTATCAAAAATTAAATACAAAGAAAAAATACTGAAAGCAGCAAGGGAAAAGCAACAAATAACATACAACAGAATCCCCATAAGGTTAACAGCAGATCTTTCAGCAGAAACTCTGCAAGCCAGAAGGGAGTGGCAGGACATATTTAAAGTGATAAAAGGGAAAAACCTACAACCAAGATTACTCAACCCAGCAAGGATCTCATTCAGATTCAACAGAGAAATTAAAACCTTTACAGACAAGCAAAAGCTAAGAGAATTCAGAACCACCAAACCAGCTTTATAACAAATTCTAAAGGAACTTCTCTAGGCAGAAAACACAAGAGAAGGAAAAGACCTACAATAACAAAACCAAAACAATTAAGAAAATGGTAATAGGAACATACATATCAATAATTACCTTAAATGTAAATGGATTAAATGCTCCAACCAAAAGACATAGACTGGCTGAATGGATAAAATAACAAGACCCGTATATGCTGTCTACAAGAGACCCACTTAAGACCTAGGGACACATACAGATGGAAAGTGAGGGGATGGAAAAAGATATTCCATGCAAATGGAAATCAAAAGAAAGCTGGAGTAGCAATTCTCATATCAGACAAAATAGACTTTAAAATAAAGACTATTACAAGAGACAAAGAAGGACACTACATAATGATCAAGGGATCAATCCAAGAAGATGATATAACAATTGTAAATATTTATGCACCCAACATAGGAGCACCTCAATACATAAGGCAAATGCTAACAGCCATAAAAGGGGAAGTCAACAGTAACACAATCATAGTAGGGGAATTTAACATTCCACTTTCACCAATGGACATATCAACCAAAATGAAAATAAATAAGGAAACACAAGCTTTAAATGATACATTAAACAAGATGGACTTAATTGATATTTATAGGACATTCCATCCAAAAACAACAGAATACACTTCTTTCTTCTCAAGTGTTCATGGAACATTCTCCAGGATAGACCATATCTTGGGTCACTAATCAAGCCTTGGTAAATTTAAGAAAATTGAAATCGTATCAAGTAGCTTTTCTGACAACAATGCTATGAGACTAGATATCAATTACAGGAAAAAAACTGTAAAAAATACAAACACATGGAGGCTAAACAATATGCTACTAAATAACCAAGAGATCACTGAAGAAAACAAAGAGGAAATCAAAAAATACCTAGAAACAAATGACAATGAAAACACGATGACCCAAAACCTATGGGATGCAGCAAAAGCAGTTCTAAGAAGGAAGTTTATAGCAATAAAATCCTACCTCAAGAAACAAACATCTCAAATAAACAACCTAACCTTACACCTAAAGCAATTAGAGAAAGAAGAACAAAAAAAACCCCAAAGTTAGCATAAGAAAAGAAATCATAAAGATCAGATCAGAAATAAATGAAAAAGAAATGAAAGAAACAATAGCAAATATCAATAAAACTAAAAGCTGGTTCTTTGAGAAGATAAACAAAATTGACAAACCATTAGCCCGACTCATCAAGAAAAAAAGGGAGAAGACTCAAATCAACAGAATTAGAAATGAAAAAAGAGAAGTAACAATTGTCACTGCAGAAATACAAAGGATGATGAGAGATTACTACAAGCAACTATATGCCAATAAAATGAACAGCCTGGGAGAAATGGAAAAATTCTTAGAAAAGCACAACCTACCAAGATTGAATGAGGAAGAAAAAGAAAATATAAACAGACCAATCACAAGCACTGAAATTGAAATTGTGATTAAAAATCTTCCAACAAACAAAAGCCCAGGATCAGATGGCTTCACAGGCAAATTCTATCAAACATTTAGAGAAGACCGAACACCTATCCTTCTCAAACTCTCCCAAAATATAGCAGAGGGAGGAATACTCCCAAACTCATTCTACGAGGCCACCATCACCCTGATACCAAAACCAGACAAAGATGTCACAAAAAAGGAAACTACAGGCCAATATCACTGATGAACATAGATGCAAAAATCCTCAACAAAGTACTAGCAAACAGATTCCAACAGCACCTTGAAAGGATCATACACCATGATCAAGTGGGGTTTATCCCAGGAATGCAAGGATTCTTCAATATACGCAAATCAATCAATGTGATACGCCATATTAACAAACTGAAGGATAAAAACCATATGATAATCTCAATAGATGCAGAAAAAGTTTTTGACAAAATTCAACACACATTTATGATAAAAACTCTCCAGAAAGTAGGCATAGAGGGAACCTACTTCCACATAATAAAGGCCATATATGACAAACCCCCAGCCAACATAATTCTCAATGGTGAAAAACTGAAACCATTTCCGCTAAGATCAGGAACAAGACATGGTTGCCCACTCTCACCACTATTATTCAACATAGTTTTGGAAGTATTAGCTACAGCAATCAGAGAAGAAAAAGAGATAAAAGGAATCCAAGTTGGAAAAGAAGAAGTAAAACTGTCACTGTTTGCAGATGACATGATACTATACATAGATACTATACATCCTAAGGATGCTACCAGAAAACTACTAGAGATAATCAATGAATTTGGTAAACTAGCAGGATATAAAATTAATGCACAGAAATCTCTTGCATTCCTATACACTAATGATGAAAAATCTGAAAGAGAAATTAAGGAAACACTCCCATTTACCATTGCAACAAAAAGAATAAAATACCTAGGAATAAACCTACCTAAGGAGACAAAAGACCTGTATGCAGAAAACTCTAAGACACTGATGGAAGAAATTAAAGGTGATACAAACAGATGGAGAGATATACCATGTTCTTGGATTGGAAGAATGAACATTGTGAAAATGACTATACTACCCAAAGCAATCTACAGATTCAATGCAATCCCTATCAAACTACCAATGGCATATTTTCACAGAACTAGAACAAAAAATTTCACAATTTTTATGGAAACACAGAAGGCCCCAAATAGCCAAAGCAATCTTGAGAAAGAAAAGCGGAGCTAGAGGAATCAGGCTCCCTGACTTCAGACTATACTACAAAGCTACAGTAATCAAGACAGTATGGTACTGGCACAAAAACAGAAATATAGATCAATGGAATAGGATAGAAAGCCCAGAGATAAGCACAGGCACATATGGTCACCTTATTTTTGATAAAGGAGGCATGAATATACAATGGAGAAAAGACAGCCTCTTCAATAAGTGGTGCTAGGAAAACTGGACAGCTACATTTAAAAGAATGAAATTAGAACACTTTCTAGCACCATACACAAAAATAAACTTAAAATGGATTAAAGACCTAAATGTAAGGCCAGACACTATAAAACTCTTAGAGGAAAACATAGGCAGAACATTCTATGACATAAATCACAGCAAGATCCTTTTTGATCCACCTCCTAGAGAAATGGAAATAAAAACAAAAATAAACAAATGGGACCTAATGAAACTGAAAAGCTTTTGCACAGCAAAGGAAACCATAAACAAGACCAAAAGACAACCCTCAGAATGGGAGAAAATATTCGCAAACAAAGCAACTGACAAAGGATTAATCTCCAAAATATACAAGCAGCTTATGCAGCTCAATATCAAAGAAACAAACAACCCAATCCAAAAATGGGTAGAAAACCTAAACAGACATTTCTCCAAATAAGATATACATTTTGCCAACAAACACATGAAATGATGCTCAACATCACTAATCATTGGAGAAATGCAAATCAAAACTACAATGAGGTATCATCTCACACCAGTCAGAAGGGCCATCATCAAAAAAAATCTACAAACAATAAATGCTGGAGAGGGTGTGGAGAAAAAGGAACCCACTTGAACTGTTGGTGGGAATGTAAACTGGTACAGCCACTATGGAGAACAATATGGAGGTTCCTTAAAAAACTAAAAATAGAACTACCATATTACCCAGCAATCCCACTACTGGGCATATACCCTGAGAAAACCATATTCAAAATGAGTCATGTACCACAATGTTAATTGCAGCACTATTTACAATAGCCAGGACATGGAAGCAACCTAACTGTCCATCAACAGATGAATGGATAAAGAAGATGTGGCACATATATACAATGGAATATTACTGAGCCATAAAAAGAAACGAAATTGAGTTATTTGTAGTGAGGTGGATGGACCTAGAGTTTGTCATACAGAGTGAAGTAAGTCAGAAAGAGAAAAACAAATACCGTATGCTAACACATATATATGGAATCTAAAAAAAAAAAAAGGTTTGATGAACCTAGGGGCAGGACAGGAATAAAGACACAGATGTAGAGAATGGACTTGAGGACATGGGGAGCGGGAAGGGTAAGCTGGGACGAAGTAAGAGAGTAGCATTGAGATATATACACTACCAAATGTAAAATAGATAGCTAGTGGGAAGCAGCTGCATGGCACAGGGAGATCAACTCGGTGCTTTGCAACCACCTAGAGGGGTGGGATAAGGAGGGTGGGAGGGAGACGCAAGAGGGAGGGGATATGGGCATATACATCTGCATATAGCTGATTCACTTTGTTATACAGCAGAAAGTAACACAACTCTGTAAAGCAATTATACTCCAATAAAATTAAAAAAAAATAGGATAGTAAGGGCAGAACAGAAATTTCACACACTTTGGTGTAGCTGGGAAAATTAAACCTTGTGCCACCAGCTGGCTTTCTGAGGAAGGTTGGACTAGAGGCTCTCGCAGTCGTTTCCCACCAAGAACCTGTGACTCATCTGACAGCATCTTACATTCATTATAAACACTGCTTCAGCGAGAAAGGGATTCTGAGTTCCAACTGAGGAAATCAGGACACATCCCCTTCCTGTTGAATAGAGGAATTGATGAGCCTTCTTCCAAGAGGAAGGTTACGCTCCATTCGGGCATAACTCCGTCCCAATCACTCCCAGTGTATTCTGAGGGATAAAGACTGATTTCCCTGGAAGCAGAGGAAGGGTGTAGATGGGAGTGATAAGGGTGGCTCCAAAGATAAACTCTGACTTCTTTCTCTCTCAAGAGCAATTTATTTGGTGTTTGTGTGTCTGAAAATGCCTCTACAAGGAGTGTGATGAAAGTGTTGGCATTTCATATTCTTAACTGTCTGCTGTCCATCAAGGTTCCCTCTGGGACCCAGGGAAGCAAAGTTTCCCCTCATCCTTCACGATCCAGTTCAATTCCCTGGCCTTCCTTCCATGAGGGCTTATCTGACAACTCCCAAATGAGATGTCCTCTCTCTCCTTTGACATCTTAGCATTTGTTACACTTCTCGTTGTTTCACTGGATCTTAATCACATAGAACCTTGTGGCAGCTCTTAGCTGGTTGAATTATATTGGCCAGGAAGGACCATCCATTAAGGATGTTGCAATAGACAGAAAAGTGGCCCCGGAAGACATCTACATCCTATTCCCTGGAACGTGTGGATGTGTCAATTTACATGGCAAAAAGGACTCTGCAGACGTGTTCAGGATTTTGAGATGGTGAGATTACCCTGGATTATATGCGTGGGCCCAGTGTAATCACAAGGGTCTTTCTAAGAGGTAGGCAAGAGGGTATATTCAGGAGAGAAGATGTGACAAAGGAAGCAGAGGTTGGCGTGATGAGCATTAAAGATGGAGGAAAGGCCGTGAACCAAGGAATACAGGTGGCCTCTAGAGACTGGAAAAGGTAAGAAAACAGATATTCTAGAAACTTTGGAAGGAATGCAGCTCTGCTGGCACCTTAATTTTAGCTCGTAAGGCCTACTTTGGACTTGTAACCTCCCGAAGTGTGAGACAAAAATGTGTGTTGTTTTAAGCCATTACGCTGGTGGCCATCTGCTCCAGCAGCAGTAGGAAACAAATACAGCCTCGCTCAGCAAACACTTGTCTGCCTGGATTAAGGCCTCGTGGGACATTCTGCAGGCTGATAGAATTTTGAACCTATTTGGAAAACAGTGAAATGGCCATGAAATTTTTATGTAATCTATAAAGAAAATGTGGTTGTATATGGCGAGCCCTGGAGGCTGGCTAAGAATGCAGCCCCAGCCTGCTCTGAAACTAACAGTTGTTGGGCCTTAGCTGTGCTCTTAGCCTGAGGGTCACTTTGCTGGGTGGTTTGGAGCCATTAACAAAGAGAGTCTACATAGCCACCAGGAATCTAGGAAGAGGATATAGTTCATAATTTAGCTTAAAGTGGGCAAAGCCTCTGCCACTGACATCGTGGGGCTTGTCCCAGGCAAATGCAGCAGCCTTTTCTTTTCTGCTGGACCCTCTCCAGGATTCTGGTGGTGGCAACACAGCGATCCCTGTGGACATCAAAAGGCAAACTATTTACAAAAATGGTGAAGGAATCCAGCTGTCTGGCTCCCAGTTGAGATGGTGGTAGTTAAGCAGATTTCCTCCAAGCCAAGGAAGCACAAGTCTGCCAGGGAAATCAAATTAAAACAGGAAGGTGGAGAAATGATCTTCATTAAAAGCATACCTGCCACACTATTTCTTCAAGCCAATTTGGCACGGAACCTTGCCTCGACTGCTTTTAATAGGTGTGAACTGATGTTTTATTTAACTGTCCACCTTTTCCTGGCTCCTGATGCTGCCTAGAAAAATAAAGGTTTTAAAATTTATTTCTGATTTAGCTGGCCATGAGTCCAGGCTATTCCCAGGGCTACAGCCTCAGGCAAACATTAGAAAGAATACTCAGTTTTTCAGAATTAGGTATTTCATTCAAAAACTACTAAGCTCCTATGAATCACATTTGGAAACATCTGAACTGTCTTTTTTTTTTTAGAGGCAGTGTTATTTTTGTTTTTGTAGTATTCTTGATTTTTTTCCTCAGTGGTCATTCATCATTTAAATGTTCTTACTTTTTGAAGTAATTTGTAAGATTTATATTTTTCTATAAAATCCTTAGTTTCATCCATTTTTCTTTTTCTTTTAAAAAATTTTATTGAGGTATAATTGACATAACATTATGTTCATTTTAGGTGTATCGCATAGTGATTCAATGTTTTTATACATTACGTGATCACCACGACAAGTCTAATTACCATCTGTCACCATACAAAGTTATTATGACTTTACTGACTATATTTCTCTATGCTGTACATAATATCCTGTGACTTATTTATTTTATAACTGTATTTTTATCCATTCTTCAATTTTACTAGTGTAGTAGCAAATGAAGGGTTTTTTTTAAAGTCATCCAATTTCCGTTAAATGTCCGGTATTGTATACTTGTGTTTTCTTTTTTATTTCTTGATAGACAAGTTAGTGGATTCATCTGTTTTGCTGTTAAATTTTACAACACCTTAATTGGTTGACTTTTGGTTTAATCCATGAGAATTTATTTCATATGTTTACTTAGATTTGTTCACTTATACTTCCAACTTTTTGAATTAATATTAATTATGTATAGCAGTTTTGGTTAGTAAGGATGTTGTTTAAGGCTATGAATGTTCCTCTGAGTACAATTTTGTTCACATTCAGTAAGTTTGATTGTGAAGTTTCCTTTATTGTTATTTAATGTTTAAGATTTTGACGTTCTCTTTGACCTGAGGCTTTTATTAAAGTTTAAAATATTTCTATTTGTGAATTATTTATGCTTCTATTATTTATTTCTTGTTTTGTTGCATTGTGGTTAAAAAAGGTGTCAAATTATCCTTGGAATTTATTTAAATTTTCTTCACATTTTATATAATCAACTTTTAAAACTAATGTAGCACTTACATGTAAAAAGTAGGTATATGTTTATCATATATGAAGCTTGATATACAGAGTTTTAAATTATATAATATACATCATTTGTTTTTATTCTGGATAATTTCCCTATTGCCTTGTGATCTCTGCTTGCTTGTGTATCTTTTGCTATATGCTTTGTTCCTTGTGGATCAGTTTTTTGAGACTTGTACTCTGTTTCTTCTGATTGTGAATATTTGGTGTGTTTAACTATTGTGCCAAAATTTATAATCATTACTTAATGAAAGTGAGAAAGTAAATAATAGATTAGTTTTTTTCTACTAAAGAGGCAGAAATTAGGTCATTTATACTTTGCTGTCTGGGTTTTGTTCTATCCTTGTATGGCTCTCTTAGTGAAATTATTATTACTACATTAAATTATTAAATTATATTTCAGTTATTTTCTATATTACCTACCTTGACCTTGAAGAATTAGATATCTACAATCTTTTCCTTCAATATAACTTTTTGCTAATTATATTGAAGGAAAAGATCGTAGATAGCTAATTACTTGGGTCCAACTCTGTGTTTACATACATTAAATGTCTGACATTTGCTTTTTCCAAATATTCTTTATTCATGGCCTTTTTATTTTGAGTAGTTACTTAGTTGGTTAGACTCCAACCTCAAGTAGGTTTTTCAGGGGGCACAATGCTTCAATCTTTGAGTCTGTCTTTTTATTATCAATACACATGAATAGAAATTTGGCTGGATATAAAAATTCTTGGTTCACATTCCCCCACCCCTTTAAAATTCTATAAATATTGTGCCATTTCTTTCTGGAATATTTTGTTTTTGAGGTTTTGCTTTGAGGCCAGTCTCATTGTTTTTCTTTGTAAGTTAATTTTTGCCTGGCAGCCTGTACCATTTTTTTCTTTACTTTTGAAATTCAGAAGATTCTTTAGGATATATCTTGAAGTTTATTGGT
The DNA here is from genome assembly GCF_965194825.1 of Balaenoptera physalus. Lineage (NCBI taxonomy): Eukaryota > Metazoa > Chordata > Mammalia > Artiodactyla > Balaenopteridae > Balaenoptera > Balaenoptera physalus. The sequence goes on from NC_138902.1 coordinate 15,863,136, forward strand.
AATTTTGATGAAATAAGGTAATTTTTTTTTCATTCTGTAGATTGAAATCTTCATTAACTCTAGATACATTTTCTTCTATTATGTCTTTGAATACTATTTCTGTCTCATGTGTTCTGTTTTCTTCTTCAAGCCCACTTATCACCTATACACTTGTTTTCTGCCTATTCTACACACACATAACTGTTTTCAGTGTTTTGTGATTTGTCTCTATAGTTTAGCTGCTTTCTTTTTGCAAGCACTAGTCCATAGCCCTGATTCTATTGTTGTATTATTAACTCTGATCTTTGCTGGATCTTATGACATTTAAATGCAACGGCATTATCATATCATATTGTTTTATTATTTCTAGCAACGCTCTTTAAAAAACTCAGTCAACTAATTATCCCTCTCTTTCAATTTGTTTCATAGTCTATTTTCTTTAATTGCCCTGAAAGTGTGAGGGAGTTCACATTTTCTTATATTTCATTATTAAATCTTATTCTAGAGGATGAATGCTATCTAAAATGTATGATGTATACTCACTTTCATTTTGGGGTGTACATTTATCATTGCAGGATTTTTGCACAGGTTTGCATTTGCTTGTGTTGTTTTCCTATTCATCATTTTTTAATGAGAGAAACTCTTTCTGGGCTTGCCATTTGCCCAACTGAAGTGAGTTCTTCTTGTTTCTATTTTCAGTTTACTTGTATACCATTTTAATCTCCCCTTTAAATTTGAGCTGGAGGCCTGGATGATGGATTGAAATGATTAGTTCAGTTGTTCAGTAGTCAAAGGTCAAGGAGCTGCAGCCATGGGCAGCTAAAAGAACTTGGTATAAATTCAGTCTCTCTGCAGTAGTGGAAACAACTCTACCAGGGATGTTTCTGCTTCAAACCATGTTCTCCATATTAGGAAGAGTTTGTCTTTGCTGCAGAGTCAGCCTGTGTCACCATTAGGAAGTCATGCTAGAGAGAAAAAAATGTGGCACGACTATGCAAACTTCTATCCCAACTGTTGGGCTTACAGGGTACATCTGACTTCAGCCAGGAAAGAAAATCAGAGTAGGTTGTTTGCTATTTTGCTTATGGCTGATTCATATACTCAATCTTCATTTTCATAAATTGAGGATCACAGTCTTAAAAAAATTATTATACAGAATTTCTTAATCTTCCCATGACACTGCATAGATCTCTTAGGAAGTGGAGATGGGTTGTCAGCCTTTGATGACTCATTTCAATTTGGACCAGATTGTATCTGACATATATTTCTCAGGGCTTAATGATATAAAGTAAGGATCATTCCCTCTGTTCAGAAATAATAAAGTAGTTTTCTCTATTTTGCTTCTTTTTGGTTCTTTTCAGTAGTATATAAGATGATGGGAGTTTTGTAAACCTTCACTTACATTACCATCCTTCCCCAAAATTCTCCATGGAATTCTGTTTGTTACTTTGCTAAGCAGCTATTAACACAGTAATCTCTAGTGCCTTCTCTCTTTCCATAACTAATCTTATGTCTTTTCCTTTTCCTAGAAACCACCTCCATTATGTCTGAGTTTTACATATCAAGCAAAAACCGAAAAGAGTCTCTCCCACTATGTGCAATCTTTCTTGAACATCACACCCTGTGGTAATGTTTCCCTCTTCAACATTTTGCATTATTACTGTAAAACATTTGGTACCTGGAACATACAAAGATATACTATTTTTCTGTGTGCCCTATACTCTATCTTCTATATTTTAGTTCCCCAATGCAATGCATTACACATAATAGGTTGCCATACATTTTTGATGGTTTGTAACAAATAGCTTTTAAGCACGAAGAAGAAAAACTGTCTTTTTAGATCCCTCCCCAAAAATGACCCCTACCCAACCCCTTCCTAGTCTGACCACCTGGATTAGTTTAGAGTTCACAAAATAGTTTTCATTACTCTAAAGTTTATTTGGTTTTAAAAATCTCTCTGAAATCTCAATTTAAAGGGTCATGAGTAGGTCAACTGTTTAAATATCTCTACCAGCAATGTAAACAGTGAATCAAATTACCTATTCACACAGGCGGCTTTAATTCCTCCTACCCCTTCATCACTCCTTCCCTTTTTATTGTTCTCGCTCATTTTATCCCTGTGGCAAGAAAAGTTAAATGAGACTGAAAAAAAAAATGCAGCTGATTAGGGCAGATGAACAGAGCTCAGGGAGCTATCTTCCTAAGCCCAATCAAGTCTTTAAAACAGATCAATTTTGTTTTCCACAGACAGCCTGGCACCTGAGATATGGGTGATTTTAAAAACTCATTTGTGCTTTCTGGCTGAGCTTTAGCTTTCTAATGCCAAATAGAGTAACAGGGAAGAAGGAGGAAGAAGCAAGTTGTTAGAGGATTAATATTTTCCTGATTTCCTATACCTCCTTCAAAGATCTCTCAGTAAGTCATTTCCAGGAGGTCTTGGACATGGCAGCCTTGTAAGGGAGGTGATGATTTAGAGCAGAATTAGTCAGAGAGGGAATGAAGCTGGTAAATCTAATTCTATATTTTATCTGCAACACACACACGTGCACACTCACACAACAGTGTTATCCAGCTTCTCACTGACCGTGCACTGACCCAATAGGTCAGGATCAGTCCATGAGATTGCTGTTGCCTTTGGGGTCCCCTTGGTGGCGTCCAGGCACTTGCCATTCCTCCTGCACAGAAACTCTTTAGAAATTTGTATTCTGCCCCTTTTATCTCTATCCCTACCAAAGTCCTGCATTAGGGCCCACCACTCTTCCAAAAGCAGTGTGCCCGCTGTTTTGCACTCTGCCGTTTTTCAGATGAGGGAGGGGGAAAGAGAATGAGACCACAATCTGGTGGTGGTCACAGGTGCAGGTAATGGCAGGGCAGTCAGCAGATTCTCAAAGCCTTGTTGACAAACTGTGTGTGTAAAAACCCCAGGCTCAGTGTCAACTCTTCAAAACTTCCATATTGCCTAGATGTCAGGCACTATGCTGGATGCTTCAGGCGCTCACATTGGCTACAGAGAGTATATACACAAACACCTAGAGTATGCGGACAGCAGGTACAGAATAAGGGCTCATCAAATGTATGCATACGTGGCCATGAGTAAAATTATGTTCAGGGTGAGGAAACATGCAAAACAAATAGAAAGACAAACCGTCAATGATAAAATAAGATGCCCCATCCAACTGGAGAATGTTGTTGTCCTTCTTGACCAAGGGCTAAGTTCCTGACTTAGCATCCTGGCAGCCCCACAAATGGAAGAGGTCATGATTAGGGGACTCTGGCGAGATGACAAGTGGGATCTTCCAGGCCACGGATTTCATGAGACTATAGGAGAGGGGAAGCTGATTATGGCTATTTCAGTGTCAGCATTGTACTCTCCGAGGGAAAACTTGAGTCAAATATCCCAACAGGTCATAGGTCAGCAATTCCAGTGGGGCTGTTGATGATGTGTCAGAAGTAAGGAAGACATCAGATTTCAGCAATTTGGAGCAATAAAGTGTGGCCTCTGCTAATTCCAAAAAGGCAGGTTGATCAGATCAGGGCACAGTCACACCCAGGATCTCTTGAACCACAGTGTCTGGGCTACTTTATGTGCCCAAATGTCCTAGAACACTAGAACTCTTCCAAGGCTTGGTAGGTGGGTTAGAGGTGCTGACGTATAGTGTTCCATCTTCATGGCTTGATGTTACTCTTATCATCAGTTCTACTCTCTATTGCCCACCCCATCATTAATACTCACGATCGATCGCTTGCTTTCCCTCTTTTTCCTTTTGCTCCTGCTCTGTACATCTGCTTAGAGCAATAATTCTCAAGGATGGTTCCCAGACCAGCAGCATCAGCATCACCTGGGAACTTACTGAAATGCAAATTACCTGGTCCCACTTCAGACCTCCTGAACAAGAAACTCCGGGGATGGGTCTCAGCAATCTGTGTTTCAACACGTCCTCCGGGTGACTCTGATGTCTGCTAAAGTTTGACAGTCACCGCTTGGGCATTGGTGTTCTTCTAGGCAGTAGCAGATGGTAGCACTCAGGAAAGGAGATGACAATGAATATTCATCCATAGTCTTTCTGATGCTCCCTGTGGGAAAGGCTGCTATTTGCCTTACAAATACTTGTCCTAATTTTCCCTCTCAAAGGAAATTTGATTTTTAGCTAGGTACATTGTCCCTTGACTAAAGAATACATTTCCTGGCCTCCCTTGCAGCTAAGCATGGCCATCTATCTCAGTTTTGACCAATGGACTGCAAGTGGAGAGGTCATGTGGAAGAGGGCATGTTTTCCCAATTATCTTTGTCTATCCTGCTACTTGGATATGAATGTGATGTCTGGAATGATGGCAACTCTCTTGGGCCAAGTGAAAAAAGTCTATATCCTGGGTTTTAGTGGAAGGAGCTTGATTTAATCCAGACAACTTTGGAACTACTGTTTGAGTCTTGGACTTATCTACCTTCCACTTCTCTTATGTGAGAGAAATAAACCTTATTTATATTACTCTTTTCTGGGTCCCTGTTACTGATAGACAAACCCAATCCTAAATAATGTCATCCTTACCAAATCTGCGAAACCAGACCCTTTCTTGTACTTTCACTTCCCTGATCCTTAAGAAGAGGAGGTGATTTCATATTACACTGCTAGTCGTCTCATAGGAATTCAGAGCATTTGACAGAAAATTACCTAATTTATCCACATAGTTTAGGTTTAGTTTATTGACTGTTAAATGAAGCAGTGTATAAAAGGTAAAAATAATTTTCTCATAGGTTACTTTTCATTTTGCAATGCAGTACAGGCTGCTTTGACACCTAAGGGAATATTTAGCCTCCCATAAAAGGATGAGGACTATTCTATCTGTTTTGCAGATGAACTGAGTCTAAGGAAGGGAAGTCATTTTTTTCAGATCATGTAATTGTACTGTGAACTCCTTGAGGGTAAGGATTACGTCTTATGACCTGCATGCCTATAAAAAATGCTTGGGACATAGTAAGTCTTCAATAAATTCTGCTGAGTGAGTTAATTAAATGAGAAAGAACTAGGACCAAATTCAGCTGCCCTCAGTGGGTCTATTCTATGGAGATAAATCTAGTGAAGATGAATTCTGGGTCTTCGGTGCTCTGAACTGTGTTTTAGCCTGAACTTAGTTTTAATTTGGAAGAACTGGGGAAGAGGAGAAAGTAATAATAGGAAATGTTGAATTTCCAAGAGGGAGGACATAGTAATTTTCTCATTATGACAGCTGAAGATCTCTTTACAGTCTTCGTTTTGCCTGTAGTAAATAAGCTCTAATAACTGAGATGATTCAAGAAAATTCGGTCTACATTTTATCTGGTCAGCCAGACTCTACTCTTTGACTGTTTATTGTGGATTGTGTCAAGAAAAGGAAGCGTTTTGATGTTATTAGTCTCATCATTAACCCCCAGTCTGCCCCATTGTGGACTCCGTCACTAGCCTGTTCCTCTCAGCATCCCTCTCTAGGGTGCATTTCCCTTCATTTCTAGACTCTGTCATTGACATGACACCTCGCCAAGCCCATAAGCCCAAGCCTTTAGTTCTAACTAATGATCTACTTGAGAAGTCTCTGGCTTTAAATGCTAGCTTTGTTACCTTCTAGCTGTGTGTGTTGGGTGAGGTATTTAACCTCTCAGGATCTTATTCTCCCCATCTTTAATAGGCGAATGATGATACCACATTCACACAGTTGGAGTAAATTTAAAATAAAGAATATTTTGAATTACCCATTGGGGAATTTTTCAGCTTCCTTAATGCAAGCAAACCCAGAGACTCCATGTTTGACAAAATTTGTGACTCTGGAGATTTACCTTCTCCTTGTGGATTTCACACTAATTTCTACACCCAGCACCAATGCTCACTGTGAATTAATATTTAAGCCTAAACTCATAGGCTGAGTTATTTTTAACAAGACAAAAAAAAAAAAAAGAGAGAAAGAGAAAGAAAAAAAATGAGAAGTGGGGAAAATAAGCATAAAGAGTAAGATGCAATGAGCTTGTATGGTCTAGCTCATGCATCTTCAACATATGCCCATACTTGTTCTGTGTCCACTAGTTGCCAGATGCCGTATGCCCTGTGGCTGTTGAACCACATGGATGTGTGTATCTTTGGTCTTACGGAACTTACAATCTGACTGTCTCCTTACCTCGTTTCCAGCTTGTCCTTTGTGGAAAGGATCATCTTTCTCCAATCGTCTAGAAATACAGTAAAAGTGGAGACCTGAGAGGGTGAGAGTCAGGAAAAGGTAACTTTCCTTTCTAGGTAGTTCAAGACTAGTTCCAGTTTCCTTTCTAAAATCCACTTCTTTTACACATACTTGAGCTTCAGGAAGTCTACCCACTTCAGGAAGAGACCTCACCCTCAACCAAAGGGTTATGGGCTACTTCCTATATTTTACAGTTGTCATATCAGAGCACAGCCAAAAGTAGAAACACAGGTCACTCTTATTAAATCCTGTCCTGAGTTTACCACATAACCTGTATCATGGATTTCAGTTCCGTTGCTCATAAGAGCATGGAGTCCAAAGAACTTTTCTTTGGAGTCCTGGATTTTACCCCCTGATGTTATATATCATTATTTCTATACTTGAATTGTCTGTTTTAGCCTAACTGGTCTACTTATTGTCCCTAAATCAAACTGTGATTTTATTTATTTTCCTCCTGAAAATTTATTTCATTATTTATTCATTTATTTAAGTCTTTCTTCTTCTTCAAGGTTAGCTCAATTTTTTCTCCCTCCAGGAAGACTTCCTGAATTATCTCAGCCCATTAAGGCCTCCTCCTGTTCAGTATTTATTATCACATCACCTGGTCAGTATTTATTTATGCTGCGGCATGCTGCTGCTTATCTGTTATGGCTAAGCCTTATTTTTCTGATTTGACCATATCTCTCTGAAGGCAGATGAAGATTACAGGGTCATAAGTGTAAGGTGTGCCCAGGAAAATCCATAGATGTTGAAAACAAGTTCTTGATGAAATCTCATGCTCTATTAAATGTGTACAGTATGGAATTTTGTTTTTAAGGTTTTAAAATTATTTTCTAGACAACTCAAAATATGGCAATAGTAGGGTCAGTGGACATTTTTTTTTCTACTATTAAAAAGTAGTAGTTGTAGATCAACTATACTCCAATATAAAATTAAAAAATAAAATCTTTAGCTCATTAAAAAAAGCAGTAGCAAGGATCTATTTCTAGGAATGGTGAGTAGCTTCTATTGGGCCTACTATTCCACAGGTAACAACTATTAATTCTGGACAGAATACAAAAAACAACTACCCAAAGACATTTATGAATGACTCAAACCAGAAACTAGAATGGAGGTCTACACTTGGCAGAAGGGAATAGCATTGGGTGAATTTTCTGATTTTTAAGGCTCTTTGGCTAGGAGTAGGCCTTAGTTTGACCCCATGTAGAGTAGCTAAAATTCTGATAGACCCTTGCAGTTTTGCAGACTGAAGAACCATAAAAGTGACCACAGAAGCCAGAAAGTGAGGGGGCATATTTTTGAACAGAGATATACAGAGAGCAAGAATCACAACTTCTGTACATAAACATCCCAAATATCTGGTTTGTATCTGCACTACACATGTGCAGGACAGACTCCAAGTGTCCAGGTAAGTCTAAAAGAACTAAATGCAGATATTAGCTGCTATCCATTACAGAGAAACAGAGTTTGGAGACCAAGTCCTGAAAATTAACTGATTAAATTAACACACATGCAAAAAAAAAAAACAAACAAAAAAAAAAACAAGACTCTTTGGAGGAATAGGAGGAATAGAAAAGCACCTACAATCTCTACAATTATTATTTACAATGTCCAGGATGCAATCCAAAATTACTAAACATGTAACATGAGCCATACTTAAAAGAAAAGGCAATCAATAGAGGCCATGTAATGACTAATCTTAAATGAGGAGGCTGAGAAGACTCTAAGGGGCCGGATGGGGTCCAGTGGTTGGGATGACCATGGCAGGTTATATCAGAGCTGAAGATAGAAACCAAGTGGTGAGCAGGGTCATGGGAGGAAGGAAGCAGAAACCAACCACCTCACAAAGATACTGCACTGTAATGCAGGGAGGAAAACCCTTAAGCTTTCTTATCATCGTTGGGTATTAGGTCCAAAGCTCTACGTCTTTGAATATGTATATTATGAATTCTATCTGCCATTTCTGTAATGATAGATGTCAGCTTCTGTGGATGTTGGCAGGCGGGTATAAGGAGAGAAGATCTTTCATCGGGAGGGCACACCCCTGGGAGGCGTATACTCACTTCCCTACACACAACACACTTTTCCCATCAACACACTTTCTTCCCTTCCCCACCTTGTCTACCACTCCCTTCTCTGGCCCAGCGGCTCGCTTCCACCACCCTGAATGAACGCTTCTTTCAGCAACGGGATTTTTCCACCTGGTTGACTTGATGAAAGCTTTATGAATTGACATTATGTGAAGAAAGAACAAAGTGAGGTCAGTGCATGTGTGTGAGAATGTTTGTAGGGGCAGAGGTTGCAGCAGCTAAAAAGAGCTGCTGAAAACTTTATTACAAACTAAGAGACGTCAGAAGCAATAAATCACTCATGTGTCTGCCACGAGGCAACAGAAAACAGGGCTGGCTTTCAGAAGAACTGGACACATACATGTCTCCTCTGCTAAAAGTCAGGTGTCCTGTTGCCCCTGGAAGTAGACCTGGGTATGGTTATGGACCTTTTCCTTTTTCTATTTCTCTCTCTTTTTCTTATCCCAAAGAATAAATCAAATCAGTCGAACAGTATAGAATAAAAGAAAAAGCCATTAGCCGCCTGGGAGGTGGGGCTTTTAGTTTTCCCCTGCCTGCTGGGGGAAAGTTAAGAAATTAGGCATTTGAAGCCAGGTTCATGGATTAGATGTGTATTTTTCAATTTGTTTGCCTATTTCTTGTTCTGAGGTCTTAATTTTTTTCTTAATGGGGAAGATAAAAATGCTTTGCCCTTACATCATTGCAGGTCCTTTCCAAAGAACACCAGGCTTTCTCGTGACCTTCACCTAGACTTTGAAATTGTCCATAGCAGTGAGAGTACCACAGGCTTTTTTTTCCTACTCACCCTTTCACCCGTTGACAAGGTTCCATCTCTTTGCTTCAGTGTTCTGGAGAGATCAACCCCAAGAAAGACTTTTCTAGCTCACCACAAGGGACCATCGGTTATGTTCAATGTTCCTCTCTGTACCTCATTCTCCAAGAAGCTTTGAAGTCTCCCTGGCATTTCCTGACACCCACACTCTCATCCCACAGGGCTCTGGACATTAACCCATCTGTTTAATTAAACAAAGAGGCCATTAAACTGAGGTGGCTTCATGGCTTAGTAGCCCAGTAAGCTAACCAAAACTTAGCCTGAAATGCCTCAAGGTTAAGAAATCACAGCCTAAGGACAACCAATCACAAAAGCCAACAAGAGCCTTTTCCAAATAAGGCAAATGCTTCAGCTATAGCCAATCCAATAATTTCCTTACTCTGCTTCTGCATCTTTCTTATAAAATCTTTCCCCCGGCGGCTCCTGTCCCTGGGGCACTCCTAACCACTTCCCGTTTGGTGCTGCCTGATTCAAATTGACTTCTGCTCAAATAAACTCAACATTTTAAATACACCTCAGTTTCTCTTTTAACACACCGCAGGCTTTCACCCTCCTCCATCCCTTCAAATCCTTTCCTAGTGCTGTTTGCCATCAGCAAACCTGGATTTGTTCAGATTTTTCTCTGATTTCTTCATTCTCCTGTTCTCCCTGAGATCTGGGTGGCTACAGGGCACTGACCTCCGCTGTGCTCTCAAACGGTGGCTGTTTTTTTTGCCCAGCAGAGCCTTGGAGTGGAGTACTGCCCACCTTCCCCACCTTTGCAGCTTCCAGGCTTTTACCTGCTCTTTCACCTGCTTTTACCTCCATTCAGTTACAAACTGTGCTCCTGATCCCATTTGCATTCACTGAAGGTTTAGCACCGTTTCCTCCCTGCCCCTCCCCTACTATGGCGGGTCCTACCCCTTCCCCCCACCCACTATTCTTGTTTTCATTCTTGATAACTTCAACATTAAGAGCAGAAAATCATCTAATACCTGGCCTCTCAGTTCCTTAACCTCCTTCTCAGCAAGAATGCATCTTCTACTTCATTTTCGCCACACATTCCCTTGGTCATAGCTCAGTCCTTGTCATTCTCAATAATAGTACTAATCTCCCCACCTCCAATCTTGATTTCTAGCAACCCACCCTTTGATCACCACTTCCTGACATTTCTTCCAAGCAACTTAACTCCAACAAATCTTTGGGTTAACAAGGATCACCAATTTATGGACCCTAGTACTTTTTTCGCTGTTCTTACAGATCTCCACCTGCAGTAACATCATCTTATTCTTCACCCAGCAGCTTAGATCCCCCGGCCCATCACTCAGTTCCTTTCTTGCATATGCCCTCATCGCCCTTGCCTTCTCTCCCTTCATGATATTAACTTGGCAAAACCCTAACTCTGAGTCAATCCCACTCTTTACCAATGCTAAGCACTTCTGATTTTGTAGGTGCTGGGTTTGTTTTTTGTTTGTTTGTTTGTTTGCTTTTTGACATGAAATAGGCCTCATATTTTTTGATTAAGAGTCTGTAAAGGAAGGGGAAATACGTTTGGGAAGAAGTGAGTGGCCTTTTCAATTGGCCTCTCCCAGGTATCTTTAAGGCAATGGGAACCTCAGGGAAAAACCCTTCTTTGGATTAAAGGACCACGGGAGCCTTTCAGTGAGAAAGAGCTGTAATTGTTATTGAGAGAGGAAATTATGCTTGAACAAAATGCTGGGCTAACTCAATGACTGTTAGGGACAATTTTATTCTTTATATTGTCCTCCAAAAGAGAAATACATGCTCATTGAAGAAAACTTAGAAAATAAAGAGAACAGAAGAGATGCCAAAAATCATTCACAATTCCATCACCCAGAGATATCCATCGTGTCTCTACAACATGTATTTATATATGACTGTAACACATAAATATAATATTTACACCTGTGCTACACTTGGAATTGTTTTTGTGGCAGCCTCATAAAAGACTGACCAGTTAGTTTCACCATCTTTTTGATGCCTTCTGGAGACAAGAAGTCAAATCACTCCTTGGTGGCCCAGGGTGAATGATTCTTCACTGGATGATTTAAAAGGTTGCCATAGGGTTTGGTTCAGAAGTTTGAAATTTGAAAATATTATCTGTAGCTATCGTGACCAGAACTTTGTTGACCCAGCAAACTCAGTGGGAGAGAACTTCAAGGAGAAAAGCCTCCAGAATCAAGAATAAAACTGAAGTTTTTGGAGAATGTGGTTCCTTTTTCTTTTGAAAGGAAATTATTACTATTATTATTATTATTATCGTTATTATTATTACCACCCCAACTCACATGGTTATTGTTATTACAATTGCAATTCTACACTACTTTAAAGTTACGGAAAGTGTGAGTTAAAGAGGGCCTTGGTTACAAGGTCTCATTAAGTGCCAAATGCAAAGCTAGATCTTAAAACTGTTCTTTTGTCTACAAGAGCTAGTGCTTCCTCTGTACCTTATTTTATTGGGTCAGCATATGACAACTCCCATTTTATCTCATGTAATTCTTACAGAAGTTCTTTAAATTATGCATTACTTATCCTGGGTTCTGTCTGATAGGATTGTCCGAGAAGACATACTACAATAAGTGGAAGGGTAAGTCAATGACCTTTCATCTCATGTCAAGGGAAGCTCCCTGCCAGGGTTGTAAAAAAAAAAAAAAAAAAAAAAAAAAAAGCGGGGTGCACAGGACATGTGGATTATCTCGCAAAATTAGGTAGGTAAGGAAGCTGACATGCTCCCTTCAAGCTTTATCCTTCGCTCTCTGCCAGCTCTCCCAATTCTCCAACAGAACCAATATAGAGAGAAACCCCTGGAACAGCTCTCTTAACAGCATCTCCACCATCACCTCACGCCCAGCTTCCCCTGCCCTGTAATTATCAGCACAGCCAAATTGCCAAGCAAAGCTTTTTACAATCCACAAACAAGACCCGTTCCGTTCCTCCTCCTCCACCCGGTCAGGCTGCTGTGCTCTGCATTAGCTGTGCCTGCATTCACCCTGCTCTGGTCTCTGGGGTGCTACTCTCTGGGATGCATTTTGCAACATAAGCTATTCTCTTGCTCTGTGAAGCAAAGCAAAGAATTCAAGACAAGCCTGAAATTAGAGCTACCACAGCACTGGGATTCAGAGAATCATAAAATCCTAGCATTTTTTTTTTCGTTGGAAGGGACCATTGAGATCTTTTCAATCTGCTGATTTTACATGATGTGATGGGGAAGTAGAGGTGGAGACAGAAGGAGAGCGTGGAGGGGAGCTTATAACCAGAAACACTGGTGGTGACTCTAAGTGCTAGACTAAGGGGTGGGCCAGCCAGGTGGGAAGAATAAGGGTAAACGTGCTAAATCTTAGAGTTTCCTAGCTAACATCTGAGTCTCCAGTTGTTTATGAACGTTCTGTGATTGAAAAGGCTAAACATTTTAGAACTAGAACCCAGGTCACTCCCTCCCTTTGCCCTTCACATCCTATTTTCCTTCAAATAAGTGACCTGGCCAAATGCTCTCATCCTTTAGATCTGGGCAGAGAAGGGACATTTCCCTGGAAATCATAGCATATTAAGTTCAGCTCATTTATTCGTGTTTTCAAGCAAAGCCGGAAAAGTGGGCAAAATGCTCTGAGGGGGTCTTCTGATGTGCAAAGATATTTTTTTAAAAGTCCAAGGATCACTTTTTTTTCTCCCTAAAAGAAGGGATGAAGTCACTTTCAGGGAATGTGAGTTAAAGTGAGAATGGAATCCTTTCATTCCAGATGTTAACTCTTTCTAAGAGCCTACTTCTACAGAAATGTCTCATTCCCTCCTGAGGATTTCATTCTGTTTCTCTTCCTGCCTCTTGAAAGATCAGGTCATCAATGAAGCTTCCAGAGACCTTAGGACATTAAGAACCCATCGGTGGGTCATTGAGGCCGTGAATAGTTTGCAAACTTCTGTGTGTTCGCACATTTTCCCAGAGTCCATAGCTTCCAGCACCTTCTCAGAAGGGTGTGTGATCCTCAAAGTTATAAACCACGAGCCTAGATTGTTAGGACTGAAAGAGCTCTGGCTCAGACCTCCCTGTATGTATCTCCAAGCAATGCTGGAGATATCAGCTGGGTGTCCTATAATTCAACTCAATTCTGACCCTGTCTACTTAGACATTCCATAGGTAAAGGGTTCAGTCCCACAAGACCACCCTCCATTTCTTCAGATGCTAATTGCAAACCCAGATTGTTACCTGTGCTTCTGACCGACTGGCTATAAATCACAGGTTCCCACTACCCCTTCTTTGGGTTCCATTCGTTGGTTAGAACAGCTCACAGAACTCAGGAAACCTGTTCACTCACTAGATTGTCAACTTATTACAAAGGTGCACGGGGACGAGGATGACAGAGGGACCACTTCTGCCTGAGGCCATGTGTCCAAGGTGCTTCTAAAAGTCACAGCCCCTGGTACTCCCTTGCAGTATGAAGTGACGGAAAGAAAACTGGATGAGAAAGCAAAATATCCATGTTCTGGATGCCAAACACCTCTGTGATTGCACTTCCTGGAGATGGGCTCTTCGAGATGGGCAAGAGCGGGAGCTTGGGGAGGGATGTGCGGGCCCCAGCAGAGGTGGCACATTCAGACCCCAGCCTTGCTGACACGTCCCTGATTTCAGGAACCCGTTCTCGCTTTTCTTTTCTCCGGGTAATGAGCTTCTGCCTCATACTTGCGAACACTAAAAAATGAGGCCAATTGCAGCTGGCTGTGGATCACCTTTCAATAGCGGGTTGACAGGTAGAACAATGCACTTGTTTGCGGCTGGCAAGGCTTTGGGGAGGATCTGTCATCGGTGCGGTGAGTGTCAGAGCGGTTTCAGGCTCCCTGTGACCGGCAGGAGAGAGCAGAGGAGAGAGGCAAGTTCAAACCTGGTGACACTCCTCGGGTGAAACTCTCAGCTTCCTTTTCCTCCTCTGAGTTTCAACAGGAACAAACTTTGTTCGAGTTCAAGAGGATTTTAATTATAACAATTGCACACTGCCAATTAGCGGGGGGTTTTTTCCTGGAGCGTAGTCACCCTATGCGACACATATACATTCCCGGCCACGTGGTGGAGGAAGGGTACCAGCCTTCTATAGACAGAAGTATCCACTGACGCCTAAATAGCGCGATTGTTCTTGCCTTCATTTCTCTGTTGATATTTTCTCTGCTAGAGGTGGTCTCGAGCCTCTTGGAAGATTCATTTAAGCTATTTGGGAGGGAATAAGCAGAGCAATACGCTCACTGCTGAGTCTCTGGTGAAGCTGCCCTGCTATTAGCTGGATGACCAGGGGGGAGGGCCGGCAGGGGTCTCAATTACTGGGAGATTTACCCTGAAGCACTGGACATAACCCGCTGACATGCACAGTCTTCTGCATTTTTCAAAGGACGGGAAACTTGACGGCATATGCAGAGCTGCACAGAGATCCTGAGGCAGGGGCCCATCCCCGTGAAATTTCCACCTCCAACTGCCTACCTGCCGGTAGTCCCCCAAAGGGAGGCACAGGGGGTCCTGCTTAAAGTGGAGCCCCTTGCTCATAGGGCCTGTTTCCCTGTGATGCTCGGCTGTGATGATGATATTATTTGAGAGTTATGTACTAGGTCACGGTCCCTGCTTTCAGGCACCATTTCTGCCAGTTTCCTCTATGACCTGCTTTTTTGCGAGACCATTAACTTGAGTGTCTCACAATTCCCATCCCGTTGGATGTGACAGTACCTGCTTATTAATCTGGGATGCATTTTTAAAAGAATGAAATTTAGAGAAAAGCAAAAAAGACTCCTTGATGTCATTTAAATGAACCCTACACTCTCCCTCCCATCTACATTTATGAGGTCACCATCCGAAATATATTTTTTCCAACTGGGGTGGAAAGAAACATGGTGCAGAATCATCGATAAGAGATTCTGTACCATGGAAAGGAGGGAAAAAGTACTGTGAAGACTGATGAGAAAGAGCTTCTGGAAACGAAAGGGGAAGAAAAGTCATTTCCAGGATCCACTTCCTACCTTTAGCTCAGGACTCTCTTGGGTGGCACCTGACCTGCACCCCACAGTTCAATCCAGGGACTATTTATCCCGCAGAGGAGCCCTGAGCACTGAAGCCACTGTGATTCCATCAGTCCAAGAGTGAGATTGTGCATATTTTATCTCTTCTGATAAAACAGCAGGATTCAAATCCTTCTCACGGTCCTCCCTCCACCTCACCAGACAGGGCTCCTCTCCAAGAAGCATTTTATGTTCTAAAAACCATAATGACAAAACCTCCCACCTCAAGCACTTGAGACACTGGCTAAAGGTTCCTTGTCTACTCCTCACTTTTCTGAAAGAGGATTCAATTAGGAAGTCAAGAGACTGGCTCTGCCACCAATTCACTATCAGGAAGGTATTAAATAACTCAGTTTTGAAGGGTTTTTCTCACTGTAAAAGTTCCATGAAGTCCCCTCTCTGACTAGTGTCATCCAACCCCACTTTTCCACTCAATTCCATCTTCCCCTTTTCCATTAAGTTGTCCAGGGACTGTGCCCCTACCAAATCCCTTTTATTTTGTTTGTCCCTCCTCTTCGATGTGTCCTGTGCTGTTTATGAATGTGTGTGTGCATCTGTCCTACTGGATGATAAGCCCATTGGTCATTGGCACCTAACAGCTCTTCTGAACACGTCTTTGAGTGAAGGATTTCATGACTGATCCTCGGACGACGTGGTGTCTGAGGCTCCCAGGCTAGCATTTCCGCAGCCATTTGTGGCCAGTCTTCCTTCATCCCGTCCTATAAACAACAGCCACACTGTTCTCCATCTCAAGATCACTGCATCTGCTCTCACTTATAAAAACTGATTGGAAAAGGACTTTGTAAGCAATCTGAGAACTAAGGATAACAAGTCTCTTGGACACAACCACTAGTGCCAGCTGAGAACCACAACCATTTTTGAGGAGGGAGGTAAATCATGGAGAAACCTTGGCAAAACGTGTAGATCTAGGAATGAGATAGGAATGCAAGATGGTGCAGAGGCAGATACAAAACATAATGAGGATTTAGGTCTTTCCTGGGCTCTCACTTATCTTTCATGGATGAAGTTAAAATGTGAGGGCACCAACTACAGAGCATTTCTGATCAATAGCCTGTGAGGATTTCTGAAGAAATAGGATGTTGACATTGCTTTTTGGAACTGCTGCCTCCCCATGTGTCTGGATTGCCACAGGGGGCCTGCTGGACCTCAACTCCAGTGACCTTTTACGAAACCTGGAACGTGCTTCTCTTGGGGTTGGGTGGTTATCCCTGGGAACGGTGGATATATTGATCTTCATTCTGTGACTCTAAAACGAGGCTATACTCTTCTACAGAAAGCCTTCATAGTAGTTGGCTAAGTTGTGACTACTTTTCTTTTTGCAAAGGAAAGCAGTTTGGCTGAGAAATCCTAGAGAACAAGGTTGGCAAACTTTTTCTGTAAAGGTCTAGATAGTAAATAAATTAGGCGTTTGGGCCACCCAGTCTCCATTGCAGCACAAAAGCAACCACAGATTATATGGAAACAAATGAGTGTGACCATATCCCCATAAAACTATATTTATGGGCACTGGTAGTTGAACGTCATAAATTTTCCATATGCCATAACATGTTCTTCTTTTGATTTTTTTAAACCATTTTCAAGTATAAAAACCATTCTTTGCTGAACCAGGAAGAAATAGAAAATATAAACAGACCAATCACAAGCACTGAAATTGATACTGTGAGTAAAAATCTTCCAACAAACAAAAGCCCAGGATCAGATGGCTTCACAGGTGAATTCTATCAAACATTTAGAGAAGAGCTAACACCTATCCTTCTCAAACTCTTCCAAAATTTAGCAGAGGGTGGAACACTCCCAAACTCATTCTATGAGGCCACCATCACCCTGATACCAAAACCAGACAAAGATGTCACAAAGAAAGAAAACTACAGGGCAATATCACTGATGAACATAGATGCAAAAATCCTCAACAATATACTAGCAAACAGAATCCAACAGCACATTAAAAGGATCATACACTATGATCAAGTGGGGTTTATCCCAGGGATGCAAGGATTCTTCAATATATGCAAATCAATCAATGTGATACACCATATTAACAGATTGAAGGAGAAAAACCATATGATCATCTCAATAGATGCAGAAAAAGTTTTTGACAAAATTCAACACCCATTTATGATAAAAACTCTCCAGAAAGTAGGCATAGAGGGAACCTACCTCAACATAATAAAGGCCATATATGACAAACCCACAGCCAACATCGTTCTCAATCATGAAAAACTGAAACCATTTCCTCTAAAATCAGAAACAAGACATGGTTGCCCACTCTCACCACTATTATTCAACATAGTTTTGGAAGTATTAGCTACAGCAATCAGAGAAGAAAAAGAAATAAAAGGAATCCAAATTGGAAAAGAAGAAGTAAAACTGTCACTGTTTGCAGATGACATGGTACTATACATAGATACTATACATCCTAAGGATGCTACCAGAAAACTACTAGAGACAATGAATTTGGTAGAGTAGCAGAATACAAAATTAATGCACAGAAATCTCTTGCATTCCTATACACTAATGATGAAAAATCTGAAAGAGAAATTAAGGAAACACTCCCATTTACCATTGCAACCAAAAGAATAAAATACCTAGGAATAAACCTACCTAAGGAGACAAAAGACCTGTATACAGAAAACTATAAGACACTGATGAAAGAAATTAAAGATGATATAAACAGATGGAGAGATATATCATGTTCTTGGATTGGAAGAATGAAATTGTGAAAATGACTATACTACCCAAAGCAATCTACAGATTCAATGCAATCCCTATCACACTACCACTGGCATTTTTCACAGAACTAGAACAAAAAATTTCACAATTTGTATGGAAACACAAAAGACTCTGAATAGCCAAAGCAATCGTGAGAAAGAAAAACAGAGCTGGAGGAATCAGGCTCCCTGACTTCAGACTATATATACTACAAAGCTACAGTAATCAAGACAGTATGGTACTGGCACAAAAACAGAAATATAGATCAATGGAACAGGATAGAAAGCCCAGAGATAAACCCACGCCCATATGGTCACATATTTTTGATAAAGGAGGCAAGAATATACAATGGAGAAAAGACAGCCTCTTCAATAAGTGGTGCTGGGAAAACTGGACAGCTACATGTAAAAGAATGAAATTAGAACACTCCCTAACACCATACACAAAATATAAACTCAAAATGGATTAAAGACCTAAATGTAAGGCCAGACACTATCAAACTCTTAGAGGAAAACATAGGCAGAACACTCTATGACACAGATCACAGCAAGATCCTTTTTGACCCACCTCCGAGAGAAATGGAAATAAAAACAAAAATAAACAAATGGGACCTAATGAAACTTAAAAGCTTTTGCACAGCAAAGGAAACCATAAACAAGACCAAAAGACAACCCTCAGAATGGGAGAAAATATTTGCAAATGAAGCAACTGACAAAAAATTAATCTCCAAAATATACAAGCAGCTCATGCAGCTCAATATCAAAAACACAAACAACCCAATCCAAAAATGGGCAGAAGACCTAAACAGATATTTCTCCTAAGAAGATATACAGATTGCCAACAAACACATGAAAGGACGCTCAACATCACTAATCATTAAAGAAATGCAAATCAAAACTACAAAGAGGTATCACCTCACACCAGTCAGAATGGCCATCATCAAAAAATCTACAAACATTAAATGCTGGGGAGGGTGTGGAGAAAAGGGAACCCTCTTGCACTGTTGGTAGGAATGTAAATTGATGCAGCCACTATGGAGAACAGTATGGAGGTTCCTCAAAAAACTAAAAATAGAACTACCATATGACCCAGCAATCCCACTACTGGGCATATACCCTGAGAAAACCATAATTCAAAAAGAGTCACGTACCACAATGTTCATTGCAGCTCTATTTACAACAGCCAGGACATGGAAGCAACCTAAGTGTCCATTAACAGATGAATGAATAAAGAAGATGTGGCACATATATACAATGGAATATTACTCAGCCATAAAAAGAAATGAAATTGAGTTATTTGTAGTGAGGTGGATGGACCTAGAGTCTGTCATACAGAGTGAAGTAAGTCAGAAAGAGAAAAACAAATACCGTATGCTAACACATATATATGGAATCTAAAAAAAAAAAAAAAAAATGGTGCTGAAGAACCAAGGGGCAGGACAGGAATAAAGACTCAGACATAGAGAATGGACTTGAGAGCATGGTGAGGGGGAAGGGTAAGCTGGGACGAAGTGAGAGAGTGGCATGGACATATATACACTACCAAATGTGAAATAGATAGCTAGTGGGAAGCAGCCGCATAGCACAGGGAGATCAGCTGGGTGCTTTGTGACCACCTAGAGGGGTGGAATAGGGAGGGTGGGAGGGAGGGAGACACAAGAGGGAAGATATATGGGGACATATGTATATGTATAGCTGATTCACTTTGTTATACAGCAGAAGCTAACACACCATTGTAAAGCAGTTATACTCCAATAAAGATGTTAAAAAAAAAAAAATTCTTTGCTCATTGGCCATGCAAAAATTAGGCAGCAGACCAGGCTTAGCCCGAGGGCCATAGGTTGCCGGCCAACCCCTGGTATAGAAGAAAACTGTTTACCGTGGGAATCTGTTCTTCTGAGCACTGGGTAGGTACTTACACCAGCTCTCACCGTGACAGCCAAATTAGGGTGTCTCTTCAAACCTGTGAAGCTAAATAAATGAGGGCAGGCCCCTCTTAGCATCTAGAATGCAGTGCGTGTACACTGGTGTTATTTCACATATCAGATTCCCACACGGAAAACACTGTCATGCCATTAATAATCTTCGGAGGAACACCTTGAAACTTGACTCGCTGAGGGCACATTGCAAATGGGCTCTAATGGCTTTTATTTCTCATTCTTGTCACCTCAGATCTAATCAGCTGTTTTGTCATTTTTAATTCCTATTTGGCAGGATTCTCCAACTCCCCTGGCCTTCTAGATAAAGGCTCAGAGGAGAACTAGGCCTTGAGGCATCTAGGAGTGGGGAGTAGATCAGGGAGATGGAGGGCTGAGTAGATGATGACCTTCAACCACGGCTGATTCGAGAGGACCGGGAAGGAACCTAAATCCCTGGATGACCCCCAATCCACCCTCCACCTCTCTTCTGGGGTTCACTCAAGTCCTGACATTGCTTTCTCCGGGGAAAAAGATATTTCACTCCTCAGTTCGGAATGAGCTTCAAATCTCATATCATTCTGTGTTGGCTAGGAAGAAGATGAAGGTCTGAATTAGACACCTCTTAAATGGGTAACTTTTCGTTATACAGAGTGATTGAGCTCTGGTTCAGCTCCTTTAAACAGGAACACCCACCCCCATCCAGCCTGAGAAACCAAAGGGCCACCTTTGATGGTGACCCTACCTCCCTTGGAAAGCAGTGAGGAATTGCAAATAATGAAAAAGAATCCATTCCATAAAAATAAAATTACAATGAAATACGTGATAATTAAAAATCAGTAAATAAAACTCATAAGAGCTATTTTTTAGCGTTTGCATGATGCTAATGATCTTACCTATATTAGCTCATTTAAACCTTACTACAACTCAAAAATATCATTGTGTTCATTATGTAAGTCAGAAAAAGGTCAGAAGGCAAGTAGTTTCTCAAGGGCCACAGCTGGTGGCCTATATTAGCTCATTTAATCCTTACTACAACTCAAACATATCATTGTGTTCATTATGTAAGTCAGAAAAAGAAGGTCAGAAGGCAAGTAGTTTCTAAAGGGCCACAGCTGGTAAGTAGCAGAGCTGTTTATAAATGCAGATATGTCTTGCTTCCGAGTCTATAATCTTAACTACCTACTAGGTGCCTGTGCATCTTTGCTAAATCATTTTACCTCTCTGAGCCTCCGTTCCCTCAGCTCTGAAATGAAGCCGAAGATGATAAAATCTCTAACCTCACTTCTAAACCAAAATTCTGATTCTATTATTTTCACCCCTCCCCTTTCAGGAGGGGAAAAAGTAAACACATAACTTCATATGGTAACTTAGTGAAAGAACAAAAACTAAATTTCTAGGGTATATCTTTGAGTCAGTATTTATGTAGTACACTCTACTATACACACCTTCTTAAAATAAACCTATGATGCAAGCAAGCAACAGTGAGTAATTAGTACTCATAGCCTGCTAGACTTGGTAAAGAGATGAAATGGAGACCCGTTCTGATCTGATCTGCAAAAAACTTAAAAGAAATCTTGAAGGTAGATATAAATCAGAGCAAAGAGCTTTCCAATCAAAAATTCAAGATTTTGGATTATTTTTAAAAAGCATTATGCTTATTACACTATACTTATTAAGACCAAAACATACTTGCTAGCAAGATCTTTCAGCAAGGATTGAAGTTCTAGGCACTTTGGAGGTTAGCAGAAACTTGTCTGATTCATTTATTTATTCATTCTGAGTATTTCTGTTTAATTCTGAAACCTAAAGCAGTCAGTTAACTAAAGCTCTCATTCCTGGAGTGTTCCAATATTGAGTGTCAGAGACAGAGGGAAGGATCGGGGCTGGGATGATAAAATCCAAGGCCCTCCCCTGAACACTTCCTGAACAAGAGATGGGAGCAATTTCCTTCCAGCCAATTAAACTCAGAAATCTAGGATCTATCCCAGCAGGGCCATGGGGGGATTGGCTAACATTAAACCCCATGATGCAAGCCAATCAGCTCACAGGGAGAAATCCACCAACCTCCCCTTAGGACACAAGCTGTGGCATTTAAAAACAATTCAAGAGCAAGTATGTGGCAGAAGGCAGATTTCCTTCCCTGTCCTACAGATCCTAGCAGAGTGACTTGCTCCCAGCCTCATTTATATACTTTGTTTTGGCATTTCAAATATTGATTTTTAAAATATTCTTCAAGAGAAAGCCACCTGGGGACCTTTAAGTTGGGGTTCACAAATGATGCATGCCCAGATGTGTTTATTGCAGGATGGACATATACTTTTTCCCTCTCCTCCTTCCCCTGTACCTAAGTGTCTCTTTATTCACTACTTTAATTACCTAATCGTAAATTTCTTTAGGGGGTTACTTAGAAAATTAGCATCAAAGCTTGGCAGTAAATTCAGGGGCTTTTGGAGACAGTCCAAGCTGTTTCACCTGTGATTAATTAGATGATTTTTTTTTTCCTTTAAGTGCCAGAAGGCTGTTGAGGTCTTTAAGCAGTTACATGACTGCTGGCACTACTGCAATTATGATTGATGCATGCGTCTGGAGTCTGAGGCAGCAGCCTGGCTTTTGTTGATGGGGTGTGTGTGTGTGTGTGTGAGAGAAAGAGACAGAGACAGAGAGACAGAGACAGAGACAGAGATAGAAGGACAGAGACAGACTTGGGAAGCAATAGCTTGAAAACCTCCAAAGGTTTCCAAAACACGAGTTGCTTTTTTATCCTTGCAAGTGCAAGTCTAGAAGCTTCAGGCCAGGATCTTCTACCAAAATATCTCAGCAATTTCAGAAATGTTGCTTGAGCAGTCCTCTTCCTCACCATGAATCACTGCAGTCTTTGTGGAGTCTTTGCATAAGCTCTCTTTATGACATGCACTAAGGAATGTGTATTTTCAACAAGCCTTTTGCTATATATAAAGCAGAGCAGTCACACCTGTTTTAACATTTCACCCTGGTGAAATTCAAGAAGGGGGGAATGCAGGCTCTTTGGGTAATTCATTGCGTATGAAGTTATCCCCCAACGCTGGAATAAAGTTAATGTAACCCCTTGGTATATTTAGAAAAAAAGTGATTCTTTCCGGTCACCATGAACGTGGTTTCAAGGATGCAACAGAGAAATTCTGTGATTGTTTGATTCAGAGAGCCAGCTTGTCATTTTTTCTTTATACTCTGTGAATGAGGGAGAGAAAGGATCCTGCAAACCATCTGACTCAGTCAAGGTAGCAGAAAGTTCAAAGTGTTGGCCAGCTTTTGCTGGTGTCTGTATAATCTTACAAACTCCTCAGCCCCTAGATTGGAGATCATCTAATATTTGCTCCACTGTCCCAAATGCCCATGACAATATTTCTAGAGCAAATTCAATTATCTGATACTCACCTGCCCTCTGAGGACTAACAGGAGTGTTGGCCACATGGGATGGTGGCAGAGATTTCCCCCCAGGCCAGGGGTTGGCCAACTCCTTTTATAAAGAACCAGAGGGTCACCATTTTAGGCGTGCGGGACACAAGGTCTCCATCACGACTACTCAACACTGTGGTTGTAGTGTGAAAGCCACTTAATGAAGAGGCCAGTGGATGGACACACTGAGTACCAATGAAACGCGTTTGCTGCCCCCTGGCCTGGAGCACTGTTTCTCAGACTTAAATGGGCACGTGGAACACCGGGTATCTCGTTAAAATGCAGATTCTGGTTCTGAGGGTCGGGAGTGTGCCTGAGATCTGCATTTCTGACCCTCCTGACCAGATGTCAATGATGCTTCTGACCAGAGGACCTCACTTTGAGCAGCAATCCTACAGTGTCTCCTTGGAAAATGTCCTTCCTTTCTGTGTCCAGGGCATTTCCAATAACACTGAGGCTCAGAGAATAGAGACGGGCTATTGGTTCATTAGGAACATCGCTGTAGGACTAGTCTTAGGTTTATACCCTTCAAATCTAGACTCTTCAAAGATTCATCCAGCACTCCATCCCTTGGAAGAGCCCAGATTTCCCTCTCCTGAACAACACCTTCCTTTTTTTCACCTTTAAGCTTGGTGGTATAACGTCTCCTCTTCCTAAGCGGACAGATGGCTCGGGCTGTGGTGCAGCTGTACACACAGCACATCAGAGTCATTTACACCTGACTGCCAGCACCTTCCCGGCCTCGGCATGGAGGGCTCTAATGGCCAAGCATAGGGCCCTCTGGCCCCTACCTAATTGGCTGTGATGCAAAAGCTAATGTAGGTTGAGAGACCAATTAACGGGGCTTGTTTCTACCGAGGCTGCAACTGAACATCAATTATGCTAAACAACATGCTGTATTAAGACATTTCCCTGCCACTATCATTTGCTATGGGACACCTCAGAGCAGGGCAGAGAGAAACCGCCTCTCACTGCCTGCCCGAGGCGTTTCTCTCTGTCTGTCAGTACAGACGGCTGGCAATAGGGAGCACAGGTTTAGAGCTGGGAAATCCATGACACAGGGACACATCTGACACTAACTGATTACCTTCTCTGGGCCTCAGTCTCTAGACCATGGGGGCTATGGTTCAAGAAGCCAGAGGGGCTTCCCTGGTGGCGCAGTGGTTGGGAGTCTGCCTGCCAATGCAGGGGACACGGGTTCGAGCCCTGGTCTGGGACGATCCCACATGCCGCGGAGCAACTAAGCCCGTGCGCCACAACTACTGAGCCTGCGCGTCTGGAGCCTGTGCTCCGCAACAAGAGAGGCCGCGATAGTGAGAGGTCTGCGCACCGCAATGAAGAGTGGCCCCCACTTGCCGCAATTAGAGAAAGCCCTCGCACAGAAACGAAGACCCAACACAGCCATAAATAAATAAATAAAATTAAAAAAAAAAAAAAAGGAGCCAGAGAACAGGTTGGGTGAGGGATGCTGGTAATCCTTCCACGTGACCTGCTGATTCCACTAAGAAACGGAAACCCTGAGGCTCTGGATGCTCAAAGGATACTTTCCTTTAAACTTGAAAAACAATCAATAACTGAAACTGTTGGGAGGGGGAAGATCATTGTAGTTTCTTCTACAGGTCAAGCTGGTTTTGAGCTCCATTCCTCCCTCATCTCAAGCTTCTCTCTTAGAATGCATTTCTTGATTTTTACATCAACACTTTGGTCTTTAAGCTGCCCGGTTCATTTAAATTTTTCCTGATTGTGCAGCTTGTATGTACTGAAAACGCTGAGGAATCAAACCAAATTTAAGACACGACGCAGTTGACAGTTTAGCTGGGAAGACTGGACTAACATTCAGACATTTACTCATTTACTCAATCATTCATCAGTTCAACAAATACTTGTTAATCACCCACTATACTTCAGGCAATCTGGGCTAGAAGCCTTTCTTTTTACTCTAAGTTTATTTCTAGATAGAAGGGTAGGTAGTCAAATGAGTAATAGTAATGCTGGGTAAGATGTGCTATTATATCTGTGATAGTAAGATGCTAAAGGGGGCACAAAATATACCAAAAACACAGAACAATAAATATGTCTGTTCATTAGAGCATTAAATATAATGCATATAAGGTAGGTTTACTAATTTACAATGGAGTGCCATGCCCTCTCCCATTCCTCAGGATGCTTGTATCAGAAACCTGCCACTCTCAAACTTTGGGAACTTTATGAGAAAACTGATAATATTAGGCATAAGCTCCCTCAATGCCCAGCATCCAAAAGCTATCTATAGTTGCACTTATTCTCACCTCCATTTTTCTGGTCTTGCAGAAAGAGATGTAATTTCTCGTGTTAAAGCCTGTGCTCTTTTAGACCTGTGCTCTTGATGGACTCTCCTGCCTTATCTAGACCTTACTGAAGGAGGAAGGGAGATTCCCTTTCTCCTTCCCAAGTTGGCAACTTTGTCGCAATTGGTCCCTTCCGCAAAGCATACAATTGTGACCAAGTTTGTGGGCAAAAATAAAGTCCTCCCTTGACTCTGCATTGGACTAGCATTAGCGCTTAGGTTTGGAAGAGCAAATAGTTTTTTACCTTGCATGTCATCTACAATCTACTGGCAATGGCTTTCCTTACCTTCCAAGCCTAGAATTCTTTCTTCTTCACTGTTTTCTGTTATTTCCATCTTCTGCTCACTTGTTCTTCAAACACCTGCAGTCTTTGTTTGACTTCATGTTTCCTGACCTTGACCCGACATTTTCTATTAATGGCTGTCCAACTCTCTGACTCTCTTCTCTCTTTGCTCTCTCCTAGATCTCCACTACTTCACTGACCATCCTTCTCCTGTCCTCTGTGGGCTCTTATTTCTCTGCATGCGTCTTTGCATATTGTGTTTTTCTATGCATGTTTCTTCCTTGGACTCTTCTCACTTCATACCGTCACTGGGTGATCCCTTCTTGTCACCTGCTGTCACTTACCACCATGTGCTGACATTCAAAATGCATTCAAGTCAACTCTGCTCCTATGAGCGCCGGTCCCATCTCCCTGCTTCTTAGGCCCCTCGACTTGTTCTAAAGTCATCAATTTTCCACCAAAATCTGCAACTCCTTCTGTCCTGGGGAATGGCAGTATCATACAAAACTTGGATGTTATCATCTACTCTTGTCTTTTTCTCACCCTGACACCTCATCGATCAATAAGTCCTGCCAGCTCTATTTCTCGAACCTCTATTAGATCTGTCCTCTCTTCTCTATTCCCATTTCTCTTGCCTTAATTCGGGTCTCATCATCTTTTATTTGGACAAGGGGAATTAGATTACTATCTGACGTCTTTGCCTCTGTTATGATCTCTGATTTTATACCCTTTTAGTCTACCCAACACAGTGTGGCCCGGGTTACCTTTCTAAAATACAAATCTGATTGAAGAGAAAGGCACACACGGAACCTTCTATGGAGAGCCATGGCCTGCAGTGCTTGTCAAGCTATAGAGGAGAGGTTCAGCTGACCATCTGAGCAGCCGCTGGGAGAGGGGGTACAGAGGGTAATTAAGGATGTTAAATTCCAGGCTTCCCCTTTCTGCCCTCTGCACCTCACCTGGTATTGTGCTACTAGATGCTTAACAACCAACTCTCACCAAGTAAACAAACAAACCCCTTATTTGTAGAGTGTGCTGCTTTCCATGGTGCAAATACTACCACTAGGGCCAGTTTCAAGCAACCAACATCACTGGAGTTTGGAAGACATTCGCAGCTGGCTCTCACAAGACCACAGCTTTTGTTCTCTTTCCTCATACTGAGTATCTCTACAGTGGGATCCAGGTTGAAAAAGATGAACCAAAACGTTTCCCTGGCCACCTCTGGTACACTGTGGGTAACTTTCTGACAAGCCTCACCTGGAGGCAGCCGAGCCCTGGATGAAGACAGCCTTACTGGGGACTGTGCTGGACTTCAGGGAGAGGCAATGGTGGGCAGAAACTAAATGCAGATTCATGAGCTGCCCGGGCTCTGTAAACAGAAGATGAGTTGGAGCGGATGTTGATAGCATCCTTTGCAGCTGCTGGTGGGGATGCCCACTTTCCCGCACAGAGGACAGGGAGGCTCCAGAAAGGTCTGCTCTTGCTCATGGGCTGACCCACCGGCACGCTGATACCCCGCGGCCGGCCCGCCTGGAGGCCACCCTCCCAGATGGCACTGCCTCTGCTCCCCAAGGCAACACACATATGACTTTTTCATAACTGTGACGGAATGAATTACTCCTTTCTGCACAACACTGTATGTCATTGTCAACATCAAAAACTTCCCTGCTTTGCTCTGGCAGCAACTGCCTTATTGATCGGGTGCCTTCTGAACAACTCGCTCACACAAAGCAATTAAACCTGTCTGACTTCAAAAGTAACGTAAGACAAGCCACGTCAAGCAGTATAGCACTCACCTAATATGATTATTTCTCCTCTTCCTGGTGATAATAGAATTATGCAAAAGCGGCCTTGACCCAGTAAGGATTTTCTCTTCAGAATCAAATCTCTGCTTTCCCCTAACTCACAACCCCTCCGCCAGCCCCCCGTTTCTTCTTGTTTTCTAGCCATTCATTCGGCACTGCTGCCCTCCTTTGTGTACCAGCCTGCAAATCTAAGAGCTCCTTACCTGTGAAGCGGTGCAAACTGATGAAAATGTGGCCAGATGCATCTAGTAGGTAAATGATGAAGAAAAAACACCCATCTCTGTCTATTAATTCGTTCCGAAAAGTTTCTTGATTGTCTCCAGTGTGACTGCAGTCCACTCAGGTGGCTAGATTTCATTTAAGGAGTGAGACTTTTTACAACTGTCTCAGATTTTCCCCATTTCTCATCGTCCTCGAGTTGTATGGATCCTGGGTAGAGGGACGTCTTGTCCCTGGGCTCTAGTACAAAGAAGCATGGTTGATGTATTATTAAAATACTTCCATGATGGTTGATAAATAGCCATTGCCTTAAGTGACCCTAGTTTCCCTTGTACATTACAAAGCGACCAGCCTTCTAGCGCCATGCAGAATTCAACAACGATATAACCACCACCAATGTTGGGCAGGGTTTGCTGATCAAGGGCTCTACTCCTTCTATACAGACAGCATCCAATCTGATTTTTGGTGACTGTAATCTACATGGTTCACAGCACGCTACTGCTTAGACCCATGACTCCCAATGCCAGTAGCAGTCAACTCAGTACTTATAATTTTATAGAGATGTAAGTGGGTTTAGTGTGGGTTACTTTGTGGATATTTATTAAGGGAAACTTCTAAATCAAATCCCTAACTACAGAAGTTGCAGGAGAATCAGAGTTTCTTCTCCTGCCCCTGATTAAGCTTCTGGCCCCTTCAGCAAAAGTCCAGGGCTTATGGAGTACGTGTCTCCTAGCTTTACTATCAAAGTAAAACTTATTTCAAGGTTATTCTAGGATCCAGGACAACAGAAATCAGTCAGCTGGGATAATAGTTGCCTGCCTGATTTGGATTTTATGAGAATAAGGGTGACTTTCAGGCACCCCACAGCAAGTATTACCATCTCTCAAACATCTGTGCACTCGATCCCCATGGGTCAGATGGAAGCAGATTTTAATCGTTGCTCTGTGCAGCGCTGTGTTGCATGGACTCCACATCCCACCACCTAACCCTGAGTCAGCGGATGTCCTTATGTAGACGCTCTTTACCGTTAGCAGATCCAAGCATTGAACCCAGGTACAATCCATGTATACAATCGATTGACCACTCAGAAGAATTGTTAAACTATTAAGGTGATTGGCCTTTTCTGTTCAAAATAATGGAACAGTCCCTGCTGTGGTGGAAGACAGCCAGATATGGGGGGACACAGGAGCTTAGCTCTCTCCTGGTTGTAAAGGCTCTAGTTTGGTCTTCCAGGACCAACCCTACTCAGTCACCATGGAGAGGCAACAACCCGCCAGGTCCCAGAGGAGATCCATGTAGAGGAAGTATAATTTCGTTGGTTCTATAATAGATTACTTTAAGTCACATTTTAAGAAAAGTTAAAGAAAGGGCATAGAAATATGAGAGTTATATAAGAACTATAGAAGCAAATAAACAATTTTATGGCATAAAATGTATATGTTCCCCCCAAACAGACAGCATCCAATCTGATTTGTGAAGCTGCTATGCCACCGTCTCTGCCAGGGAAGCCCTCCATAAGGATGCCAGTATACACGCCAAGAGTGCTTTTTCCTACCTAATTTCCTTCAAACTGTCACTCCTCAAATGTGAGATAGTTTTGAATTCAAAAATATTTTAATTGACTGGCATCCACCTACATCACCCCTGTGTCATACTTTCATTTGGCCCCTACATAGCATTGCTTTTGGCCAGAGTTGATCAAAGTTACACATGAAAACATCTCATTTGTTTTCTAGCCAAAATCAACTAGAACTTTTGCTTCTGTCGTTGGGGTTGATAGGTGTTCTGGGAGGGCCCTTTCCTTGAAGAATAAATACACCCTGCAGAGGAAATGTGCTTTGAGCCATTGCTAGCTTCTTCTATTTGGAAGCAATTGATAAGGATTGGCATCACTTATTCTTTAAATGTTTGGTAGAATTCACCAGTGAAGCCATCTTGCCCTGGACTTTTCTTTGTTGGAAGGTTTTTGATTACTGATTCACTCTCCCCACCATCTAAAGACATGATGAAAATCCGATCAGAATTCAAGTGGCATTTTTTCACAGAAATAGAACAAACAATTCTAAAATTTGTTTGAAACCACAAAAGAATGTAAATTGCTGCAGCCACTATTTTGTCAGTTGATTGTTACTAGCCTTTTTTTTACTTTTTTGTCCTCTTTTTTGATTAATCAAGGGTTTTTCTTTCCATTTTGCTCTTTCATAGTTCATTATGCATTCCTTGTATTATTCTCTTAATCTTTACCCAAGAGATTATAATGTGCATCTTTCACTTAAAGTTACTATGAATTAGTATTTTCAGCACTGTTTTCTACCATTTTCCAGCAATGTACAAATGTTAGGCATCTTAAATTCCATTTATCTCTCTCCCATGTTTATTTTAAATCCCACAAAATGATATTACTATTGTTAAAATATCAATATTAATTTGTATTTATCTATATATTTACCTTTTTTTGCTCTTCATTCTTTACTGCATTTCTGTACTTCCTTTTATGAACCTTTTCTTTTTGTCTAAAGAATTCCTTTTAGTATTTCTTTTAGTATTAGTTTGAAGGTGATAAATTCTTTCACTTTCTGTTTATCTGGTAATTTTTGTATTTTGCATTTATTTATAAATGATATTTTCACTGGGTATAGAATGATAGGTCCTTAGTTTTCTTTGTTTAGACCTTTAAATGTGTTATTCCGTTGCTCCATTGTTTCTGTAGAAAAGTCAACCTTCAATCCTTTTGTAACTTTGTTGGATATATAACGTGTTTTTTAAAATTCTGGATGCCTTTAAAAGCTTCTAGTTTAGTTTAATTTGAAGGTTTTTTACTATGATGTGTTTAGGAGTTTTTTTCACTTCTCATGCTTGGGGTTCACAGAGACTCCTCTTCAATGTGTGTGTTGACGTCTTCAGTTTAGGATAATTCTTAGTATTTCCTCAGATATTTTTCTCTATCCTGTGTGCTCTGTCTCTCCCCCCTATTTTTCTGAAACTTTAAGTACATTTTAGACCTTATTACCATGTGCCATGTGTCTCGTATACACATTTGTGCATTTTTTCCGTGATTTACTCTTTTTTCTACTAACCTGTTTTCCAATTCACTAATTTTACCTTCTCTACTCAAACAGCTGTTAAACCCAACTATTACATTTATAATTTTACTTCTTGTACTTTTAAACTAATTTTTTGATAGATCATCATTCTCTGGTAAATTTCTCCAATTTTTGTTTTCATGTCTCTGAGTGAAGACCCACAGTGAATGAAGACAGCGCCTCTTCCCTCTCCACACACCTTTTCCACCATGATAATCAACCATGAGGCATTTTCCATCAGAGTCCTGCCTCACAAAGGATGTTTACAACAGAAATGTGAAAGCCTGAGGAACCACAGCCAGCAGGACACTTGTTCTTCAAGAAGTCACATGCCCTGGCACCTTGCATACAACACACTTGGCATGACAGGAGACAGGCTTGAGGACCTGAAACTTCTGACGAGAACCATCAAGAGTCACTTTTGCTTTAATACATTTCTGAGGGTGGGGATGATGAGTTCAGAATAATGTACACAAAGCTGGAAACCGACGGGTTACTTGAGAAGCTTCACCACGTTCAGACTCGGAACTACGATTTCCTTGAAGATGGACACATAGTTTGGATTTTCCTGCCATTGGACCCTGCTCCAGATTCCTGACGATGGTCTGCTTCATGTCCTGGCTGCCGTCCCCTTGGGTGGCCAGCAGTGTGCCAATGTGGCCATCCTTGATGTCTGGGTATTTGCTGACCAGAGTTGAAACTTCCAGGCACAACTTCTGCAAGGGTGACAGGAGTGTTACTGTGCTTACCTGCATGTTTGCTGAATCCAGAGGCCAGCTTCTGGAATAGGAAGTGGAGCAGCTCAGCCTCCCTGACTGTCTTCTCGGCACCTCCTTGTACTCCTTGGTGCTCCAGGATGAGACGTGCTTCTGTGTGATGGCCCACAGGTACCCACCACCACTCACTCTCACCCTCTTTCTGGATGGATTTTTAGTTTCAGCAAAATCATTGAAATATTCTTCCACAGTGACACAGATGATGTGACACAGCATTTGAGCCTAACAGCCACTTCTTTGTTATCAGCTCATCGAGATGTTGCTCCAGATCCTGGAAGACCCCTTCCTGGTACCTGCTGCAGCCTCCTCGCAACAACGGTGTCTAAAATCCCATCCATGTTTGGTTGGCTCAGAGACGCGCCCTCTTCCACTTCATTTTAAAAATACTTCCTTTTAAAATTGATTAGGGGTTCCTTAAAGCTCTGACAGTTGTGATGATTGCTATCATATCCTGAACATAGCAGTGTGGTGTTGCCAATTTTTCAGATGTTCTATATACAACTGAGCGTCAACTCTGTGTCTACTTAAGAAAGAATTCATTTGCTGAAGACACAAACTGGTACTTTGTTTTCAAATCTTCACTTATCTGAGTAGTAATTTACAATATTTGTTGGAACATCTGGAAGATGGTGGTAGGGAGCGTTCCCACTTGGGCCCACTTTGGGCTCAGTCTCTTTCATTCAGTCTGTAGTGTCTGTGTCTAGTGCTTTCTGCAGCCAGACAATGATGTTTGAAGTGAGAGCTGACATGTACAGATGGAGCAGCTCAGACACCACATTTGAAGAAAGTAAAAGCTCCAGGGCACTGACGTCCACTTCTGGGACCAGCTCCACATTCCCAGTCATCTCTGCGCTTGTATAGGGGTTTAAGACCCAGGTCAAACAGGCTCATAATCTCACTTGCTTCTAGATCTTCCCACAAGATCTGCATCCAGGTTCTCAGGGCTTGGTGGTTGAGGAGGTTTCTGAAAATCTCATAAGGAGGAGAAAAGCACGCAACCATCAGGTTTTTGGCAACAATGGGGTCATCTAGGACATGCTTCCATATGATTTCCGGGTGGCAGATGAACCACACCTTGTTGGACTCCCTGGGGTTCTGCCTCTGTGCCCTCAATTCTAGCACTCATGATTCTGTCCAAGATGACAAACATTTCCTCCTTCCAATTCTTGGACCTCCCAAGAGGAACAAAGCTAGTTTGCATTTTTTTTGGTCAAGTATGCACTGATCAATTTTTCTTCCCTTTCCATGATCCTGACAACAGAGACCAGAAAAATGGGGTCCTGGGGGATGGTGAACAGCGACCTCTGCAGCACCATCCCCAGCTGCTTGGCCAGCTCGTCTGAGAGCCCCTGTGTGCTCCCAAAGTCACTGTGGATGAGGGTCATGTCCACATGGTGGTGTTCGTACATCAGCCCTTCCCAGGAGCACACTCCTGTCCCAGGTCCATCAGGTTCCAGTGGGCCTGAAGGAGTGCCCCTTGTTCAGTGAGGTCCAGGGCCCCCACTCCCCACTCCTCACTATCTGGACACCGAGAAGATGTTCTTGAGGCTCTCCACAGCTGCGGCGAGCTGGGTGTGCTGTACGACGGCATCCTTCATCCTTGACGTACTTGATGCTCTTGATGGATGGTGTGGATGCTCCGTCTCAAGTCTCTGCTGACGTTGGCCAGGGACCGCAGGATGTCTTTGACATCATCCAGTGCATTTTGGAGCTGGTTCCGGCCCATGTGGCACCCCATACGGCACCCCGTCCACCCACGACTGGATAGCGACCTGCAGTGTGACCTCCACGGACGCCTTTCTCCAGGCCTCTCTTCTGAGGTTCCCCTCCACGTTGCCCTGCTGGTCCAGGCACGGAAGCATCCCAGCGACCTTTTGAGTCTCTGTTTCAACATCCTCCTGGTCTGTCTCCTTCATGGTTAAAAAGCAGGTGGAAGGGGCTTCCCTGGTGGCGTAGTGGTTGAGAGTCTTCCTGCCAATGCAGGGGACACGGGTTCGAGCCCTGGTCTGGGAAGATCCCACATGCTGCGGAGCAGCTGGGCCCGTGAGCCACAACTACTGAGCCTGTGCGTCTGGAGCCTGTGCTCCTCAACAAGAGAGGCCGCGAGAGTTAGAGGCCTGTGCACCGCGATGAAGAGTGGCCCCCGCTCGCCACAACTAGAGAAAGCCCTCACACAGAAACTAAGACCCAACACGGCCAAAAATAAATAAATAATTAATTTAAAAAAAGAAACCTTAACTTGCAACTCTCATGTTGTGCATTAAAAAAAAGAAAAAAAAAAACAAGGCGCAATCCACCACGCTTCCCCGCGTCACAGCAACGTTACCCTTGGCACTGCCACCCGGCGCCTGACTGGAAGTGTCATCCAATTTCTTGAACATGTTCATCACAGTTACTTTAAAATCTATGTCTTGTGTATTATATCTAGATCATCTGTGAGTCGTCTACATTATCTATTTCTTTTCTCTTGATTTGGTCATTTGAGTCTCTCTAGTATCATTCATGGTAATTATTTACTTATTTCATGAAGGCAAGATGGAATAAAAGACGCTAGCGACATTGCTGTATCTCAGGAACTAGAAGGAAGCAAGGCTTGCTGGTGTGTCTGGAGGCTAATGTAGCTTGCTCGGGAAAAGCATCAAATAGGGCAGAGATGAGACTGAATCCAGCCATTCTGATTGAGTACTGGATACTGTGTATAAAACGTGTAGAAACTCTGAATAATGCTAACTTCCAGCAGATTAGAATCTATTTATTTGTTTACTCATAGGTTAGCTAGAGTAGGGCTTGGTCCCCTTGATACAATCAGGGGATGGGAGGCATTAAAGCTGGTTTCAGGCTTTGTGAGAACTGGTCTACTTCTAGTTTGAAGTAATCCTAAAGGAAGACCTTTCAAGAATCTCAACTGAGAGCAAAGGTTGTTAACCTGGGCCCATCACCGTTGCCAGGCCTCAGATACCACTTCACCTCCCCAGCACTCTGAGACGGGTCAAAGCTCTGCTTAGCTTTCTAGCTTCTTAGCTGGCCTTTTCTTTTGTCTTCTCAGCCTCTTATGTTGCAAATATTAGTAATAAATAATATCCTCAACGAAAAAAGCAGCATAGAATCATGCTCAGTGTTTCCATTCTCTTTTCTCTAAAACTTAGTCCTCTCAATTCCTAGGTGCCTTGATAACACTCAACCCCAATTTTTCCCCCTCCTACCCCCATGAAACTGCTGAAAGCCCTTAGCCTTGAAATGCAAGTTGATCTCTTGTTTGGTACCACTTACTGATTGGCAAATGCCTTGAGGGAAAAACAGCACAGAATGGTGAACTCACCTCAATGGTTTTCTTTCCTCTTGGATCTTAGACTTTCAAGTTCTTACTGACTGTGTTGCTCTATGATTACTTCAAACAGGTATTAAAAAAATTTTTTTAACCAGTTTTAAACTTTTTTGTTGGAATGAGGCTTGGTCTGCTACAGCTACTCTCTCATGATCAGAAACATAAATTAAAAAGCATCATATTTTTATATAAAAATCAGAATTCTCATTTTCTCTTAAAAATAAAAAATTCTAGCAAAACCAGGCCCACGTTCTTGCATAGAAATAATGGCTAGAGGTAAGTAGCCCCTGTCCTTTAATTTCAGGTATACGCTCTCCAGTTTAATTATCTGGATTACTCAGTGACCCCTGAGAGTAAAAAAAGAAGAAAGTCCATAATTGAGTTTTGAGTGATATTAATACCTAATCATGTTGTATAAAAGGAGAGCTGAAGGGGACGTTGAGAAAGCATAGTCAGGAAAGTAAAAGGTTGATTAAAAGATTGTTGTATCACGCAACTCGAGGGAAGACAAAGTTTCAGAACGGAGTTCGGCGGCGGGGATCATCTGTGCTGAATTCTGCCGAGCCTTCAAGTTGGGCTAGTACTAAATATTCTCTAGTGAGTGACTTAAATGGAATTGGTGATCTTAGAAAGAGTCTTTTTAGCAGAATCATGGGGTTTACAGACAGAGGTTGGGGTGGCTTAAGGAGTGAATCAGAGCTGTGGAAGTAAAGTGGTGATGTAGACAACTAGTTAAAAAGTCTGATTGTGTCAGGAAGGCAAGAGAAAGAATGGTGTTGGGAAGGATGGAAGCTGAGTAATACATTTCAGAGATGAGTGGTCCTTCTTGGCTGCCTTCTTGGTGCATCAGCTGGCCTTTCCCCACTTTCCTGCAAGATGAAATGCTGCAAAGATATTTTCTTGAAGATGAGAAAGAGGGAAAGCTGGTCAGCATTTCCGTTATCTCAGAAAAGAAAGAAATAAGGCTTGCTGGGCTCTCCGGAGGCTAACTGAGGTTGCTAGAGAGAGAGAAAACAGAGGCGGAGAAAAGCCTGGCTCCAGCCACTCACTGGACCCGAGCAGCCCTGCCTTGTATGAAGTCATCCCCGTTCCCCGCCTTGACAGAGGCAACAATCAGGAGACAGCAGCGCAGAGGCTGCCTGGGTTTTCCTTTTGAAATACCTTTGGAGGCCCGGGACTTTTCCCCCTAGCTTCAGGGATCTGCTAATTGGCGCCCCAGTAAAATTACAGAAGCAGTCTGCCTGATAATGACTGTAAATGACAGAGACGATCAGGTTTACCTTGTGACGTCCTCAGGGGACTTGCGGTTAGTTTAGTCTGAACATAGCATCAGCTGCTCCGGTTCCTTTCTTTTCAGCAGGCAGTGGCTGGACTCATCCTGTATTCTTTCAAACCTAATTAGTGTGAGGGCTTTCCCTCCCTCTCTCCTGCCCATCCCCGCGGCCCTCCTTCCTCTCCTGCTTCCTCTCCTGTCTTGCCCGTGCTCCCTAAGCATGCCAGTCTAGGCACCCAAGCAGAGTGCTTTTAGAGGGTGGGCTTTTTTGTTTCTTTGCCTTGGAAGACACAACCCATGCCTTTGAGCTGTAGGTTATTTACTGTTCCTCCAGGAAAACATACACCAACTTGACTGAACTCCAACCTCCCTTAACTCCTTTATGGTTCGAAAGTAGTCAGGTTAAGGGTTTTATAGCTAACTAGAGATGTTTGGAATGTACTGTAGGTCTTAAACAGAAGTGAACATGCCAAATAGCTAAAGGTTGGAGGGCGTAGTTTTCATTAAAACCAAACCTCCAGATCTTTTAACTTACCAGAAGCCACCATGTGTATATTTATGTATGTATGCATATGTATATATGTATGTGTCTGTGTGGATGTGTAATGTATATTACAGATACATGTTACACATACCTATATTGCACATATATACAAAGACACATACATACCCCTTGAAAGCCCTGCTTCTCAAACTTTAACGTACGGATCACTTACGCATCTTGCTAAAATGCCGATTCTGATTCAACAGGTCTGGGATGGAGCCCACCTTCAGGTACTGTAGATGTTGCTGGTTTGGGGACCACATTTTGAACAGCAAATCCTGAAGAGAGTGTCAGATCTTTCCCTCCAGCTTCTTCATGGTAACCTAGTCATCCTGCTCCCCAGTTCTGTTAATTGTTGCTCCAGTGTTTCTCTAGGCTATGTGAAAGATCCATTGGATAGGGGGCATTTTTGCTATCTCCCCAAATAACAAATGCTTAGCTATTAAGTAAAGCAGACTCTGGATTTGTGTTCTGGTTTCCTGTTCCGGACAACTATGTTGGGAAATATGAAAGGTGATGTAAAATCTCTTTAGATTTATGTTAGTTTACTAATATTTCTTCAATTTGCTACATTGAGCAATTAGCTCATTCATTTTTAATTAATTAGTTTTCGTCTATTTCCAGGGATGCATATAAGGTTACAAATTCACTTCTTTGTACTGATTTATATGTATACCACGATTTTTGAAATTGCGGTCAAAAACATAAAATTTACCATCTTAACCATTTTTCAATGTACCGTACAGTAGTGTTATACATTTTAAAATTCTTTTGTTATAATTTACCTACCATTTCTGAGTGTTTGTAGGAGGAAGAAAATCCAGTTGAATTCAGTTAGTCATCCTGCTGAAACCGTAAGTGCCAGAGTAATCGTTGAAAATATAAATGACAACACATTACTGCATTCTTTAAAATTATTAAAGAGCTTCACATTGCACTTAGAGTAAAATGTAATCTGTTTCTCCTGATAAAGAGATTACATCCCTCTGGCTTATGTGCTGAGTTCTAACCATACTGACTTGCTTTCTTTTCTTGGTCATGCCAAGTTCTTTTTCCTGAAATGGTTTATCCACAGGACGCTGCCACCCTTCAGTGGTCCCTCACCACCACAATTCTCTGTCACATCAATATATTTACTTTCTTCACAGTATTTGACACAATCTGTAATTATCTTGTTCATTTATTCATTCATTTATTTTCTCCCTCCTCCATATAGTGTCTATGCTCCGTGGGGAAAGCAACTTTGTCTTCATGATTGCTCTATCCTCAGCATCTAGCACCGTGCCTGACACACGGCAAGTCGTGAATAAATATAGGTGCAAATGAATGAAGATGGATGTAATGTTCAGAATCTTCCAGTTCAACTTTCTGCTTTAAAAAAAAAGTAAAATGAGCTGGGAAAGTAGCTGAGAGAGACTTAAGAACTTGCCCAAGATCACAAATGTTTAATGAAGTATCCGAAACAAGTACTCTGGTCTCCTGACTCCCCTGCCCTGTGTTCTTTCTGGTGATCACTCCACTGGTTATTGAAGGCCTACATCAGGGATCTAGGAAGGTGATGGAGAAACTGTAGAGTGGTCCATGACCTCCCTCTGACCTATATAATGACTTTTGTGTAATACGTGCATATATTATTTTTCTCTGGCGAGGTAGACTGTAGTTTCCATACAATTTCAAAAAGGTCAAAGTACAAAATCTTAAAAACCACTGGGCCACATATTCTTAAGTTCCTTGCACATTTTCTCTTGTCTTCATATCAGTTCTTCTATTGATAAGAATTGAACAATCATTATGAATTAAGTATCCACCATATTACCAAAGGATGTAGTGTTATGACTTGTATTAAAATGTTGCCATCTATATGTAAAGGGTTTGGTTCTGGACTCATGGAATCACCTGACACATGAGGGGTCCTCTGTCAGTTTTATTTTTCAAGACTGGCAACATGAATGCTTACATACTGGCTATAGTTGCATATACCTCAATCTTTCTTTAGCCATATTTTTGGTACCCATTCACCTAATATACTGCCAAATAAAGAACTTCTCATTCAAATTTCTCTGCTGCATTGGAAATGAGATCATTTGAGGGCTAAGCTTTTACTCTGGAGGTTCACATGCTAAATTTAGATTAGACAATATATGTATAGCAGTGGGTTTGTGGACTTTGAATATGCGTAGGGCTAATCCATCCCTTCCTAGGAATGTTTTGGTTCTACTAAACATGCTTTTGTATAAAATGGCTCGGGGAATGGGCCAGAGGAATGGTACTGTCCTTGCAGTACATGTCTGGTGGCACGTCCTCCCAGGCCATGAACCATCCTCCCTTCCCCGAGGACAAGTCCTCCATGCAGAGGTACCCTGTTCCTCATCCATTGATAGCTGGGATGGAGTAGCCAAAGCTGAGCCCACTACATACTTCCTTATAGAAATCAGGATCTGACAGGCATAGATGGACCAGTTAAATCTTTGATGTGCCTATAACTCTACCTATAAATTTGGAATTGCAGGAAAATATATTTTGCCATGTATATGGAAAAACAACGAAAGTCAATCTGTAAAAAGAGAAGGATGAAGATGATCTAGGTAAGCTTACAAAAAATTTAAAAGAGGATTTCCTTGGTCTCTGACAACTTTCCTTACAATTACTCTTTTTTCCATGTATATTAAGTTGATTTCATTACAACCAAAGCTTTACTAATACAAAATTTTATTTCCTGTGGATGAATGTTTTTGTTTCATTTCTTCTATTTTGCCTGGAGGCAAATGTCTATAGGTGCTGAACTCAAATTAACTAGGTTTAAATGTCGATTTGATCACTTACTAGCTAAGTGCGATAATTTGGACACACTCATACTAAAAAGTTGTTTATCTGAAATTCAAATTTAACTGGGTATCCTTTATGTGGGAACCCTACTTGTGACATAGTTTCTTCCTTTGTAAAATGGAGGTAGTGATACCAAATCAGCAAGGATGCTGAGGAAAATGTCAAGGATATCATAAACATTATGTAAACCATTTATGAGAAATAGGGCTTATTACTTTCTTTCTTCCCCCCTTCTACCTATGCTGTATCTATAACACAAGAAGGCATTGCTTACAAGGCTCACCAATTGGGAGTAAGTACTTCCTGGATGTACTGAACTTTTACTGTGTTAACAGACTAATACCGAGATGAAATGACTTTAAGATGAGGTTTACAGGGAAGTGAACTGGTTCCTTTTGGAACACGGGGAAACGCTTTACTACCTCTCATGAGATGATGTCTTTATTCTTGAATTAGGGAATTTGAAAGGCTGTATATTTCAATCTACCTGACTTCATCCAGGTACCCCATCTTGAGTATACTCTAATATTCATTCTTGTGCTAGGGTGTGCCTAGCTTTTAATTATACACAAATTCGTTTCCAATTCAAACAAGTATCTCCCCATCTGGTCTTTCTCACCTCCTATAGAAAGAGATGAGGAAAGAAAAAGCATGAGGGAAAAAGAGAAGATGATAATATACTACTTCACTACTTGCCTGTTTGAGGATAAAGAATGTAAGACGCTTGATGTGGGGGCACTTTATTTCTTGTCTCTTATGTCTAAATTCTTCTCGTTTTTACCTTGATTACTTCTTATATTCCCTGTGTGGAGGAACCCAGCAAGTGCTGAAGAATGTCTTTAGCACAGGTCCAACCATCATGTTTTCTGCTCAAGAGCCACAGAGCAATGAACTTCCCTTAGAGAGGCATTTCTCATCTATTTCTTTATTTATCACACCAGATCCAGTGGGATTCGATCGGACTTTTGTCTCTTCCCAGACAGTGTGGGCTTGCTGATCCCCCCCTCAGCAATGGGCACAAAAATGGCGGGCGTCCATCTTTTCCTTCCTTGTTCAAAGTCACCATCTCTGGAGATGCTTTGTAAGGAGTGAGCCAGGAGCTCCTGGGAAATATCAGCAGGTCTAGTCTGACTCTGAATAGGCAGAGGCATCTTCCACTGTGGTTTCCTCCATGGTTTCCTTTCCATCTTCTTTCGTGGTTTCACCTGGATGTGTCTGGGATGAGAGTTTCCCACTTGGAGTCAATACTGCTTGCTTAGGATCACCAGCAGGGACTGGTTTTGGCTCCAGCGAACGGACTGATATACTGGGCGGCTGGGCTGCAGTCTCGCTGACCTGGTCAACTGAAGGAGGACAATTTATGTCTGTAAGCGTCTCTTCTGTCAGTGGCACCATATTTATAATTTCACACGGACTTGGAGGTGAAATATCCTTTTTGTAACAGGAGGTGCTGAAAGGGATGGCGCAAAACACAAGATCCGAGGGCAGCAGCATAAACTCGTTTTCTGGCCGGGTAATCACAAACCTGTAAGAAAAGCCACAGATGAATTCTGAGCCCCTGCAGCTGGGACAGTGTGGCTGCAGGCAGTGGCCAGAACAAGAAAGCCATTTTGCTGGGCCAAAAGAGGAAACGTTTTTGTTTTGCTTTGCTTTATTTGGTTTCTGATTAATAGTAAAACAAAAAACAAGAACAAAACAACTCTCTGGCACAGTGCAACAGGAGAGGTCCCAGGTTAGCAACTGGGAGACTTGTCCTCATCCCCGCCTCTGAAACCAGCCACCTCTGACCTCAGGCACGCCATCTCCTTTCTGGGCCTAGCTTTTCTCATCATTTTAATGGGAGAGGGATGGGACTATGGTTTGGGCTAATTGATTTCTAATGGCTTTTCCAACTATGTTTCTCTGCTTTTAATATCCACGACCCTAATGAATTCGGTTGGCACAATTCTGAGCACTTAGCCAAGCTTTATCAAAACTGGAAGATTACGTGTATGCCAGATATTTCCATCCTGGGTTAGGCCTCTTTTCATGTTTATGCCACCAACTTTCACACAGAATGTAGTTTGGCCAACGGAGAAAAAAGAAAAGTAACCAAAGGTTTACTTGAAACCTTGACCGGTAAGCAAATAGTGAATGTCAATGAGTTTCAAAGATCACCCAGAGCCTGGACCTGCGTGGACAGACTCTGCAGAGAAGCAGGATGTCTTAGCAGGAAATCAGGCACACGGCAAATCCTCAGAGAACATGAGTCAGATGCATGAAGACGCCAGTGTCCCTGTCAGAACGCTAAGGCAGCAGAACCCTGCACGACTTTCAGTGCTGCCCCGAATAATCACCTCTTCTTCCCTAAGCACCCATCACAAGTCACCACTGATC
Organism: Balaenoptera physalus; assembly: GCF_965194825.1. Classification (NCBI taxonomy): domain Eukaryota; kingdom Metazoa; phylum Chordata; class Mammalia; order Artiodactyla; family Balaenopteridae; genus Balaenoptera; species Balaenoptera physalus. The sequence continues at coordinate 15,905,170 of NC_138902.1, forward strand.
TTTCACCGAATAATCTTCCCACTTTCCTCTCGCCCACCGAGTCCCCTGTAACCTCTGTGATCTGCTGTAACCACGTACTCTCTTTCAAACAGGAATATCATTTCCTTCCCTGAGGTCCGCCCAAGTATGGGCTGCACCTTCTCCCAATTACCACGGTCCACAGGTTTTCCAGAGGTGTTGGGGGAAGCGGAGAGAGCTCCGTCACAGGCAGACAGACAGACAGACAGAGACGGGGATGGGGGGGGCAGCATCATTCAGGCTTCCGAGTGCTGTTTCCAGAGCATCCCTGCTCCCCCCCATCTTTGTGGTCCATGCTCTACAGCCCTGTCACCCTCCTCTTGACTCATCTGTTATCCACACACCTCCATGTTTATTTAGGCCTTTGGCACATGGGACACTTTTTCTTTCAAACTCTAGTGCCACCGTCACCTTACGTGCCTGCAGTGTCTCTGTGATTTACGACTCCAACACGCAGACCAATTTCTTTGATTTCCACTACCCAGTGATCTTTATCTCCCAACCACTTTCCTGGCCACATACTGATGTTGTAATTTCCTGACACATCCTGCCTCTAAAATCTTACCCTTCAATAAATCACTCTCTGACCACAACTTCCCCTCGTTCTTTCTCTCTCATTTCCTTACGCTTGGGTACATCCGCTCTTCAGGCTGTTTCCAGCCCCCGGCCTTTCCCTTTGCACTGTTGCTTCTACAGATCCACAGTAAACTCCTTTTTCCATTCCTCTCAGTGACCGATGTAACTTTTACGTCTTTCTCAACTCCCTAGAAACTTTCCCCCTCTTTTCTCTCAGCCGGGGCTATGCCTGTACGTCACCAAGAAATCCTAGTGTTACGTAAACATTCCCTAAGCACACCCTTCATCCACAGCCAGATTTGCCTTGGCGTCCTTTCTTTTCCTCCCTTTCTCCTGCGAGCAGAGAAGCTGTCTTTCTTCGTGTTCATGACTACTCCGCTTTCAGGGATTTGACTTCCTTCCCCTTCCTCCTGAAACAGGTTCATCAATCCATTTCCACTCTATTAGTTTTAATTTCTCTTCTCTACTGAGTGCTGCCCATTCCCACCACGAGACTCTTAGTCTGGACCTACATTACTGTGCTGTCTGTAGCTGGTACCCAGTACCCTTTCTTTTCTCCTCCCCCCTCCACACACATTTTCTCTCTCTTCCCCGCTACTGTCAGAATGATCTTCTTTAAACTGAAATCTCTACATATCACTCCCATATATTAGATGGACAAAGCACAGTGGTTAGAAAAAAGGCACTCAAGAAATATTTACCCAGTGAGTCTGGCAGCGAACAAGTAAATCTTTCCAGTGTGGACAGTGGCTTTTCAGCTTTAAAAAGTCACACAGGCATCGATGAGGGGTAAGTTACAAAAGAACCCTGACTGAAAATCTGGGTCTACATTTCAAATTTCACTGGGGACAGAGAAGCCCTTCTCCTTACATGGCCAATACTACCTGGATCCCAATCATCAGGGTTCATTCATATTATTTATACTGATCCTACACCGTTACCTACTTCCCCAGCACCCTTTGTTGCATCTGGGGGCCCTAAGCTCTGGCCGTCTCTTTCACACAGAATGAAGTCGCTTTGGCCCCTATACTTGGGCAGTGGCCAGCACTTTCTACACCAGTAGACTCCCCTTTTGTGCTCCGGGTTGCGCTCTTCTTCATCTATCATGCGGTATAAGCCCAGGCACAGGACTCCAAGATTATCTAACGAGCCGCAGAATATTTGCCCAAAGGTCCTTCTTGGCTGGGGAGAGAAGAGAGAAAAGCTTATGTCTGGTGGCACTCGAATCAAGCTGTAACAAGCACTTACTGGAGTGTCATTTGCCTTTTCTCCCAGTGGAAGTTTGGAAGACCCAAGAGCTGCCTCCTAATACCTCTCTGGTGGCAGTAGCAAGTGGGTTGGAAATCAGGTTCACCATGAGTTTTGAGCATACCGGCAGCTGTTTTTACCACCCTGGTCTTTCAGGAGCCTGTCTGGGCGTGGTGTGGCAAGGGGCTATGCTCGTTTTTATTACTACTGCTGTCTTGGTAACGATCAAGAAGTCACAGTGAGCACCAGGTTGGAAAATTCCGTTTTTAAGGCACATACTGAGTTGGGATGTTAAGTGAGAGAGCGGCCCTCTCCTCCTCCTCTTGACCTTGCTCTCAAGCTACTGCCAACAGGCACTACGAGTAGACTGCAGGCTCCAAAGCAGCAGCCAGTGCGTTCAGGGAAGTCGGAAGAGAACAGTCTGTTTAGTTCTGTGATTCCTCAGAGTAAGGAACAGAGGACCAGACATAAATGGAGAAGAACGGGCTGACCGGTCCGCTGCCACATCTGGTTCCCACAGGAAGTGGCCAGTGGCAGCTGTCCTGGGCTTAGAATCACTCACAAGTCAACCTGAGATGAGGAACCCAGGACCACAGAAATTCGAAGGACCGGACCATGGAGGGAGCTTTGGAATGTTGTTTGCACCTGGAATTCAGAGGCACAGAGCGTGGGGTTCGCCCTTATTGGCAGTACCTGCCGAGACCCAGCAGACACAGAGGCAGGAAGAGGGCTGTGAAGAAGGGGTTCTGCTCAGGCCCCTCTACAGGCCGGCCCCTGACGGTGACACCGCGGAGTCGAATGCCACGTCACTCAAGACCAAACCAAAAGGCAGGCTGACCAGTAGACTCCTCACTGCAGCCGGGGCTCGACACAGACCCCCAATGCCCAGAGGCCTCATTGGAATTTGCCAGAATTATTTTCTTCCTTGCTGTAATCTACTGTTTGTTAGCTCAGAGGACTAAGAAAACGCAAGCATTTTTCACTGGCTAGCCCAGTCAGATTCTTAGGCCCAAACATGGAATCCTTCTGCCTGATTTCAGGTGACATGATCAGATTTCTTTTTTTTTTTTTTTGGCCATGCCCTGCAGCATGCGGGATCTTAGTTCCCCAGCCAGGGATCGAACTTGTGCCCCCTGCCTTGGAAATGTGGAGTCCTATTCACTGGACTGCCAGGGAAGTCCGGATCAGATTTCTTTAGTAGTTCAAGCGTAGGGAGAGTGGGCAGGCCCTGGGTCAGACTGCCTTAGAGGGACCCTGCTTGGTCACTGGTAGGCAATACGGTCTCAGGTAAGTATTCGTTTCTCTGCACCTCAGCTTCTTAATCTGTTCAATGGAATTAATAACGATGCCTACCATGTAAACCCTTGGAGAGATTAAGTGAGAAACAAACAAAGCAGACAGGCCCAGGGCAAATGTTCAGTGAATATTAACATTACACTTATTATTAAAATCCTTGTCAAGGGACAAAGTTATGGGACCTCTCTGATGCTTCCTGTGTACTTTTTTACCCAGAGGATGGGGATACTAACAATGGCTTGATCTCTCAGAATTGTTGCAAAAAAGTTATCACGTGAAAATGCACTGTAAATTGTAAATACACTATGAATATAAATCAATTTTTGTCATTATTATTGTTATTATTTATATGCTATAGGTGATCTAGGAACCCAAACAGTTTGGATCAATTTCCAAAACTCAGGGAGGTTAGGACACTCTATTACGAGAAGAGTTGACTCACTTGAATGTCTGACAAAATGGTTTGGTTTAAGGACAGAAGCCCCAGCTTACACCGCATCCTTCCAGGTGAAACGGTAGAGTAACTGTCATTCAGCCCACAGAACTTTTCTTTATCCAAATGTTGTTCCAGCTGAGAACTTATCCCTCCTGTCACCAGCATCTGAAGTAATTCCAGAACATGGTAATTGTAGAACGCCTGGAAAGCAAGGACGAGGCATGTGCAAAGTCAGAAGGTGGAGGTGGAGAGACGTGGTGATTTAGTGGGCATCGTTATTTGAAATGGATCTGATGGCACAAAGCAGTGTCTCTCATTATCATTATTAAAATCATCCAAAAGGTGGCAGTTTGGGTAGGGCACTCGGTTAGGCAAAGTGCAGAGAAAATAGCACTGACTCCATTCCTGCTCTTTTGGGGAGGACTTACACTGTAATAGTAGGAGAAGAGGGGTAATGACACTGACTGACCCCAAGGGTGTCCCCGCTTCCAAAACTGACCAGAGGAGTGTATCAGGCCACAGATACCCTAATAATCATCAACATGTATTTAAAATACGTAATGAGACTTCTAGAGATTTTCCTTAGGGGACTACTGATATTACTATTGGCGTCTACACTTGAATCTTCCGGATGTGAATCTACTTATATTCCTTTTGATTCTGACCTATTTGAGGACAGGTATTAACTTAATCTCCCACAGCTGTTACAGTGTACTTTGAAAACAGTAGGTGTGGAGTATAAAATGAATGGAATTTCAGAATATTTGGCATCAAAATGAAGCCAGAGATTGACGTGTGGGTCAACTTAGTTTGAAAGCAGATCGAGTCTGAGTAAGCCAAGCCATTTTCTTAAACTGTTTTCCCAAAGGATTCCTACACACTCAGTGTTGACTAGGCAGTGATATACATGGAAATATCATTGTAATAATTGCCCATGAGGTTTTCTTAAATCCATTGTTATCTATATAATGTTCTAAATTTCCTACCCTTTGTCTTATCTAAATCGAACTTTTATTCCAGTAGAAATGAGAATTTACATGGTTATATAGCACCTACATAAAAATCAGTAATTTTGTTTTCATTATAAATAATAGGAATGACTTCCATCGTTATGGAGAAATTTTACCATTCACTTTCTCCATGCCCCAATTCAGGGACTTGTCTCCTGAAGTCTGGGTTATGAGACAGACCTCTTTACTAGTCTTTTTCTCATTTACAATCCATTGCTCAAAATGCTTCCAGAGAGATTGTCTAGAAACACAACTCATATCCCGCCACCCATCCGTTGAACCTGCAGTAAAACCAAGCTCAGACTCGTTTCCACGGTCTTCAAAGCCCTCAAGATCTGACACCAGCTCCCTCTCTGAGCTCATCTCCATGAGCCATCGTTCTCTCCGGTGCACACTAGTCTATCTGCAGTTGCTCAAGTGACACTTTTACTCCTTCATGCCTTTGCTTTAGAACATCTGGTTCATCTTTCCTCTTGGCAGACTCTATACTGGCCTCCTCATCAGAATGAAATTTTCCTTTCTTTGTGATCCCATGGCCACTGGCTTTTACTCTATTTTATTCTTCTGCATTTTAGAGCTAGTTGTTGGTACGGAACACACCTGAGTTTGAATCTTGGACTGGCACATCCTAGCAGACCGAAACACCTTTGGACAATTCGTGTATTCTTTCTCAGTCATAGTTTTATGATTTTAAAGATGACATGATAATACCCACCTTTGAGCATTGTTTGCAGGATTAAATGAGATATACAGCACACACTACTGAATTGTGCTGTCTTTGACACTGGTGTTCATGTACCTGGATCACCTGGAGTGATATTCATGAGACCAGATTTCTGGGATCCCAGATCTACTGGATCAGAATTTATGTACGGGAGTGGGAATCAGAATTTAAAGGGCACCTCTGGTAGTTTTGACACTGGTGGTCCTCAAATCACACTCTGAGCAACATGCCTTAAATGATGTGTTCTTTCAGACAGACTTTGTCTACTTAACATTCATGACTTAAGAGCACATTGGACCAGGCAGGTGTAAGAATATTCAGTGCAAAGATTACTGCAAACAATTAATTATTACAAATAATTTTTAAAAATTGAGTGCAAAAACAGCTGTCAGAATATTGAGTGCAATTGGCAGTTGATTTTTAACAAATAAACAAATACTATTAGCAAAATGTAGAGCCCACTGGAGAAGGCGACCTAGGAAATAATAATATAATCTATGTAAATGAAGAGAAAATAAAAAGAAAAGAACTTTTACAATATTTTTCAGATTAAAGATGACTTCAGACGCCTTCTCCATCCTAATGTCCAGACTGAAAGAACGAACCCCCTGAGTGACAGTCACCTCCTTATAGTCCCTCTCTGTTTCATCCTGCTACCCAGAAGGGTGCTTATGGATCTGGCCCCCTGAAATCTAGGAGGGAGCAGAGGATGTAAATCCAGATTGGACCACAATCCGTTTAAGAACAAGTGGCCATGATGTAGAATGATCAAACATAATGCTGTTAGAATATTTCTCCGCTGATTAAAAAAAAAAAGGTGTAATTTCTAGGGTTATCCTGGTATCGATGCCTCTAGGGAAACATGTACTTTACATATTTAACAGAGAGAGGCTTAGCTTTCGACTATATCATTTCTTCAGTTTTGACATCAAAAGGCTTGCAATTCTATATTGGGGAAAATAATGGGATTTACATGTCACCCTTATTCTGAGCTCATCTTATATTCTTATTATTCAGGGTTCCATGGCACTGCCATTATGGGTCTCTTTTTTCTTTCCTCCCTCCCTCCCTCCCTCTCTCTCTTCTTTCCTTTTTTTTTTTTCATTCTTTTTTTCTTTCTCAAGAAAATATGAAAGTTGAAATGTGCATGAAACATTTTAGGACTTCTAAACTTGAATAGTGTTTCTAATATACTCAGATTTATATTATCTAATATCTAATATAACTAATATCTAATGTAATCAGTTCAATCAGAATTTGAACTTCTGATGCTTGAAAATGTTGCAGCCCAAAGTGTTTGAACTTTTAGCTACAGTGAAGTTTGAGGCTTCTCTCATAGTACTCCTTAATAACATAGATACTAACATCCTAGCCACTCACTACTTTTAATTCTGAGAATCTCAAAAGGTCTTAAGGCCCACATTTTCTGAGAAATACTTCTAAGCTGAGAATGAGGCTATATGGTAGGAAAACTGCCACTAACCAGCTGAGTGAACTTGAGAAAGCCAGGTAACTCTTGTTATTTTCCTTACCTCCCTTATAAGTAAAGGAAAATGCTCCCTACTTCATGTCCAGTTTTGAAATCCTATTGTTATAAAGCCATATGGGAGTCCTGCTCCCATATGGAGGGGTCTGAGGGCGCCTCCCTATTTTTATATAGCATTGAGCTGAGGATTAAGAGTGAATCCGAGGGCTTCCCTGGTGGCGCAGTGGTTGAGAGTCTGCCTGCCAATGCAGGGGACACGGGTTCGAGCCCTGGTCTGGGAAGATCCCACGTGCCGCGGAGCAGCTGGGCCCATGCGCCACAACTACTGAGCCTGCGCGTCTGGAGCCTGTGCTCTGCAACAAGAGAGGCCGTGATAGTGAGAGGCCCACGCACCGCGATGAAGAGTGGCCCCCGCTTGCCGCAACTAGAGAAAGCCCTCGCACAGAAACGAAGACCCAACACAGCCATAAATTTAAAAAAAAAAAAAAAGTGAATCCGAATTCCACCTTAGGGGCATGTTTCTCCACCTGGGCCAGGAGTTTACAGTAGTATTCCAGGGGATACTTGAAGCCATAGCGTTGGCTGAATCAGAAGATTTGGAGGGAAAATCCATTATTTTTATCTTGGAAAAAAAAAATCACAGGGATATCAGGGGATAGAAGGGGAAAACTACATGACAGTCTAAAACAGAACTTCAGTACTTTCAGGCAGTGACAAGCTCACGCCACATGTTTCAGGCTTTGTTCTCTCCTCGGGACCTGTGAGTTCATCCTCCTGGAACCGGAACCTGGAAGCACAGTGCAGTTTTCCAGGGACAGGTGAGAAGGAAGAGAGGGCCCCGCAATATCAGGTCGAAACAGAGTTCACTGAGACGTGAGTCAAGGAGGTGACCTCATCCTGTTCCAGAAGCTGCTGAGGTGTCAGCCCCCTTTATCCTGAGGGAGCCTGTTTGGAACGCACCAGTCTGCAGCCTTTCCCTTCTGCAGAGGATGGGCACCAGGGAAACACACATTTTGATTCTAAATGTAACCTCTGACTGTGCAGCCATGGGAAACAGACCACTTGGAGCATCAAGCTGGACGGCAGGTGGCAAGAGCCGAATCTGGAACATGTTCCTTGGGGAGGGAAATTATGGGACAAAACGGATGTGCAAAATGGGGTGGAATGGCTGACTCCTGCCTCCCGGACAAGACTCCCAACTGGGAGCTGGAGACTTGACTCGGAAGACAGAGAACAGGAATCTGGCTCTCTTATTCCATGCCTCTCTGTTGGTCAGATTCTCTAACTTCTAGGCAGTGGTTTTTAAAGTCTTCTCAACAACAGAAATCCTTCTTTGAATCAAATCTTATGCAGGAGCCTCGTATGAGACCCGGATGAGAGTAGAGTAGTTCTGACTGGGGGGAAGGGGTGGGTGGGCACTGGGGAGGGTGGGTGCACCCTGGTCTTCTCCTCCCTGCCCATCCCTCAGGGACTCCGGAGCACCCCGGGAGGCGGATTCCTCCAAGTAGAACTTCAACCTCAGTGTACTGAAAGGACGCTCGTAATCACAGAAAGAGCCTTCTGGAGCGGCAGTGGATTTGGTCGTAATGGATTTGGTCTGACTCTGGAAGCTTAGGAATTTGGGTCTGAAAACCAACTTGTCATCTGTAAGTGCTGTGACCTTTGGCACATTATTTACCCCTCTAGGCTTCAGAGTCTTGATCTGTAAAACAAGGCTAGCAACTGTATCCTCTTGGTTAGGTTGACAGGAGAATTCAACAGATAATGCAGGTAACGCATTCAGCAAAGACCTTAAGTAAGTGCCTGAGAGATGATGTTACCATTGTTCTTACCCCAGATATTGCTCTAATTATTAATATTCTCTCAACAATGAAACTGTTGGAAGATGCCGCCTCAAGGGCTGTGTTGGGGAAGACTCGCAGCTGTGATGTGGAGGAGGAGACCCGTGAGTGTCAGCGGTGTCTGCCGTGGGCATGCGATGGAGGGAGTGATGACCCAGGGCCCGTGACTGCCACCCTAACTTTACGGGGAGATCGGGACCCTGGCCCTCCTCCCGCATGCCTGCACGAGGAGACGCTCCAATACGTATGGAGAATAAAGTGGCGTGCTGGACGCATATGGTGGAGCCACCACAGTGGCCCCAGATGGTTTCAGCGCAAGAGGATAAATGTTCTCTTCTTCTCAGAGGCTACTGCCCTCACTGCCAGTGAGCGGGTGGAAGGTCAGGAGGCCAGCCAAGACCAAACTGTCCTCGGATGAGCAGAGACAGTGAAACTGGAGGCTCAGGCCTGACCCTTGGGCTCTTTCTTTCTGTGTGGCTGATATGATAGAAAGTCACCCCCATCCTTAGAAGCCAAGTGGAGCCAGCAGTACCAGGCCCAGGGGGAGGGAAACGAGCGGGCAGCATCCCCTGAGCATTTTCAAGGGTCTAATTCAGCTCATCAGGGCCAGAGACTTGGAGTTGGAGCTCCAAACAGTGTTAAAGTGTGTTCGTTTTGCTGAGCCATTCGTCATCAAGGATTTGAGAGCTGGGGCAGGATGCCACTAGGTAGAGATTAAGAAGTTCAAGATCCAAGCCAGCCCCCTTGACGTACAGGGTGCCTTCTACCCTGAAGCTCCACTGCCGTCCTCACGGCCTCGTCAGACGACCAAGTGCCAGTCCCAAACCAGGCACCTACCAGGAGTCCCCAAGGGCAGGCTGAGGGTCCAATGTGGCTTGCGACCTCATGTGACTGTCCCCCATCCCAGGCCACCGTATGTGGCTTTCTCTCTCTCCCACAGACTTCACCATGGGGCCTCAGAATAGACTCCTGAATTTTTACACAGCTTACTTCATTTTCCAGCAGAATGAGATACAACGGCTGAAGGCAGCCTGGGAGGAAGGGGCACTCCTCGAAGAGGTCGCAGGGGCACTCTCATAAGGTGAGTGTTGAGAAGCCTCATCCCCAGGTTCGTGTTCCCCGTGCTGGCTCATGGGATGTGCATACTGCTGGACACTCTCTCGGTCCGCACTGCCCAGCCTGCTCCTCCCACTAACTCTAAACAGAGTCTGTGCCTTCGCTCCTACCCGTGTGGGCCAGTGGAGTTTAACCGAGGCTGGAGTTTAATTTAAGGCACAAAGCTGCCTGCTGTCTAGGGATCTCTGAAGAGAGCGGGGACCTTAAACCCTTCTCAAATGTGTCCTGCAGACAGATCCAGTTCATCACGTCACCTCCTGCCTGGCACTCCGGTCCCTAATTATGGGCAGGGTAACTGAACATCACGTCACCTCCTGCCTGACACTCCGGTCCCTAATTATGGGCAGGGTAACTGAAGTATCCATGACAGGCAGGGTTTTAAAATCCTTTCCCTGACGGAGCTACCTTCCCAGGAAAGTGACCTGACTTGACTTCCCTCACTGACTCTCTCTCTGGCTCAGTCAAGGCTGAATCCTGCTTAATTTAGGAAATTCGTAGTCAATCAGCCTGTTTAATGTTAAACGATCACTGACATGGTATTACCTTTCTGAGAGCTCAGTGGGGTTTGTGAGGACCCTCCCCCGAAAGGCTTAGGGAGATAGAGCCGAGCCGGGCAACATAGTCCACTGATGCCACAAGGGCGATGCATGTGCCCTGACCACGCTCCCCTAAAATGCAAACTGCACTTTCGAGGCACTTATACGATTCAGGAATGATGCCTCTTCTATGCAGAATTCCAGAAGGCAGCCAATCTAGCAAACTGTGCTCAGAGCCTTGTGCTATGTCAGCATCTGTGCACAGATGTTCAGCCTTTTTGCAGCCCTTCTCTTGGAACGTCTGGGTAGGAGGCATCTGTGGGGGAGGGGGTTACACGGATTTCCCCTGCAGGAGTTCTCGCAGCCATTCACAAATGGCTACGCACAGATTTCCTAAGGTTTAGTCAAATTCCTTGAACACAGTGGGAGTGCTCCCACCTGACCTTCCCTCTGCCTGGAATGTTTCTTCCCCAAAGATCAGAAAGGCACGTGCTCTCCTGTTCCCAGAACTTGACTCACATACCACCCACTCAGGGCTGCCTTCCTAGGCCGCCTTATTGAACTTTCAGCTCCTTCCGCAAACCCTACATGTCCTATCTCACATCACCGTGGCCCGTCTGTCTATCTGACATAATACTTTTCATGTGTGTATCAACCTCCTCCGTGAGCATGAGCTCCACATGGGCAGAGATTGGTCTGGTTCATCACTGCTGTGTCCTCAGCACCTAGGACAGCACCCACAAGGTGTTCAATAGGCCTTCACGCAATGAATGGATTCTACTCATGGAAATCCTGCAGTCCATGCAAGGGAGCTGCTCAGGGAAAGAATGACCGTGAGTCAAAAATGCATCCCACAACAGGGGCAACGTGGAGGGAGACTGAACTCAGCTCTGAATAAAACTCACACCACCAAAGGCCAAACAAACAAAGCCCTCTCCTTGAACCCCGCGTCCTTTCATGGCCGATTTCTGTATAGCCTGGGGATATTTTAGAGAGAAGAGAAAGCAGGATCACCGCCCAAGCTCTGACGCCAAAGAGCCTGGTCAACCAAGATGCACTTGAAGCTGAAAGGTGGGTTCTGTGGATGTGTTCATTCCTCCCAGTATTGAGTGTTCTGGCTCTAAGGGCTTCACGTTTTTAATTTTTAAAATGAGAGCATTTGGCTTCCCTTGCCAGGCAGTCATGAGCAAAGGTGAAATAATGTGTGTGGACAAGCTCTCCTGGAACATCAACAAGCACGCAGAATTGCGAGGCGTTAGTGAGCAACACCCACCCGAGTCCTGAGCCACGCACTCTCCCCGCGGCAGGGGCTCGGTCATGGGGCTCCTCGGCTTCAGCACACCTACCGTGGCCAGGAGGGAATCCAAGAAGCTGCCGGAAAAGACAGTGCCAGTGGCAAAGGACGTGCTGAGGTGCAGGCTCATTCCCGAGAAGTCTCCTTCCATCCCGCCGAGCTGTTCAATAAAGTGCATGTTGGAAGGATTTTCTGCAAGTGAAAGAGGCAAAAAGGAAAGGCAGGCAGACAAGACGAAGAATACAGGACTTCCGGACCAGGCAGGCCAAGGAGGGACCATCGCTCAAAGGATTTGATGCCTACTTTAGGGTCCAAGTGGGACCTGCCTCAACTTCAGTATATAGTTTTTTCTTTCCAAGTATTAATATCTTCATCCCTTGAAGATGGGAAGCCCGCTTGGGGACCTTCATCATCAAGGAGATATCCTTGTACCTCAGGCTCAGTTTCTCCAAGCAAGTGTCCTGAATGTCACCCTTTATGATTTAACTTTCAAGACAGGACACTTCTGGAAGAAAAAGGGGCCACTTTACATAATCGCACAGGGACAAGAGACATAAATGGGACATCTGCTCACCCCCGTTATCGTCTTTTTCTCCATATACTACGCCATAGGTGGCGTGGTATTTACTTGGGTCCTTAGAGTTATTCGGGCCCAGAACGGGTTAATCAGTGCCTCTCAAAATTTAATGCGCCTAAGAATCAACTGGGGATCTTGTTATAATCTAGATCCTGATCCACTGGGTCTGAGGTGGGGCCTGAGAGTCTGCATGTCCAACAAGCCTGCAGACGCTGCTGCTGCTGCCGATTCATGGGCTACACTTTGAGCAGCAAGGGCTTCAAGAATCACCCTAATCAGGCCAGTGCAGCAGTGGCCAAATTATCCGTTAGCAAACCTACGCTGGCCCCAGGCTGCAACTCAGACCCCCTGTAGGCAGCCTCTGTAGTCAGTGAAATCGGTCATTTCTATGAGGACAGCAGAGGCGCTGATTGCCTTCATCCCAAGACTACTGCTTCAAAAATGTTTGTATAGAGAATAGTATTGGAAGATAGTGATATCTCCTACCAGAGCAAAGGGAAGGCATGCTTACTGCCCATCATAAAAGATGCTGGTTCCCGAAGCTCAGGGTTCCTCTCTTACAAAGCAGTTCATGGTGGGTCCAGGTATCACTTGGACCTTTTCATGTCCTCCTGTGGGAACTAGGGCTTGGGAAGCCAGCACAAAAAATGATGATACTCTGGCTACTGCTAGTGATGTGAGTAATAAACTGTTCATTGTCTCTGACCCAGTGGTCTCTCATCTTCTGTCCACATCCGTGAAACTGGGCAGATTAACCTGTTAGTCCGCAAGCAGTATTAAGTCTTAGACCCTTCAAACTTCTTGACCGTCATATTACAGATCCAAACAAATCTACTGGACATACAACTCAGAGTATGTTCCTAACTAAGACCGCATTAGTCTCTAATTCTTAAAATTATTCCTTAGTACATCTGGGGGAAGTGACAGACTGCTGGTATTAATGAATCATTTTCTTCCAAGAACTACGCATCTTTACAAAAGATGAAGGAGGTATGACTGGTATCAACCCACATTTCCTATGCGCACATACATTCCTCTTCTTGCACTGCCAACCCTCAACACACACACACACACACATCCCAGGAGCCTTTGTCCAGATCTTGCTGTGTCATCCTAAACCAGTGGCCTCAGCATTCCCAGACATTTTCCTGCAGGCCACTGTACACTCTGTACCAAAGTGCTGGCCATCAGACCTGCAGCTCTCATGTCACTGTGACCCTTTCTTGCTGGCCAAAGAACGAAAACTGAGTGAGCTGGCAGGTGATTTGTTAGGCTAATTTGACAGGCGCTGCCTGGTGCCAGAAAGTCTTTCCTTGAACAAAGCTGCACATCCCTGGAGAGAGACCAGATGCATTCCTGAGGCCAGTGAGAAGCTGGCTGGTCCCTCCTGACCACTCTAACTTACATGACAGTCCTCTGATCAATGTCCTCAGTGTACATACACCTCAGAGTCAGAGATGGCTCAGAAGGGTAGCAAAATAAAAATGAAATATGAATAAGAACTGCAGCCAACAGCTTTAGGGTGGTTACAGATAGGCTGGCAGGTACGAGTCAGGCTCAAGGGATCTGAGACCTTCAGAGGTGGATTTGGAGAGCTGCAGTTCTGGGATCCAGGGTGGCTAGATTGTTGCCCGCCTGCTGCACTAACACTCCCAAATCATGTGGTGGTGTCACCTACTGGTTCCTCTCTACGTCTGCCTGCTTCATTTCTGGGACTATGAGGTCTGCTCATCTAGTTTGGTACAAATCTCCCTCAGCTTACACATGCTGAATCATAAAAACCCCACTAAAACGTTTGCTACGCTATGGAATCGAGTCAAATCTCACGCCCAGGAGCAGCTTTAGAGATCATCTTTGAGTTGGTCCAAACTGTGTTAAAGGTACCACCCCCTCTTCGGTAACTTGCCTTTTTCTCACCAACTATTATCAGTATTAAATCCCAGTGTCTACGCTGGTGACTCACAAACAATGCACCCAGGCACCTGCCTTCCCTGCCCTTCTTGCTGCCCCCAGGGCTCATCACGTCTAGGAGAGTTTCATATACGTGCGTTTTCCATAAGGTGCTGATAAGAGATAAGAGCTCATCCTGTTATTTCTGCATATGGAGTATTTCCGTTTTAGAAGAGCACAGCTCAGGGCTGGGATTAAGAAGACACAAGGGACACAAAATTTAAAGACCCCAAGAGTGAGCCTTTCCTTAAAGTCTACACCCTGGGGGCCTCACTTGCCTCACTCTAGTGCCTGCCCTGGTAGCACCGCAGGAGAGGAAGACGTCTGATGGGTAGAGAAGTTGGTTTAGGGAGAGACTTTCTTGCAGTTTTCAAATCCACATCCCCTCCCCTGGAAGATGGAGAAGGTAGGAGCTACTCCTGCACCCTGACACCCAGATACGACAGGCTCTGCTGGAGGATGTCAACGTCACCAAAGAGGTAAAAGCCCAATATAACATCCAGTCAAACACATAATGGTCTCTGGGCCCCATTCGGGTCCTCAGTCCTTTGACTGTGGATCCTAAAGACACCCTTGGGACATCATATACAGATACAAAGACTTCTCCCTTGAATTCTGTCCTTGAAACACAACTTACTCAGTTCGGTGAGGATGGGGATCCTTCGGTACTTGGATTTCCCGGGATTGTCACCGAAGCACCGAGTACACTCTGTAGACACAGACAGCAACAAGGGAGGAATGAGATGGATAGATGCAAACGAAGTGGCTTGCGACACAGACAAGGATGCGGAAGCACACCGTGGTGCTTGGTGCTTTATCTTAGCAAAGTGACTCTCATGCCCAAATCCCAAATCTTTCTCTATATTTAGAAAAACAATGGCCTCAGCCTCTCCTTTCCAGAAGTTTGGTGTGTGTGGGCGTGTGTGGGTGGGAAGGATGTTTTCTAAATGGCACTTCAAGTGAATTACAAAAAGGGTGACGTTCTCCCTGTAGATGTTTATCGGCAGCCTAAGTTACATCCAATTATTCTCTACCGACTGGGAGTGCCGGGTGACGGCTCAGGCAGGCAGTGCCTCAAACCACATCCACTTGCTTGTGGAACTTTCAGGAAACTGTGAATAAATAGGAGGTGCTGCCCCAGGAGAGCTTGTGGAGACACAGCGACTGGCTTCCTGGCTCCTGGTGCTTCTGCCTCTTTGAGATCCTCTCTGGGCTGAGGGTCTCCTTCTTCTTCAGCAAGACTGTCTCTGCCTCCCAACTCTGGCTGGCCTCCCCAACCCCTAATGTCTTGGGAGTTCCTTAAAGACTGGGGTGGGAGGTCACGGGGCCTCTGTCTTCGCATTCAGTTCCTGCCTTAGGAGGTGAGGCCCTTCATCTCCCTCTGCGAGCCTGGAATCCCAAGGAGATTCCATGCCCGGCTCTGGTCTGGAACACAGCCCTAGCACGCATGGACAGGTGAGGAGTTTCAAAAACAAGGATGACCCCAGAGTTTTGGTCTCCAACTTAAACCCCCACAGAAAAGGTCAAGAAAGAAAAGGGAAAAGAGAAAGAGGAAACTAGGATCCTGATTTTTTTAAAAAAACAACCAAACCAAACCAAACACATGATGATCTCATCAAAAGTTATGCTTTAAAACTACTGGTTACCTTTCTTGAACTTTTCTGAGAATGCTATGTATGTAACAGGGAAATAATACTGTGAAAGTTAACATTCTGCTTGTCATTCAGATTCTCTGCTGCCTTGAAGAAGGTGAAATATGTGGAGGGTCTTTTGTTTCCCAAGCCAGGTAAGTGGTAGGGGAGGGTGGGTGAGATGAGCGAGTGGGTCAGACAGACAGCCTGAGAGACAGACAAAGGGACGGGGGTGGGGAAACTGGCCACTGAGATGGGGACGGGGAAAGAGGAGATCCAAAGGGAGGTTCTGTTCCCAGATAGAATGCTATGCTCTACAATATAGTAAGTTCCCTACATACAAACGAGTTTCATTCCGAGAGCACGTTCATAAGTCCAATTTGTTCATAAGTCCAACAAAGTTAGCCTAGGTACCCAATCAGCTATATAGTACTGTACTGTAGTAGGTTTATAATACTTTTCACACAAATAATACATAAAAAAGTACAAAAAAAAAATACACTACTACTGTACTGTAGTAGGTTTATAATACTTTTCACACAAATAATACATAAAAAAACACAGAAAATAAAGAAATCCTTTTTTATCTTACAGTACAGTACCTTGAAAAGAACAGTAGTACAGTACAATAGCTGGTATACAGGCGCTGGCATCGAGTGAACAGGCAAGAAGAGTTACTGACAGGAGGAGGGAGAGCAGGTGGGAGATGGTAGAGCTGAAGGATCGTCAGCAATAGGAGACAGAGGGCAAGCTGCCATTTCCCTCATGCCTGACGCTGATGGCACAGGTTCTGGTTCCTTGCTGGAACCAGATGCACGTTCTCATCTTTGGAAGTTCGCAACTTTAAGGTTCGTATGTAGAGGACTTACTGTATTTACCACCTCTTCCATCTCCCCAAGAAATATTCCGTAAAAGAGCCACTTCTTGTTAACGCAGAGTAGAGGTGAATGCATTTCTGATTGCCACTAAAATTCTGAGTCATGCTTTCAGGTAGATTCACGGTAAACACGGAAGCGCCACAGGAGGAGCCCAACACGTGTAGTTTACAGTTAGAACAAGAAATGGCCTTAGGACTTTAGCAAAACCCTTTAGCTTCAGGTGAGGAAACAGAAGCCCCGGGGGCTAACCTCGTCCACACATCTATTGAAGAGGAGGGTTTGCGTGGTGGCTAGAGACCACATCTCCAAACTCACTGGGAAATCTTACTGCTGATGGGATCTGAATACCTTCAACTGTTTTTCCTAAACAAACTTCTAGGATTTTCATAATGCAGGGAGACTTGGGGGAAATGAGATTCTACTTTATTCTCAGAAACGTGCAAGATGCTTTATCTGCTTTAGGTACCTTTCCTTCCTTCCTTCTTTCCATTATCGTTTCCTTCCTTGCTATCCTCCTTCTACAAATCTTTAAAGAGTATCGACTGCAGACTAGGCCTATGAACAGTCCCTGTCCCGGTTACATGCCATATGCTGCAAATACAAAATGTTTTCAGATAGCGATGAGTACTGTGAAAAAACCCAACTTTCAGGGGCTAGTGAGTGACCTGGGGAGGTGACCTCAGATAGGGTTTGAAGAGGCTTCTCTGACATTGGAATGTCATCCTGAGTGATGAGCAAAAGCCATCCAGACAGAGGGAATGGGATAAGGAACTTAAGGCAGGAAAGAGCCAGTATAAACAGACTGGAGGAGGAGGAAGTTCGGGCTCCCTACTGGCCTGCAAGACCCTACATGATTTTCCTGTAATTGTCATGAGTCACCATTACAGGGTCTAAAGGAGGAAACTGCCATTATCCAGTAAATATTTGTAAAAGATCCCTCGGGCTACTGTGAGCTGGGAGGTAAGAATGACAGCACGGTGCCCTCAAACCTGTGAATTAAGTCGAGTTAGACCACCTTTGAAGATGAGGAAACTGACTAAGGGTCTACATGCTTTGCCCAAGGCTACATGGTTTGTAAAGGATGGATGGGTTTTCACACCCCAATTGGCACCAAGTTCAAAGCCCATGCCCATGCCCTTTATATATATTAAAATACATAAGGTTTGGTTGACAATTTCAATAAAATATTGAGATCAGTTTCCCTCAAAGGGGAAAATTCTCCTTTGAGCTGCATTTTCTGATTCCAGTTCCCTCTAATAACGGGCTTGGAATATCCTGACTTTCAGAGTCAAATGTTCTTACTGGATAGAGACAGGTTCACATCAGCTGAGGTAAATGCATAAATATCTGCTCTGACACTGGCCGGAGAACAGCGACAGAATTTCTGCCTTAACTCCATCTTTTCTGGCAGAGCAACGGTTAATTTGAGTATGTGTCAGATCATAGCCTGGGTACATTTTACTAATGTCAATATTTTTGCTACCTAGTAGTACACAGTATTATACCTGAAATTCTTCCAGGCTGGCAGGGTGCTATTACAAAAGATTGCTTAATTGTAGATTACTACTGTACGTTTGAATTTCAGGAGCATATTAAGTTGTCAGACTTAATTACTGTTATATGTTTAGATTATGCCACAGATTATTTAGTCTAGTACCTAGGTTTGCCAACCTGTTCTTGTGACGTGACAGGGCAGCAATTAGAGCATCAGTGAGAAACCTGAAGTTTTCCACGGGGATGTCCAGGAGGCCTGGTCCTTTGGAGAGCCCTCCTTCTTGCTGTCCCCCCACCTCCAGCATCCCTTGGTGAACCACTGTATGGAACAGCCTTGGCGGTTCTAGATGGGTTTTACGTGTAACCTTGTCATGACCATGAAGATGTGGGCAAACCCGCTGAGCCCACAAAAGGCTCAGCAGATATGTCAGAGTGAGAGCTCTCAGTTTTGGTCCTATCGACATTTTGCACCTGTGCACCGTAGGATATTTAGCAGCACCTCTGACTTCTACCCACTAGATGCCAATAGCACCCCCCAAGTGGTGACAACCAAGGCTGTCTCCGGACATCGCCAGACAGCCTCTGGGGTCAAAACCGCCCCTGGTTGAGAACCACTGTCTCAGAAGAAGGGAAAGAAAATGGCTCAGCGTGGAAGATGTTTTCTCCCTCCTGGCAGAATTTCACAATCCTTTATACTGATAATTCTTGGAGGTGGGCATTCCCATTGCCACCTGCTTGGTATGCTGCAAGAGGAGTATTAGTATGAGATAGGAAGAATGGTTTAGAGAACCAAACAGGCTTCCCTGAGGGTTGGGAATTTCTACATGCAAACTCCAGGTAGATTCCTGTGATGCCGGAGTAATGGGTGAGGTTTCTGAGGGACAGTCCTTGGCTATTCCTATGTGCTCAGAATGTGACTTTACTGCTGCTACCTTTGTTAGGTAGCACAGGAGAGCCTGTCTGGACCTCTATTTCCTGTCACACAAATGCGTACGATGACATCCACACAAGGAAAGGTGCCAGGTCTACACAATATGTTCTTCCCTAAAGTTTCCCTTTTGCCCTTGGGGAGAGCACCTACTCATACTGCATGAAGACTCAAATACTGTGACATTCTTTCATTTCCTCTTCCTTCTTCCCAACCCTTTTCCTCTCTCTCCTGTATTTCCTCCTACCAATCCTGTCAGTTTAGCAGAGTATGTGACACATACAAAAGCAATATACTTTTGTTGAATGAATAAATGAATAAGTGAAAGGATGAGAATCACCAGATATAAAAGAAACCAGAATTAAAATCATAGGTTTATATTTTTTTAGCCTGTATAGGATGTGAGATTTAAAAAAATGATAATAGGAAGGACAAGTCACCCGATGATTAGCTAGGTGGCTTATGGTGTTGTCAGCTGATTACCCTCTGCTTTTACTGAGCGGGCATTTTCATTTGTACATTGATGATACTGCCTACACAGTGAATACTTTTCTGTCCAATTTTAGAAAGTTGCAAGCATGATGCAAACACACACACACACTCAAGCCGCACACAAATCTTGTGTACATCTGAGTGACCCTAATTGCTAAGCTAAGGACTGACATGGAGAACGCAGAGGCATTCTTATGCATCTTCAGATGGGCTCAGCAGAGGTATGGCTCACACTTCCTTAGTCGGGGTTTCCAATGCACTTTGATATTCAGGAAGTGCTCTGCTATTATTATTGTTTATTTATTTGCAAAACACCCTGAAATCCTGGGTGCTGAGCGGTGTTTGGTTGTTTAGTGAGGGTCTGTGAAGTAGCTGGCTCACCCACCAAAGTTCACCCACCAAAGACTGGACTAGATTATTTGTAGTCTAGTCCACAAATAGTGTGGTAGAATAGTGTTCTTCATCCTCTCAATCACAAAACTAAGAATAGTAACTTGAACACCTACCGGATCCAATGAGAACCAATTAACAATAATAATACCTGTTGTTAATGATAATAAAATACCAATGGCTATGCTCACTGATATTTGATTCATAACAATAACAGCACTTACAACTCCATGATCGTCTTTAAGATGGGAAAAAAACAGTGTTATGTGCATTCCATTTAGAAGATGGACATCATTTTTCATTTGACTAGGATTCCCAAGGACTGAACTGTCCACTAACTCTAGTACAGAATTCTCAGAGCTGGACGGGATTTTACAGGTCATCTGGCCCAATCTCTCCTCCTCTCCATCATTAAAGTTTTTCAGAGAGGAGTTAGTTCTTCCTGATCCCATTCTCTCTAGCCTCTTCCCATCAGGGTATTGTTCTTACGTGGCTCTGAGGGTGTCTGGGCTGAGCAGCTAATCCGAAGTGATCCGATGTTGAGTGTGGCCATGATAGGCTCCATGTCCACCAAGGTCGGGCTGCTGGCTGACTTAGATGGCGAGGATAAGACAGCACACATGGAACATTCCTCTATGTTGACTGCATGGAGGTCTCCAGAATAGAGTGCAGATCCCTATTGAGAGAAAACCGGGTAGATGGTGGTGGCTTTTTGTGGATGATGCAAGTTTTTGAGCCAAAGCCTCCACTGACTTGGTTTTAAGACTTAGTTACCTGATATCTGACACTTTTATCCTTATCGTTCATGAATATCTGAGCGTGACTAAATTTTGCAGATCCTTTCTGAGAGCAAGTCTGGATGAGACAAAGTGGAGTGGAGAGAGGGGAGCCTAAACCCACTTAGATGACTCTAGTGGAAGAAAAGAATCAGAGTAAGGGTAGCAGCGGTGAGGGAAAAAAATCACAGAAGGTCCAGATCTAAAAGCCAATTCTGCGTCCTCACAGTTTTGCTTGCAGGTGACTGCATTTGTACCCTGGATTAATTAGCAAAGTGGCAGTTGCTTCTTTCCTTTGGTGGAGAAATAGGGATAGATCTGATCCCACCATTAGGTGGCTGAGATGCTAACACTGGCAATTTCTAACGCTAGCTGGATCTGGAGACTCCTGCTCATTTTCTTTCCTCCTTTTCTATGGACTACAGTAAGTGGTGGTGCAGGGACATTTATGGTGACATTTAAAAAAAACAAATACAATTTGCTTCTTGAGACAACCGTTTCTGAAGAATATTCCTAATCTGTTGCTAGCATTATTTCTTGAAAAATCAAAAGTTTTGGTGCATTTCACACTGCATATATATATTAATCCAGGGAAATGGTGGCATATAATGAGATACAGCCCTATGAAGGTTCAGAGCAAATACAATTACAACCACAATGCCACATATGCATAATGGATCCATTTCTCAGAATTCCTCCTTTTCATACATCTGTCAAGGACCATGTGGCATTATGTGTTCCATAAAAGGCGAGTCTCCAGAAAAGATGAGAAAGTTAGAGCACAAAGGCTGGCTGGTATCAGCTTAGGCTTAGCCATTAGGTCAGAATCGGACTTAGAAATACAAAGAAACTCTATTACATAAAGACCATAAACATGGTTAGTGACATAAAACATGAAATATGTCTGGATTTAAACCCTAGTCCTGCTACTTACCTGCTGTGTAAACTTGGACGGGTTGCTTACTCTCTCTGTGCCTAAAGTTCAGCATCTTTAAAATTTATACCATGGGGTTATTTGGAGGGTTAAATGAGTTAATACGTGCAAAATGCTTAGAACAGTTTCTGGTACCAGTAAGCACTGTATAACTGCAAGCTATTACTGATTTATTATTATTATCATTATTAATCCTAGTACTGTTAGTATTATTATCATTATAAATATTCACTATCCCTTACTGTGACACTTACAGGCAGAATGTATATCTGGGGAAAATTCTGGAGAAATCGCCATTCTCTCTGCAGGTAATCCAGAGACCCAACGAACACAATGTCCTTCAGCTCCTGACGGGTATAGTTGCTAGCTCTCAATGGCATTACAAAATTCCGAAGCCCCATCAGTGTTGAGTGGGCATCTCCAAAGACACATGCCACAATGTGGTTCCGAAACTCATGTTTTGACTTCTCAGTTCGTTTCTAAGCATAAGCAGGCCACAGTCTGGTCATTTTTAGAAACAAGATGAGAGTCCCTTAAAGAGGGCTCCTTCCCCACATCCCAACTCTTCTAGGTCTTTACATTCACACTAGCACTTTCATAAGGATGATCGGATTTTGCAAATTCCTCATAAAAAACATGGAACTTATCCACTATGGGACAATTAAGCTATGTATCTTTTCCGGGAGTTCCTTCTTATTTCGCTTATTCCAGTTCTCTATTAGCCTGGAGTGCCTCAGTGCACACTCAGATTGGCATCATTGAAATCGTGAAATCATTGAACCAAATGGGGAAAACAGCTCTAATTTTCATTACATGTTTTTAGCCTCGTATGTGCTATAGTACGACTCACTGAAAAACTAAAACATTCCAAATCCCATTGCTAAACTTGTCTTCTAGTGAGCCCTGAAAAACCCCAAGTTGTACAACATGCTGCAGTTTTCAGTGGATTTTCATACATATGAAAATATACATATTAGCTTGAACCATATGAAACTGCCTTTTTTCTGGGTCAAAAATGGTTGAATATTGGAAATTTCATATGGCCCCACCTACTATACTGCCCAGATTCAATAGATTCCAGAGTTGAGGAAATTTATCATGGAAAGTGCACAAAATAAAGGTGAAGGTTACAAAAGTTCCATTTGATCCCAGACATTTCAATATGCCTCATACTCTTATCAGCATGGCCAATTTTTAACATCTCCCCTATATTTTTAAGTTGAAGACAAAATAATATACGTGACAGATATTTAGATTAGGTTTCCCCACATTCATAGAGACTTTTAAAAACAATAAGTGTAACTTTTAGAGAAAGGAATGATATTCCTGTAGGAAACTTATTTTAAGTCTCTGTGATTGATTTCAGGGAATGAGTCGATGTCTTACTCTCCCGGTGCTGGGATAGGTAGAATAAGCACTGATTTTGTACTCTGGTAGTCATGAGTGTATGACCATAAACAAACTAGTTAACCTCACTGACCCCTAATTTCTTTGTTTAAATGGTTTAAAAATAAATAAAAGTTAATTCTGTTGTGGAAATTAAATAATATATTGAAAGTTCAGCGCTCGGCTCCTTAACTGTTGTTCAATAACTATTTAATCAAATCTGAATCTCACTGAATCCCTAGATTTTCAGAGGAGGACTCTTGGAAGCTGGTAGAGAACTTGTTAAATATATTTACAAGCACTTCCTGTTTGAGTGTGTTCTACCTTCCCAAACACACGAAGATTCAGGATATTTCAAAGAGATTTATCATTCATCCTTATGCCAGTTTTTTGCTGGGTTAAAGGACAAGCTTCTACGAAACAGGGGCTGTTGAAATCTAACAGGATAAATAAGTCACACCTGACATCTCAACAATTAGAGTTCGTCCAATTAGCATAGACTGGGAAATAGCATAGTTTGTCCAATTAGAATAGACTGGGAAATTCCAAAGGGAATGGCCCTGTGCGGGGGTGGGGGTGGGGGGAACGAAGCTACTTGTCTGGAGAGCCTTTCTAGAGAGTGATATGAATCTTAACCAAATCTATTGAATAATTGTCTCTGGCTAATTCGGTTAGTTTTAATTTGAATAATGAAGCCTCCAACAGTATTTAATGTAACAGGCCTGAAGTCCAGACATTGCTCTTCTAAGTAGACCTAAACAATTAGGAACGAGATACATGGCAGAGTGCAATTAATGGGCACAGCTAGAGAGGCAATTTCTCCAAGGAACTGCAGCACAAAACTGTCTCCCAATTGAGAAAGATGGTGGCTTTTGGGGGGAAGGGGAGGATGCACTATGTGCTCCAAGTAACAAATCGACAACTTCCATTTGACTTTTCTGCAAACCAAACCAAGTTCAAAGTTGGCCCAAATTTTGTAATCGGGACATTTCTCCTCTACAGTCACAGTTTCAAAACTCTTAGGATTTCTTAAACTAGAAGCCCTTCTAAATTTATCAGAAGACTCAGCTGGTGTTCTGAACTATATTCCACATAGAGTTGCTCTATCACAGCAACCTGTCTGCGGGCTCAGTAAATAGGGTATAAGAAAATGTCTGCTATTGCCATCTCTTGGTCTCTTGGATGCTTCCATCTGCAACCCCCTCCCAACCTTTCTAAAGATTTCCCTCCCACTGGCAACATGTTTGCCTTCCTGATCAACGGATGTTTATTTTGTTTCATTTAGAATAAGACATACTTGCTAAAATGGGGAGTTTCAGCAGCCCTAACAGTTTTCCAGTTGATATGACAGCTCTGACAATTTTGTACTTCTGATCAAATGATTGATCATGCTTTTTACAAAAATTGGAACATATTCTGTCAGGACATTGGCACTGAGTTACAAAACTGTGTGTGTGTGTTTAACAGAAAAAAGTGAACTAAACTACTTTTGGAAAGCAAGAAAAATATAAAATTATCAATTAGTCACAGTTGAACAAATTATATAGGGTTCTTACAACATGCAAACATCTTTTATTAGTTTATTTTTAATTAAAAAACCCATCTTTTATTACTTAAATTTACCAGCTACTGCTTGCAAGGAAAACCACTGAGATTATCCTTGAGTTTCCAACTCTGGAAAATGAGAATAGATGGGAATCCAGAATGCAGGTATCAGAGCCTGGGATAATATGCAAGGCTTTTGCATCTTGGTTGCTGGCATTTCAGTGAGCTGAATTAGTTTGTCTCCTTAAGAGGACAGAGGCAAGGACAGAATTCTAACACCTATAAGGATTCCCTCATGCTGTGTGGGGTGGGAGGACTGAGCATTTTGGAGACACATCCTTTGCTAATGTGTTTAAGTATAGCCACCTTTAAGAAAAAATACTATAGAAAGTCCAAACTTTAAAAACTAATTAAGGGAATTTTTATTTAATTAAAAAAAAGAAAGACCACAGAGTTCTTGTAAATAGTCTGTTCCCCTGGTGCGTTTAAATCAATTAGATTTACTAGCAAAACAGCAAAGTTGCAGGAGAACATTATTCTGAATAACTGACTCAGCTAAACTATTAAAGGAGGGGAAAAGTAGTTGAAGAATCTGATCTAATTATTTTAAATCCCGGCATCATATTACCCACATGGTCCTTGTCAAATGCCACATCTGTTATTCTGCGTACATTCACATGGCTCATGAGGTATGTTTTTCCTTCAAAATTCACAGTTTACAAAGAGAAAGGGCAGGTGCTTATGACTAGTGGAAGGACATCATCTACCCTAAAAGGAGCTTTATTTTACCTGAGATTTGGTACAAGATCACCTACCAGAATCATTTTGTCCAAAGGGGTGGCTTTGCACCAATGAAACATGCCACTGCTATCAAGGCGGTCAGACTCTCGCTCCATTTCGTATAGCAAAGCCCTAGATACGGAGAATGGTGAGTTAGCCTGGGAACACTTGGGGCCCTGGTGTAACAAAGCACGACGTCAAACTCATTGGAGCCTCAAGCCCAAAGTGAAGAATAACATAAGGAAAATGACCTCGGGTCTATGAGACCCCCGAATAAAGATGCATGTCTGAAGGACACCAAGGGCTGAATGTCTTCACAGCTGAAGACATACTAAGCACTTTGGGCAAAAGCCATCAAGAATTGTGTGTATGTGTATGTGTGTGTACACATGTGTGTATGTTTAACAGACACACCAGTGTCTCTTTTTAACTTAGATTAACTGCCTTGAGGGTGGTCACTTCTGCTCTTAATTTTGCTACCGTTCTGATGCTACTGCTGCTTGGGAGAAATCACGAGAGGTGTTTTGCGCACCTGAATGCAGAATTTAAAAGGCCGTGAGATTGAATCATGAGTGGTATACCTCTCTCCTGAACCTGTTTTCCTCTTGTCTCCTTTCCATACCTTTTCTTATGGGTCTCTTTTGAAACATCCTTAC
Organism: Balaenoptera physalus; assembly: GCF_965194825.1. Taxonomy (NCBI): domain Eukaryota; kingdom Metazoa; phylum Chordata; class Mammalia; order Artiodactyla; family Balaenopteridae; genus Balaenoptera; species Balaenoptera physalus. The sequence continues at coordinate 15,931,168 of NC_138902.1, forward strand.
TTATTAAATACATTTTGCATCCTTTACAGCTTCCATCACCGGCCTTCATTTGACTAAAATTTGCTCAAACCTTGGTATAAGTCTCGGCAAAGCCTTCCATGTGATCACCCTACATTGCCATCAGGCACAATGCTTGTCATGTCATGTATTCAATGACCAAAAGCGTTGGAGGAGCTTTTGAAAAATCCCACTCCCATCCCAAGGAATATATATGTGCTTGTGAGAGGAGAAAGGAAATCCTTCAAGAATCACAGAGAGGTTTGGGTTAGAAAGGACCTGTTCAAGTCGAGAGAATCCAGGCATTGACTGCAGAAACAACCTCAAATCCCAAGAGCTTAACCCAACACAGGTTATTTCTCACCCACACTATGTATTTTACTGAGGTGAACAGGTGTCTCTGCTCTACACAGCCATTCAGAGTCTTAGGGGGACAGAGGCTCTACCATCTTAAGGGTACACCCCCTGGAACATGCATCCTCCTTGGTCATTAAGGCAAGAGAAGAGAGAGAGATGAGCCCAGGCATTTAACTGCCTTGGCCCAAATCGACAAGTCATTGCACCTCACATTTCACTGGCCAGAACGAGTCACATGGCTCCCATTTCATTGGCCAGAATAAGTCACACATGGCTCACATTTCATTGGCCAGAACCAGTCACATCGCTCACATTTCATTGGCCAGAATGAGTCACATGGCTCCTGCTGACTTTACAGGGCTGAGGAACGTGGGAAGCATCTGAAATATCTGCTGAGCATTTCTGTCTCTTTCAGAGACTTTAAAGAACACCCCTTAGTTTAAGGATAAAAGTCAAAGAGCTAACAGACTGTAAAGCTGACACTTGAATATAATGCTGAGGTTGAGATTACTGGTGCTCACAATGTCCAATTTTCCTTTCCTGCCTTAGCAGATGGGCGGGTTAGGTGGGGCCACATGATTCATTCTGGCCAATGACATGTGAGAAGTGATGGCTGATGTAGGGAGAAGCCCTCATGTGATTCTTCAGGCTCCCTCCTAACCTGCTGCAGAAATGACCAGCCTGAGTACATGAGTGACTATGTGGAGCCGAGTCCCTGCCTCCTTGACCTGCACTGGGCATGTAACATGAACACGAAAGACACCGTTGTTGCGCTAAGCCACTGAGATTTCACGGTTGCTCCCACAGCATTAGTCTGCCCTATCCTAATACAAATACCTTTTCCAAAATGCACGTTCCATAATATTAGCAGCTGGAGAAGTCCCGAGGAAATGATTTCTGTAAGCAAATAAATTTTTAGAAAAGTATCCCCTCTTTGAAATTCACCCCACAGCTTAGCATATGAAAGGTTCTGAAAAGTCTTGCAAAAGAGATATCCTTTAAAATTTGTATAATCCAGTGTTTTTCACACACTTCTTGGATCACAAAAACTTTTACTATTTACTTAGGTACTTACTACTTAAAAACATCTGTTACTATGCCTTGAAATGCCTTTTCCGATGTACTGTACTATGTCACACTATAGGTTCAGTCCCGGTAACCAGTAGCTTATGACAGCATTCTCCTGTGAGATTTTACTATACATCCTGGGACTAATATGACCTATTGTTCTTTGTGCTGAAGGGTTAGGGGTTTTCCCTGTGAATTAATACAGCTTGTTATTCAACACCTGGTTCAAAGACTCAGCTCCAATGTAAGTATTTTGCTCTCTTTAACCAGGTTAGTTTCTATACTACTATCTGAAGTCATATTTTTTCAGACAAAGGAACTTAAACTTAGATCGACATCAGACCTAAACTAATGGGATAGAGAGAGGACCCAGACAGAGAAGCTGGGGTGGGGGACTTGAGGCACTGGAGAAGGGTTTAGAGAAGTAGAGAGGCTAATTGCTAATGAGATCAGCCAAGGACTAGGTGCAATCCTTTATTTTCCTCTCCATTTGAGACCTACCTACAAAGTTAGTGGATTCTAGTCATCTACCTAGGCAGAAGATGTTGTAAAGTTAAGCCTCAAGGTCAGCTTGACCAAAATGAGTTATCTTGTTAATTCCAATTAACAGCTTTTGGTGGTTTAAATATCCATAAGTCATGAGTCCCAACTCAGCATCCTAAAAGCCACACAGGCTCTCTTAATGGTGACGGCTAGACAGGACCACGGTGATGGCTTTATGCCAAGCTTGTTAAGGGGAGCACACCAAGACCCTAGTCTGGTTTTGATTTTTATCAGGATTTGGAGAATTGCTGTATTACTCATTCATAGCAGCTTGTTTCTCTCCATGTGTAGTTTCCTAGACACCGTCCCTCAGGTGTTGATATAATATACCCAAGCTACCTTCAGGAGGTGTCTTCCTGCTCTCTGCCCTCGGCACCCACGTCTACAATAACTGCCCCTACTTTTCTTCTGGTCACTTTCTTCAGCTTTTTTGCCACTTCTTCTAATGCTTCCTTTCCCCGCGTCCACCCCGCATAATGAATAAAGAGTCCTTGGTCTGGAAATGAAAGGCCCTTTTGGCAGATGGAAGATGATCTTCTCCCAAGCACATTTAACTTGACTCAGAGCAGCAAATAAATCACTGTACACTTTTCTATCATAACAAAAAGCATGATCTATGTAGCCAAGATGTCACAGAAAACATCTTTCTTCATTCTGATGTTATGGAAAACAGATACGCCTTAGAGGAAACACCTGCTGGAGACCTGCATTAAAGAAAAGGCTGGAGGAGACCCACTTCATCATAAAGGCATCTATCCAGTGTCCTTGCTAAAGCAAAACCTGATGCGATTCAGTTCACCATCCCTTAACTAAAGCTCCCTTTTGCCATATGCCTTGCAAATGACATGATCCTTTCAGAAATATACTTCCCTAGAGAGACTAATAAATCATCTATGAGAATGTGCAGTACTAGCAGTCTTAGAACTTGGAAACAAGGATTGTATCATAAAGGCTGACTCTATTGGAGGGAAAGGTAGCCACAGGGCACCATCCAGGTCATTCAGGGCAAAGAAGAAAAGCCACATCTTGACCACAGGGAGAAGCCTCTTGGGTGAGGGGGTCTTTCTGTATAAGACAGCCTGGGAGAAATAAGGTGGGAGTTATCAGAGAGTGCCCACGGCAGGACATGGTTGGGGTGATGGTGGGGTTGGTTCACTGGTCACAAGATACGCTTCTTACTGTCCGAGCAAAGTGTGGTACCTTCCCTGGGAGAACCGAGGTGGTAACGGACCCTGAAATGTCCTCAGTCAGGTCTTGCCTTCCACCTTTGGAAGCCGAGAGGCTGAGTGTGCTGAGTGAGGACCTGTGGATGTGCAGAGCCATATGTGAAGGAAGCCGCCAGCTCTCTTTGCTGACAACTGCCTTCTTCAGTCTGCTTTGACATTCATGAAGCAAATGTCTTGTGAGCACAAGCTTGGACATAGCCCAGCTAAGGAAGGCAGGCTCCTTTCCTCTCTGTTTTCTGGAACCATTCTGAAGAGAACTTCTATTCCTCCTGTGCCCATAGCAACTTATCTTGTATGAATCCTATCAGTTAAAGGAAAATATAAATGAAGCACCGTGTGCCTTTTGTTTCCAATGGTGGCACCCGATGAGACAGAGATCCAGCCATGCAGGACACCTCCATTAAGAAGGTGGGGGGGGGGTTCCCTGGTGGCGCAGTGGTTAGGAATCTGCCTGCCAATGCAGGGGACACGGGTTCGAGCCCTGGGAAGATCCCACATGCCACGGAGCAACTAAGCCCGCGAGCCACAACTACTGAGGCCATGTGCCACAACTACTGAAGCCCACGCACCTAGAGCCCATGAGCCACAACTACTGAGCCTGAGCGTCTGGAGCCTGTGCTCTGCAATGGGAGAGGCTGCGGCAGTGAGAAGCCCGCGCACCGCGATGAAGAGTGGCTCCCGCTCGCCGCAACTGGAGAAAGCCCTTGCACAGAAACGAAGACTCAACACAGCCAAAAATAAATAAAACAAATTAAAAAAAAAAAGAAGGTGGGGGGTAGGTTTCAGTGCCAGGTCAGGAAGCATGATTTCCTAGAGTGTAAGTCTGCTTCCTTATTTCCTCCAACAAACAGACTTGACTCAGATTATTCTTGAAAATGATCCACCAATGGATGAGATCCTCCCTTTCACAATATCTATTAGAAAGCTCAAAAAGCACTTACAGTTCCTTTTTTTTGTCTTTGCAGGTCTCATTTTTGGATGTGCTAGGAAATCCTGGCACGTGACCATTCCATCTGAAACCTCTTTAAAACTCCACAGGTGGCCTGTAAATTCTTAGGAGAGAGTTTTCTGGCCTGGATGCAGAACAATATATTTTTTGCTCAAGACTTGAGTTGAATAAAAACAATATGTTTCAGCAAGTCTTAGCACAGGGAGAAGGACAAGTCCCTTGGCTGAGTGCTGGGGAGGAGAGGAGGGATGTGTGCCTGTTTCCAGGAGTTTCAGGGCCCTTCTTGGTTCAGTCTTTGGAAAAATCTCTTGCCACTGCCTCTTGAAAGCAGCCATCAAGTTCCCACCAAAAACGGAGGGAAAATTCTCAGTCCCAGGATGCCTTTGGTGCTGCTGAGGGTTCTGTATCTTGCAGGCTACAGCGGCCTTCTCCCCAGGGACTTTGGCACAGGTAGTGACAAGGCTACGACTATTTCACACTTAACCTGGAAATAGTCATTTATCGTCAATTCTGACTACCACCTTTCGTGTTCTGGGAAAGAGGAAATCACGTAAAACTTAGGAATGTGAGGGCACGCTGTATAATCTCTGCTTCCCCCCACCTCTCTCTCAGACTTACACACATACACACACACCTCTATACACATACACACACGCTGTAGTCAAACTTCAGAATATGAGTCTTCATGGTCACATTATGATTTCATTTTCCTGGGTTTCACCTGGATGCCGCTTACTCATTCCAAAGCATTATTTTTACTTTGGAGGGAAACTTAAGGCGTAAAAACGTGGATCACTTTTTGCAGCCCATTCGCCTAGGAACCTGGGCATGGGCAAGTGGAAAAGGGCTCCTGTGAGCGCTGAGAAGCCTCAGGACCAAGCAACCGGGGAAGGAGCTCAGGAAGGTGATGGGCACAACTCACTTTCCCTGTTAGAAAGGGCTCTGTGATCACGTCCTTTTTGACAAGAAGGGCAAACGGAGCACCAGGCTCTGCGCCTCCCGCCCCCAGCTGGACCAGATCTCCCTGCTGAGACTCCTTTACCGGGTAAAAAGTGAGAAAGCCTGCCACGAGATCTCACGGGGCGTGACATACGTTGACAGCAGGCTGGTTATCTCCAAAGCTCCAAGCCCTCTTGGTAGTCATGTGGGAAACCTTAGGGAAGGAGGGGAATAAGAAACCTGGGGGGTGGGAGGGATAAACTGGGAGATTGGGATTGACATATACACACTACTATATATAACATAGATAACTAATAAGAACCTACTGTGGGCTTCCCTGGTGGCGCAGTGGTTGAGGGTCTGCCTGCCAATGCAGGGGACGCGGGTTCAAGCCCTGGTCTGGGGGGATCCCACATGCCGCGGAGCAACTAGGCCCATGAGCCACAACTACCGAGCCTGTGCGTCTGGAGCCTGTGCTCCGCAACAGGAGAGGCCGCGATAGTGAGAGGCCAGCGCACCGCGATGGAGAGTGGCCCCCGCTTGCCGCAACTAGAGAAAAGCCCTTGCACAGAAACGAAGACCCAACACAGCTAAAAATAATAAAATAAATAAATAAATAAATATTAAAAAAAAAAAAGAACCTACTGTATAGCACAGGAACTCTACTCAATACTCTGTAAATGGCCTATATGGGAACAGAATCTAAAAAAGAGTGGATATATGTATATGTATAATTGATTCACTTTGCTGTACAGCAGAAACTAACACAACATTGTAAATCAACTATACTCCAATAAAAATTAATAATAAAGAAAGAGAAACCCATTGTGGGGCAGCTAGGGCAACCGACTCTGCTGGTTGGCTTAAGACTCTGGTGTTCCGGACAAGAGACTTCAGTACTAACACTGGTCACTCGACGGCCAGAATGGGGATACTTTTCCCTGATAATCTGAAAAGCTCCTAGAGAGAGAGGAAGAAGGGGGAAGGAAGAATAAAGCCTTGAAACGCTATGCCCAGAACACCTTCCATACCTCTATGTTTATAGGTAATTCTGGCTGATGTTCAGTGGAAGGAAAGACAGTTGGGTGGCTGGAGCCCTGGAGGTTTTACGACAAGAAGTTTCCAGTAAATTGTATCTTCCAAATTCCGTCTTGTTCCTGTCTCCTAATTCCTGGCATATACAAAATCTTCCCTAAGTTATTGAAGAATTATTGACTTTAGTGGTAAAGAGCGTTGGTATGATTTTTTAAAAATCTGAAAATGATATTTTAAAAAAGAGAGGTGTTAAACTTCAGGACATCACTGTATTCAGTGTAATCTTATTTCAGTCTACACAGGAGAATGTAAACTGTGTTCTAGCGTAAACCAAATCAGCTGAGAGTAGGGCGCTCTGTTTGCCTTTAAATGCTGCTTTCCAGATGGAGTCTATCAAGCCCAGGCCCTCTGTTTTCCATGTTTACCATTTGAAATCTCCGCAAAGACATTTTTTCCACCCTCTTGCCTTAGAAGTTAGACCCGAGGTCAGAATGGCCCCGGCCCAGGTTAAGGCAAGAAGGGGAGGGTGTTTCCATTAGATAAACCCACATCTGAGCTCACACGTGACGGGTTCTCTGCTAAGTTTTGCTTTATTTCTGATGAGTGTAAACTGACAGATTCTCTGCAGAGCGTATTCTGTGAAAGCATTCATGTAGGCATCTGAGAACTTAAAATTGTTACCAGACGGGAGATGGAGGAGAGAGATAAAAAAGGACAATTTCCTCTTCCTCACCCATTCCCCAGATGGACCCTCATTTAAATCCCTTTATATTGATATTTTATGGATATTGCATTTGGGATTTCCTACAACGTGAGGACAAATGAGACAATACCGGAGCAGCAGCTACTTTAATAAAGGCTGGAGTTTGTGTCCTGGGCAGGGGAGGCCAGGGCGCAGGGCAAGCCTCACCTCTTCTGGGAACGATTTCCTCAGCCAATCTTTTCACCATGAGGTTGTATTTTCAGGTGCCCTTACCAACACTTTCTAAATATCAAACGACACAGTAAACACAGAAGTTGATCTGAATGAAAAATATTTTCCTCCCTTAGACAGTTTGGGATACAATCTTCCCTGTTCAATGAACTAGGAGCTGAACGATTAAGTCAGTTATTCCGATACTTTTGATCTTAAAAAACACATTACATGAGACAAATGCAAATTTCAGGCAAAAGACTATTACTTTTTGTGGGGAGGTAACGGAAGTGGGAGATAGGAATTTGAAATATCTGAAAACCAGTTCATTTTTCATTGTATTGATATACTTTCTAAGGTTTTAAGGGATTGAGCCTGGGTCAGAGATTAGGGTGACAAAAATGCTTTCCTTAGGCAGTGGGGCGAGAGGCTTGGCCTTGAAAATTACTAATAATAATACCCCCCACCAAAGACATTAGGAGTGGAAAAAATAGCATCCATCAAAATGTTACAGGTGTGGGTGTGCATGAGTGTGTGTGACAGAAAGAGAAAGAGAGGGAAGGGCATCAAACTGAAAGGTACACAAACTGTGTAGAGGACATAATTCCAGGATACGTGGATACTAATGGATTTTTTTTTTTTCTAGAAAAAGGGTGTTATTTGTGAAGTCTTCTTATCCACATTCCTTAGTTTCTCTGAAATCCCAGGGGCTGAAGGTCAAAATGGAGACAAATTATTAGCATGCTGGTGATTACAGATTTTTGGAAACATTGGAAGGACCTAATGATGTGTCGAGGACCACAGACTTTAAAAACTTCCCCACATCTGGAAGCCATCTCTGGAGGGAAGCCTACGGAATAAAGGCATTCTGGGTGCTATAGCATTGTCCTTAGCACCCGTGACCTGTCAAGCAGCACCGGAGAGAATGGAGATGGACGCCACGTGGAATCAGTTGTGACACGGAGCCCTCCTCCCCCGCTATGTGTTACAAGATGGCTATTTTTTAAAAGTGGCCTGCCTCGATTGAAGGTGAAAAGTTAGAATTAGTGGTCTCTGGTGGGAGGGAAATGGTTGTGGTTAGTGTTCTTTAACAAGAAGAAGTGATTAAAGTTGGGCTGTTTGTAGGGGTGAAAGGTAAGAGTTGGGGTTTTTAGGTGGGAGACAGGAGTCACAGGGTGAGAGGGAAGGAAGGTCTCGAGCACTGTTACCGAGATGGCCCCTGTGTTTTAGGTCTTTACATTAAAGATGAATGAGAACAATGGGAAAGGAGGAGGATGCCCACACTGCCTTGTTCGCCTCTGAGATTAAGTTTCTGCAGCACATCAAGTACTTGACTTTTCTTATGTGTGACTACATAGCTGACGTTCATTTCTGGATTTCTTGAAGCTGAGGTCTGTTGCATCAAGAAACCATCTGGAATGAGATATCACCTCACACCAGTCAGAATGGCCATCATCAAAAAATCTACAAACAATAAATGCTAGACAGGGTGTGGAGAAAAGGGAACCCTCCTGCACTGTTGGTGGGAATGTAAATTGATACAGCCACTATGGAGAACAGTATGGAGGTTCCTTAAAAAACTAAAAATAGAACTACCATACGACCCAGCCATCCCACTACTGGGCATATACCCTGAGAAAACCATAATTCAAAAAGAGTCATGTACCACAATGTTCACTGCAGCTCTATTTACAATAGCCAGGACATGGAAGCAACCGAAGTGTCCATCAACAGATGAATGGATAAAGAAGATGTGGCACATATATACAATGGAATATTACTGAGCCATAAAAGGAAACGAAATGGAGTCATTTGTATTGAGGTGGATGGACCTAGAGTCTGTCATACAGAGTGAAGTAAGTCATGAAGAACATAGGGGCAGGACGGGACGGGAATAAAGACGCAGACCTACTAGAGAATGGACTTGAGGACACGGGGAGGGGGAAGGGTAAGCTGGGACGAAGTGAGAGAGTAGCATGGACATATATACACTACCAAATGTAAAATAGATAGCTAGTGGGAAGCAGCCGCATAGCACAGGGAGATCAGCTTGGTGCTTTGTGATCACCTAGAGGGGTGGAATAGGGAGGGTGGGAGGGAAGGAGATTCAAGAGGGAAGAGATATGGGGATATATGTATATGTATAGCTGATTCACTTTGTTATACAGCAGAAACTAACACACCATTGTAAAGCAATTATACTCCAATAAAGATGTTAAAAAAAAAACAAACACCATCTGGATGCCCCACCACTTCCCCCTATTGCCTAAGGTCCAGAAGGAAACTTTGGGGAGTCATGCATTGCCTTCCCAAAATTGTCTACTTAGGTGCAGCCATTTATAGGAGGGAGAGAGGGAGAAAGGGAGACAGAGAGAGAGTGAGAGAGAGAGTTTCTACAAACTTTCTGGGAACCTTCCTATAATTTAAAAATCACCACGAAACATACACACACCTAAATGTCTCCTGTCCCATGGAACCATGGTGTATGCTGATAAGTGAGTTGTGACTTGCATCTTTCTTGCTATGTCTCACAGCACAAACAAGATCACCCCATGGTCCACCACTAGTCACCCAGCAGGCAGAAGTGCATGCATGAAGAGGGCTCCATTGCCCTTGTAGACCAAATGGATGACTCAAAATAATGCATTGTCAAGGTTTTCAGCTAAGAAGCTCTGGCTTTTATAACCTAGAGTAAACTGGCATCTGTTTAGAATTATACGGATACTTAACACAAATATAAATAATATTTAACTTCCTGGTTGGTCATTTCTGGACTGTTTTGCAAGAATGCAAATTCTTTCTTATAATTTCTTTCTCTTTCCTATCAAAATATCCATGGAAAAAGATTCCAAGTTATGCATGAGCTCTCATCACTCTGTGAAAGTAAAAAAACTACACGTTTTGTGACATCTTCTCTCAACCTCTTCAATTTGACCATCTGCCAGGAACCCATTCTCTTTTACTCAGGATTCTAGGGCAAAAGTCTAACAAAACCACAACAAATTTCAGATGTCTTGATTTTATTCAACTTTTTGATTCTTTTATCGTCTATATTATTTTTTTAGTTTCAATGGGAAACTAAGATTATATAATTAAGGAGTCCATTGCACTTCATGGCACTCTTTATTCACCTCTATTTTTCCAAGCTGTTCAACACCCTTTTACTCTAAACTCAAAATTTTAGTAAGAGTTTGGGATGAGAATTAATGCCTTTGCGAACTTAACCTCTGCCTACTATTTCCAGACATGTGATGTGATACTGGTCAACCTAACTATCTAGAACAGGATCAAAATTTTTTTCTGTGAGGGGCCAGGTAGTAAACATGTTAAGCTTGCGGGCCAAGACACAAAACTGATATTATGTAGATATATAACAAGACCGAAAATAAATTTTCACAATTTCTCATTGATGATGTTCAAAATATAATAATCATCATAATAAATATATTTTTGTATTACAGAGCTAATTTCAAAGGTATTTTGCTAAACTGGCATTCAAAGTTAGTGTTCTTGTCATCAAACTCAATTGCAAATGTTCACATGTTAATGTTAATGAGATTTAATTCAAAGATTTATCATCTTTGGAAATGTTTTTTCACACAGATAGGTAGGTACTGCCAAATACTGATAGTGCTCCATGAACGTATGATTCTAGTCGAGGATATTCATCGCTTAGAAGACATTATTAGACCCTTCTCTCGATATCTGCCTTTAGCATGTCATTATACGGCAGATTAACCACTTGCAATGGAAGGATAGGTGGAAACTCCTCAACTGAACAGCTAAATGAACTTAAAATACAGAAATTTCCCTTGCACTTGCATCAGAGTCCAAACAAACAAACAAACAGACACTACTGGAACTGAGATCAGAAAATACATCCACTGGAAATATGTATGGAAATAGTGATCACACCTTTTGTTTTAACTTCTGACATCATGGGAAATGTATAAAAGAGCATGACATTAGTTGTGATTCAAAGAACAATAATTGTCATTTTAGTGACTTTATCATAAAATGAGTTTCATATATAAGCTGTTTTGTCTTTTAATTTTATGTTGATTTCTTTAAGGAAAACAGTCAAACCTTCAGTGAATGCCAAGTTTTGAAGCCATTTAGTGTTCAGTAAGTGATCAAGGGCAGATCTCATTCAGAAAAATTTCAGTCCTGACCCAGAGTTCAAAAAATGACAATAAATCTTTACCACTGCTAAGGTCTTAGATGGCTTTGCCATAGGGCAAGTCAGGATATTCAGCTTCTATTTCTGAAAAAATTCACAGAAATAACAATGGTGAAGTCCATAAGAGCAAATGAAATTCACTGCTGATGCTATTGGCCCAATAACTCAGGATAAATTAAAATATTTTCCACAAGATACCAGCTGATGAAAAACACATACATTATATTCATACATATAATGAATATACATAGTCGGTACACACCTTGCATTTCACAAGTTTTGTAAATTTGCCTATGAATTTCTGCTCCACATATATTTTTACCACTATCAGTTGTAATACATCTTAGTAGAGTCTACTTCATATTGTAATGAATTACTGTTGTCTCACCTTTCCTGAATATATTTTCACGTGGTAATTGTGCCATGCAGACCATTCACAGAGGCTAATTTTTCAGTTACTTCAAATTCAGCATTGGCTTCTTTAATAAACAACAATTAAACAGTATCAGTAACATTTATCGACTCATAATGAGCTAAGGGAAGCCACTCAAAATCATTTGCCTTATTTTTTAAATGACTACTGATATGGCTTCTAATGTCAACTATTCAAGCAACCATTTTTGCTGAAAGATTAATGGTAGTAAACAATTTCATTTTCTCTGGACACATTTGTTGACTGCTGCAATCAAATACAATATAATGGGCTCACCATCAGAAAATGACTTCCCTTGCTTGGCTACCAAATGAGCCACTTATAAACAAACTTTTTTGCAAATTCTGTTATGATGAAATAGTCTTTTAAATTTTTCTAACTGTTGTAACAAGTGCTTTTGAATTAGGAATACTGCGTAAGTGCCTAATCTGATACTGTCAATGTATATTTCATTCATTTAGCACAGATATACTATCACCGCAAATTCAACTGCTTTGCCATTGCAAGCCATTATAAAAAAACAAGTGGTGGGCTGGGGGTTTGGCCTGTACGATGTAATTTTCTAGCCCCCTGATCTAGAACACACCCTGACATCATGGTAAATTTTTGCATGCGTTAACTATAATTCTAACATGCTTGGTTTTTTGATTTGCAGATTAAAAGTGGCAAATTACAGTTGAAGAGAGGAGTTGCTGCAAAGAGATAGTTTTATACCAGCTTAAGCAATCATTGAAATTTTAATAGAAAGATAAAAAACAAAACTAGAAAAAGTAGCCATGGAGAAAAGCACTTCCAGATGGCAGTAAGGACATCCAAAAGTCCACTCTTTCATAAAAGCAAGGAGAATACTGACAAAAATTCTCAAAATCAACTATTTCAGAACTCTCGAAATTAGCCAGATGCCTGAAGCAATCTGAGATGTGTTCAACAAAAATGACAGAATCTTGATAAGAACAGTAAGTTTTGTTGCATTTTAACTTGCCTATTCCCATCCCCCTCTCCCCAGCTCTACAGTAGCCTTGAAGTCCAAAAGCCTCAAAATCACAGTAGCCACGAAAACCAGCAGGCTAGCATCTACTGGAGAGGGAAGAATGGATTTGAACTTCCCCAAAAGCCCTATTCACACAAAATATCATTATTTAGCTTTATGGCAGCTCCCTGGAGACACTCAACCACAGGACTTGTCTTTATTTGACCTGACTCCGAGCCTCCTCAGTGGGAATAGCTGGTTCCCCTGGGGAATTTTCCAAAAATGATGAGCAGCAATTGTTTAAAATTGCAGATACTTGAGGCAGAGATAACAGTGTGGCAAACAAGAGGCTAATCAAAATCCTTAAACAGAAAAGCTGGAGAAGGAGAAGTCCATGGAGGTGGGGGGTTTGAAAAGCTTTTACTTATTCATTCTAGGAATCTAAAAGAAAACCACATGCATGTGCAAGGCTGTGCACTTGATACCCAGGAAACACCTGAGACATCCTTAATCCCTCGCATCTGGGTGACTTTGAGACTCTGCGCAAGAAGGAAGTAAAGGCTAAGGCAGAGATGTAAACTGATGGAGTGTTGAAGGCATTCCCCAACATGCACACAGAGCCCCTCGGCAGAGAGACTTACTGATTCAAGGCTTTTAAGTACTGTTAAAATGGCAACACTATCCAAACTCATCTGAAGTTTCAAATCAATCTCTAAGTTAGCTGTATTTTTTTTTTGGCAGAACTTGACAAACTGATTCTAAAATTAATACGGAAATTGAATGGACCTAGAAAAACCAAACAATCCAGACAAAGAACAAAGTTGGGGAATCACACTTCCTGATTTCATAACTTACTACAAATTGCATTAATCAAGACAGTGTGCTACTTGCATAAAGATAGATATATAGATCAGTAGAATAGAATGGAGGCCAGATATAAACTCTTACTTTAAGGGTCAATTCATTTTAACAAGGGTGCCAACATAATTCAGTGGGGAAAAGAATAGTATTTCCAACAGATACTGCTGGAACAACTGAATATCCACATGGAAAAGAAAGAAGTTGGACCTTTACCTTACATTTTCTATAAAAAATTAACTTAAATGGATCAAAGACTTAAATGTAAGAACTATAATTATTAAACTCTTAGAAGAAAACAGGTATAAATCTTCAAAACCATGGATTAGGCAATGGTTTCTTAGATATAACACCAAAGAACACAGGCAGTAAAATAAAAAATAGACAATTTTGATGCCATCAAAATTAAAAACCTTTGTGGTAAAAAAGAAAATTACAGACCAATATCACTGATGAATATAGATGCAAAAATCCTCAACAAAATACTAGCAAACAGAATCCAACAACACATTAAAAGGATCATACACCACGATCAAGTGGGATTTATCCCAGGGATGCAAGGATTCTTCAATATACGCAAATCAATCAATGTGATACACCATATTAACAAATTGAAGAATAAAAACCATATGATCATCTCAATAGATGCAGAAAAAGCTTTTGACAAAATTCAACACCCATTTCTGATAAAAACTCTCCAGAAAGTGGGCATAGAGGGAATCTACCTCAACATAATAAAGGCCATATATGACAAACCCACAGCAAACATCATTCTCAATGGTGAAAAACTGAAAGCATTTCCTCTAAGATCAGGAACGAGACAAGGATGTCCACTCTCACCATTATTATTCAACATAGTTCTGGAAGTCCTAGCCACGGCAATCAGAGAAGAAAAAGAAATAAAAGGAATACAAATTGGAAAAGAGGAAGTAAAACTGTCACTGTTTGCGGATGACATGATACTATACATAGAGAATCCTAAAACTGCCACCAGAAAACTGCTAGAGCTAATTAATGAATATGGTAAAGTTGCAGGATACAAAATTAATGCACAGAAATCTCTTGCATTCCTATACACTAATGATGAAAAATCTGAAAGAGAAATTATGGAAACACTCCCATTTACCATTGCAACAAAAAGAATAAAATACCTAGGAATAAACCTACCTAGGGAGACAAAAGACCTGTATGCAGAAAACTACAAGACACTGAAGAAAGAAATTAAAGATGATACTAACAGATGGAGAGATATACCATGTTCTTGGATTGGAAGAATCAACATTGTGAAAATGAGTATACTACCCAAAGCAATCTACAGATTCAATGCAATCCCTATCAAATTACCAATGGCATTTTTTACGGAGCTAGAACAAATCATCTTAAAATTTGTATGGAGACACAAAAGACGCCGAATAGCCAAAGCAGTCTTGAGGCAAAAAAATGGAGCTGGAGGAATCAGACTCCCTGACTTCAGACTATACTACAAAGCTACAGTAATCAAGACAATATGGTACTGGCACAAAAACAGAAACATAGATCAATGGAACAAGATAGAAAGCCCAGAGATTAACCCACGCACCTATGGTCAACTAATCTATGACAAAGGAGGCAAAGATATACAATGGAGAAAAGACAGTCTCTTCAATAAGTGGTGCTGGGAAAACTGGACAGCTACATGTAAAAGAATGAAATTAGAATACTCCCTAACACCATACACAAAAATAAACTCAAAATGGATTAGAGACCTAAATATAAGACTGGACACTATAAAACTCTTAGAGGAAAACATAGGAAGAACACTCTTTGACATAAATCACAGCAAGATCTTTTTTGATCCACCTCCTAGAGTAATGGAAATAAAAACAAAAATAAACAAATGGGACCTAATGAAACTTCAAAGCTTTTGCACAGCAAAGGAAACCATAAACAAGACGAAAAGACAACCCTCAGAATGGGAGAAAATATTTGCAAATGAATCAACGGACAAAGGATTAATCTCCAAAATATATAAACAGCTCATTCAGCTCAATATCAAAGAAACAAACACCCCAATCCAAAAATGGGCAGAAGACCTAAATAGACATTTCTCCAAAGAAGACATACAGACGGCCACGAAGCACATGAAAAGATGCTCAACATCACTAATTATTAGAGAAATGCAAATCAAAACTACAATGAGGTATCACCTCACTCCTGTTAGAATGGGCATCATCAGAAAATCTACAAACAACAAATGCTGGAGAGGGTGTGGAGAAAAGGGAACCCTCTTGCACTGTTGGTGGGAATGTAAATTGATACAGCCACTATGGAAAACAATATGGAGGTTCCTTAAAAAACTAAAAATAGAATTACCATATGACCCAGCAATCCCACTACTGGGCATATACCCAGAGAAAACCGTAATTCAAAAAGACACATGCACCCGAATGTTCATTGCAGCACTATTTACAATAGCCAGGTCATGGAAGCAACCTAAATGCCCATCAACAGACAAATGGATAAAGAAGTTGTGGTACATATATACAATGGAATATTACTCAGCCATTAAAAGGAACGAAATTGAGTCATTTGTTGAGACGTGGATGGATCTAGAGACTGTCATACAGAGTGAAGTAAGCCAGAAAGAGAAAAACAAATATCATATATTAATGCATGTATGTGGAACCTAGAAAAATGGTACAGATGAGCCAGTTTGCAGGGCAGAAGTTGAGACACAGATGTAGAGAATGGACATATGGACATCAAGGGGGGAAATCTGCGGTGAGGTGGGGATGGTGGTGTGCTGAATTGGGCGATTGGGATTGACATGTATACACTGATGTGTATAAAATTGATGCCTAATAAGAACCTGCAGTATAAAAAAACAAACAAAACAACTAATACTAAACTTTCATTGGGTTATTTGTATGGAAATATGTTAATATAAATGTTTCAGACATTACATGAAATTTCTAAAAATCTTAAAAAAAAAAAAAAAAAAAAACCTTTGTGGTTCAAAGGACTCCACAAAGAACGTGAAAAGACAGCTTACGGAATGTGAGAAAATATGTGCAAATAATACATCTGATAAGGAACTTGGTCAGGAAAAATAAATAACTCTTAGAATTCAACAACAAAGACAACCCAATTAAAAAATGGGTAAAAGGCTTGATAGTCATACAAATAACCAATAAGCACATGAAAAGATTCTCATCATTAGGCATCAGGGAAATTCAAATAAACACCACAATGAGGTATCACCACACCCACTAGGATGGCTATAATAAAAGAGACAGACAATAACAAGTGTCAGAGAGGATGTAAAGACAGTGGAGCCCTTACACATTGCTGGTGTAATTGCAAAATGGTGCATCAGCCTTGCAAAATAATTCAGCAGCTCCTCAAAATGCTATGAATAGAGTTATCACATAACCTAACAATTCTACTCCTGGGTATATATCGAAGTGAACTGAAAACATGCATCTGTACTAAAACCTGCACATGAATGTCCATTGCAGCATTATTCATAATAGCCAAGGAAAGAAACAACCCAAATGTTTATCAACTAATGAAGGATAAACAAAATGTAGTGTGCTGATACAATGGAATACTATTCAGTCCTCAAAAGGAATGAAGACTAGACATGCTACAACATGGATAAACCTAGAAACATTATGCTAAATAAAAGATGTCAGACACAAAAGGTCATATACTACATAATTCAATTTTTATGACATGTTCAGAATGGGAAAAATCCATAAAGACAGAAAGTAGATTAGTGATTTTGGAGGATGTGGGAAGGGGTGAATGGTACCAAGTTTTTTCTGCGAGTGATGAACTTGTTCTGGACTTAGACGTGCCAGCTGCACAATTCTGTGACTATACTAAAAACCACTGTACTGAGTTGTATAGTAGGTGAATTATATCTCAATAAGTTTGCATTATAAAAACAACAACAAAGTAGTCACAGAAGGGACAAAGCGAGGTATTCTATTTGTCTTCCCAGAGGGTCAAATTCTCCTCCAATTCAATTAACTGTAACTGTACTGTGTATTATGACACATATAATTATTGACATTCATAATGATAACTGAATAATCTAGAAGAAGTTGAACTATAGTCAATACATCCTTTCATAAAGAATCAGGAAAAGGGCCTACTATGTTCCTAGGATTATTTTCATCTAAAATTATGTAAACAATAATGATGCTTAGATAAGTTCTAGGCAAAGCTAGCCAGAATGATTTGTTCCAAGATTTTTGACTCACTGAAGTTGAAAATATCTTCCAACTATTGTGAGTATCTCATATGACACTGAAATTTATAGACTATAAGAAGCTATTGACATTTCCTCTCTAAGGCTTACAGAGACTTCCACATGTTTGATTGAGCTCCATGAGAACAGAGATCATGTGTATGATCTGTATCTAGCACAGTGTTTGGCACAATGCAATTATTGAGGACATCCACTGAATTCCCAATAAATATTTGTTGACTTACTGACTGGAGAATGAGTAGCTGATGAGAGCCATTGATTGTATCTCTAAACTTGGCCAGTTGTGTCGCCATATGTTACTGGTTTAAGATAGTTATAGTAAGTCCAGGCCATCTCTCCTACTATCAGGAAATTCAAAATCAAAAACAAAATTAAGCTTCCTTATAGTTTACACCTTTCATGATTTTAGGGAGATTCACCATCTATTTGTAGGTACATGGTAATTACAGCAAGATGTGTCCCTGTTACCCACAAACTGGGAAATAACAGGTGAATTTTAAAGTAATTAAAGCCACATGATGAATACCATGGGAAACACATGAGAACAAACCAAGGGATTATCTAAAGCTCCCAGATTCCTTGGGAAAAAAAGGTTCAGGATAGCAGGTTGAATATGATTGTAATTTAAGTAATGAACTTAATAAATACTATTTTCAAAGAAATGTTCTCTAAATAAACTCCCTTTGATCTAGGAAATGAAAAGAGTAACTGTAGCCAACATCACCTATCTGACCTCTTCCCATAGGAAAAGTTTCTCTTGTTTTGGGGCTCAAACTCATGTGGCAACAGGCTGGGAAGGTGGCTCTGATCCTGACATGCAAATGCAACAGGCTGTGATTAGTCTAAGAGTCCTTCAACCAAGTCATTCTGCTCTAATTTCATGTTCTTCAGGCAAATTCAGATGAGAGTCTGTTTTATCATAGGTGCCATGTATTGAAGGAGCACATGTGGAAGGCATTACACTTGGTGCTTCACGTTTATTATTGCTAATCCTCACAGCAACTCTGCAATTACCTCATTTTTCAGATGAGGAGAAGCTAGGTAAATTAAGATCCTGTTGTTGCTCTGTGAATAAGGAGGGATGCACTGGCCACGCCAACATGAGCATTTAGGTTCTTATGTGGTTTTATTGTAAAGTAACATATGACTGCTTGGTTGGTACACATCTTTTCCTGGAGGGCAAATCAGAGGCTATCAAGCTGAAAAGCAGACTCTAATGTGTAGCAAATAACCAATATGAATACCATTCTATGAAAAGGCTTGAAAGCAAGCAAATATTGCCAACTTCTCCAACTTAAATACTGATATCAACATTTAGAAAGGCAAAAGTATTGGAAATTCCTTGAAAAAATGCATTTCTGCAGTATAATGAATTCACTGGAGAACAAATGGGATGTAACGCTATGTTTCAAAATAGATACAAATTTGATCTCATTTATAAGCAACCATTTAGCCTGAGTTTTGATGGGTAGGTAATGGCTTCTGTTTTTACTATCATTATAGTTTGGTCTTTTCCAGAAGATCATTAGTTTGACTCATACAGTATATAGCTTTTTCAGACTGACTTCTTAGACAAACTTTAAGTTCATTCATGTCTTTTGCACCTTGGTAGCTCATTTTTTAAAGACTGCCGAATAAAATTCCATTCTGTGGATATAGCACAGTTTGTTATCAATTCACCTATTAAAGAACATCTTGGTTGCTTGCAGTTTTTTTGGTGATTCTGAATAAGCTGCTGTAACGTTCACATGCAGATTTTTGGGTGGACATAAGTTTTCAAAGAAGTTGGGTTAACACCTTGGACAGAGCCCGATTACTGAATTTTACGGTAAGACTATGTTTAGTTTTATAAGAAACCTCCTGTCTTCCAAAGTGACTGTGCCATTTTGCATTCCCACCATCAATGAATGAGAGTTCCTGTTGCTAGGCATCCTTGGGAGCAATTTATATTGTCAATTTTGTTGAATTTTTTCTAAATGAATAGGTAGGTAGTGGTACCTCACTGTTGTTTTAATTTGCAACTCTGTAATGACAAATGACTTGACCATCTTTTCATGTTTATTTTCCACCTGAACATCTTCTTTGGTGAGGTGTCCTTTTAGTTATTTTGCCCATGTTTTAATTGAATTGCTTTCTTATTGAGTTTTAAGAGTTATTTATTGTGTTTATTCTTATTGAGTTTTAAGAGTTCTTTGTTTATTTAGTCCTTTATCAGATATGTATTTTGCAAATATTGTCTTACTTTTTCATTTTCTTAACAGAGTCTTTCGAAGAGCAGATGCTCTTGATTTTAATCAGTTCCAAATTATTGATTGATATTACAATATATTTTCTGTACTCATCCACAAACCCAAGTTCATGTAGATGGTCTCCTATGTCTTCTATTGATAGAAGTTTTGTACTTTTGCATTTTTACATTTACATATATAATCCATTTTGAGCCAATTTTTGTTAAAGGTGTAATATCTACATCTATGTTGCTTTTTTTTGTTTGTTTTCTTTTTGGCTTTGTGTGTGTGTGTGTGTGTGTGCCTATGGATATACAGTGGTTCCATTACCTCTCCTTGAAAAGACTATCCTTTTTCACTTGAATTTCCTTTGCTCCTTTCTCAAACATCAGTTGACCATATTTGTGTGGTCCTATTTTTGAACTTTATTATTTCTTCCACTGATTGATGTGTCTATGCTTTTATCAATACCATTATGTATTGATTAATGAAGGCTTATAGTAAATCTTGCAATTGGGGAGTATGAGTCCTCCAATGTTGTTCTTTTTTAGTACTGTGTTGGCTATTCTAGATCTTTTATCTTTTCAAATAAACTTTAGAATCAGTTTGTCAATATCTACAAAACAACTCACTGGAGGTTTGATTGAGGTTGTGTTGCAACTCAAGTTGGAAAAAACTGACATCTTAATATATTGCGTCTTCCAACCTATGAATATAGAATATATCTGCAATTTGTAGAGCCTCTTTAATTTCTTTCATCAGAGTTTTGTTTCTTGTTTATAGATTTACACATATTTTGTGAGATTTATGCATAATATTTTGGTGCTATTTTAAGTGGTATTTAAAAAATTTTATATTCCTGTTGTTTCTATATACCAGTGGCTGGTACATAGAAAAACAATTGACTTTTGTATCCTGTGGCTTTGCTATAACCACTTAATAGTTGCAGGTATATTTTTGTAGAATCTCTAGGATTTTTACAGAGGCAATCATATCATCTGTGAAGAAAGATAATTTTATTTCTTCCTTTCCAATCTGTACAACTTTTATTTTCCTTTTCTTGCCTTATTTCACTTACTAGGACATTCTGTGCTGTTAAATCAGAATGAGGAAAGGGTGTATCCTTGCCTTGTTCCTAGAAATAGAAGTTTATGAATTGCATTGATTATTTTCAAGGAAGTACCTTCGGGTTTGTTGATTTTCTCTTTTGTCTTCCTGTTTTCATTTTAATTGATTTATCCTGTGATTTTATTATTACTTTTCTTCTTGCTTTAGGATTAGATTTTTTCTTAAGGGGGAAGCAACCAGTTTCTGACCATTAAGTATGATGTTGCCTGTAGGTTTTTTGTAGATATTCTTTATCAAGCTGAGGAAGTTCCTCTCTTTTCCTAGTTTACTGAGATTTAAAAAAAATTTATCATGAGTGAGTGTTGTATGTTGTCAAATGCTTTTTGTGCATCGACTGAAATGATCATATGATTTTTCTGCTTTAGTCTTTTGACGTGGTTGATTACATTGGTTGATTTTCAGTGTTGAACCAGACTTGCACAGCTGGAATAAATCCTACATGGTCGTGGTTTATAATTCTTTTTGTACATTGCTGTATTTGAATTGCCTTTATTTTTTTGAAGATTTTTGCATTATGTTCCTGTGAGATACTCATCTATAGTTTTCCTTTCTTGTAATATCTATATCTGGTTTCGGTATTAGGGTAATGTGGGCCTTGAGTTAGGAAGTATACACTCTGCTTCTATTTTGTGAAAGAGATTGTGGAGAATTGGTGTCACATCTTAAATATTTGGTCAAATTCACCAGTAAAAACTTTTAGGCTTGGTGCTTTTTGTGTGTGGGGGGGGGGGGAGGTTTAATCAATGGGTATCCAATGATCAATAAAAATATATTTATTAAATTTGTTTAATAAATATAAGGCTAATTTGTTTAATAAATATAAGGCTATTCAGATTATTTTTTTCTCTTTGTGTGAGTTTTGGTATTTCTTTCAAGGAATTGTTCCATATCATCTAAATTATGAAATTCTTTGCAGGGAGTTCAAAGGATTCCTGAATTATCTTTTTAATGTCCAAGGGATCAGTTTAGTCTGATCTTTGTTTAGTCTGACTAGAAGTGTATAAATTGCATTGATATTTTCAAAGAACTACCTTTGGGTTTTATTGATTTTCTCTTTGGTTTTCCTGTTTTCATTTTTATTGATTTATCCCGTAAGTTTACTATTACTTTTTTTCTGCTTGCTTTAGGATTAAAATTTTTTTTTCTCTAGTTTCTTAAGGTAGAATCTTAGATTATTGATTTTAGTTCTTTCCTCTTTTCTAATATATGCATTTAATGTGATAAATTTCCCTTTCAGCACTGCTTTTGCTGCACCCCACTAATTTTGATAATCTGTATTTTCATTTTTCTTTAGTTCAAAATGTTTTAAAGTTTCCTTTAGACTTCTTCTTGGACCTATGTGTTATTAAGAAGTTGTTTACTTACATGTATTTGGGAGATTTTCCAGCTCTCTTTCTGTTATTGATTTCTAGTTTAATTTCACTGTGTCTGAGACATACTTTGTATGATTTCAATGCTTTTAAATTTGTTAGTGTATTTTCTATGGCCCAGAATGTAGTCTATTTTGTGCACTTAAGAATGTGCATTTTGCTATTGCTGGAGTTTTCTACAAATGTCAATTCGAACAAGTTGATCGATAACATTGTTCAGATCTACTATATCCTTACTGATTTTCTGCTAACTTGATCAATTACTGAAAAGGGGGTCATGAAGTCTCCAACTTTGAGTGGATTTATGTACTTTCCCTTTTGGTTTTAACAATTTTTTGCTCTGTGTATTTCGATGCTCTGTTTTTAAGTACATAAATATTTAGGATTGTTGTCTTAAAGGACTAACCTCTTCATCACTATGTAATGCCCCTCTTTATCCGTGACAATTTTACTTGTTTCAAATCTTCTTTGATTAAAATGAATACAGCTACTCAAGTTTTCTTTTTGATTAGGTTTATCATTCTCCATCTTTTCATTTTTAACCCATCCAAGTATTTATGTTTAAGGTGGGTTTCTTATCGATCGTATATAATTGGGTTCTTTTCCTTTATCCACCTTGACAATATCTTTTAGTTATTTTATTTACATGACTCTCATTAGAAGTGATTATTGATATAGTTGGATTGTCTACCATGTTTGTAATTGTTTGCTATTTGTGGCATTTGTTCTTCCCCCACCCTTTTTTTCTGCCTTCTCTCATTTTGAGCATTTTATAAGATTCCATTTTATCTCTTAGCATATTACTCACATTTTTCTTTAAAAACCAGGAGTTGCCTTCAAATTTGCAACATACATTTTTAACTAATTTAAGTCCATCTTAAAATAACACTGTGCTGCTTCCTGTGTAGTGTTGGTGCTTATAACAGTGTATCCCCAATTCCTCCCTCCCATCTCTTATGACATTGTTGTTATTCATATATTTACATGCTATAATCACCCAATACAATTTTACTATTACTACTTTAAACAGTTATATTTTAGATCAATTAAGAATGAAGATACAGTGTATGTGTGTGAAAAAAAAAAAAGAATAAAAATAAAATATTTTATTTTCCTTTCATTTATTCCTTCTCTAATGCTCTTCTTTTCTTCATGTAGATCTGAGTTTCTGACCTGTATCAATTTTCTTCTTCCTGAAAAGACCTTCTTACTTTCTTACCTTCTTTTGATTTTTCTTGCAGGGCAGGTCTTCTGGTGATGTAAATTCCCTAAGTTTTTGTCTGTCTGAGAAAGTATTTTTCCTTCACTTTTTTTTTTTTTTTAAGTTTATTCATTTATGGCTGTGTTGGGTCTTCGTTTCTGTGCGAGGGCTTTCTCTAGTTGTGGCAAGCGGGGGCCACTCTTCATCACGGTGCACGGGCCTCTCATTATCACAGCCTCTCTTGTTGCAGAGCACAGGCTCCAGACGCGCAGGCTCAGTAATTGTGGCTCACGGGCCCAGTCGCTCCGCAGCATGTGGGATCTTCCCAGACCAGGGCTCGAACCCGTGTCTCCTGCGTTGGCAGGCAGATTCTCAACCACTGCGCCACCAGGGAAGCCCTTTCCTTCACTTTTGAAGGACAACTTCACTGCATACAACATTTTAGGTTGATGCAATTTTTCTTTTCTTTCTTTCAATACTTTAAATATTTCACTCCACTATCTTCTTTATTACAGTTTCTGACAAAAAGACCACTGTAATTCTTAACCTTGTTTCTCCTGAGGTAGGGTGTTTTTTATTCCTCCTCTGGTTTCTTTCACAATTTTCTCTTTCTCGTTTTTTTTTAGCAGTTTGAATATGATATTCATAGTTTTAGATATTTTTGAATTTATTGTTCTTGGTATTCTCTGAGCTTTCTGGATCTGTGATTTGTTGTCATTAATTTTGGAAAGCTCTCAGCCAATATTAACTTCAAATATTTCTTCTGCTCCATTCTCTCTTCTCTTCATATTCCAATTATGCATATATTACACATTTTGAATTTGTCCCATATATCTTCAATATAGTTCTGGGTTTTTTTTTTTATCCTTCTTGTTTCTCTTCAATATCAGCTTGGGAATTTCTCATGACATATCTTCAAGCTTACGTATTCTTTCTTGTGCTTTGTCCAGTCCACAGGTGAGCCTATCAAGACATTTTTTAAATTTCTGTTATAGTGTTTTTAATTTCTAGCATTTCCTTTTGATTCTTTCTTAGAGATTCCATCTCTCTGCTTATATTACTCGTTTGTTTTTCTGCATTGCCTACCTTTTCCTTTAGAACCCTAAACACATTAATCAAACTCATGTTAAGTTCCCTAATAATTCCAAATTGATGGCATATCTGAGTCTTATTCTAATACTTGCTTTGTCTCTTCATACAGTGTTTTTCCCTGCCTTTTAGCATGCTTTGTAATTTTTTTGGCAATGGGGTATGATGTATTAGATAATAGGAACTAAGGTAAACAGATCTGTAGTGTGAGGTTTTATGTTATTCTGGCTAGCAGTTGCACTATGTGTAATGTTTGCTGTAGCTGTAGTTTCCTGAGGCTTCCAATTCCTCTAACGTCCTTGTTTTTGTCTCCTTGTCTTTGGATTTCTCAAAAACTCTTTCTTGAATAGTCTGTACCTTGAAGCTCTTTCAACTGTAATTCACTCTTGTTATACTGGAGCCCTGTTGGTATGGTAGTAATGTGTGGGAGAAGGGAAGGTTATGTAATTTTGTGATTAAATCTCAGTTTTTCAGTGGCTCTGTATCTTGGGGCTGTAATTTTTAAGCATCTCTACCTGTTCCCCTCAGGTGAGACAGGAAGGCGAGAGGGGGCTAGAATGGGAGAAACGCCCTTCCCTCACCTGAGATAAGGCATTGGGAAACTCTTTTCTCCTGGAGAGTTGGTCTTTGTTACAGAGAAACTTCTGGGTGTATTTCAGTATAGTTACTCTTCCCCTCCTTTTGCCAGAGTTACTGAGGGAATTTTTCTTGCCTCCTCCATATGAGAATTTGGTAGTATCCCTGGAGGTAAAACCCCCCAAAGTGTGGCGGTCCCTCTGAGGCTCTAGCCCCAAGGAGGCTGTCACTCTTCACCTAGACCTCACTCAACCTCCAGGAATTAACAAAAATTACTATTTAAGTGTTCCTACCAGTTTATGGTTCTAGGGACCTTTTCCCCAGGAAAGCAGAGCTCAGCTGTGACTCTCCAAATTTCAGGGTGATGGTTTGCCCTGCAACCTCAGTTCTCTGATGGGTGAAGAAAAGTCTTTAATTTTCAGTTTGTTCAATTTCTTCCTGTTTTAAGGACAGGAGTGATGAGTTCAAAGCCCTTTACATCTTTACATATGAGCTGAGACTGGAGATGTGGCGATACCTTTCCTCATTCTCTCTGATGCAAGTTTCAGGGTCTGGTTCCTCTGCGTCATGGAATCAGGCAGCTCAGTTTTCAAATATCGTTCACATCTCAGCACATCCCATCTACCTGTCTAATCTGAGAACTCCCCCTTCAGCAATTGAATATACTTTCCTTATTGGGTCATTATGATGTGATTTATGACATGAATGTAATTGTCAGGATTACTGTGGGTAATTAAAACATGAAGTGAATGCTGCCAGAGGCTTCAGTCACTCTCAGTGCCCTCATTAAAAATCAAGAGCTGACCAAATTATAAACAGACTGGTTTGCAGAAGTTCCCAGCAAAATCTAATTATGAAGCTTATCCTTATTCTATCTGAACTCACTCCATTAGTCATGCAAATTCTGAAAATGATTAAGTTATTTTATGTGCTGGAATTCTGGAATTAATAATAAAGAGGTGAGTTGCAGTAATTAGACATTACTATGAAACTTTATTATGTCAGGTCGCTCTGGGTCATACTGCACCTCTTCCTGACCCTGCACCCAACAACATAATACGTATACACACACACACACACACACTCACACCTATAAGGTGGTTTAATGAATGACTTAATGGTTTTAGCTTATTTATGATAACGTTTTAAATGACAGCTAAAACCAGGAGGAGAAGGATTTGCAAATGCCGCATGAGTATTATCTTGGAATTGGTTAGAGAAAGAGATTTGGTGATTATCATCAGGGGAATCCTTTCTCTCCAGACAAGGCAAAGCACCACAAGGAGAAATCATTTACTATGAGGATGTTTCAAGCTATGGCAGCTGGAACAGGAGCAAGTGATAACTTAGATCTTGAAGGAGCTTTAGATGATCATGTCTCATCTCATCTAATTTTACAGATAGAGGACTCAGCCTAGAGAAATTATGTGGCTGCCAGTGAATAAGAGAGCTAGGCTCCATAGACTGGTGGGGAAACTGGAGCGCATCAGGGTTTTCTCAGCATGGGACTGGGTGAGAGAACATGGAAGGCAGGTCCACACTTAGTTTGCAGAGAACAGAAAAGGTAAGTCACTGACTGTTTAGCTTGGAGAATCACAGCCTCATCTGAGATAAGAGAGCACTATATGGAAACAGAGATATGATGCCTATCCAAAAGAGGTTAAGAACCTTGATTCAGTACATCTCTGGGGAAGCAAAAGTAAATAAAATTTAAAAGATAAGGGGAGGATATAAAAAGCGGGGGGAGGGAGAGAGGAAGAAAGAGACAAAAAGAAAAGCATACTTTATAGATGGATGTAAGATTCACGAGTTACACATTTATGTATCAGTTAGATTACGGAGGTTCAGCACTGCCAATTTGGTTGGGTTGATGATGGGACTTATGCAGATGTTCCTTTGTGGGGAGCAACGGGGAAAACAGAGGGTAGGGGAGAGAAATGTGTAGTTCTTAACAGGGATACAGAAATTCAACTCTGCAGAAAACTTTCTTTGCTGCTGGACAGAGAGACCTGAAATGAAAGACAGCAAAGCTGTGAACTTTGCCCAGAATGAAGCAGTCCTCAGCCCTGCCCGCTTCAGTTGTGACTGGGTGTACCCAGCTGGCATCCTCATGCAAATGTGACAAATCAAGAAACAGAAACTCGTATGGAAGGTCCTTGGGAAGGTGACATAGAAGAAGAGGAGAAGGGGGACAAAGGAGTGTGAGGTTCAGCTTGAGAGAACAGGTCTGGTCTTGGGAAGCAGCTGCTGAAGCTCAGCTTATTTGTCTACAAATCCCTCCTAGTAAGGTAACAATTTTAAGAGATGGTGGAGGGAGGCTTTGACATTAAGGGATCTGGGGATGAGGAGATGAGTAAGAGAGTGATAAATTCAAGAAAATGGAGAGCTTTATAGGAGGGAAGGCAAGAGTCTGGTTGCAACGTGGTGATTAAAATACCCACCTTTGACAGATGTAGGAGCCGGTAAACTTTAAAGCGCGCGTGCGTGCGTGTGTGTGTGTGTGTGTGTGTGTGTGTGTGGTCTGCTCTGACTTTTCGCAGCAATGCCATGAGGTGAGCAGGAAAAATATCTTATCCACAGTTTAGGATGGTGCAAAGTTAAGCGACTCAAAGTCGCAAGATGGTAAGCGGTGAGTCTGGGTTCCAGTCACTCAGACTCCGTGTCTAGTGTGTGTTCCTCTACAACACTGCTGGTACTTTACAGAACTGCTCAGAATGGATATAGTGGAGAGCAGGAAGGTCAGTGAAGAAAATCACACGTGCTTCCTCTTAAAAAGGTGGTGGTTTTTTTTTTGTTTTGTTTTTTGTTTTTTTTAAAAATTAATTTATTTATTTATTTTTGGCTGTGTTGGGTCTTCGTTTCTGCGTGAGGGCTTTCTCTAGTTGTGGCGAGCGGGGGCCACTCTTCATCGCGGTGCGCGGGTCTCTCACTATCGCGGCCTCTCTTGTTGTGGAGCACAGGCTCCAGACGCGCAGGCTCAGTAGTTGTGGCTCACAGGCCTAGTCGCTCCGCGGCACGTGGGATCCTCCCAGACCAGGGCTCGAACCCGTGTTCCCTGCATTGGCAGACAGATTCTTAACCACTGCGCCACCAGGGAAGCCCAGGTGGTGGGTTTTTTAGTGGGTTCGTTCTCTCGCCTTCTCCAATGGTGGCGGAGCCTCAGGACTCTGAAGGGGGCTTGTGTGACAATTAGGCAGCTGCCTGACCCATCATCATCATCGGAGGAGGGGAGCTACAGACTCCCCAGGATGTGCCTAGCCTCAAAGTGCACGAGGCCTTGGAGACCTCTGTTCCTGCCTCCATGAGGGCCTGGAAAGCCCAGGGGCTCCTTGGATTCCCTTTATATCGATTCCAAGGGCCCTGCCAGACAATTCAGATTGCACAGAATCCTTTGTGCACACCCCCCCAGGATGCTTGCACATTCGTCACTCACTCAAAACATATTAAATCCTTTCAATGTGTCTCTCTTTTTGTTCTCCTGGGATTTTTTGAGGTTTTCTTTTTTTTTTTTCTAATTTCTCAGTTTTTTAGGAAGCAAATATGATACATTCACCTCCAAATGTGGAGATGTCTCAGCGAGAGGCACTCTGAGAAAATGCCTTTGAAAACGGCATTTGTTGGCTCACTGGAGCCAGACGCAGCCACCTCAGCTCTTGCCTGAAACCCAAACAGGGTGACTGCCAGTCAGGGGTTCCAACCAGCTGGAGGAATTGGCCTAAACCATCTGACAAAAGGGATCCCTTTTCCTCAACAGCAGCTTCTCCATCTCTCTCTCTCTCTCCTTTTTTTTTGCTCGAGAATGCACAGTTTTGCATTTGCCCTTCATACAAATAACTGGAGGGTGGGAATTATTCAGAAAGCTCGTGTTCGACACCCCATCTGTTCATTCCTGACAGCAATATATAATATAAGGCTATAAAAACTTGAAAAATAATGCAACATAAAAAGGGATTGACTCAGCTCCAAGAGGCCATAAATGGTAACAAATACCACTGGATGATTTATTTCATGCTGTAATCTTTACAGTAAGTCATCTTTCAGACATTTCCTTGTGACAGGTTTTAATAATATTAATGCCCAGAGCAATCCAAATCATCGCCAATAGACGTATTTATCAAGCTGTCAATCCGAGTAAATGAAATTCTATAGGCAATAATGTAACATGTTTAAAAGAAGCTAATAAAACAAGTCAGCAGAGAAATATTACTTCAAAGTATTCTCTCCCTCTAATCCAGTCCTGTATGTTATACAGCCAAAATGCAAATCTTTCCATACTTGATTTATTGCTCCAAAAATACCAATGACCTTTTCCCAAGCTTCTGTATATTCGCTCTGACACACTCATAAAGCCTGCAGTGCAGTGCATCCTGCCAGAGCTCTGAACTCCGGAGTGCTTAGCATTTATTGTTTTGTTTGTCTTGCTTCTACGCAGGTACTTGATTGGCAGCTGCAGTGAATAACATCTAAGTTTCCAAGGCTTATTAAAATGTAACAGCTATCTGAGCCATAAACCAAGCTTTACGACACCCACTCTAGGAGGGCCTTCAAGAATACCTAAGAAAGTGACTTCATGGTTTACCAGTGGCCACGTAAATTTTATGTGAGGGAAAGCCAACCTGTCTTTTCCTTCCATCGGGTGTGCTTTGTGCTAATTACTTCTCATTCATGCAGGTCACACTATGCCAGCTGTTAAAGCATTTGGCATTTCAAACACAGCTCCAGATCTGCTTCCTGCAGGAAGCCCTCCTTATTAATTTCACTAATTTTCTGATCTCTAGCACAGTGCCTGACCCACCCCTCAACCCAACTTTCTAATGAATGAATCTGTGAAAGCACAACGCACACCCAAGGGGCTCACCAGACATTAGATGGAAATATGCATTGCATTGATTTATTCGATTCATTCTACAGTTAACTGACGCCTCGTTTTTTTCTGGCTTCTCACACACATGCTCCTTGAGGACAGATTTAGTGTTTAATGGGCACCATGAGTGTTTCCTATACCACTGGGTACCCTGTAGGTTTATGACACACATGCACACACACACACATATATACACATATATGAATGATATACACATATGTATCATGTATCTATGCGTACAAATGTATATGCATCATGTATATCATACATATATATACACATACACATATATATATTGTAATTGACATGATATTGTTTAAATGTATTTATTTATTATGATTATGGTCTTATGTTTATTTGGAGTAAATCCTTCAAGGTGTCTATGAGACACAAACATGAGAAGGGAAGCATGTTCTAGGTATACGCACAGGCCCAACACAGGAAAAGAAGTATGATGTGTATTTTCAGAAGTGAAAGAATATAATATTGTTCAAATTCAGAGGACTTTTGTGAGAGGCAGGGGCCATACCATGAAGGGCATTGTTAAAGATTTTGAGCTCATTCCTAAAGACACTGAAAACCCACTGAGGAGAAGCAAAATTGTCATATTTTCATTTTTCATACGTCATTCTATGTATGATACAGGAATAGAAAAGAAGGCACAAGAGGAGATGTGGGGAGACCAGGTCAAAGGCCATTTCAGTAGTGGCCTAAGAAGGAAAGACGGCAGCTTGGCCTGGGATTAGAATTAGAGATGGAAAGGGTATAGAGATGCAAGATTCTTTTAGAGGTAAAACAGAGAAAACAATGAGACTTGGTGGAATTTAGGTGAGAAACCCGTCTCACAGCATCCACACTTGACTCTTCAACCCCTACCAGGACTGCCAGCCCAGGTGTTGGCTGATGATAAACCCGGCTAGGTTCACTGTTTGTTTTGCCTTTGTGTTTGCCTACCTCACCGTGTGTTTCTGAGTGCAGTTAATAGAGGCAGGCTAGAAAGCAGGTATTTGGGGAAAGTTTTCATTTTATAATTTTTTTCCCTAATTTGGCACAGGGATATCGTTCCAGAATCTGGTTACTTTTCCTACATCTCTATTTCTTCTCTTGCCTCCTCTTCCTTTCAACATTAGCACTCCCGTCACTGTACATCCCTTACGTACACTGTGAAGCTCAGAGTGGAGACAAGCCAGCCAGGGGGGCTATTAGATCGTGGGTGTGGGTCGGGAGACGTTTCAAAGCAGCCTTCTGTCCCCAAAGTTGATATATCCACGCATATACACACCCATTCTCCTGGGAATTAGTTTCCTTCCTTCTCTACTCTTCTGCTATTTCTTGGCTTGGGAAAAAAATACACCTGGACAAATACTATGACAAGATTCAGTGGCTGAAATGGTTAAAATGAAGAAGAGCAAAGAAGGAGCCAGGCAAAGGAGGCCATGCCACAGATCTGGAGGTGGAGATGGGAATATCTGGTGAGAGAGTGGTTGATTAAGAACAATTTTCCTTTACACTCCTTCCCCCCAAGAAAGAAAAGGGTTCTAGGTGGGAAAGTGGACCTTGAAAAACCATCTGGTTGACACTCTGCTTACGTGGATTATAAAAACATGTTTCTCCTGGTCATCTGACCGAAACCTTTAACTTTGAGAGCAGATGAATGTAAGCTCATCCAGGATGGTTTCTGCCTGTTTTATTCTTTAGTATGTTCACCATTTTTTCCCTACAAATTAGCTGTTAAAAAAAAACCCCACAGAATCCGTATGGAGAGGTCAGAGCCTTGTGCCACTAGGTTCATTGATTTCCTTCCTTCCTTCCTTCCTTCCTTCCTTCCTTCCTTCCTTCCTTCCTTCCTTCCTCCCTCCCTCCCTCCCTCCCTTCCTGTCTTTTTTCCCCTTCCTTCAGAGTGTCTTCCTGGGTGAGCTTAAGGGATGCAAATGGAAATCAATTACTTTGGGTGGAGAGTGAGTCCTGAGAACTCGTCCTGGAAGACTGAGCTCATAGGACAAGCAGATACTTGACCTGGCCTTACAAATCCTTTCCAGTTGTCTTTACCTCTGAGCTGTCTCTAAGCCTCCTAATACTGGTTTCTGATACTGATCCACAACAAGGGTTTCTCAAAGGAGTAAAACAGAAGTGGGAAAAAAGGGAAACATGTCACCCATGGTCCTGGCAGCTGAATACCTACACTGTGGGCTAAAGCTAAAACCAGGGATATTTAGAAAGGTCCAAGAATATTCAGATTTATGCCCAAGCAGTGTAAAAGACAGGCACCAGGCTTGGCTGATTGCAATATCTAACGGAATATTTCAGTTCAGAAGCAAATCTAGCTAATTGGTATGAAAATGTTTTTTTATGAAATATTTTAAGGACTGAAATATTAATATGTCCTTTACTTGTAACAAAATGCAAGCATAAAGGTATTAATTATAATGATCACATCAATACATAAATATAAACTGAGAGCGTTTTATTTATTAATGTTGGAAGACCATTTGCACTGCTTTCCGTTACTGAGCCTTACCAATGGATTAAGGGGCTAGTTTGAATTAAAGTCTGTTGTTTGCCTCTCCTCATTTCAATCTCTCCTAGATCTTCTTGTAAACATGTACATCTGCAATGTATGTGTGTACAGGAGTGTATAAAGTATAAATGTGTAAAGTGAACCATATACAGATATAGGCACAGATATATGTGATTTACTTTACCGATTGATTCTTATACAGCAACACCAGAAACTTCCCCCAAAGACTAATTTAACTGCAATATATGCGTTAGCAATTCTAAAAGATATGTATTAAAAATTTCTTCCATTATCTAAACTGAACATTTTAGGAGAAGTTTGAGTCTGAAAATGGCATTTCTTCTCACACTTATAAATTGCTTTATGATTTTTTTTTAAACTAGCTTTTCCCCACTGGCACCTTAAACACGGATGAGCTATAATAATAGCTACATTTTATGATTAGAAAGCAGGGAGGCAGCAAGCCGTCTGGATTAAAATTGGAACTGGGGTTAGAATCACAGCCTCGGGAAGAGGGGCATAGCCTCGCCTGACCCACGGAGGCTCCAGCGGCAGAGAAAGCCCCCCAGCGAAGGCCAGTGGTGACACCCGTGCCATCTTGTCTGAAGACAGAGCTGTGTTCCCAACACAACACTGGGAGTAGAAGAAACTCCAGGTTTTAAAATGAAAAAAAAAGGGGGGGGGATTATTTCTTGTCTTTACATAAGGATTCTCCATCAAGTTACATAAAATAACTATTCATTTAGAGCAATAAACAGAATAATAGTAAGAAAAAATATGTGACGTCTGCATGTTTTAAGGAACATGACTATTGCTTAAAGAGAGACGGGCTCATAAATAAAAAAGAATGGTGACGACTCGGCTTTTCCTGGGGCTCTGAGGGGAACAGAGTAGGTTTCCAGGGAGCCAGGTTATTTAGTTCACTTTTTAGCACTATCTGCAGCAATATTTCAGAGCAAAATAAGGGAAATACCTGTTCCTTTTCATTTAGCAGCCGCAAAGATTACAGGGAAAAAAAATAAATAAGAAATATGTAATCCCCGTGGTGTAATCCCAGGGTATGGAAACTCACTTCTCTTAAATACCTCCCTCTGGCGTAATTGACTTTTCATGTGCATTTTAATTATGATATTTTAGCAGGTTGCAAGAGAATTTTTTTTCTTCTGCTGTTGTTGTAAATTATGGTTTGGAAAAAAAAAGTGTTATAAATCTAATTACATTTTCACTTATATTAACAAGTCAGCACAATCTTCCAGCATGTTTACCAAGCAATTCCAATATTTACAGCTGACCTAATTGGTTGTGGGGTAGAAGCAATGAACAATATTTTATTGTCCTGATAGCTGTGCATGTGCTGAAGACAGCTGCTAAGGTGTAAAGCTACCCGGTGACCCTGAAGTTTTGCCTGCCCTGTGTTTGTCTTCATCAACCAGCTGTAAAACAGGATAGAAAGCAGGAGGGAAAGAGAAAGGGTTTCTGGGGTGGGGAGGGAAGGAGTTTGTTAAAGATGTCTTCTCTGAATCCTCTTTTGGCAAGAAAGATTTTTCCAGTTATTTGGGGGCTGTTATAGACTCAAAAGTTAACTTGTTCTTGGCAAGTTTGTATAAAAAGTTATAAATAACTGCATGAAAGCCAGTCATATCTTAGGTCAACATCCCTGATTTTGATGCTAAGTTGAGGCCAATCTTGGTCCTGTCCTTGAATTTCACTGTCAAAGCCCATGTAGTCTTCAGAACCCCAGCATGGGTCTAACACAGGCTGGAAATTCTTATATTCTCACGTCCTTAGAGAACAGGCTAAAAACAAAGAATGCTCCTACCAGGCAAAGACCATATTGCTTCATGGGGAGACAGGAACTGGGTCTACCTCTCACGTTACTCACGGTGAGTTCTGCTGCAGCTTTACCACCCCTCAGATTTAAATGAAGATCACTTTTATCTCTAAGGCCTCTGTCTTTCCTACTAATGCTATTGGTGTTAACACAAATGTAGAATGCCAGTACAATTTTAGCAGAGAGCTGCTTTGAAGTGAGTCTCCAGACCATGGGTTCAATTACTGTGTGGGCCAATCTTGTCTTCTGGGTCATGATAATGATAATGATAATAAATGTTAATTTATTGAGCGCTTACTCTCTGCTAGGAACTCTGCCAAGAGTCTAACATTCAGTCTTCTCATCAGCCCTGTGAGATTGGTACCACCTGTTTTACAGATGGAAGAGCCAAGCCCCAGAGCAGTGAGTGACTGGGTCACCATCACACAGCATGGAAGTCACCGAGCTGAGATAGGACCCTGGCCTGTCCATCTCTGGAGTCCCCACCGTAGCCTTGGCAGTGGGTGGCCTCCTTCTTTATCACTCTTGCCTCAACCTAAAAACTGAGACAGCACTGCACACAATAAACTTTGAGGTGTGGTTTTAGATGCACCCAGGATGCCCTTACCAAACGTTGCCTAGAATAACACCTCCCCTTCGGAAATCTCCCACATAGGACTCTGTCCCTTAGCTGAAGTCCTTGATCCTCATGAAAGTAGAACTACCCCTGGAAGGATTAATATTGTAAACTTCTGTTTTCGCAAGTGATGGTTCAAATAGTAGATGTTGACGGGGATGGGAAGTAGCTGGAAATTTTAAGTCCTGAGTAGAGGTGACGGTGGGCGTCAAACAGAGGGCACAGAATGCAGAATGAAAAGTCTGTGGCAACTGCCTAAGTCACATTTACTTTTTCCCTAGGCATGTCCTTAGTCCCTGAATAGAGTTTTACTTAGAAACAGTGACTAAGCCTCCCATAATCTTCACCTTTGTCTTGTTGAGTTAGTTGGTCTTTTATATATGACCCTAAACAGACAAGGTCTCATCCCTGCCTTTTAGGAGACTGTAAGTGAGAAGAATGAAAACATGTAAAAACTAACTACTTAATTCAAATAAATACATACACACAGTAAATAATCAGTTGTCCTACAGGAATGTTTATTCCTGTATTACCCGGGCTGCGTCCTCATCTTACCATCCAGCTAAACCAATGGAAATTTCTGTACCCGTAAGTCCTAGGAGAGTGTGACTTCATTTTTCTTAAGACCTATCCACATATTCACAAAGAGGTTTAAAAAGGGCTTTTGTCTCTCTTTCATTACAGCCTTCTAAGCTAGTCAAACAGACAGGGCGAGGAAGACAAGAGTAATGAAAGGAATATGTTGAATTGTCCATGGTATTACTCTGACACTTTTATGAAGCCTAAAGCTATTTTGTCTTCTATTTTTAAGTAATGAGAATAAAATATTGTTTTTTAATATAAAGAACTCATTTATTCAATACATATCTGATGAATTATTCCTATACAGGCAGACCTCAGGGATATTGCCGGTTCATTTCTAGGCGACCACAATAAAATGAATATTGCAGTAAAGCAAGCCACACTAATTTTTTGGTTTTCCAGCACATGTAAAAGTTACGTTTACACTGCACTGTAGTCTATTAAGTGTGCAATAGCATTATGTCTAAAAAATGTACATCCCTTGATTAAAAATATTTCGTTGATAAAAAAATTCCAACCATCACCTGAAACTTCAGTGAGTTGTAATCTTTTTGCTGCTAAAGGGTCCTGCCTCGATGGTGGTGGCGGCTGACTGATCGGGGTGATGGTTGCTGAAGGCTGGGTGGCTGTGGCAGTTTCCTAAAAGGAGACAGCACTGACGTCTGCCACATCGGCTTCCCTGTAGCACGCAAAGCTGCTTGTTAGCGTTTTACCCACGGCAGAACTTCTTTCAAAACTGGAGTCAGTCCTCTCAAACCCTGCTGCTACTTTACCAACTAAGTTTATTTAACATTCTAGATCCTTTGTGGTCATTTCAGCCATCTTCACAGCATCTTAACCGGGAGTAGATTCCATCTCAAGAAACCACTTTCTTTGCTCATCCATGAGAAGCAACTCCTCATCCATACAAGTTTATCGTGAGATTGCAGCAATTCAGTACCATCTTCAGGATCCACTTCTAATTCTAGTTCTCTTGCTATTTCCATCACATCTGAAGTTACTTCTTCCACTGCAGTCTTGAATCTCTCAAAGTCATCCATGAGGGCTGGAATCAACTTCTTCCAAACTCCTCTTCATATTGATATTGTAACCTCTTCCCATGAATCATGAATGTTCTTAATGGCATTAAGAATAGTGAATTCTTTCCAGGAGGCTTTCAATTTATTTTGCCCAGATCCATCACAGGAATCACCATGTATGGCAGCTATAGCATTACAAAATGTATTTCCTAAATAATAAGACTTGAAAGTCAAAATTACTCCTTGATCCATGGGCTGCAGAATGGACGTTGTGTCAGCAGGCATGAAGACAACATTAATCTTGTCCATCTTCATCAGAGCTCTTGGGTGACCAGGTGCATTATCAATTAGCAGAAATATTTTGAAAGAATAATTTACTAAGAAGTAGGTCTTAAGAGCGGGCTTACAATATTCAGTAAACCATGTTGTAAAGAGATGTGCTGTCGCCCAAGCTTTGTTGTTTTCATTTATAGAGCACAGGCAGGGTAGATTTAGCATAATTTTTAAAGGTCCTAGAATTTTCAGAATGATAAATGAGCGCTGGCCTCAATTTAGAGTTACCAGCTGCGTTAGCCCCTAACAAGAGAGTCAGCCTGTCCTTTGACGTTTTGAAGCCAGGCATTGACTTCTCCTCTCTGGCTATCAAAATCCTAGGGCATCTTCTTCCGTTACAAGGCTGTTTCATCCACACTGAAAATCTGTTCTATAGTGCAGTCACCTGCATGAATTATCTTAGCTAGATTTTCTGGAAACTTCCTGCAATTTTACATCAGCACTTGCTGCTTCACCTTGCACTTTGATGTTGTGGAGATGGCTGCTTTTCTTAAACCTCATGAACTAACCTCTGCTGGCTTCAAACTTCTTCTGCAGCTTCCTCACCTGTCCCAGCCTTCACAGAATGGGAGAGGGTTCTGGATTAGGCTTTAAAGGAATGTTGTGGCTGGTTTGATTTTCTATCCAGACCACTGAAACTTTCTCCATATCAGCAATAAGACTGTTTCACTTTCTTATCGTTCGTGTGTTCACCGGGGCACCGCTTTTAATTTTTTTCAAGAACTTTTCCTTCACATCCACAACTTGACTGTTTGGCACATGAGGCGTAGCTTTTGACCTGTCTCTGCTTTCGACATGATTTCCTCACTAAGCTTAATCGTTTCCGGGTTTTGATTTAAAGTGAGAGATGTCGACTCTTCCTGTCACTTGAACACTTAAGAGGCCACTGCAGGGTTATTAATTGGCCTAATTTCAATATTGCTGTATCTCAGGGAAGAAGGAGGCCCGAGGAGAGGGAGGGAGATGGGGGAACAGCTGGTCGGTGGAGCAGTCGGAACACACACAACATTTATCAATTAAGTTCATAGTCTTAAATGGGTGAGGTTCATGGTGCCCCAAAACAATTACAATAGCAACGTCAAAGACCACTGATCACAGATCACCATAACAAATATAATCATGAAGAGTTTGAAATATTACAAGAATTATCAAAATGACACAGATACAAAAAGTGAACAAATGCTGTTGGAAGAATGGCACCAACAGACTTGCTTTGATGTGGGGTGGCCACAGACCTTCAATTTGTAGAAAATGCAGTATCTGCAAAGCGCAGTTAAACAAGGTATGCCTATCTATATGGTACTTTGCTAGAGTCATGGCACACCGCTTCTCAAGAAATCTGATTTCTGCCTATAGGTACAGGACAAGAACTAGAAGGGCGGTATTTAGAGGATATAAAAGAAAGCATCTACTAATTCTTTCCTTATTCTTATTCTTTTATTCTTCTATTCCCTGGTACCCTAACTCTTTCATCTGTCTTTGGAACTCAGGCTCGTGGTACTTAAAAATAGCACTTCTAGATGTGTCTGTGTCTATCTTTATACCTATCCCCGTATCTATACCTATAATTGAACATAGATACATTTGCCTTACTGTTTTCTTTGAACTGTTAATTGAGACTTGATGAAGATGCTAACTAAACTTCATGGCCGAAATACACCCCTGCTAGTGATTCCTATGTATCCAAATAACACCAATTGAAATGAGGAAGGCATCTTCAGAGGTTCTGAAATGTAAGGTAGGAAACCATAGGATTGGGAACATAAGTGCTACCTGGACTCTTGGAGAAAGGTAACTTGGGGAGATGAAATACTGGCTATACGGCATTAAGTAAACATGGACTCTAGAACATGATTTGAAATCCTACAGTAAGAGAATACTCAATAAGCATGCATGAAGGAAAAAAATCAAAGACTGCTTCTGACTTACTGGTCGTGGGCCATACTGTACTCAAACAGAAAAGCCTATGCTTGTCTAGAGGAAAAGTTATTTTAAAAGCTTAATATGGCAGAAAGGGGAAAAAAATGTACCTGCTCAGATCATCTCATTTGATTAGTTTCTGCAGAAAGCTCAGATAGGATGTGGAGAGAGAAGAACCATGTATGGTGATTCGTATCCAAGCTTCTCCCCCTGGAAAGACCCTGGAAGCTGGTCCTCAGTAGGAGTTCAGGCATCACTGAGGTTAAAAGATGGTGTTTCTCTTGCCTGGATCATCTGGGGCAAAGAATTCAATAAATGTGAAGAGCTGAGAATAGAAAGAGAAGAAGGGCTCAGCTTCCTTCCCTAACATCAGTCTGTGTGTGTGTGTGTGTGTGTGTGTGTGTAAGGGGCACAGTACTCGAAAGTGAGAACTTGTAGGAACAGATGTCCCAGGAGCCATGCCTGGCAGAGGATGCCCTGGCAGTCCTTCTGATGGACTGTAATTTGCTCAGAAACTGAAGACTGCCGTGGGATCAGCTGGAAGACGCTGGGAAAGAGCTAAGGAAGGAGCTGGAACCGCCATGGAAAGAGTGTTCTGGAGGGGAAATGGCAAGCAACAGACAGACAAAGTGAGTGTGCCAGTGGAAAGTACCACATTAGGTATCTTCACTGAAAACCCTGTTGATCTGCTCCATTGAGCTGACACTCCGTGGATGGGGGGCTGTAGACAGTGCATGAAATTTTGGAAGGTCTTAAACTTCAAGCCCTCTCCCCTTGAATGAGAAACAAATTGGCTGCAGAAGCATGGGAATCTACGAGCCAGGGATATGATGGCAGAGGTGGTGGGCGGGGCACAGAGACACAACCAGGGAACCCTTTTTCACTTGCTCAATTTTTACTAGATAAGAATTTAATCTGTTTTATCTCATTCAATCCTCACAAATAACAGTTCAATTATTTCGGTTCTAATGTTATCTCTGTTTTGAAGATGAGGAAATCAAAGCCTAAAGGCTAAGGAAGGTGGTGATCTAGGGCTCATGCCTGCTGTGGGGCAATGCTCATGGCCGGTACTGATGGGCCACTTGCCTTTTAAAGAGCTAAGGTTGGGCTGGACATCAGGAAAGAGAGAACAAAATACTATGCATGGTCTCTGGTATCTCTAAAAGGACACGGGGCAGTATGAAGACAAAGCTGATGCTATAAATGCAATCTTAGTCACAGGTTTCACAGAGACAAAGTGGGAAGGGAAACTGTGTGGAAGCTTATTTAGGCTTCAGTAGAGTCTGTAAGGGTTGAATTAGGCAGACCCAGAGGGAGGGTTTCTACGGAAGGGCTGATATTCCCAAAGAAGACAAACCTTTCTATTAGAATTGGTTTCCTCTCCTGACCCAGATCTATCAGACACTACTTGGAAATTTCTGCCTCTCCTTGGTTCACTGATTAGCGATCTACCCATGTCCACTTGAGTTTGTAAACACCCACTTTTCAAAATACTGAATGACTTAGTGTGGTTGCTGTGTTACTGGCCAGTCACAACATGAGTTACTTGTATTTAAATGTTTTCTTTCTAATATCTAATCAAAACCGGCTTTCCTGAAGAAGTGGATTTTGATAGAGACAGAGAATAGTCAACAACTGTACAACAGTAAAATGGTCAGAACTTTCCTAAGCTCACCCAAAGTGGGGTGGCCACAGTAAAGAAACTGGAAGTGAGGGCAAAGGGGCTCCAAGAGGGTTTGGGAGGCATTTTTATTTATCATCACATTTTGCATAGGTGTAGGTCTAAGCTTATCACCCTGAAAAAAGTCAGAGGAAATACTCATCTTCCCCCTCTCGTATTACATGACCTCTCGATTTAAGGACGCAGAATGCTGGTGAACAGAACTAGCATTTATCTATTTGCTCAATGAATACATATTTAACCACCATCTATTAAACACAGTTTTGTGTGCTAGTCTGAGACCCAAACTGCTATTTATATGATGTTGCTTGTTGTTGCTTATTCTGTGGGAAAAGAAAGATACCAGGGATGCAATGAAATATTGGACTATAAGTTTCACCTAAGTTAGGGCTGTCTGTACTGCTTCGAGTACTAAGAATAGAAGATAGTAGTTTCTGAACTTACCAGAAAACCCACTAGTGGCCTGAAGATTACATCTTTAAAAGCACCAAGCCCACTGTCAGCAAAACTATAAATAATCGTAGGCTGGTTTTGGAGTGCATGTAATACTATTAACACATCAAAAATGGATCACAAATAGCGCCTACCACACATATTACATTTTTTCCCCAATAATGCCTACTTGTCTCTATTAAGCCATCAAGTCTATTTTACCACTCGCGATTGTCACTCAGGACATGTGTTTGCTAATTTGCTAGCTGGAATATCTTTGCCCTACAAAAAGAAAAACAACAAAAAACCCCCCAAAACCAGAAAACAAAACCCACCCTATTCTGTAGTCCCAAGTGGGAGCAGTACCTGTCATATATCCCATTAAGACTGGATTTCAAACAACTGAGCTGACCACTCCCTTGATGAAATATCACAGAAATTCACTCACAAGTAGCACTTATCTGTCAACGTGCATACGACCATCTCATCAGCAGTCTGGCTTTGATTAGTTTTTTTTAAGCTCTGTAGTTCATGAGAATCTGTCTTGCTTTTGAATTAAGAGGTGCAAGTGAATAAGCATCATCCTTACAGATGATCTGGATGGGAAACTATCACTATCTTTGACCTTCTTTAGGGGCTTTAAAGCATATTCAGGGATCCCCCAGCCATAGAGAGGGCTGATGGGTCCAGGTTACAGATGGACCAGGCCATCTGGACCAACTCTCCTTTTAGATGCCTGCTTTAGGCCATTTCCTTATTTATCATAGACAATAAAGGGATTAAAAAAAATGGGGAAAACATCAGTAAGTTAAATGATTTTGTTTGTATAGCTGTGTTAAAGAATGGTGGGAAAAGTCAGTGAAACTCAATGGTTGAAATTGCATTTAAGGATCTTCTGTGGGTTTTGATTATCCATGACTTGCTAATCCTCTCTTATCACAGAGAAGACAAGGGAAAGAATAAATGAAAGCATAAACATGGTTGGAGCATTTTATGTGTTACCACATATGTTATCTTTATAGTCTCAAAACACTTTTCAGATTGGAATCATGTTTTGCAACAACTTTGCATCAACGGAACATAACATACACGCATGTATTCACACACATGCACAATACCAACAACCAAGAACATATTCTTGAGAAATCTGAGACGTTATTTCTCACTCCATCACGCATCCACACCTCTAGTCAGGCTACTCGGTACATGGAAGGCTCCATGTTTTCCCCATGCGTTGCCCGTGTTACGTTCTCCACAGGAACTGAGATTCCCTTTCTCTTACCTTTCTCCAAATCTCACTTCCTACAGGAAACATTCTGGAACAATCCACCCAGCCCCCATTGACCTCTTCCTCTTTGATCTGCTGTCAGAATCATCAGTGTAGCACTGGAAGGGATGCTGCCTCATTTGGCCTCTGATTTAATTTATCTGAATTCATCTTGTTTACCCAACTAGGTTGCATGGGGGTGGAAACATGATTTCTGCATCTAAGGGCACACCAAGCATAGTGCCTACTTAGCACACAGAGCTACTCAATACTTAGCTCTTTACCAACCATTTTAAAAAGAAAGAAAAATCTACAAATCCCAATGCTAACCCCTAGCTGTTCTGTTGTCATTAAGAGTGAGGCAAAATTCCTGAAATTCCATAGAACCTTTCCTCCAAACAGATGTTAATCCTTTCCCTCCCTTCCCACAGATTATCCCACTCAGATTTCATAAAATCCTGGAATGGAAGGCAGGGAAGGGCAGAAAATATAATTCCTAGATTTTTGTGTTCCTCTTAGAAAGCACACACATGAAGCGGTGGCACCTTTGGTGGCTCAGATATTTGACGCCTGCCTCACCTGCTGGACAGGTACAGCAAAACCTCCGTTAACCAGACCCATCCATCCAGAATCGTCAGTTAAACAGAAGCATGATCCTTCATGCATTAAAAGAAAGAGGTGAATTATAGCAAAAACAGGATCAAGGACTTATTTCAAAATACACATCCTTGGAGGGCTCTGCGCCTACTACATATTCAGTCCAATCTCGTACATCTTCCTAGATACAATAATTGATCACTGCAATAGTAAGGAACATTTAATGCTTACTCTCAGTCAGGAATCAAGCAAAATACTTTAAATACCTCATCTCATTCAGTCATTACAAAGAACCTACAGAGTATTCATTACCATTATACTCATTTAAGATATCAAAACTGAGACACCTAGAAGTAATGCAAGCTACCCAAGATCGCACAGCTTAGGGAGGGCCAGCGTTTGCATGGAACGTTGTGGGATGCCAGAGAAGACGACACAGTACTTACCCATTGCCAATCACAATTCTCAATCATGAAAGATTTTCCTGGTATTTTATAGCTACTAAATTGAAATGCTGCCAACACATGACAGAGTTATTCACAATAAGATTTGGGGTGACAGAAGTTTTAGATCAACCCTCTATTTAAAAATTATTCAATAAACAGATCACACTCTTCACCTCCAACCCTGCATTCTGCTTAATCGGGGTTATCTTGGAGTAGAGAGATGAAGGGAAAAGAGAGTAGGGGAGGAAGAATTTGTTGGCCCTATTTTGCAGATTTAAAAACCGAAAGCAATCTCATCAACAATTTGTTGGAAATAAGGCATGGATTAATAATAGAAAAAACATGGGGGAAGAGTTGAAATTTTGCCCTCACCCACATTTCCTGAGTGCCTGGAGGGTGATCTGAAAGAAAACTGGGTGCATAACCTCTGGCTGTC
The DNA here is from genome assembly GCF_965194825.1 of Balaenoptera physalus. NCBI lineage: Eukaryota > Metazoa > Chordata > Mammalia > Artiodactyla > Balaenopteridae > Balaenoptera > Balaenoptera physalus. The sequence goes on from NC_138902.1 coordinate 15,975,025, forward strand.
GTAAGTATAAATTATTTCAGCAATGTTGTGGGAGGTATATTTGCTTAGTTCAGTCATATTGGGAGAAGTTGGGATGAATTCATGTTGGTGAGGAACAATTGTATTAGTCAGTATAGGAGCTGATAAAGCAAATATTCCTGTTTAAGTCAAATTTTTATTGCCCAGTGATTCTTAGAAAAAAAAACATAGAGGACCAGGGTTCTCTGCGTCTCTTACCTGGTGGTAAAGCTCAAGTTGCTAGCCATGCTCATATGTGTCGCTGGGTAGGAGTCCTGTGTTTTGGGACCAGAGTGTTCCCTTCCGTTGTTTCTCATCACCATGACTGTTGCCCCTGCAATGTCATAGCCATCTTGGTGAGTTGGCATAATACCCCTTCATAAGGGATTTCTGGACTGTTCCTATTGGCTGAGAGAGCTCTAGCCCCTTGACTACGGAGAGGCTGAGAACCCTCAGCTACAGACTAGTCCTAAGAGGATGGTTTGTAGAAAACTCTTTTAATTTCCTCCTACAGAGTTAGAGAGTGGGTGAAAATGATTGTGAGGATGTTAATACCATATGGTATCCTTAAAATAAGTACCTACTGAGTACTTTCTTACCCATTCTGCACCTTTCTAATCCATCATTCTTCCCATCTCATCCAGAAGTATAGCATTTGGGGAGCCTTTCGGCTGCCAGCAGTCTACAGCCACTACAGGACTCTAAGAAAAGATCACTATACAAGGCCCCTACTCCCTTCTGCAGATACTGGTCAGCCTGCAATTCATCCTCCTTGGATACTGCTTCTTTCTACTTCATTTTTCCTTCAAGGCTTCCTTTATTATTTATTTTAACTTTTGAAGAATCTTGATCTTACCTGGGATATGTCTCAAAACATTTGTGAATTTCCACATCTGGAAATAACACAAAAGCAGATAATCTTCTCATCTGCAAAATAGGAAGAAGACTAGGACCTCAAAGGGTGATTGTTGAGGATAAATGCAAGAATGTGTGAGCAACACTAAATGAGCAACACGAAGCTGCTTTGAGATGGAAAAAAGCTGACACCTGAGCCTCCTGCACCCATATGTTGACACTCCATCACGCCATTTTTATTCCAGAACAGAGATTTAACCTAGGAATCCTTTCAACGCACTTGGCTAGGAAGCCATCCTTGCTCAATAAGAATTGGCACTTGGTACTGTGATGAAAAGTAACATTCTAAAGGATGCTTTGGAAGTTAAATGCTTTTCTTTCACTATTCAAAAACCCTGCATGATCTGCTTGCCTGAACCTGATTGCCAGGTGATCAGAGATGGGAAGACTGCCTGGGAAGAAGTCATCGAGGAGATGGACAGAGTCAGAGGAGCCATCACTGCTACTCCTCTTCCTTTGCCCACCTAAGTGGAGAAAAGAGACATGACCTTTCCTCCTGTGTCAATTTCAGAATCTCTCTGTACTTAGACTACTCAGAATGGGGAGTTCCTCTGGAACAAGCCTTTAAACCCACAGCGAGCCAAGTTTTGGACAATGGCAGACAGAAAAGAGCCACAGAAACATCTTGGTATCCCTCTTCTTTTGATGTAACTCTTTCTAAGCCATTTTAATCTGCAGAAAATATCAATTGAGTCAAAACACACTTTTGGAAGAAGAGGGACATCCTTTGCATATGTGATTTGTCGGTTTAAATCAGCAGTAATTGCATCATACAGGTGTAGTAAGAGCCAAGTATGGAATAAGATTGCTCCCTATCTGTAATCCTCAGAAGCCTTCACTTACATATGGAATTTTGATGGGGCTTTCAGGTTGATTGATGTTTCCTTATTTTGTGGTTACCTTTTGCCCTGGAGGGAACGGCTTGGGAAGGGAACTTCTGAAGAAAAATCTAAGCGAGGACTAGCGTGTTACCAACTGTCAGTCTTTAAAGGCTAGTCGGCTTAGTACTCGTGATAGAAACTGAGCTGTGGAATGCAAAAGGCAACATGCCTAAACTGGCTTGGGAACAATGGAACTTTCGGGAAGTCTCTGTTTTCTCAGAGCCTCACTCTCCAGCCAACAACATTTGCCAGGTATTAAGAAAAGGTGGGAGGGGACATGTGGGTGAGGTGAGTGCTAGGTATGAACCCTGAGAAATTTTTGCTCAATAAAGCTTTGAATCTTCCCTTGTGTCCTTAATAAAATCTCTCCTGAAAACACATGAATGACCTGCATAATGTTGGAAGCGTTCATGATTATGGAAGTACGTCCATGGATACGGGGGTTGGAAGGCGCAGTCTCGTGGGGATGGGTGGAGGCTCTGGCTGTGTGCTGCTGGCTGCCCGAAGGGGAAAGAACTGGTCCACGTGATCTCTTTGGTTCCTTCAACTCTAAGTTCTATAATCCTAATGAATTTCGCAAAAAAGTCTGAAAGTGTCCTCTCTACCAGGTTGTAGAGAGGGCTGTTAAGAAAGTGCAACAATTACTGCCCTTTCTCCCAGTTTCTTTGCTGCTTCAAACATTTGGGAGAAAAACCAAAGAATAAAATAAAACTAGGAAGTAAAGTCCCCTTCTCTCAAGGCAGTAGATAAGCAATTGAAGTTCCTCTGATTTTACTCTAAGAGCATTTGATCATTTGATTTATTTATATTTTAATCTATTTAGCTACAGCTGACAGTGTCCAAGTAATTATGTTTTCATATTTTAGGCAAGGGAAAAATGATATGTATTTTTGCCTGACGCCCTAACCAGACTGTTAATGGCTTGCCATGGCTTACTATGACTTCTTCTCTATGGATATTCTAAAGAGGGTTTCCGAATAAAGCATTAGACATCAAAAAAGACATGGCATCTAAGACCTGTGGGTGACTGAAAAAAAAAAAAATTAAAGTCCTATGCACGGCCAGCATCTTGATTATCTTTCTCTTTTCTTCAAGAAGTGATTTCCTTGACAGCTACAGGCAACCATTTTCCTTTCCTGGCACACGTGATCGGATTGCACATTAAGACACGCCTCACACACGATTTCCATATGGAGAGCAATAATGCTACTCCCCTCTCTCCCTCAGGAAATCTTATCACAGCCCAAATGAGTGAAAATAACTCCTGCCTTATTTGGCTGATTCTGAATCTGCTCCAATTTACTAAGTAGCTCAATTGTTGCAAAATTTAGTATCTACCAGTCCTTGTGACACACCTAAGAAGTGATACCATGTATCCTGGATAAGAAACACTCCTCTCAGGAGCGGAAGAAGAAGCAGGACAAGAGATCAAGCCGATGCCTTCGTCTTGCAAAAGTAGGGATAACATTCATCCATCTATTTATTTTTTTATTTACGTATCTGTTCATGGTCAGAACTTCAGGAAAATTCTTAGAGCCATGAAAGATGGCACGGATTGGCATGAAGAGAGGCTAGATCCAGGGAAACCTGCCAGGACGCTATTATCATCATCGGGATGAGAAATAAAGAGGGCCACGGCCAAAGTGGAGATGGACACCAAGGACTCGAGAAAATGAAGCCGCACCACCAGCGGTGGGACTGACTACAAGAACAATGGCAACTGTCGTGAATACAGGAATGCAAGATACTGGTGTATGGTCTTTGTGGACTATTATCAGGTTGTCTTCCTTTTTGTTGGAATTGGATGGACATGTGGTCCCTGGCCCTGCTTTAGAGAAGAAGAGGCATTTAGGAACACCTCTGCTCTCTCTGCTACCTATAACCATTGGTGCAGGAGGAGAGCCAAGCTAGAGAGCTGGCAGATTCACTGCGGGGGTTAGAGCTCAACCTTCCAGGTTAGGAATGCTCATCCCTAGGGAACATTGGCTGGGCTGACTCCCTTCTTAAAGAGGTCACTTAGTCTGGGATGCTGATGAAAAAAAATGACCCAAGGCCAAACCTAAAGAAAACTATGAAGTAGAATAAATTCAGGTTGGACCTCCTATTCAAGCTATTTCTTATCATTTCTGCCCATCCCTGACCCCTTTTCACGCCCTCTTTCCAATTTCCTCTTCATAATTCCCCTCTCATTTACGCGTGACTCCATCACAAACATTAACATTTTAAGAAGGCATCTAAAGCCTTTCTCAGGGGGTGAGGATTAGGGGAATTTGGACACAACTTTCCTAAGGCCACTCTCCCGTTGCCCACTCTCCACGCCATCACATACAGAGACCAGTGTGTGCTTCTCCCTGCCCTGGTTGAGGACCACCGCTCTAAAATCTTAGGTGTTAGAGAATTCAGTGCTGAAATGGCAGGCAGTGAACTGTTGAGTTGGAGCTGGGAAAGTTTCTGCCCAGTAACTTATCTAATTACATATGATTCCTCCTGCTCTTAAGGCTGGCCCTACCATGCATGGTCTTCATGCTCTGGATCCAAAACACACTGGGGAATGGGTTCAAATAAGTGTAATCTACCAGGACTTCTCTGCCAATTCTTATTTCATCTGAATTTCATTGATGAGAAAAATAACGAGATTCTTTTTTGAGTTTGTGTTCCCACGGGTTCTATGATAATTACCATATAGGTAGTATTTACTATTTGCCAGGAACTGTTCTTAATGCTTTCTATATGAATAGACTCAACCTGTATATTCTTTATTTACTAATACTCTCATTTAACCCTCTGAGATATGTAATATTATCACCAACATTTTACAGAAATCTGAAATACTCTGAGAGCTTAAATAGTTTGCCTAAGATCACACAGCTAAGAAGTAAGTGAGCAATGCAGAATCCAACGTTTTTAACCACTGCACCCTGCTGCCTCTCTAAAATGTTAGATTATGAACTTAAGGGGAGAACCTCTGGTATGGTTCTATTCAGAAAAAAAAAAAAAAAGGAAGTGATCAAAGAAGAGGGATTATAAATCATAGAACATCAGAACTGAAAAGAGCCACAGCGGTGATGAGGACTGCTGAATTTCAAAAGGATGACACTGAGATCCCAGAAGGTGATGTGTCTTCCCTAAACCGCAGTCAATCAGTGGCACTGCCGCCGTCAGAATTCAAGTCTTCTGACTTCTCGTTGAGTACAGGAGGTGGAAGAAGTTGGTGGGACTGAGCAAGCTTAATTAACTCAACGAAGAGATAATTATTTAAAGGGAGTGGACCGGGGATACATTTCATCTGACTCTGAAATGTAAAATATTCAACCCGGAATCTGAACTATCTCTAAGTCAGTAAATTTTCTATTCTATCATCTATTGATAAGTTCCTTAGTCCTTTTAGAAAGTTAACTCTCTGGGAGAATTTCCAAGACATTATCATGACTTTTAAATCTATAAGGCCAAGTAGTCCCCTTCTACAATGATGTCCTCTTTGGCACATTTTTGGCTAGAACTAACTCTCCAGGTTCAAATTCACACACAAGTCCACTCCCCTGGCTACCAGACCCTGAGTGTTTCATGGTACTCTGCTGCCATCGTCTGGCTGAGTGAAGTAAGAACAGCTGGCTCACTCAGAGCCTGCTATTTAAGAATCTTGGTACCAGATTAATTATAGTTGTCCTGGATGTAGTAAAAGTGGTGATGGAGGATCAGTATGGAGCAAGAAGGAAAAAAAAAATGATTCTATTATGAGAAGAATGAAAGGTTCCGGGGAAGACCAAACGTCAGATTATAAATTGAAAGTCTTACTGATTCCCTAGATACTATAAATTACCTGTTATAGAAGGGGGTGAAATTTGGCATATCTACAAATATGAATGCAGAGGTCTCTTCTTTAAACAAAAACCTTTCCATCTTTATACTAGACCAACTAACTTCCTGCTTCAAAATATTTATAACGAAAACACACTTAAAAGTCAGCTAAATGATTATTCAATTTATAAAAGTTTTTGTTTTGCAAAATGACTGACAGCAGTGCATGCATATGAGTGTATAACTTACGTGCAAAAGTTTGATTTGTACACTGTGTTTACAGGGATATGTCTACTGCATGAAACAATGCTGCATTTTCATATGGGATAAAGATATGTGTAATGAGACGATACTCTTAATGTGTTATTTTTTCTTTCTTATTCACATCTCTTTAATGGGACATTTCTCCATTTAGTCAGCCTCACCCATTGCCTCAAGAATGATTCATATTGGGCCTCCCTGGTGGCGCAGTGGTTACGAATCCGTCTGCCAATGCAAGGGACACAGGTTTGAGCCTTGGTCCAGGAAGATCCCACATGCCGTGGAGCAACTAAGCCTGTGTGCCACAACTACTGAGCCCGCGAGCCACAACTACCGAGCCCGCATGCCTAGAGCCCGTGCTCCGCAACAAGAGAAGCCACCGCAATGAGAAGCCCTCACACTGCCAGTAAGAGTAGCCCCTGCTCACCGTAACGAGAAAGCCCACACGCAGCAACAAAGACCCAACACAACCAAAAATAAATAAATTACAAAAAAAGAATGATTCATATTGTTATAGAATGCAAAAGAGTCAATGTTTAACTTTTGAACCCCAAAAAGGCTCTTGAAGCCCATTTAATTAACAGTATTCTTTAGAGTCAAGCGTTCCGTTGCAAGCCCTCTAGGTAATAGGGATTTCAGGAAATGGCATAGGAATAGTTTCTTTCTATGCCCAAAACTGTCTTAGATTTTCACAAAAAAATTTAAAGAGTCAGAGAAAATAGATATGGTTAAGATAGAGCCTTTAGGGCTTCCCTGGTGGTGCAGTGGTTGGGAGTCTGCCTGCCAATGCAGGGGACACGGGTTCGAGCCCTGGTCTGGGAAAATCCCACATGCTGCGGAGCAACTAGGCCCGTGAGCCACAACTACTGAGCCTGTGCGTCTGGAGCCTGTGCTCCGCAACAAGAGAGGCCGCGATAGTGAGAGGCCCACGTACCACGATGAAGAGTGGCCCCCGCTCGCTGCAACCAGAGAAAGCCCTCGCACAGAAACGAAGACCCACCACAGCCAAAAATATATAAATAAATAAATAAAAAATAAAAAAAATAAAGGAATTCCTTTTAAAAAGAAAAAAAAAAGAAAAAAAAAAAACATAGAGCCTTTAGTTCGGAATGTGGGATGGAAGCATGAAAAGTTCCATGGACCTGCTCCTCCATGAAACAACAGTAACTAGTGAAAATTGAAACACACACACATACAAGCACAATTAAAATCTCTAGAAATTGTCCTACAGGCATGTAGCAAATGTAGACAATTTATTCAAAAAATTATACCAAACCTTAGGAAGAGCTACAAGAGCCACAGGCACTTGAGCCACAAACGGCTTCCTTTCCTCCAACCCCAACTAAGTGTGACAGAAGCTCCATTCTGGGTACGTGTGCCTGGAAATACAGAGCTACCCTTCCCTCCAGCTTCCAGGCAAGGGCCATGGTGTGTCTCGGGGAGGGGCAGGGCACCAGCATTTCTCATTCTCCCAGCCCCATGATGCAGAGGCTAAGTTTCAGGTGAGTACAACCGAGAGGATGGAGGCTCCCTTCCTCCACACAGCTCTCACTCATGGGGCAGAGGCCCTGCCCCAGCATCACAGGGTGAAAACCATGGAGCACTGAATAGCCTCATCCCAGCTCACACCCAAGGCCAAGGTTTTACAGTGGGAGAGGCAAACCAAGACCAGAAGCTACCGCCACTGCCCAGAGACCCGCTCAAAAAGCAGATGTGTCAATTCCAGAGAGGTGGACGACCGTTTCTACCCCACAGCTCCTGGGCAGTGGCTCAGAGATTCTGCCCAGAGGGAGAGGCAGGCCACTACAAGACAGAGCTCTGATATTCTTCCCAAGGGAATTGGCTTTACTTGGAGTAGAGTGTGGAGAAGCTCAAGTCCAAGGATGTTCTTGAAAACAATAGTGATTTTGGTGGCAAATCATTAAGTGGATGCTGGTAGTTCCATGAGAGCAACAAGGTAAACCATGGGCCAGAATTTACCATAGTGAACCAGGAAAGAGACAGCTAATAAGTGCTCTCTCAGGGTCAGAACAAACCTCAGACTAGCCTCAGAAACTACTCCTTCAAAGGGGCTCAAATTTAATTGGATAATATTGTAAAGCAATATATGCCTCAGGGTATTGTCAAAAATAATAAGAGTCACTGGCAGCCAATGAGTGTAGCCTAAGAGCTGGGTGTGATACCAACAGAGGCAGAGAGCTTAACAGAGAGTCAGGAAAGGAGACAATTAAAAAGAGCCCAGTTAAAACCACTGTCATCCCAGGGTGACTATGTGCATCCCAAGGCTGTACTCTCTGACGGGCAACACCAGAGGCTTCACACCGCAGGGGAAATAGAGTTCAATGAAATAGTCCAGCCAAGCCACTAACCCACTAACCCAACAAGAAATGACAATACCACCCCTGGTGTCCAGAGTTGCTACAACAAAAAGTTTGTGCTTCAAATTATTTGAAGAAAATGAAAAGCCAAACCACAGGATGGGAGGAAATATTTGCAAATCACATATCTGATAAGGGACATGTATCTAGGATATTTAAAGACCTAATGCAACTTAATAATAGAAAGACAATAGCCCAATTTAAAAATGGGCAGAGGATTTGAATAGACATTTCTTCAAAGAAGATATACAAATGGCTAATAAGATCCTTATTAAAAGATGCTCAATATCTGTAGCCATTAGGGAAATTAACCTAAAAATCACAATATGATACCACTTTATACCCATTAGAACAGCTATTATTTTTTTAAAAAAAGGAAAATAATAAGTGTTGGTTAGCATGTGGAGAAATGGGAACTCTTGTTCTTGTGCACTGCTGGTAGGAATGTAAAATGATGCAGCTGCTGTGTAAAACAGTATGGTGGTTCCTCAAAAAATTAGACATAGACTTAATATTTGATATAGCAATTCTACTTCTAGATGTATACACAAAAATTAAAAGAGGAACTCAAACAGATATCTCTGTGCCAATATTCATAGCAACATTATCCACAATATCCAAAAGTTGGAGACAATCCAAGTGTCCATCGACAGATGAATGAGTAAACAAAAGGAAGTGTATCCACACAATGGAACATTATTCACCCATGGAAAGAAGTGAGGTATTGATACATGCTACAACATGGCTATGTGAAAGGAGCCAGATGCAGAAGGCCACGTACTGTATCACCCCCTCTTTATGACATGACCGGAAGAGGCAAATCTGTAGAGGCAGAAAGTAGGCTAGTGGCTGCCAGGGAGAGGAGGACGGGGAATGATTGCTGCTGGGTATGGAGCTTCCTTTTGAGGTATGGAAATGTCCTAAGATTGATTGTGGTGATGGTTGCATAAATCTGCTGATATACTAAAACCCACTGAATTGCTGGACCCTTTAAAAGGATTTGGTATTTACTTCATAGTTTTTGAATTATATCTCGATAAAGCTATCAACCAAAAATGACAGAGCCTGGACCCCTGAGAAAACACTTAGTCCCTCCCAACCAACACACACACCTGGTGTCTCAGGAAGGTGACAGGTGGTGAGACAAGGAACATAGGATAATTTTATGGTGTGTAAGGGGAGAAAATCCATAGGAAAACCCTCTTCATATGGATCCTGGTGGGCGCACTTAGAGGAGTATTTAGTAACAGTGCAAGACGACTAGAGAAGAGCTGATGGCGGCACGTGTGTGTTTAAGCAGAAGACGGCCTGAGGGCACCACCTAGGTTCCCACATCCTGACATGCACACCTACGAATGTGGGGAGACTGACAAATCCCACAGAGCAGAGAGACCAAAATAACATATGGAATAAAAAGACTAGGAGTAAAGGAAAAGGGGACTTTGTAGACCTCAAGACCAGAGGCTAAAAACTACAATGAGGCACCACCTCACACCGGTCAGAATGTCCATCATCAAAGTCTACAAACAATAAATGCTGGAGACGGTGTGGAGAAAAGGGAACCCTCCTGCACTGCTGGTGGCAATGTAAATTGGTGCAGCCACCATGCAGAACAGTATGGAGGTTCCTCAAAAAGTAAACATAGTTACCATAGGATCCAGCAATCCCCATCCTGGGCATGTATCCAGAGAAAACCATAATTCAGAAAGATACCTGCACCTCAATGTTCACTGCAGCATTATTTACAATAGCCAAGACATGCAAGCAATGTAAATGTCTATTGACAGATGACTGGATAAAGAAGATGTGGTACATATATACAATGGAATACTACTCAGCCATAAAAAAAACCCAAATAATGCCATTTGTAGCAACATGGATGGACCTAGAGATTGCCATACTAAGTGAAGTAAATCAGAGAAAGACAAATATTTTATGATATCATTTATATGTGGAATCTAAAGAAATGATACAAATGAACTTATTTACAAAACAGAAACAGACTCAGAGACATAGAAAACAAACTTATGGTTACCAAAGGGGAAAGGTGAGGGGGATAAATTAGGAGTTTGGGAGTAACATATACACACAACTATATATAAAATTGATAAACGAGGACCTACTATATATCACAGGGAACTATTCTCAATATTCTGTAATAATCTATATGGGAAAATAATCTGAAAATATATATATATGTACATGTATATATATGTATATACATGTACATATATAACTAAATCAATCTGCTGTACACCTGAACCTAACACAGCACTGTAAATCAACTATACTTCAACAAAAAATAAATAAATTTTTTTTAAAAAGAAAATTCTATCTGAAAAAAAAAGACCAGAGGCAACGGCAGGGACGATGGATTTCAGTAACAAACGACAGTACGTGACCTAAATCCAGGAGGAAGAGAGTCACTGGTTGCCAGTGCAGAGGTCACAGAAGTTGACACTTACAGACCTCAGGAACCAGTAAGGAGGACTCTCATGAAAGGATGCTTGGCTGCCCACTACGAGAATACCATATGGTTAGGCAAGTTTTCTCCTGCATTTAGACAGAATACTACTGGGGAGAAGAGAAGAGAAGAACCTTAGAGAGAAGGAGAGCCCTGGTAGGAAATTCAAATTCTGAATTAAGTTTAAATGCTGAAACACTGGGATTTTACCCAAACAATCTTAACATACCTGGAAGAGACTAAGTTTCAAACCAGAAGTGATTACGTTATCATGAATGCTCGAGATCAACTTTTCTCTTCCTGCTTTAAGTGGTAAGGGTTGTTGGTGAGCTATCGAGTTCAGCTTGAGCAAAGGGGGAAAGTTTCATTTCTTCATCACTATGCCAGAATGAGTACATTTTAAGCTCCCTACAATCCATTAAGGAACAGACTACTCAAGGAACGGTTTTGTTCGCAACACTAGAAGAAATGATAATTATGCTGGTGATAGAGGGGTTAGCTAATGCTACAATAGCAATTGTATTGCAATATAAATGTATCAAATCATGTTGTACACCTTAAACTCATACAATGTTGTATGTCAAAGACATCCCAATAAAATTAAAAAAAAATAGAAATGGTCATGAGGGGGGTATCCTTATACCCAATGAAGCAGTCAGATACAGGCTGAACTTTTAGACTGAAGGTGGGAAGACCTGCGTGACGTAGAGAAAAAGCAACAGGCTAATCATCAGCATGTCTGGAATTGACTTGGAAGGTGCCTCCAGCTGGCTATGTGACTTTGGACAAAATTACTGAATCTCTTTCGGAGCTCATTTGCATGGCCTGTGAAGGGGTTGAACTAGTAAGGTTTCTTCCAGCTCTAAAAGACTGATTCTCAGGTCTTGGATGCCCAGTGGGGAAGTATCTGCCACTTCTTGGCCAAGTTCAAGTGGACACTGTCTTTTAGGAGATAGAGTCCCTCCCCTTTCCTTGGCCACGCCCCCAGAAGCTGGGCTGAGGACAGCCAGACAGAAAGTGCAGTTACCTGTCCTGTGCCGAGGATTCTTGCTTTTGCAGCTACATTTTCCAATTAGCTCGGGAGTACACACATCACTGTGACAGACGGCACAGTAAAAGAAGGCTCTGGACAATGAAAGCAAATCAAGAATGACTTATGTGAGGCTTCACACTAAAGAAACACGGGGCTGACTCAGTCTGCCTGCCATTAAGTTGTATTCGCTTTAGGACTTTCTCCCCGTTAAAGTAATAAAAAACAATTTACCTTTTGACATCCTTTGCAGATTCAGCAATAAAGAACCCTAGTGTGTTCTTACGGAGCTTAACTTGAGCAGGTGGATTTAGTATCAGCCCACTGGAAACAGAAAATAATAATACAGTAATTTTCCCCTCCAATTTCTGGGGCAATATCTGTTTTTACCAAAGGATTCTCTAAGTTGCAGAGTTAATAGGACTCAATCCCTTCTGACTGCCAAAATTTACTGTAGAAAATGTGAATCTGACTGCATTTAATTCAGCAACTGCTGCTGCATATACTGAGGGGGGCCAGGTCACAACCCAACTGCTGAGCTGCATACACTCCCCGGACTGTGTCCTGCATCAGAAATGGTCAAAGCAGTTCAGGTGCAGGAGGCCTTGCTGATGGAAGCTATCCAAGGCCAAACAGGCCAAGGCCTCACAGTTGCTAGCCTCACGGTCATCCTAGTGGTGTACATCCTTAGGCTATTTGTCCTTTAAAATTAAATTCATCTAGTTAACTAGCTGGATTCAAAAGTTCCTTTTATTTGCCTATACAATTTTTGAACTTGTTTATCCCTGACTTCACTTTTGTGTATCTTGATTGCAAGATTTTTGAGAGCAGCAACCACGTGAATTGTTTCTATCTCTACACTACTTGAATATTTTGATTGTCTATTTTACTATGGTTCTGTGTGTTTGGAAGCGCTGCCTTATAAACTTCATCCGTGATGTTTTTTGATAAGGTGCTCCATTATGACTATCTGAGCTCCTCATGTTTCTCCCTGCTGGTCACGATCTCCCGTTTTCATTTCCTTTCATTCAGACCTCCAGCACGGTGAGGTCTTACAACCCTATACCTCCCCTCGCTTCGTGTGTGCGTGGTCAAAGTACTCCTTTCCTCCTTTAAAACACACCTCTCCTTTCGTATTCACATTGGAAAGAGGTCAAGTCTTCCTTTGGGCAAAGCTTAGTCTGTTGTTAGGATATTCCAAAGTAACGTGCAGGCGTCAGAGCCTTACAAAAACAAAAGAGCTTGTGCAACAAGAGGTCTTCAGCTCTGTGCCAAGAGCAAAAGATGCTGAAGAGCTGAGGTCAGGCAGATGATTGCACGAGACATCGTGTGGCACTTTCTGACTGACTGACACTCACATGTCACTGCAATCACTGCTTTTAACTTTGAAAAGGAAAGGACACGGATTTGTGCCTCCCCCGCCCCAGTATCATCGGTTGATATGCACTACCTAACACGCGTATGTTTAAGTTGTATCTTCATACCTCCGTTTTTAAAGGCAGGGTCCTCTGAGCTCACGTTAAATGCTTAGTTATGAAGACACTGTCATAATAATCTCTCTGGTTGCATTTGAAAGAAGAGGTGAACATCTTTCAAAGAAGTTATTGCTTGATCCTCCCCCCGCCCCCTTCATGAATCACGACCAGCTGCTCTATTAGAGAACGCGGGCCACTGGAACTAACTCAGAACATTCTCTGACTGGGGTCAGATCCAGCTTCACCTCTTACCAGGTGACAAATTGTTCCCTAAGACAGATCCTGAGTATTATGCAGAGCTTTTGCACATCTTAGAGTCTAGTCAGGCGCATCAATTAGAAGAAAAAATAAAAGGTGAGAAAAAATAGGTTTTCCCCTAGTTTTTCAATATACTTGCCTGAAGCCCAGCTTTGAGATGCCCTATTTTCCTTCCGTGTACAGTGACTGTGGTGGATTTAGCACAGCCTGGTGATCAGAAGTGCCCCCAGAGTAAGTTCACATTCTCGCTTGGCCCCTGGGTGTGGTGCAAGCTTGGGGAAATTATTTAACTTTTCTTGGCTTCTCCTCTGTAAAAATGGGGCTAATTGTACCCTTCTTACAGCATTGTTGGGAGCGTTCAGGAGGTAATGTAAGTGAAGTGCCTAAAGCAGTGTCAGTCATGAAGTAGCAATCATGTAAGAATGCTATTACCAATATCTTTGCCAAATCAGGATTTAATTCTTTTGATGCATCTGACTCTTTGGTGAGAAACCAAAATTAAATCTCTGTTGGAGCAGCTGCCTCTTTTATTGGAGGTAGATATATGCTACGTAGTAAATAGCACCAGAACTTCTTGAATATATGTAGAACTTAGCTGCTTATTCATGTTTCTGGTCCACAATGTCCTGACAGTCATTCTAATAAAGTTTATAGAAATCTAGGATGTTAAATGTGGAAAGGATATTAAGAGCATTTGGTATAACCATTTCTGAACGCCAGTGAATAAAATGACTATATCATGGGGACTCAAAAAAATTCATAGATTTTGGTTTTATAAAGTCAGAAGTGAGGTTTTGAATTCTGTCTTTCAAACTTTGCAAATAATTCCGATGCATAACCCAGGTCATTGAAGGCCAAAGATGTTAAAACCTGATCAAGTTTTGGGCTGGTCCGAAACCCAAACTACCTGGCTCGTGAGGCTAAGACACCATCCTCTTTACTCTCACCTATTTCCAGTAGAAAGGGCACTTGTACATGGGTTTCGATTTCGAGATTTCCATGAGCACGGCAGAATTGTTAAGTAAGATTCGGCCAGCCACATGGTACTATTCTTTACTCTCCTTAAGCACTTGCTCTGTACTGTATCCCACTGACCCCTTTTGCTCAGATACCTTCTACATCCTCTCGAACTGACACACTGTTTCTTCTTTCTAGCCTTTCATATACTTTGTAGTCCCTCTGATATCATTCAAAATTATTGAATTTTGACTGTTTCCCTATGATTTTAGGGTTCCTGGTAATGTCAGTCTTTGAGCTGGAAGGGGTCTTAGGGATTAATTAATGTGACTCCCTCCTTTTACAGGTGATGGACACTTCTCTACGGCCACTGGGCTGGCAAATCATAATCAGGATCAGAATCTAGCCTATTGATTCCAATTTAATTCAAGGTAGTTTTTCACTAAAAAACACACAAAAGCCAACATAAGTGTTTCTTGTTCCCCATCCCACTTAAGCCTCACTTCTTATTTTTCAGCATCTTTTATCTCTATATAATTGTGGCTGATTCTGGATTTCTTTTTTATTATATGATAACTTCTCTTACTTCTTATATTATTCAGTACGCATTTTCAGGAAATGCTGATGGTCTGATAAGGTTACCTCTTTCCTTTATCAACAGCACACTCTGCCCAGCAGGCCAAATTCCCATTTTTCCATATTTTGTGGATTAGTTTCTAAGGCTAGAGTTTGTGGGGAACATTTTTATCACAAATAATTCTATTTCATGGTATGGTTTCACGGTCAAGACTTACAAGATCTGGTAATATACTGAGGAACAGATCTGAGAAGGTGACCATTTCTTCTGTCTCCTGATCATGAGACACAATTGGGGCAAGGCCATAGGAACAAAGGCAGAGCTCCTGCCCACCCACTAGGGTAACCATTCTAACCTCAGTCATTAGCGACAGTATTAAATGCACCACCACAGCAGCCTGGGTGCCTTGAGAGCCTGAGGCCGGCTCTCAACAAATAGCAAAAAGCTTAGTTACGGCTGTATGTTTGGAAAAATCTTAATCATAAAGATTCTCCTCGGGCTTCCCTGGTGGCGCAGTGGTTGGGAATCTGCCTGCCAATGCAGGGCACACGGGTTCGAGCCCTGGTCTGGGGAGATCCCACATGCCGCGGAGCAGCTGGGCCCGTGAGCCACAATTACTGAGCCTGCGCGTCTGGAGCCTGTGCTCCGCAACAAGAGAGGCCGCGACAGTGAGAGGCCCGTGCACCGCGATGAAGAGTGGCCCCCGCTTGCCATAACTAGAGAAGGCCCTCGCGCAGAAACGAAGACCCAACACAGCCATAAATAAATAAATAAATAAATAAATAAATAATTAAAAAAGAATTAAATCTTAAAAAAAAAAAAAAAAAAAAAAAGATTCTCCTCAAAGACTCTGAAGCGATTTGAAGTCTCATTGGTACCAGTAACCGTGACACACGGACTTGTGTTCGATGGCTATCAGCATGAGGTGCATCTTCACGAAGCAGAGCCTGGGAAGGAAGACAAGCAATGGTGAGGCAAGAGAGGACAGCAGAGCACCAGGTCACAACAATATGACGGACACTCTGTGCTCTTTGCCTGGGAGGACACCACCCCTCCGCAGGGAGAGCCCCTCAAATATGGAATGTTCACTTGAAAGTGAATCCATCCTGGAGTAACGCAGAGCCAGTGCACCAACTGGGACAGAGGTGAACCTGTCCCGCACAGACTGTAAACCTCCAGGCTGCAGACACTCAGACTTATTCATCCTTATACCTTCTGTGGTTTGTCACGGAGCCTGGTCTACAGTGAGCCCTTTGTGAACACTGGGGAAAGAATGCATTGCACGAAAATGAGGAAAGTGTTTCCCTTAACTTACCGGCAAACATCAGGAAAGCTCATTCCAGCAAAGTCATCAGAGAGGCGTTGAGTCAGGATTTTGTTCTTCAGGCCGCTAAAGAAATGCTTCTGCCAGGGCTCTTTAGGGCAGATCTGGAACACACCGTCAGACCACATGAGGCACAGTGATGTGGGAAATGGGATATTCAATATACAAATTGTGTATTCTGCTCAGCACCAAACCAGTACCCACTGCATTCAGGTCCCAGAAAGGAGATTTGTCCTCATGCTTAACTAGAGAAATGTCAAAGGAAGAACAAAAACTCTAACATACATCTCAACTACTTCCAGAATGAAGTAGGAGCGTCACGACTTAGTTCCTCCCCAGATGGCATCCACGCCTCCTGCTGGAAATAAATTCTTCTTCCAATAATTTCAGCAAGGTAGACTGAACCAGGAACAATAAGTCCTGTTTGAGTCAGGAACAGTAAGATGGGAAGAATAATGTGGAATCTAACTCGTCTCCCCCTAGATATGGCTGTTTAAGATTTGTTTAAATAACATGTTAGTTTTCTACTCACTGACTAACCATATACCACAAAGATGAAAATATTCATGACTTCTGCTCAGTATCGGAACCCTTCTTGGTTTAAATAAACTCAAAAAGCCATCCTGATCAATGGAAATGAGCACATAAAAATCAAGGGCAGTGGTAGCCTTCTAGAGAAATGGGGGATGTGACAAAAGGATTTCTCTCAAAAAGAGCTAAATGTTGTCTAACTGGGGGGCGGGGGGCAGATGCTGCTGAGTAACTCATCTCTGACATCCGTGTGAGACCCCCAGGGATTCTGTTTTGCTCTACTTGCATCCTCCTCATCCTCCTCCATCCGCAGCCGTGAGAATCACCACCACGCTGCTCTGACCGGGCACGACTGGCCCCTTAAAGCCCAGAATCTCCAATGAAAGCCTGGAATTCCTAGGAACTCAGAAACACCATGGCAGTGGAGAGTTAAGGCCAGCTCAGAAACACTCCTCAGATGGCCATCTTGTGGTTTAGGAAGAACAAAACAAAAACAAACACACAACAAAAAAATTCTGCCCTGCTGATAAAAAGGACCACCTCTTTCCAATACACCTCCTCACCGTCTCAAGATGCAGCTGACTCTCCTGCATTTTCCCCCTTTCTTAAAGTCCTCTCCCTGTGCAGTTCAAGTCACTAAGTCCTCGTGACCAAAGAAACTGGCTTAGTGCTGCTAATCCAAATGTTCCAGGTTTTGCAAGAGGGTAAAAAATAACCGTAGAGATGAAGATGTCCTGAGTCAGTTTTTTTTTTTTGCAATAAAGACTTATTTTATTTATTTATTTATTTTAACATCTTTATCGTATAATTGCTTACAATGGTGTGTTAGTTTCTGCTGTATAACAAAGTGAATCAGCTATACGTATACATATATCCCCATATCCCCTCCCTCTTGCGTCTCCCTCCCACCCTCCCTATCCCACCTCTCTAGGTGGTCACAAAGCACCGAGCTGATATCACTGTGCTATGCAGCTGCTTCCCACTAGCTATCTATTTTACATTTGGTTGTGTATATATGACCATGCCACTCTCTCACTTCGTCCCAGCTTATCCTTCCCCCTCCCCGTGTCCTCAAGTCCATTCTCTATGTCTGCGTCTTTATTCCTGTCCTGCCCCTAGGTTCTTCAGAACCATTTTTTTTTTTTTTTTTTAGATTCCATATGTATGTGTTAGCATACGGTATTTGTTTTTCTCTTTCTGACTTACTTCACTCTGTATGACAGACTCTAGAAAAAACTAAAAATAGAACTACCATATGACCCAGCAATCCCACTACTGGGCATATACCCTGAGAAAACCATAATTCAAAAAGGGACATGTACCACAATGTTCATTGCAGCTCTATTTACAATAGCCAGGACACGGAAGCAACCTAAGTGTCCGTCAACAGATGAATGGATAAAGAAGATGTGGCACATATATGCAATGGAATATTACTCAGCCATAAAAAGAAACGAAATTGAGTTACTTGTAGTGAGGTGGATGGACCTGAGTCAGTTTTTTTAAAATCAGAAAGGGAAGCAGGATGACAAGATGGATTTTGGATTTGGATAGTAGAATCGGGAGCGTGAATAAATCAGTTAGATTAGATCTAATCTAAATTTAAGCTTAAGGCAATTCTCTGTGCCTAGAACCAACTGGAGATGCTCCTCAGACTACAATTTCTCACCATATAATCAATACAGATCAACACAGTCAGAATATGTGGCATTGACCCAAGGCTTATCTAATCTGACTGCCCAGAAGTTTACAAATATTCATTCAATACCTGGAAAAAATCAGGTTATGAGTAGATTAGCAAGTCTTACTTCACAGATGCAGAAACTGACAAGAGAAAGTTTAAGTGCCTAATCTGAGCAAAATTGGACATAAGACACTAGCACCCTGATCGTTAAACCTAAGTTAATAGGTTTAAGTAACTAAATTAATTTTAGTTAATTAATTTAATTAATTACAGAATCTAAATCACCAGAGCAGAGTACAACATGAAAAAATCTTGCCCTGTTTAGAATTTCTGAAAGAGTTTCAGACTTCACTCCCCCTGACCAAAAAATTATCATGACCACAAATCTCTCTTAATTCCTATCTTCCAAAAGCCACCTTATGAATATTGACAGGTGACCATCATCACTGAGGAGGTTCCAACTTTAGATAAACAAACAATCAAAAAAAAACCCCAAAACCCAACAAACAACAACAGCAATAAAACCACAACAGGGCAGGTTGTACATCTCTTACCTTCTTACCTTCTTACCTTCTATATTTCCATGAAGGAGACAAAGTTTTCATATAGAGTTCACACTCTATTTTCTCTAGATGCAGAGATTAAAAATCACAATCCTCACAACACATATTGCAGTTATCCTGCACTTTCTAAGCTTACAACACACAGGCAATGTCCTCACAAGCCATTTCCTCACAGTGACCACTAAGCGAAGGTTAAAGCATGTTTGCTGTATCATCACCAAGGCTCATTCCTACTGCCTGATGGTCAATTTTATTTCTCTGTATTTGGCATCTCCTCACATTCACAGTGGGAATTACTAGAGAATGCTGTGGTTTCCAGTTAGCATTTTGCTGACCAGAGTATCTCTTGAATCTTACACCTCTTTTGCTTTTCCTTAACAGCACCAAGGAAGGGATCAGAGAAGGTGTACAGATTTTTTAAAATTTATTGGACAAAAGAAATAAAGTGCAAAGAGAAGCCAAGAAGAAAATTGGGTATAAGAAGAGGCAAATGTGGATGCATAATTAAATGGAGAGAAAGGTGACCCTCTGGAGAGGCTTTGGACAACAGGATACCAGGCCCAGCTGAGGGTTAGAACATCTTTCCCAGAGCATTTCACAGGGACGGCATTTGGAAGGCATACTATGTGCTACAGTATTTCATCCCAGTAGTCCATTTAGCCATTTATTTTGTCTCAAACAAAGGTATCAAAAGACCTGATGTAGAAGACTGGGAGAAAACATCTAACAGCCAGAGGCACAGGGCATAGCGGTGAGACTGTTAAGTCAGACAATTCTACATCTGCTACTCACTAACTTACTGTTAGTTAGCGGCCATGACTGGGATACTACCTTGAAATATCGAGGGAAACACAATGTACTTAAAATGCATGACACACAGTAGGCATTCAACATGTGGCTATTATTATTATTACTGCATAGAATATTCCAAAATAACCCGGAAAATTAGATTTTAATATTATTTGTATTATTATTTCTCTTTGATGAATATAATCTATTATTATGTCAATTACTTGGTATTTAACATATATTTAACTCTATGATTTCTCCACTAATAACATAACCATTATTTATATTTCTACCTTCAATAACTCAAAGTGCTTCTACATTTATGAATACATTTACTATCATAACGTCATGGATTGCCGGGAGGAAGCAGGGTTATGATTTCTATTTTGCAGGTAAATATTCTTAGGCAACAATAAGATAAACAACTTCTTCAAGGTCAGTGTGGTACTTGGGACTTCAATCTAGATGTCTCAATCCCTTCCCAGCTCAAGTAGAAGTCAATCTCATTTCTTGGGGCCTTCTTGCTTCCCTCAATTTTTATTTTCTATTTCTGATATTAATTTATGAGGACATGGGGACAGAGCCAAGATTCAACATCAGTTTACAAGGTTACCTTCTTGTTTTGCTCAACAAATAGAGATGTTAGAAAGGTACACAAGCCTGGCACCAAACAGCCTTGGGCGATAAATCCAAGCTTTAATTCAGCAAAGCAGATGATGTTGTCTCCAGTATTCCAGTTCCAGCTGGGGATCTTTGGCAGAAAAACCTGTTTCATGGTAGAAAGTAGTAGAAACAGACTTGTGGATACAGAGAACAAACTAGTGGTTACCAGTGAGGAGGGGGAAAGAGGGAGGGGCAAGACAGGGGAAGGGGATTAGGAGACACAAACTACTATGTATAAAGTAAATAAGCAACAAGGACATAATGTACAGCACAGGGAAATATAGCCATTATTTTGTAATAACTTAAATGGAGTATAATCTATAAAAATATTGAATCACTATGTTTTACACCTGAAACTAATACGATATTGTAAATCAACTGTACTTCAGTAAAAGAAAAATTAGAAATATACCTCAAGAAAGTTCCCCGAATTTGCAATCATTTTGTTTGCTTGTTTTATGTTTTTGAAATATAATTAACGTATAACATTAGTTTCAGGTGTACAACATTCAATATTTGTATATATTGTCAAATGATGACCACAATAAGTCCAGTTAACATCCATCACTACTGTAATTACAAGTTATTTTTTCTTGTGATGGGAACTTTGAAATTCTATTCCCTTAGCAACATTTAAATATAAAATAAAGTATTATTAACTATAGTCACCATGACTCTTTTATACTAGAAATTTATACTTTTTGTCCCCGTTCCCCCATTTTGCCCACCCCCACCTCTGGCAACCACCAACCTGTTCTGTGAATCTATGAGCTCAGGGTTTCTTTTTTTGTTGTTATTCAACATATGAATGAGATCATATGGTATTTGTTTTTCTCTGTCTGACTCATTTCACTTAGCATTATGCCCTTGAGGTCCACTCGTGTTGTTGCAAATGGCAAGATTTTATTCTTTTTTATACTTTTTGAGAAGACTGTGTATTCTGGTGCTTTTGAATGCAATGTTCTGTACTTGTCTAAGTCATGAGGTATAATATGTTGTCTAAGGCCAATGTTTCCTTATTGATTTTTTTATCTGGATTATCTATCCATTGAAGAAAGTAGGGTATTAAAGTCCCCAACTATTATTGTATTGCTGTCTATTTCTCCGTTTAGATTTGTTAACATTTGCTTTATAAATTTAGGTCCTCCTATGCTGGTGTCATAAATATTTACAAATGTTATATCCTCTTGCGGGATTGACCCTTTTGATAATGTAATGTCCTTCTTTTCCTCTTATTACAGTCTTTGTTTTAAAGTCTATTTTGTCTAAGTATAGCTTACCCAGATTTCTTTTGCTTTCCATTGGCATGGAATATATTTTTCCATCCCCTCACTTTCAGTCTGTGTGTGTCCTTATATCTAAGTTTCTTGTAGGCAGCATATAGATGGGGCTTATTTTTTGTGTCTATTCAGTCACTCTATGTCTTTTGATTAGAAAATTTAGTCCATTTATATTTAAAGTAATTATTGATAAGTATGTATTTACTGCCATTTGTCAAGTGTTTTCTGAAAGTTTTATAATTCCACTGTTCCTTTCTTCTCCTCTTGCTCTCTTCATCTTTGACTTGATGACTTTCTGTAGCAGTATGCTTAGATTCCTTTCTCTTTATCTTATTTACTAAAAATTTTTGCTTTGTGGTTACCATGAAGCTTGCATAAAACAACCTACAAGTCTCTTTTAAGTTGATAATAACTTAAGTTTGATCACATCAAAAGCTCTATATTTTTATACCCACAACCCAAGTTTTGTTTTTGATATTACAATTTACATCTTTTTATTTTATGTATCATTTTACAAATTATTGTAGTTACTTACTACTTTTGTCTTTTAATCTTCATACTAGCTTTGTAAGTGATTAATCCATCACCTTCACAACATTAGAATATTTGGAATTTTACTATATATTTACCTTTACCAGTGAGATTTATACTTTCATATGTTTACCTTTTACTAATTACCCCTTTCATTATAGCTTAAAGAAGTTCCTTTAACATTTCTTGTAAGGTTTGTCTATTGGTGATGAACTCCTTTAACTTTTGCTTGTCTGGAAACCTCTTTATCATTCCTTTGATTCTGAATGACAACTTTGCTGGGTAAAGTATCCTTCGTTGGCAGTTTTTTGTTTTTTTTTTTCTTTTAGCACTTTGAATATATTGTGGCACTGCCTTCTGGCCTGCAAAGTTTCTGTTGAAAATCTGCTGATAATCTTATGGGAGTTCCCTTATATGTAACAAGTTGTTTTTCTCTTGCTGCTTTTAAAATTCTCTCCTTGTCCTCAACTTTTGGCACTTTAATTAGAATGTGCTTGATATGGGTCTCTTTGGGTTCCTTTTATTTGGAACTTTCTGGGCTTTGTGGATCTGAATATCTGTTTAGGAAAGTTGACAGCCATTATTTCTTCAAGTCAGTTCTCTACCCCTTTCTCTCTCCCTTCTCCTTCTGGGACTCCTATAATGTGAACGTTGGTCCACTTGATGTTGTCCCATAAGTCCCTTTAAGCTATCGTCACTCTTTTTCATTCTTTTTTCTTTCTGCCGCTCTGATTATGTGAGGTCTACACTCTCTATCCTGTCTTCAGGTTTGCTGATCCTTTCTTCTGCTTCCTCTGGTCTGCTGTTGAACTTCTCTATTATGTTTTTTTTTTTTCAGTTCAGTTATTGTATTCCTCAGCACTGTGACTTCTATTTGGTACTTTTTAATATTTTCTATCTCTCTGTCGAAATTTTCACTTTGTTCATCCATTCTTCTCCTGAGCTCAGTGAGCATCTTTATGACTGTTATTTTAAACTCTCTATCAGAAAAGTAACTTATATCCTTCTCATTAAGGTCTTTTTCTGAGGTTTTGTCTTGTTCTTTTGTTTGGAAGATATTCCTCTGTTTCTTCCTTTTATTTGACTCTCTGTGTTGGTTTCTGTGCATTAGACAAAAAAGCCACCTCTCCCTGCCTTGAATGAGTGGACTTGTGTAGTAGATGAATCTTATTGCTCAACCCTGCCCTAGCCCTTGGTTGTTTCTCAAACCCTTGTCATTGTCCAATCTGCCTACTTTATTTTTAGTGGCTCCCATACTTAAGGGTGTGCCAAGATCTGTCCATGTCCCAAAGGGGAGGATCTCAGTCAGCACCTAAATTCAGAATGACTGGACTCCAGACCATCAGGCAATAGCTTTTAAAGTATGTAAACATAACTCTTTCCAAATTTACATTTTTATGGAATTAACAATCTTAATGGGGCTCCAAATTTCACCTGCAACTGGCAAAAGCTTTTTGTGTGTAGACTCATTATAAAGTAATACGTTCATACATTACTTAGATGAACTAAGTTCATTTAGTTCTACAGACTAAAAGGGGAGAAGACTGAACAGGCTGTAATGTTACAATACCTTGTTATGGGACTGAAGTATCTGTATGATGACTCTGGTATTAGGGTAATAGTTCTTGATAGAGAGCACCCTATAAAAATAACAAATATGCTCATTAGTGACGTGCCATACCCGATGTCTTTATAATATAATTCAATTCAAAGTTAAGTTGATGTGTGGGTAAGCACAGGAAAACAGCACATTATAAGGTTCATTGTTATGATCTTTAATAGCACACACACGGAAGAGTGCTATGGTTTTAGTGACTTAGTAAATTACATCTATGGAAAGGTAAGCTTTTGGTATTAAGAGTGGTCTTCTGGGAGCAATTCTTGAGGAGGAAATAATCAGTTTCATATATTTTAGTCGTCAAACTCAAACACATTAATTACAGAAAAAAACAGAGACTGAACTGCTATCTATAGCTCAAAGTAGCTAACAGACTGTCTAATCCAACTTTCTCATTTTACAAATTAAGAAACTAAGATCTATCTTATATTTACTGTACGTTACAAGTTCTCAGCCTTTTCTTGCTTTTTGTAGAGTCACCCTCAGCTATGTGTATTTATTTTGCTCTGGGGGCCAAGAGTTAATCTGGGTTAGGTACAATGGCATTGCCCTCACAATGAAAGTTTGAATCTCTTACCACAAATTGACTTCCTGCTCATAGATAGTTCACAGTTCAAGATGGTAACACTAACCCTAGCCATCTTGAAAATACTGCCAATAGTCAAAAGCACATCATACTGAACCATGCACAATCTTTCACTAGGACTACTGGAGAAAAACCCCAGTAAATAAAGTCTACGAATAAGGTTCACAAACCACAAATGCCGTCTTTATTTTTGAGGGGCTGTTAGTTAGAATGGTGCTATCTGAACAGTTATCAGTTATTCGTATGCTTGCTTTTTAAATTTAGACAGCTATTATCCCTACGGAACTCCAGGAAAGTAAGTGGAGAAGCACACTGACACACAGTAAACGCTATTTTGACTTCCTTTTTCATACATCTGCACAGTCTCTGGGGCCAAAAAATAAGGCAGAAACCTGGAATATGATGAACCCTGTGCTGTGATACATGACATCTGTTTAGTCCTATGCACGGGGCTTTATTTTAAAAGAGGTAAAAATCAGACCAGCATTGGAGCATGTAAGACACAGTGCCAGCTTCTTACCTCATGATGTTTGAAGTGTCTTCGGCATGTGAATCACTGCACAGAGGGTTGGCTATAATCAGGCATGCTTCTGCAGAGTCCACCTATTCTTCAAGATTAAACAGCAGCCACCTTGTTAATTATCTGTGGGAAACGCTCACGTGTTCCCCTTTGGGGTTTTCTTATGGTTTCATCATACAATTTCCAATAAGAAAGAGAGCACACTTGGGAAGGACTTGTGATAAGGATGTCTTTACATCAGAATCACAGTCCCGCAAATGCTGAAAGGGGCTGCACGGACGGACCAGGGTCTCCAACATAGATGTAGATTGCTTTAAAATGGAACAAGTGCATAATGACATTTTTCCTATCATCCAGAAACATCAATTAATGACTACTGATGAGTAATAAGATCTTTTTAAGCAACTTCCCGTATATTTATTTACCTTTCAGAATAGCAAAACAATTATTGAAGTGGCTCTTATAACCCCAAGTCGCAGGAAAGAGAAAGATTATACTGTGCTTGTCAATTTTTGCTTCAATTCTTTGTGCTGACTCTATAGATCTCTGCTTTAAAAAAACTGAACTTTTTGCTCCATATGATTGTGCGAAACCTAAAACATGAGAGGAAGTTGGCCTTGATCTTAAACGCAAGATGTCTAGAGGGTTGGCTGTTGCTCATCTCTTTTAGTCTCAGCCTAATTGGGATCTCTGCTATTTTCCTTCGTGCCTTTCCTATCAGAGGGCATATCAGTGTGTTTAGGAGAAGCTGGTAAAAGCTGACAGACTCCTAGAAATCTGTCATCTGGTAAGAATCCCACTTGGATAGAAAGATTTAACACACTTCTGCTATCCACAACTTTTTCAGATCTCTTAGACTGGTAACATAAAACTGTTCTAGATAGAGAATTTAGTGAAATTAAAAAATTTAAATATAAATGTAGGTAAATAGTGAGGTCTGCTTGGTATCTGTCAAGAAGGATTTGGAGGTCAATTACTAACATTTCTTTATGATCAGTTTTTAAAGTTGAAGAAGTCGTATTTCCCCTAATTCAAGAGTCTGGAGTAATCCTTTGGGAAGAGCAATACACACTATCGTCTTAATTGCTGCAGCTTAGGAAAATGACAAGGAGGAAAAGAACTAGATCTCACCGCAACTCGCCTCAGATCCTCCCACTTCAGTGCAGATCCAGAAATGAAAGTTGTATAGGCCATGTAGCACTTAAATATGGTTTCCAATTCCAAAGAAGGAGGAACCCTGGACAAAGAACATAGTGCCAGATACAGAAAAAGAAGATTGGCTTTGGTTTAGAGATTGTTGTATTATTTAGTGCATTTAATAAAAACTCTAATCTTCTCTTGGAAAACATCCATCCTCCATAATTAATCCATGTCCTTAGGTGATGTAGATACCACTAGCCTAATTCCAGAAATGGGTCTGAAGCTCAGGGGTAATCAATCACAGAGACATGAAAAAATACAAATCAGATTAATGCAAAAAAAAAAGGGGGGGGAATTACTAAGAACAAAGAAGTTCAGGATCAATGAAAACATTTCAATTATTCAAAAAGACATAGCATTCTAAGACAACTATGAATTTGATAAAATAGCTTCTAAATATACAAAAAATTTTAACAAAACAAGAGAAATAGATGAACCTGCCACTGTAATGACAGATTTCAATGCATCTCTCTCAATTACTGACAGATCAAGGAGAAAAAATAATCATCAACTTTGATATTTATAAATTCTGCAAACAATATTCAGGATATCTAATTTAAATTTTTTTCACCTTTACTGAGGCAAAATTGACAGTTAAAATTGTAAGATATTTAGTGTACAACCTGATGATTTGATGTATGTATACATTGTGAAAGGATCCCTCCCATTATTTAATTAACACATCCATCACCTCACATATTTACCTTTTTGGGGGGTGATGACATTTAAATTCTACTCTCCTAGCAAATTTCAATTATACAATACAGTGTTATCAACTATAGTCACCATGTTTTACATTAGATCCTCAGACTTTATTCACCTTAAAACTGAAAGTCTGTATTCTTTTTACCAACCTCTCCCTATTTCCCCCAGTCCCCAGACCCTGGCAAACCATCTTTCTACTTTCTGTTTCTATAAGTGTGGCTTTTTAAAAAAATTCCAGATATAAGTGACACCATGTATTTGTCTTTTTCTCTCTGGCTTATTTTACCAGCTTATAATGCCTGCCAGGTTCATCCATGTTGTTGCAAGTGACAGGACGTCCTTCCTTTTTTAGGGCTGAATATTTTTAGGGCTGAATGATATTTCATATCATTCAAATATATATACCACATCTTCTTTATTCATTCATCCATAGATGGAAACTTAGGTTGTTTCCATATAATGGCTACTGTGAATAATTCTAATTTTCCTCAACAGCACACAAATATTTACCAAAATGATAATTTACTTGACAAATAAGGAAAGCCTCAACACACTGCAAAAAAAAAAAAGCTGCTGTACATATAATGACCTCTGATCACAGTACAATTAAAGTAAAAGTTAATAACAAAAAAATTAAAAAATATTCATCATAGTTGGAAATTTTGAAAAACAGACTGCTAAAAATCTCATGAGCTATGAAGAAATTATAATGAAGTTTATAAAATTCTTAGAAATTAATTATGTGAAAACACTAAATATCTAAGTCTTTGGATACAATAAAAGCATGCTTTAGGGGAAAGTTACAGCTTTGGACATTAATATTGGAATAAACCCAAAGAAATAAGAAGAAAAGAGACAATAAACACAAGAGTGCAAACAGTGAAACAGAAAAGAAAAATAAAAGAGAGAGGATGAACAAAAACAAAGGCTGGTTCTTTGAAAAAAAAATCACTAATATAATAGGCAAAGCTGTAGTAAAATTGATGGAGAAAAAGAGAAGACAAAAACGACTCATAATATTGAAAGAAGATAAAAATACCTACAGGCAAAGTAGAGATTAAAAATAATAATCAAAGAATACAACAACCAACCAAATGCAACAGCTTTTAAAACTTAGACAAAATAGACAAATTACTAAAAATAAATCTTACCAGAACTAACTCTAGAAGACTATTAAAGGAAATGAAGTTTAGTTTAAAATCTCTCAAAACGAAACAAAAATGAACAAAACACATACATAGACCCACACATTAAACAAAATTTTTAAAACCACCAGTTCTAAATGGTTTAGCAGGCAACTTCTACTGCACTTTCAAGCAACAAATAATCCCATTTTTATACAAAGTCTTTCAAACACCTTAAAAATAGAGAATGGTCCCCAACAAATACTACAAAGCCAAAATAACCATTATAGCAAAACTATTAATTTAATTCACCACATTAACAAATTAAAAATTACACAGCCACCTCAGATGCAGAGAAAAAATTGATTAAAATATCTTTTCACAGTTAAGAAATAAAACTCATGGTATGTTAGGAAGAGAAAAGAATATCCTTAACCAAATAAAGAGTATCTCTAAAATAAAAAGGATGGCCTTAGTGGGAAAATATTAGAAAAGTTTTCTTTAAAATGAGAAATGAAGAAGAGATACAACTATTGCTTTTTTCTCAACATTATATTTGATGTCTTAGCAAGAGCAATAAGAAAATAAAGATACACTGTACACATAAGGATTAGAAAGGAAGAAATAAACTCTCTTTATCTGAACTAATATGATTATTTACATAGAAACCCCTAAACACTACAGAAAAATAAATAGAGGCTAATTTAACAATATGGATGAATGGAAGATTAATATACAAAGGTCAATTCTGGTTTTTCATACCAAAAGCAAACAAGTAGAAAATACAATAAGACACTATTTCAAATATATCAGAAAATATCAAGTACTTATAAATATATATGTCACATATATTTATCACATATATACATATGTAAAATTACATAATATATAATAAACATCAGCAAGCCTGGGAAATTATACAATATTATTGAGACACTAAATGAGATCTAAATAAGTAGACAACCATAGTATATTCAGAGTTAGAAAGAATTTGTAACACAAAGAATCAATTTTAAACCAAAGTTTCAATTAGATTCCTCCCATCAATTTCCACAGGGTTTTTCATAGTTCATGGTAAAATGATTATAAAATTTATATGAAAGATAAAGGGCCAAGAAGAGCTTGTCAACTATTGAAAAAAGAAGAGCAAGGGGGGAAAACCTGCCCTAAGATATATAAGGATTAATTATGAATCTTTAGCAATTAAAAAAGTATAGTATTAGTGCAGTAAGAGATAAATTGATTAAAAAAAACACAGAATAGACCTATTTATACTGGTAGCATGTCAGATCACTGAGGGGAAAAGGGTTTATTCAATAACTAGCATTGATAAAATGGTTATCTATGGAAGAAGCTGAAGTTTTATTCATGTGTCATGCCATAAAAAAACAAATTCCAGTATAATTAGAGATTTAAACATCAAAAAAAAATTAAAAATTCTTAATAGGAAATGTAATTAAATATCTTTTAAATATTGGGATACAGAAAAATTCCTAAACAAGAACCAGAAAATCATTAAATACAATTGAAATGATTGAAAATTTGAACTATAATAATATTAAAAACTTTTGAATATCAAAATACTTCTAATACTCAGTGAAAAGACAAGTTATAAACTGGAAAAATATAGTTACAATTCAGATCACTGATGAAGAGTTAGTGTCAAGAATACATTAAGCACTCCTAGAAATTAAATAAGAAAAACCCCACAAACAATCCAATAGAAAAACAGGTAAAATGCATGACTAGGCTTTTCACAGAAAGAGGAAACAAGTATGGCTAATAAACACGAAGAGAAACTACATACTTAGTGATAAGAGGCTATAAATCAAAACCACGATGAGATTCCACTTTACACTGATTCCACTGCAAAGATTAAAAAGTATGACCACGCCAATTGTTAGAAAGAATGTAGATGTATAGCTACACAAAGTCACTTACACATTGCTGATTAGCTTGAAAAATGGTGCAACCACTAGTAAAAAATGATACTATCTCTTAAAAATGAACATTCACATTCTTCACACCATTAAACCACCCTCCCCCCCCACACACATACACAGACACTCTTGCACAGGTCCACTAAGAGCCATACAGAAGCCATGTTAATAACAAAATTATTTCCAATAGAAAAATCTAGAAACAATGCAAATCACACCAAGAGTGGATAAATAAACTAAGGTTTACTCTGTCAATGAAATATCATATAACAGTAAACAACTACAGCAACACTCAGAAAAATGAGTGTATCTTAGAAATATAAAATGAGGAAAATCTAAGTACCACAAGATTCCATTGGTGTGATCTTCCTTCTGTAAGTTAAACATAGCTAAACACTTTAAGACTGTACATAATTGCAAGAAAACTATAGGAGAGATAAAGAATGATGATGATGTACAAAACAATTGAGAGAAGTATGAAATGTGGGTAGGATCATATAGTTAGATACGAGTTCTGTCCTAAATTTTGTCTTGATGGTGAGTTCATGTACTGGTGCTTAGAGCATTATTAAAAACAGCTACTTACAAAAACAAACAACCAAAATGTGCTTATGTATAAGTCAAGTACAAAGGCTGTTGTAAGAATTACGATAAATCCAATTCTAATTTCCCAACACTAAAGAAGAAAACTAAATCTAGTTATGTCATCCCTCTGCTGAAAATCCTCCAAGAATTCAGAACTGACTTGGAGAATAGGCAACTTCCTTAAAGCCAAAACCTTATAATAGACTATATAATACTTTTGTTATCTGGCCCACTATCAACTGCAATATTTGGAAATTCTCTGAACTTGTCAATCCTCATGAGTAAAACTTCCCCTATTCCCTTAAAACATATGTGAACAAGTGAGAGCTTTGCAGGTTTTCATATATTAAACGTCACTAGAGCTGGGGCCTTTGTTTTCAGGCATAGTAAACTAGGTAATTTCAGCCAATCTTCTACTAAGGATATATAAAAATGCTGGACGAAATATAAAAATATCTAATAAATCATGAAAGACATAACCAGACCGTGAAGAATTTCCAGGCCAAAATCTAGGAGAAATCAAGGTCTTGGAGGTTAAGTCCAGTCCCCCCACCCACCAAAGCATTTAGTAATTCAGAAGATACAGCTACCAAACTGAGCTAACATTCTGGTGATGTCATAAGGTAAGGGGTCCAAAAACTTCCAGCTCCCCTGACACACAAAATGAAGACTTTAGTAACTCCTCCAAATTTTAACCTGGCATAACAAAGGTATGCAGGCATAGAAGAAGTGTAAAATTGAATAAATTAGTTTTCAGATGTACTTTCATTCTGAGTTTGTCACCTGGGTAGTACAGTGAACCTCGAGCGTTGAATTTGGATTTACGTGGTCCTAAGGCACAAGTGCCCCATTGTACTTGGAAGAAGTAAATAAATATCCTCTCTGGGGGCTTCCCTGGTGGTGCAGTGGTTGAGAATCTGCCTGCCAATGCAGGGGACATGGGTTCGAGCCCTGGTCTGGGAAGATCCCACATGCCGTGGAGCAACTAGGCACGTGAGCCACAATTGCTGAGCCTGCGCGTCTGGAGCCTGTGCTCCGCAACAAGAGAGGCCACGATAGTGAGAGGCCCGCGCGCCACGATGAAGAGTGGCCCCCGCTTGCCACAACTAGAGAAAGCCCTCGCACAGAAACGAAGACCCAACACAGCCATAAATAAATAAATAAAATTTTTAAAAAAATCCTCTCTGGAAGAATGTAATATTTTTCTAGGCTACAAGTTATTTCTAAAAATATTTTTTAATAGAAGAATAAGCACATAATCTAAGACAAAAAAGCACACAAAGAAAAGAAGATACTATGTGTAACAACCAGTGGAAACAACAGACAAGAAAAACCAAAGACTTAAGACACTGAATTACGGGACACAAACTACAACATAATTCTGTTTATTTTATTGAAATAAATAAAAGGTAACCTTGGAAACACAAGAAACTATGAAAACAGAGAATATTTGATAAAGAACCAAATATAAATTCCGGAACTGAAAAACACAGTAACTCAAATTAAAAACTCAATGAATGAGTTTGTAAATAGATTAAACACAGATAAAGAGAGAAGTAGGGGCTTCCCTGGTGGCGCAGTGGTTGAGAATCTGCCTGCCGATGCAGGGGACATGGGTTCGAGCCCTGGTCTGAGAGTATCCCACATGCTGCGGAGCAACTGGGCCCGTGAGCCACAATTACTGAGCCTGTGCTCCACAACAAGAGAGGCCACGACAGTGAGAGGCCCGTGCGCCGCGATGAACAGTGGCCCCCGCTTGCCACAACTAGAGAAAGCCCTCGCACAGAAATGAAGACCCAACACAGCCAAAAATTAATTAATTAATTAATTAATTATTTTTAACAAATGAGAGAAGTAGGAACCTGGAAGGTAGTTCAGAGTAAAGTATCCAGAATGTAATACAGAGATACAAAAAAGAGGAGAAATACAAAACAGAGGGTAAGAAATATATTTGGCACAGTAACAAAAGGACTAACATACTTATAATTGAATTCCCAGAAAAGGAGGAGAAAGAACATAGTGACAAGGGCAATATTTGAAGAAATTATTGAGAATCTTCCAGAAATGGTGGAAAACACCAACCTCGAGACTCAGGAAGACTCATGAATACTAAGCACAATAAATTATCAGAAATTCAAAACTACACACATCATAGTAAATGTATAACATACTTTCACATTAAGTACAATACATAATTTTTTTAAGAAGATAATTCATTAAAGAAGATAGTTTAACAGACTTCTTTAATAGCGACAACAAAAGCCAGAAATCAACAGAATAATACTTTCATGGTTCTTAAGGATAAAATGCAGCAGCTTAGAACTCTATATCCATAAAATTATCTTTCAAGAATGAAAAGAAAATAAAGATGTCCTTACATTAAAAAAAAAAAAGAGCTTGTCACTGGCAGATCTGCACTGAATTTAGGATAAAAATGGCCAAAAAGAAGCATAATAGAAAATAATAGGAAGAAGAATATGTATATATTAAATCACCTTACTGTATACCAGAAACTAACACAACATTGTAAATCAACTATATTCTAATTTAAAAAATGGGCAAGATAACAGCCATTTCATAAGAGGGAACCCAAATGGCTTATACATATGAATATATGCTTGGCCTCATTACTAACCAGAAAAATGAGATTATAAACCACAATAAGATACACTGTCTTGCAAAACACTATCCCAAAGAACGGCTAAAACTAAAAAGACTGACGTTTCTAAGTGTTAGGTAGGATGGGAAGCTACATTTCCAAGCGGTAGTAAGGCTGTATGGTGAAAGGAGCTCTCAGGGCTGCTGGTGGAAGTGCAAACCAGAAAAAGCATTTTGAATGACTGACAGTTCTGTTACAGGAAGATTTACTACCCTGCAATTTAATGCCCGGGGTCCAGGACACATATATAAGAATTTTCAAAGCAACATTCTTCATAATAGCCAAAATTGAGGAGAAATGTCAACCAACAGTAGAATGGATTAAGAAAAATTGTGGTGTATTCATATAATGGAATGCTCTACAGCACAGAAATGAAAATGAATAGGTACAGCTACACCCAGCTGCAGCAAGGATGAATCTTACAAACACAACATTGAGGTAAATAAATTTATATTCCATTTATGTGAATTTAAAAACAGGAAAAACTTAAGTATTCTAAATAAACACAGGAGATAGGACAATTAATAAATGTAAGATATAAAGTCAAAATCATAATTACCTCTAGGGACTAAAGATTGGGTTATAATTGGGGAGGGTTTTCCTGGGCTGCTGGCAATAGAATATATCTTGATTTGGGTGGTGGATACATGGGTGTTCACTTCACAGTAATTCATTTTAATGTATATTGTAATTCTATGTAATTTTCTTTCTGAGTTATAATTTGGGATAAAGAGTTTTAAACATACTGCTTAATTATTACCTTGCTATTTTAAAAATAAATGTAAGTTCTAAGATATTTTTTCTATGCTCCAGTGACTCCTGTGCAACTCTTGGGAATTTTTCACTCAACTTTTGTTCTTATGAGATTATTTAATGCTGAAAAAGTTGGAAAATATTTATTGCTATGCATGTGATATATCTATTGGAAAATATTTAATGATAGACATATAAAAAGCAGGCGATCATTAAGTACTGGAAAAAAATTTGAGGAAATGTACTGTTATCAAAGACCAACATTTATTAGCCATAATGATATAAACACTGTCGCTGTAATTACAAATTAGAAGATAACTATAATGGAACAACTGAAGAAGGGAAAGTGGTGCAGAGGGCTGAATAACATACATCTGCAAAATATCAGGTGATGAATAAATACTGTGTACAACTGAGGAGTCAAAAGAGTGATAAAACATAGATTTAAACTTAGAAGAAACAGTTATCTCTGAGCAGTAAGACTGGAAAAATAGGAAGGGGTTAAATATTTGGTGATAAGTGTTCTGCTATTTGATGTGTAAGTTATGTTCATATATTACTTTCTGGAATAGTACTATCTTCTGGATTCCTAAACGGATCTGCCCCATCCCTCAACAACTGCTGAATTAGGTGACCCTTACATCAGCGGTCCGCAACCTTTCTGGCACCAGGGACCGGTTTCATGGAAGACAATTCTTCCATGGATGGGAGGCGGGGCGGTGGACGGCTCAGGCGGTAATGTGAGCGATGGGGAGCGGCTGTAAATACAGATGAAGCTCCGCTCGCTCGCCTGCTGCTCACCTCCTGCTGTGCGGCCCGGTTCCTAACAGGCTGCGGACAGGTGGGGTGAGGACCCCGGCCTTACATGTTATGACAACGTGCCTGTGTGTACATGATTTTCATTTACCCTGATCAGCATTATTGTACCTTTCCAATCTGAGAACTGATATCTTTTTTTCAACTCTAGAAAGTTTTTGTCTTTTCATTTGATTGTGAAAAACTGCACATATACAAAGTGTATAGGATGTATGCATTCAATATAAAGAATAATAAATCAATATTTATGTACCCACTCAGGCACAATAACAATACAAATTACTCAAGGAAATAAATATCTCATCATTGTTCATTGTTGTATATTCTCTAAGCCTAGTTATCTGGCTCTTTTGGATGTTTTGAGAGCTATATAATATCAATTTTTTTTTCTGTTAATTTAGCCATAGTTAGTTTTCGTTGCATGCTACTACTTATCCTGAATTGTAGAAACATAAATTAATATTTTACCTTTATGACACTTCAGAACATAATATCTTGGATATTGTTTTGCTTTAAATAATAAGCAAGTAACCAAAGAAAGAAAAGTGTTAATTTCTGTATCAGTTACCCAGGTTTGCACAAAATCTGGCACAACCTTTGTGGCTTAAAATAATGAGTTATTATTTCTTGAAATTCTCTGTTTTGACTGGGCTCAGCTCGGTCAGTCTTCTGCTCCATGCGGTTTTGTTGGAGACATGACTCTGTTTAGCGGAGAGCTCTAGTGGGCCAGAACCTCTGAGATGGCATCACTTACAGGTCTGTTGCCTCAGCTGGGCTTCTGGAGGAGCTGGCAGCTGAAATGGGCCTCCTCCCCCTGGAGGAGGAGGTGAACTTCTTACATAGTGGTCCAGGGTTTCAAGACACTGAGCGCAGAAGGTAACAGGCTCCTTATGGGTTGGTCCTTTAACTGGCTCAGTCATTTACACATGTTTCATTGGTTAAAATGAGTCAAAAGGCCAGCCCAGATCAATAGAAGGGAAGCTAGAAGACTCCACTTTTGGTGGGAGGAGGGAGAATATGTGTAAACATTTGGGAGGGGTTTCTGGTAGCCATCTTTTAAAAAACAATCTACCACAGTCTTCCCTCTGCTGAATTCTATTTCTCAAGTTAAGTCAAAGGCCAGCACAGGTTTATTGAGAGGAGCAGCATGAATGTACAGTAAGGAAAGGTAATGTGAACCTCTGCACCAAAGGAAAATCCACCGCAATCACAGACTCTGATAATTGCTTTAAAGCAAATAAATGGGGTGATGAGATAGGAGGATTAGAAGACATTAATTTAGATAACTTGGCCAGGGAAGGACTCTGAGTGCTGGGAGATGAAAATAAATCAGTCACATAAAGCAGAAGAGCTTTTGAGCAGAAAGAACAGATCAATAAAGTAGCCTTTACAGAAGTTCAGGAGAGACAAGATAGGAACTTTGAATAGGGTTGTGAGAGCGGAGACAAAATGGTAGAATTAGGATTTATGTAGGAGATGCAATTGATGATGAACGTGTACACAGGGTTTGAGGGAGACAGTAAATTCAAAGACAACGCCTAGTTTTCTGTTTTAAGGACCGGCATTGATGAGGTCCCACTTGCTGAAACAGGAAAAGCTGTTTCCTTTCCTTCTTGTTTTTTAATTTTTAATTTTTTAATTTGCCTTGTGAGATGTAAATGTTGGACATTAAATCATGAGTTTACTTTTGAAAATGTTGAGTCTGAGGGGTCTTTGAAACACTGGGGTGGAAATACCCAGTAAGCAATTAGTTGTGTGACTATGAAGCCACAGAGAATGTCTAGCGGGGGACATCAATTTTGGAGTCTTCAGAGTATAGATGTAATTGACAAAATTCTAGATAGACACTTCCAACATTTTGTACCATTTAAGAAATTTCATTCATTACCTTGACGAGTACCTACAATAACCTACATTAGGCTATGAAAATACATCAGCAGATAAAAGAAGTTACTTTCCACACATTTAATGATTTCCTCTTTGTCTCAGCTGGGTTACAATTATTAGCCTCTTATCACTGGTTTAAGCACTTTGGGTTTTTTTTTTTTTTTTTTTTTTTTTTTTTACTATTTTTTAAGTAAGAATTCAAGTAATACACAAATTATTGAACAGACAGGCATGACAGTGATTCTGAAGCAGAACTCTTGGCTGTCTGTCAACAGCACCATAAAGAAATTCAAAATGCTTACTGGTTACCTCACACCTGAGAGCCCAAGGTAACGGTGGGTTGAAGGTGTCAGAATGTAAAGAGTGTACAGTGTTCAACTATGAAATGCGTGAAGGCCGAGGTGATCCGATAGGCAATCCTGGATAAAATCAAAATGCCATTTCATATCTGGGTGACTTATTCAGTGAGTGACGTCTGGATAACGGATTGACCATTTGGAAAAAAATAAAGAAGTTAGTTCCCTACACATTACACAAAGTCAATTCCAGAGAGCTTAAATATAAAACATTTCAATATGAAAACCTAAAAATGCTAGAGAGATAGTTACTTAGTTCTAGGACACAGGGGTCTAAGAATGTCAGAGAAGCAGGAAGCCAGAAGGAAAGAGTGGAGGGATTACAGTCCATGTAAATCGGCTGCTTCCGTATTCGATTTACGACAAAAGCATGCGTAAAGATTAAAAAGCAAAGGGAGAGGAAAAAACATTTACAACGTATGACACAAAGCAGCTAATATAAAAATATAATGAGCGCTTAAAAGCCAGCAAAGTAACAGAGGACCCTCCTCATAGAAAAGAGGATGAAAGACATGAAGAGCCACTTCAAAGAAACCCCGAACCATCAAAGCACACAAATCGCTCAGTCTCATTAGGAGCCGAAATTGTAAAATAGAACAGTTAGAAACCATGTTGCCTACTTAAAACCCTTTTTGTATTAAACAGGCATTTCCCAGTGCTTCACTGGGAAAAACGTCTGGCAAGATATATTTTCAGAGTTTAACTCTGGTCATGAACTGCTTTTTCCTTACTTATTGCTTACTATTATTTCCGAATTTTAAAAATTAATACCGCAAGGGCAATTGTCTTCCATTAGAAATATTCACACATATTTCAAGTATTCCCTGCCCACGGGTCACACAGATACACTTACTCTCCCAGGAAAACAATCTCAGTATTGATCTCCCCTGCCTTATGGCGGAGAAAATTCCTCAGGAAAGCCGTCACACTGTCCACAGTGATGTTTCCACAGACCACAATGAACCTAGAAAGTGAAAACATGGGGGGTGGATCATCCCAGGAACAAAAGTATCTTCCTGTCTAGATTTAAAGATGGACAATTAGCTTAAACTTAGTTTGAAATAAAAGTTGGTATTTGATACCTCATTGTAGTTTTGATTTGCATTTCTCTAATGATTAATGATGTTGAGCATCCTTTCGTGTGCTTGTTGGCAATCTGTATATCTTCTTTGGAGAAATGTCTATTTAGGTCTTCTGCCCATTTTTGGATTGGGTTGTTTGTGTTTTTGATATTGAGCTGCATGAGCTGCTTGTACATTTTGGAGATTAATCCTTTGTCAGTTGCTTCGTTTGCAAATATTTTCTCCCGTTCTGAGGGTTGTCCTTTCGTCTTGTTTATGGTTTCCTTTGCTGTGCAAAAGCTTTTAAGTTTCATTAGGTCCCATTTGTTTATTTTTGTTTTTATTTCCATTTCTTTAGGAGGTGGGTCAAAAAGGATCTTGCTGTGATTTATGTCATAGAGTGTTCTGCCTATGTTTTTCTCTAAGAGTTTTATACTGTCTGGCTTTACATTTAGGTCTTTAATCTATTTTGAGTTTACTTTTGTGTATGGTGTTAGGAAGTGTGTAAGTCAGAAAGAGAAAAACAAATACCGTATGCTAACACATATATATGGAATCTAAAAAAAAAAAAAAAAGGTTCTGAAGAACCTAGGGGCAGGACAGGAATAAAGATGCTGATGAAGAGAATGGACTTGAGGACACGGGGAGGGGGAAGGGGAAGCTGGGACGAAGTGAGAGAGTGGCATGGACATATACACACTACCAGATGTAAAGTAGATACCTAGTGGGAAGCAGCTGCATAGCACAGGGAGATCAGCTCGGTGCTTTGCAATGACAATGATGTAGAAGGGTGGGATAAGGAGGGTGGGAGGGAGACATAAGAGGGAGGGGATATGGGGTTATATGTATGCATATAGCTGATTCACTTTGTTATACAGCAGAAACTAACACAACATTGTAAAGCAATTATACTCCAATAAAGATGTTTAAAAAAAAAGTTGGTATTTGTTCCACCTAGATTTTAAACTTAGAAACACCAAGGACTGCATCTCCAATATACAAAAGGAGCATCAGATTTCTGTAGGGAATGATTCCACACATTTGAATTACACATAGCTTTTCAGGCATTTAAGGATAACTATCGTAACTGCTAGATTTTTCTCGGTTATTTATAATTTATAATGGAGTTGCACGTGTGTTAATTTCACTTGATTTTCCACTTGACTCCTGATTGGCTGGTGTCATCTTTTTTCACTGAGGAACGACTGAGCTCAGAATGGCTCACTGATTTTCCCATAGTCAAATACTATGGCTGAGGCAGCACCAGAATCTAGGTTATTTCGGTTTATCTTCTGCATCTAAAATTATCTAGTACTCACAAAAAAAGTGAGTCCAATGGAGAGACATCTAGGACAGGTCCACAAATCTATGCATATAACTTCTATGGTGAAAAATAGCTGTCAATTTCCTTAGGCTTCATATACATAAAGAAGCTATTTTCCTCCCATTAGTCATGTAAGAAAACTGAAAGCGTAATTTTAGCCTAAGTTAAACTTATATTTTCCAGACCTCATTGGCCTATTTAGCATGTGTGAGATGAACTGGGTTAGACTTTGGCTTATCTAGCTTATTTCATTGTTTTCAATATTTGTTTTTCATTCATTTCATTTTGTTACCTTCCTCTTCATACTCCTGGATCAATGTTGGTTTTTATCCAACTGTGTTAAGACATCACTCCAAAGGAGTTTATCTCCACTGCGCCTCTTTCCTCTACAGCAGGTAAGAGACTAAATAAAAAAGAATCGCTTTGAATTTAAGATTTCCAATTCCTTATCTTCTTCTTAGGTATGAAAAATCATAGTGGCAATGGAGGTAACATATATCCACAGAGAAATAGAGTAAAAACAACTCCAAATCCACTTCGCTCCTGGGAACAAACAGCTGTGGCATGGACAGAACAGGTGATCTGTGAAGGATTGGAGGACAGGCTGAAGCCCCTCCTCACTCTAGCAAACCTCTTCCCATGGATGAGCTTTAGGGGAGTTTGGGCTAAGACAACTGAATTGAATTATTTTAAATTCGAACTGTGACTTTAATTTGATCCATTATGTAAAGTTAGCCATGAGTCAACCACATGGTTAAAATGAATAAGACAATCAGTAATGGATATAAGAGAACAGTCTGAGATAAGGAATGTACAAATATTGGCACAATCAGCATGTGACACCGAATGACAACATATCTATCATTCTAGTTTATTTAATCCTCTTATGAGCATCTAGATGGTAGTGTGTATCGAGTAGCAAATATCTTCTCATGGTATTTATTCCAGCACGGCCCTCTTTAGTGAATGAGGACCTTGCCAATATATCCACCTAGGCCAGGCAATAGTGTTTCGAAAGAGAGAGTGACTTGGTAGAATACCTCAAACTGTAGAAATCATACTTGAAAGCTACTTACTTCTTTCCTTTGACCACTTCATAGGAACTGGTGTATTTCCTCTTGTTACCAAAAAGTTCCACCATTTCAGGGACGTAGTTCGCAAACAGAACCTAAAATGATCGGCAAATAAAACCTGAGGTCTCATTACTTCCAAGGATACTCCAAAATTCCAAGATTACAAAGGAGAAAGCAGGTACGTAAAACTTTCTCTCTTCTAAGAAAGGCATGACTGGGAACTGTGCTTTTAAATGCAGACCAATTTTCTTCCTTACTTCAGCCTTTGGATTTGGTTAAAATTTAATAAAATGCTTTTCATCCTTCAAAAAGATGAAAGCAAAGACAAGCAGTAAGGCAACCTCCCCACCCATTTTGTCCTCTCATCACTTCTAACTGCCCTTCTGACTCTTTCACTTGATACTATTTGGGGCTTGGGGAAAAAATAAAGCATATGGGACAGAGTAGGGTTAAGGGAAAATGACAGAAATGAGGGGATGTAACAATGATGTGGACAGGGGGATATCAGAAAGGTAGAGTGGAGAACTCGGCCATGGTTATTAAGGAATTGACATTAAAGTCACTATAAGAAAAGGAGGCTTCCTTTGTCCTTGACACACTCCTGAACCAAGCACAGATGTTCACTTATCTGTAGTAAAATGCTGGTTTAGAGAGAGTTTACTCATTTGGGCTGGAAAGAACACAACTTCCTGCAGATCAAATCTCAAATCCCCTTCCTC
Organism: Balaenoptera physalus; assembly: GCF_965194825.1. Classification (NCBI taxonomy): domain Eukaryota; kingdom Metazoa; phylum Chordata; class Mammalia; order Artiodactyla; family Balaenopteridae; genus Balaenoptera; species Balaenoptera physalus. The sequence continues at coordinate 16,016,307 of NC_138902.1, forward strand.
GTTGGAAGAAAGACTATAATCCGATGGGCAAAAGATGAAGGAAGATGCAGTTGCTCAAATCAATGCTGAGGCTAATTAGGAAAGTCTGCTCTCCTTTGTCTACCACCCTCATCCCTGGCAATTGAACAATTACATCATGTGCTCCAGGGGATGCAGTTTGGAAAATATGGGATTCATATATCTCTTCATTTTCATTTGACACCTGCTCTGAATAATGCAACATTCACTCTCAAACCTATTTCACTTTGTTTCTCACCATTAACCAAATGTTTTTGGTTTATGTAGCTATATTCAAAAGATATAAAAATATTCTTCACCAAACTCCCCAGGGTGAAGACCATGATGAAGGTCCGTCCTAGGGATGTCTTGGCTACCACATCTCCAAAGCCGACAGTCGACGTCGTTGCCATGACCAGGTAAATGGACTCAAAATATGAAATATTCTGTGAATTTCTACCTTTGAGCCAGGGATCACCAGAATTTTCCACCTGTCCAAAGAGAGAGGACTCAGGAAAGGTCTCTGAATGGAATCCAAGGGAAAGTTTATAAAGAATAAGCACAACTTGCGATTTGTTTCATTTAATTCAATCCAAATGAAAGAGTAAATGATTCCCAGGTCGCTGTGAAGGGTTTGCAGATTGTGGGTAGTAACTGTGAAGTCTTAATTCCCTTCATGGTGATTACTGCTCAAATCTGAGGGGTGTGTAGCTTGAGCCCACAATGGAGATGCTCAATGAGGGGGATGGCTGACACCTCTTTTCCTGTGGGCACATCCTGCCATCCTGGAGCCACGGGATTCAGAGGCTGTCAGACTGAGCAATTATTATTCACCCTCATTTTACACCAGATCAGGATCATCATGAAGGAAAGCAGCACTTAAATGGGCACTTCATCTCAGTGAGCTTAAGCGCATGAATGCTGGAGTCTCAGGAAGAACAAACGAGTTTTGCAGATTACTTTCCTCTCTCCCTGCAAAAATCTTCTCAGTGATAAAAAAGAAACTCTGAAATAAGCTACAAGGATATACTGTACAATATGGGAAATATAGCCTATATTTTATAGTAACTATAAACAGAGTATAACCTTTAAAAATTGTGAATCACTATATTGTACACCTGTAACATATAATATTGTACATAAACTATACTTCAAATTAAAAAAAAAAGAAACTCTGGAAAAATCTTCCTCTGATTTTCCCCCTAAGTCTTCACATTTTAAGAAACCTAGGTTTATCTGATTTTTTTTTTTACATTAAACAAAGAGTAACTTAGGCAATGGCATTACACTTTATAGAATATATATATAAATTTATACATATATATCATTTGTTATGATATATAACAAACATTAATTATATAGCATATATACAAAATTTCCTTTGTGTTTCCATTTTTAGACATTTTTTTCCCAAAATAGTACTTATTTCCTAGATGTTTTCCATTTCCATTTTTCCACGAGAGACAGTAAAATGCTAGAGATGGCTAGGGAAAGTAGGTTTTTTGTTTTGTTGCTAAGAACCAGAACGAAAACTAGAAATAATGTACTTTGCTTAGGTATTCGATCACTTTTTTAAAGTGGTGTGCCAACTGCTGCCTCCTTCTTAAGTTGGATGAGTAGGTTAAGAGTGTGGGCTCCTCTAATACTCCACTCCCAAATAAGGAGATTGCATGTCTATACTTAACTCTCAGGGCTGGTAGTAGATTTGGTTGCAAAGTCTACTAATCAGCTTCCACGGATCTGGAGCCTTTACTGCTTTCTAAGATTATTGTACTGTAAGAAAACCAAGTTTAAATCACACAGATAAAACTCCTAGAGGAAAACATAGGCAGAACACTCTTTGACATAAATCGAAGCAATAGTTTTTTGGATCTGTCTCCTAAAGCAAAGGAAATAAAAATAAAAATAAACAAATGGGACCTAATTAAACTTAAAAGCTTTTGCACAGTGAAGGAAACCATCTACAAAATGAAAAGACAACTTACTGAATGGGAGAAAATATTTGCAAATGATATGACCGATAAGGGGTCAATATCCAAAATATATAAACAGTTCCTACAATTCAACATCAAAAAAACAAACAAAAAAAACAATTAAAAAATGGGCCAAAGACCTGAATAGACATTTTTCCAAAGAGGACATGCAGATGGCCAACAGGCACATTAAAAGATGCTTAACATCATTAATCACGTTGCACATCAAATGCAAATCCAAACCACAATGAGATGTCACCTCACACCTGTCAGAACAGCCATCATCAAAAAAAACACAAATGACAAATGTTGGTGAGGATGTGGAGAAAATGGAATCCTCCTACACTGTTGGTGGGAATGTAAATTGGTGCTGCCACTGTAGAAAACAGTATGTAGGTTCCTCAAAAAATTAAAAATAGAACAACTATATGACCCAGTAATTCCACTCCTGGGTATATATCTGAGAAAAAAAAAAACTAAAAAACACTAATTCAAAAAGATACATGCAACCCAATGTTCATAGCAGCATTATTTACAATTGCCAAGATAGGGAAGCAACCTAAGTGTGCAACAACAGATGAATGGAAAAAGATGTGGTATATATATACACAATGAAATACTACTCAGCCATAAAAAAGAATGACATTCTACCATTTGCAGCAACATGGATGGACTTGGACGGTACTATGCTAAGTGAAATAAGTTAGATAGAGAAAGATAAATACTGAATGATCTCATATGTGGAATCTAAAAAATACAACAAACTAATGAATATAACAAAGAATGAATAGATTCACAGATATAGAGACAAACTAGTGGTTACCAGTGGGGAGAGGGAAGGGGTGAGGGGCAATATAGGGGTAGGGGAGTAAGAGTTACAAACTATTAGGTATAAAATAAGCTACAAGAATATATTGTACATCATGGGGCATATAGCCAATATTTTGTAATAACTATAAATGGAGTATAACCTTTAAAAACTGTGAATCACGATATTATACACTGTAACATATAATACTGTACAGCAACTATACTTCAATTTTAAAAATCATATATATGATATATATACTATAATATATATGTATATACATATGTGTGTATATATATATTTTTTCCAGGAGTTGAAGTGTTGCTTGGGACAGTTTGCTTTAAGCTAAAACTCCATAGTGTCTTGTAAACATCTTAGCACAGGGCTTCCATCATACCCTTGTACAACATGTTTTACAAACTGAAACTAAACTTATTTCAACCTAGAAATCTCCTTCACAGTAAGTTAAATAACCCTTTCCCATTTAACTCACCCTCTTTGGAAGTACTGCTTTAGTGCTGCAAACCCCTCCCCACTCCTAAGACCTGTCAGCTCCTGCTGGTCTACCTGGCCACCCTGCTCTTGCCCTGGACCATGTTAGCGTCGACCCTCAGCCCCAGATGGGAAATAACTTAAAGATGAAGGATTATGGGCCAATGTGAATATACTGAATTGTTACCTATTTTTAATGTCACATTTCAAAACTGAAACTTTACACTTTTAAACCTTATGTTTCAACCTTAGGTGAGCTGTGCTATGGAGGCGGAGGACGTGAGGACACTCTCCCATCCCTGCCTCCCTCTCCATTATTTATATTGGTTTTATTATTTTTACATGGTACATGTGTGTTCTAGTCTGTACCCACGATTCCCTTGGTCGTGTCTTTGTTCTATTTTCAATTCAGTCAGTAATCACCATCACTCCTTTTTATCATGGTTTCCTCATTCTTGAGATCTTGGTTTTGACTCGTCTCCTATGTGGCTGGATTTTATCATCAAGGTCATTTTTAAAAGGGACTCATGATGCTCTTCTCTCTTCCATGTGCTTAAAATGACGGATGGGTTACACTTGCACACAACCTTGGCAGACACTGCTCTGTCACCTCCTGCACTGAGTGATGGTGGCAAGATACCTGAGACTAGTTTCATTTCCCCCCTAATATAGACCTTTCTTTGTTCTGCTTAGATTCTCTCCTTACCCATAAAGGTTGGTAATTGTTCCAAACTATGGTTGGACTCATTTAGGGTTATTTCTCCTGGGATACCGTATACCCTCTAATCTACAGATTCAATACTTTATATTCAAACATTTTTCTGATACCATATTTGTGTCCTCTTCTTCAGGAACATGAGTTTTACAGTATGTTAAATCAACGTGACCCATCTTTCATGTTTTTTCTCCAGATCATTTAAGTATCTTTGTCCTGTTCCATGGCAGTGTTTTTGCCTCAATCCTGTCCGCCATGTTTCTGAGCATATTTCTGTCACACTTATTACACTTGTGTCCCCTCTAATGTGATTTTTGGCCCTGTAAAACTTTTTTCTTCTTTTTCTCTGGTATCTTTGGGCCGTTTTCCTGCTATTGTTTTGTAATCTTTTATTTAAAACCTTAAGTATTTTGTTTGAAGTACCATTTTCAGTTTTTTAAAGCCTTGTATATGGAGGGCTTTTCCTTAACATTTCCTTTGTTCCGTTGGGCAAATTATCTTGTTATTGTTGCTCTGACAGCCGTTATGTGATGTAATTTTTATACTGATGTCTCTGCTTTCCAACACACTCCCTGTTTTGGGCAGAATTTTAGCATAGGCACCATGTTGATTCCTTTCTGGTGGACACTCACCCTCCAATGGTATCAACTTTTAGCTGAAGGACAGTGTGAGTACGGGAAGGGATAACTTGGGACAGTTGGGACAATCATAGCTTTTATTTCAGTTTGTCATTTCAAATATCCTCTGAACAAAATCTGCTAACTTTTTGCTCTGGGTTACAGCTTTTCTAGGTTTTTCACATTTCAGATGTTGGTGTGACCCACAGTAGATGGCCCTGGGTCCAAAACCATCTGGTAGCCTCTCCCTCTTTCTCTGCACACATCCTCGCTGGAGGTCTCCTCCCCAGGGTGACCGGACGCCCCATAGGAGCACATGTTCAACGTGCTTAGAGGGGCCTGAGATCGTGTTCAAACCAGACACCTGTGAGATTTACAGGGAGCAGCTAATCTTCAGCTAGGGCTGTTGGTGGCCTTGGGAGAGTCGGTTGCCAGAATCTTGTGTTTTCGCTAAGAATCCAGAAATCCAGGTTTTTTAATGTGACCTCTCTTAAAAAACTTAGCAACCAATACAAAAATAGCAAACAGATAATACAAACATCTTAGGTCCAATAAAATATGCCTGTAGGCCCCATTCAGCCTGAGAGCCCCTCATTGGAACCACTATTAAAGGCAAAAAAAAAAAAAAAAAAACCCAAAAACACCTGTACCATGGTTTCTCCTTTAGCATCCTCTTGCCTACCGTTCTGTCATGGCCAACAGGTCTCTACGGGAACACTGGTGACTGCTTCTCCCAGTGTAGACCCATGCCCCTTGGGCTAAACCTCCAGATGCAGGGATCTACCTTTACTGCTGCGACACTTCTTCTCCAGAAAATCTGTCTCCTGCTTGCATGATGAGGAAGGATGTGGCTTGTTTCAGATTTTTTTTTTTAATTGAAGTATAGTTGATTTACAATATTGTGTTCGTTTCAGGTGTACAGCATAGTGATTCAGTAATTTTTCCTGATTATTTTCCATTATAGGTTATTACAAGATATTGAATATAATTCCCTGTGCTATAAAGTAAATCCTTGTTACTTACCTATTTTATGCATAGTAGTTTGTATCTGTTTCTTGAAACACCAAACACATTTGGTGTTTGACACTTTTCCTGATGAACTGAACATGGGTTTTTTTTTAACTTTTTTTTTCCTTTTCCTTGTGATTTTTAAATTAATTTTGAGAGAAGGGCTCAAGTGGAAAAGACTTCTGCTCTATTTTTTTGTTCGGTTTTGCTTTTCTCAAAGGCCTTTGCAGGCTTTTAACATCCCACTTCAATTTCTGCATTTTCTAATGATTTCTCTTCAACTTTCCTGGAGCAATAACGTCCAGGAGTTTCTTTCCTATTGTTGAAGTCCATTTATTATGTTGCCGATTATATGGCGTGAGAACTAACCTTTCTTGTACGCGAAGGAGGCAGCTATGTATACAGATTGATTCCAGGAGAACCAAGAAAGTCTCAAAACTCCCCTTCGCAACTCAGCAACTGCTCCCTCACCCAACTCTGCAGCTTTTGTAAGTACAAAATTCTCTCACTGGCTTCATTTCTCTGACCCTTTATTCTTTTTCAAATTGCTGGACCCCCTATGATGATACAGTAATAAACTTTACCTATTGCTTATACTTTAGAAGAGTAAACTTATTAAATCCTTTCCTAAGAGCAGGTTTTGAAAGTTGGAAGAAGGAACATCGATACCGTGAGTGTAGGAGATACATATCTGTGAGAAGTATGGGGTGGAGAAAACCCATCCAAAGGAGGTGAAAAGAAAAACCTCACACTGATTACAGTGATGGAGACAGGCGCTCAGAAGGTTTGCCTCCGTTTTTCACATAAAAGACAATTCACGCTCACTCACAGCATCAGGGAGCTGGATGAGATGCTCACCAGGTGAATGAATCCGGCAGCAGTGAACAAGGTACTCAGAACGACGGATAACAGCTTGGAAAACTTCACTGAATTGCTAGGGGAAGAAAGACAAAGAGCTGCTGGGTTCTGACAGGTTCCCGAACAACACAAATACCTCGTCCTCTAAACTCTCGCTCCCCAAAGTGTGAGTCATGGACCAGGAGCAATGTTACACTTCCCTGGGAGCACGCTGGAAATGCAGCATCCCACGCCCTGCCTTGACCGACTGATCTGCATTGTTACAGGATCCCCTGCTTGCTTCGTATACACATTAAAATCGGAGATGCACAACTCTCAGGCACACCCCGTCACACACACGTGTTCAAAAAGCTTAGGTTCTGATGATCTCCACTAGCCTAATATTATATTGAAAAAGGGCAGTGTCCCAAGGATCCAGAGAGTGGGCTTGCAAAATGAAATTGTGAGTAGATCACAGAAATGTAGTTCCATATTGCTAAACTCACACCAGCATCTTTGAATGAAGAGGATCAAACAAGCTCCTGTCTCCTAAGGGAAGCCCTAGAGTTTAGCCGAAATCTCTGTGGTTCTCAGCAAGGCTACCGACCACACAAGAACAGCCCTTTCCGATCACAAATGCTCCATAAAGCATAAACCCTTAGCAGTGAGACCCACCTGGCCGGTACTATTTGATGCTTCTAGTGAGAATGCAGAGGCATGGGGATTGTGAGCGGGTAATGTTAGACCAAATTGCCTAAAACTTTAACAGGATTGCTGCTTAAAGGTAGGCTGGATTTTTTTTTAACTGTAATTTTAATTTTTTGCAGATATTTAGGTAGCTCTATTTCTGTAAGCAAGAACTCACTGCTGCTGCTGGGCAGCTCTCAGGCTTGGAGGAATTGTCTTACATTCCTAGACAGCAGTGGATCGATTCATGCCAACGAATGTATAGAATCAAAGTGTCTGATTTCTTCAGTGATCCATTGATTATTTAGTAACATATTGTTTAGCCTTCAAGTGTTTGTGTTTTTTATAGTTTTTTTCCTATAACTGATTTCTAATCTCATAGTGTTGTGGTCAGAAAAGATGCTTGATAGGATCTGAATTATCTTATATTCACCAAGGCTTGATTTGCAACCCAAGATGTGATCTATCCTGGAGAACGTTCTGTGTGCACTTGAGAAAGAAAGTGTATTCTGCTGCTTTCGGATGGAATGTCCTATAAATATCAATTAAGTCTATCTGGTCTAATGTGTCATTTAAGGCTTCCGTTTCCTTATTCTCTGTCAGGACGATCTGTCCCCCACAATTGCTGTGTTACTGTCGATTTCCCCTTTTATGGCTGTTAGCATTTGCCTTATATATTGAGGTGCTCCTATGTTGGGTGCACAAATATTTACAGTTGTTATATCTTCTTCTTGGAATGATCCCTTGATCATTATGTTGTGTCCTTCCTTATCTGTTGTAACAGTCTTTATTTTAATGTCTATTTTGTCTGAATTGCTTTGATTAAAAAAAATTTTTTTTTCGGTGCGGGGGAGAATTAAAGCCTAAATGGACTGATACACTGTAGGTCCAAGAAACAGAGAAGAAGCACACTCTTCAAGATGATTGCAAACTTTCCAGCCAGTGTGTGAGGTTAATGCAGTGAGAGAAAAGTAAGCAAATGGTATCTTGGAAAGTAAGGGATTTCGTGACTTTTGCACTGAAGTTTCTGATGGGAAATGAGCTGAGTTGAAGGTTCAGTTAACATTTGAATTTCCTAATCCGAATGAGTAAGTAGTACTTGAGGCAGGGCTGGCATTTACCTGGTCCTGATGGCTCTCAGAATTTGCAAGATTTGAGGGAGTTCCAGCAGCCGCAATGCTCTTAAGAACCTTAAACCTACAAAGCAATCAAAAACAGAAAGCTGCCGAAAGATGAGGGTCACAAAGGGAGCAGTCTGAATTATACCACACCTGGGACTGCTTACGTTCTTTCTTTCCCTGAAATGCTCAAGTATAATATCTTACAATGTCATCAGTTTAAGACCTGAGCACTGGTTCAAATTCTGGTTCACTTAATGGCTGTTGTAATCTAAAGCAACGCCCTTAGCTTCTCTAGTTCCTCATCTGTAAAATGGGAATTATAATGATACCTACCGCGAAGCGTTGCTGAGTATTATTATTACAAAGTATGCAATCAGCACAACTCACATTTTACTCTATTTAACTCTTCTTTAGAGTGGAGAACAAATGATCCATAAACCACTTTAACTCCTGACTACAGAGTCTCTGTGATACGCTCCCCAGGGTTTGCGTGTTGTTCGCCTTTACGTAGTTTGATAGTAACACTAGTAAGAAATATTTTGTAGATAATAAATAATAATATAAGATTACATTAAAAACTGACAAAAGCCACAGAATGCCCACGTACTGTCAATACATCCACCTTAAAGACAAAGTAACTAATTAAAAAAATCTCTAACGGGTCACCGCGTGTCTGGATATGATGATTTATACTTTTTAAAGACCACGGGAGGCTTTTCACTTCTCCCAGTCATGTGGGATCTCAGCACAAAGGTGCCACAGGGGGCGAGGACGTTGGGGCCCTGCCCTCAGGTGCAGATAATCCATAAACAATAAACAACCTCGTACACCTACCGGCATCAGGCCCATCACCAGGGACTGGGGTAAAAAAAAGAATGGGTTCTGAAAATGTCTTACAAAACCATACAATCACGGGGAGGAATTTTTTTAAACGCCATTTAGGCTTTAAAGGGAAATGAAAGGATACTTACGGATGAATGTTGAGGGGTTTTTTTTGAGATTGCTTCTGATTCCCACAACTCACCTACCTAGCCAATTACTCTTCAAATAATAAGAAATAAAGGTTGGTGGAATGGTAAAGATGTCTACAATCGAATTCATCTCCAACCAGAACTTGACCTTGTCATCAGCTGCCACAAACTATGAAATGAAAACAGAAGACCCCAAATTCTGTTACCCTCAAAAATTTTACAGTGAACACAAGAGTGGCTTTTTTCAGGTACACTTCATCCACCAACTGAAGCTCTGACCGCATTCTATTACATACATACAATGTATACATATATACACCCATATATATTTATATAGCTATATAAGTAAATACACATTTATATATAAATATAAATATATATATATATATATACACACACACATATATACCTATATATTCATATAGATAAAGAGATTGTACCTTTAGGGGGTATTCAATGAATGAACATGAATCCACCTTACTTACCAGATCTTAACTCTCCTACTTCAGAATAATCACTTTGACCTTCCTACTGCTCCTAGAGCTTCCTGATATATATATAATTATATAGATAAAACCCCCTATTTGTGAGCAACGAAGATACAAGATTTTGGATGGTCTTCAATGGAAAAGGTCTAGAAGCTTGGCTGGCCAAGGCTTGTGTTTATGAGCTTCCCTATTTGGATTAAGAAAGCAGGCGCTTCCAGAAGGGAGGGGCTGCTGTAAAAATAAGACTGTGATGGCCAGTGCGGTTGAAATAAGTTTGAAGGAAGGTCACAGAAATACATACATAATATACCTTCCATACGCACGTACATATTACATACATACACACTTATATGTGCGTATATATACCTCTGTGTGTGTATATGTGTGTATATACATATGTGTATATGTTTGTGTGTGTATGTGTGTATATGTGTGTGTGTATATATATTTGTGTGAATATGTGTATATATACATGTGTATGTGTATATATATATGTTTGTGTATGTGTGTATATATATGTGTGTGTGCATATATGTGTGCTGTGTATATGTGTGTATATATACGTGTGTAGGTGTGTGTGTGTATATATATGCGTGTGTATATGTGTGTGTATGTGTGTGTATACGTGTGTGTATATGTGTATGTGTATATATATGTGTGTGTGTGTGTATATATGTGTGTGTGTATGGGTACATATATATGTGTGTGCATATGTGTGTATATATATGTGTGTGTGTATGTGTGTATATATATGTGTGTGTGTATGTGTGTGTATATGTGGGTATATATATGTGTATGTATATGTGTGTATATATGTGTGGGTGTATATGTGTGTATATATTTGTGTGTATATGTGTATGTGTGTCTGTGTGTATATGTGTGTGTGTATATGTGCATATATATATGTGTGTGTGTGTCTGTGTATATGTGGGTATATATATGTGTGTGTGTATATGTGTGTGTGTGTGTGTGTGTATATCTATCTCACAAACATGAGACAGATAAATCTAGAATATAGATCTAGGGTGGGCCCTCAAAAAGTGCTTGTGGAATGAGAGAACTACTGAATACATGAATGCAACAAAATTAAAGGCACAAGAGTATTTTATAGAGTTATATGGCACATATGCCATCAGTGGAGCCGATGACATTTTCAGAGGCTTGTTACTCAGCTTCTGCTCTCTTGTGATTACTAGTCACTCTTCTGAGTGGCAAGTGGGAAGCCAATAAGAAGGACAGGGTGATAGGGTGACGATATTTTAACAAGGCATCCTTTTCATTTGTGCTAAAATTGTTGACCTGGTTTACAGTTTCAAGTACAGGAGAGAGTCTGGGGGTCTCGTTATACATTTGACAATTTAGGGCTCAGACCCTCTGGCTTTAGAGCCTGAAAGCATAGGCAGATGGTCTAAGGAAGGCATCTCTTTGTATAACACAGATCTCTTTACAGTGCGCCTGTTGTATTCCCCTGTTTACTCCCATGTTCAGTAGGTACTTACTCTCAATCCAAAATAGAAACTAAAGAAAGCATTGAAAGTCAAATCAATCGGGATGGTTTTGTCTTGGTATGAAGAACAGCTTCTAACAGGGCTGGAAAAGAAACAAAGACAGTTTATAAAGGTGGACATTTTAAAAGCTGTGGCTACAGAGGACCAAATAAAGAGAACGGGTGGGCAATTTTCTATTTATTTACCATGAATGGTCAACCCAGACACTTATGTGCACATCTCAAGGAAATTACTTTTCTCTTGGGAATAGAGGTATGCATGAACAAAACCACTGGGCCGTGAATGTAGCTGATAATAACAGAAGAATTACCTGCTCTTCTTTTCATAGAGTTTATTGGTTCCATTTTCATTTTATCAGTGGGATTCAGAGGCACAGAGGTTATGTGGCTCTTTTGGGTGTGCAAGACCATCTTACCCAGCCAGGACAACATTTTGGCTTCAGTATACTTCTGATAGAGAGCTACTCTACGTCAAATGAACTGATCTGAAGCAAATTCCAAGGAAATGTCCCTAAAAGGTCAGTAAGGAATCCACAAAACAAGGACTCCTAGTTTCTGTAGGATCTCTAAAGTGGCCTGACCTGTGTGGCCCTGTAACCCCAGTTTTACTTTAGCTGGAAATCCAATAAAATTCCCGGAGGATCAGCATGGAGTTCAGATTAGGTTGGGTTGTGTCCAAGAAGCCGTCCTAACTTTGGCACAGGAGAAGGGAATGCCTTCAGAGAAGAACAGAGGATAGTTTGCTCCTACATCCCTGATGAGGTCTAGCATTTTCTTTCCTCAGACCATCCAAACTTGTCTAGAACCTATGAGAAACCCTGAAATGACTAGAGAACTTCTGCTTTAACACCTAAGGAATCCAAAGGCACGTAAGGTCCACATAAACGGTCCAAAGGAGGAGACAACAGCTGGAGGCTTGTAGTCCCAGAAACTAGAAGAGACATATGCACAGCACCCCAGCTCCTAGCAGCGTAGAATGACAGGATACAGGAGAAACTCATGCATGTTTTTGTTTGTTTGTGGAGTTGGGTTTAGTACTTCCTAGGGGAAACTAAACACTTATCCTTTTCTTATGAGCTTGTGTGTGTGAGTTTACGTGAAAGTATATTAAGCATTATCCCTGACAGAATATTCCAAATTAGCTGGTAAGCTACTGATATGAGCAGACAAGATTGACTGGGGATTTTACTCACTCAGCGGAGTTGATGAAATAGATTATAAGAGACCCAATGCTTAGCACAAAGACAAGGATCACCTGAAAAAAACAAACAAAAAAAAACACAGACAAATGTACAGATCCATTCTATTAGCATGAACAGAGATGAATAAACATACCAACAAAATTGTGTTTTACCTTTTTCCCTTGCCTATACATCTGTAGCCATTTTTCCCCACACATTCATTTATGTTAGCATTCATTCATTCACTCAACAAAAACTGATTGGACCTTTACTGGGTATTCAATAAATGGACATGTACCTACCCATTTTACCTACCTAATTTTAACTTTCACACACTTCAGAATAAACAATTTGTCCTTTCTGCTGCTCCTAAGGTTTTCTGAGCTCAAGAAGTCCTGTTGTTTATTCATTCACTCACTCATCAAACATTTATTAAGTGCTTAATATGTGCTATGCACTTTATTACACGCTAGAAAATGAGGGCCGTGGGATACAGACTCTGAACTTGAATTGCCTATGATGTTGGAGAAGAAACAGTCCCAAACATGCCCATCTAAAGGATGGGCAGAATTCTGACAGGAGGGAACATGCTATAAAGTGAGAAGAGAAAATGAGCGCTTTAACTTGCCAATATATCCGATCTGTAAAATAAGAATTTGTGGAATATAATCAGAAATTTACCCATTTAAAACCCTCAATACAGTTGGATGAAATATTTTGCAGCCTCGGTGAATTTTTAGGTCAACTGTAGGTAATCAGTTATTTCTAGTTTCCAAACATTTAAAAAAATATGTTCAGTCCTGTGTAAAACTGTATTTTATTTACAATTAAAGCTTCACTCCCTTCCAGTTCAGGTGTTCCTTGAGCAGGCTACTAGCATGCAAAAAGGGATTCGTTTCTTCTCCGTTAACCCTTTTTGTTTTTTTGGTCCCAGCTGCCTACTGACTAGGCTACCTCTGGCCTCTGAGAATCGTAGGTCAGTGTCAGGCGGTGAACAGAAAGGGGAGCTAATAGCAGGAAATGCTGGACTTGACTGGTGTTAGATCACTACGCTCTCACCCTTGGGCTCTCCGGGCACCGGAGGTGTTTACTGTTTATTTTCCTGGGTTGTTGGAGATTCCCAATTCAATTCATATTTAAATTCAACAGATATTTCTTTAGTACCTATCATGTCTCAAGTATTATTCTGGTGATTGGGAAACATCATTCAACAACATATACAAATATCCCTGCCTTTACGGAGCTTATGGTCTAGACAATAAATAGTAATTAATATGTACCTTAGGTGGTATGTGAGAAGATGCATGCCAGGGAAATAAAGGAGAGCAACTTAAACGGATCAGAAGTGCGAGGGGAGGGGGCAGACGGGCTGCAGCTTGATAATATTTAATTGCTAAGAGTCCCCTCTGCGGTTCCCTGGAGCTGAGTGAAAGCATCCTCTCTCGCTGGTTGCTCACAACTCTTTTCTCACTGCACCTTGCACTCTTGTATTCTGCTGGAACTCTTCCCCCTCCAGATGCCTACCTGGGCAGGTTCGAGAAGACTCTCACAGGTGACCCACAGACCAGCTCAAGCACTCTTTGTCCCAACAAACACTAGAAGGACAGATTCTCTTCAGTGTGGCCATCCCTCTTCACCAACGAGCCAGACATCAGCTCTCTGTGTCCCCAGAGTTCCAAGAGATGCCAGCTGACCTTTCTAAGTGGTCCCTCGCTTGACAGGGGAGGAAAACCATCCCCCCAATACCTCTGCCACAATAAGAGCTTGTTCCAAAATCCTCTTCAATTTCCAGCTTACCCAAATTTACATGAGGTTGGTCAAGATGCTAAGAGCTTCAACTGGTCTTCTTCCAAGTGCTTTGTAAGTGGCAGTGCTGCAGGTTAATGGGAGTTAGTGGCATCTATTTTTCTTGGGGTCTCAACTCTTACTGTCAGTTCCATTTTAACATCTGAATCAAGTGTCGATGGAGATATCACTAAGACTGTCGGTCTCATGGAGATATTTGGTTACAAATGTAGTCTGAAGCTCAGGAAAAATGCTGGGAGTGGATATGAGTATGTGTATATATATATCAGTAGATTGATAATTATTAATAGTTTCCATGAAATCTTTTTTCTTCTCCTTACATATGATTACATATTTTTTCTCTCTTATAAATCCCATACGTGATTCTTCATCTATAAATCATGTATTGACAGGCTTCCAGAAATATGGTAACAAGGTCATATATTTATAGTCCTCCACACCATAAAGTTAACAAAAATAAATAAATAAAAGAAGAAAATTTTAGTTTTATTCAGTCTAAGAACAATATCAACTTCATGCCACAAACCTAAAAAGGATGATCCAGAAATTATATATAATAAGCAACAAAATGTGCACCAAACCAAAATAAAGCACTGGGAGCTAACAGCTTGTGAAGGCTGTTTGGTGAGTCAGGTAGAAATGCGAGATATTCTGAGAGGACTTATGAATTTCCCTTGGGTTGAAGGGGCAAAGTCTGGAAGCGCTGGCTATCTGGGAGGCGTAGGAAGCCCGCCACCTGAGCTGTGATGTCTACAGTGGGGCTTAAAGCCCGTTTAGCTGGTGGATGGTTATGGGCGTCTTCAGAATCCAGACAGCCACCGACGCAGTTAGCAAGGGGCGCTATGAATACTCTAAATCTTCACCTGTGAGTGTGAGAGGACATGAGAAAAGTGCCAGTTATACGGGAGGTGTAAGAAAACAGGAGGACCAGGCACACAGAAGAGATGAGATAACCTCCAGTGAAAGAGTGAGCACGCGGTATGTAATTAGACATTTAAGAATTACAATTAGTGTTGCTGGTGAGATTCTAAAAAGCTGTTAAGTAGTACTGGAGGACTGGAAAGACCAAGGAACATGGGGGTGACACAGAGGTAGTAACTGCAAGAAGCTGCACCCCCAAGGACTGGCTGGGAGATCAACAAAGGGAGGTTGGGATTCTCAACATTTAAAAACATTTGATGCCAAAGGGCATCAAAGAGGTGCCCTTTGGAGGGGGGCTTCAGACTTGGGAGGAGGGGTCCTGGGTCGGCTGGTAATGGTACATCTGAAGAGACGCTGTGAGCTGGTCCTGGTACTGTTGGAAAAGCCTGGAAACTGAAACCAAGCACTGCTACTGGAAGAAAAAGCCAATGATGAAGTGAGGCTGAAAAAACTAGATGTAAAACACAGAAAGGCAGTTCCCGTCCCCTCCTCTAGAGCACAAGGGAGCTGACCAAGGAGACGTGTGGTTGCTGCGTACTTGCCTCACGTCACAAAGCAGAGGAGAGAGGGTGGATTTGGAGCTGAGAGACAAGAGTTTGGTATCCTTAAGTAGCCAGAACACTTTGGAACAGCATTTACAGAGGTTTTAGGAAAAAGAATTACAAGCCAAGAATTCTAAACCCAACCAAATTATTGTTCACTTATGAGAGAAAGGGAAAAAAATTTGGGGACATACAACAATTCGGAAAGTGTACTACCCACAATTTCCCTCGCAAGTGAATATGGCAAGTACTCAAGAAAAAGAAAATTAGAAAGATAAAATACGTTATGTAAGAAAAAATGGTGCCTAATAAAACTGGTAAAATTAATGGAATTTTTAACTCTAAAGCAAATATTAAGAAGAAAATCTGACCAGCTGTACAATGCTAAAAGCCAAAAAAAATAAAAAACACAGTAGCAATCTGGAACTGAGTGTTCAGATTAATTCAACAATTTCTGGAAGGAAGGAGGGGTGGTGTGGAGGAAAAACATGCCGAAGGTCTCAGGCGAGAGCAGTATATAGATATAAAACATGCAGAGATATTATTAGAGAGAAACACAGGTGGGAAGTTTGTTCTGAATTTCATTTACTGATATACCTATGACATTCTATTAAAAATGGAAAATCCCAAGTCAAAAGACACAAAAGAAAATAAATAAAATTAACAAAAAGGAACAAATAAGGAATGTAAATATCAGTGAAGGGTCAGTACTTACCACACCCTTGAAGCGTTTACAATACTCCCTATAGTATTTTAAGGAGGTTATTCACATTATATGAAAGAAGTACAATTTGGGAAAATTAACTTGTTCAAGATGAAGTGGAAAAGCCAATGCTTAAGGTCATGTCTCTCAAAATTCTCAATCACCATGTCATTCCGCTTCTCCAGTAAGACAAGGAACTGAGATGTCACAAAGGTCCTAGTTGTTTATCCAATACCCATTCTCCCTTTCTTTACCAACACACCCTCTGTTTGTTTGTTTAACCACAGAAATTTAGATAGTCTATTATGCAGTAAATTCAATCCCTAAATATTATAAAGACCAATGAAACAGATCACCATAAAGGAGAATAATTAAATTCTCCAGTAAATGAACAAATAAATGTATTCTTAATTCAATAAACACAAAAGTGCAGCTACATGATATTTAAAGAGACACACTTAAGAGGAAGTAAGACAGAAAGATTGAAAGAGAGCTGGGCAAAGACATCCTAATCAAGTATGAATAAAATGAAAGCAATGTTACCGGCTAACATTATGTTCTAAAGTATCCCCTAGGTAAAAAAAAAAAACAAAAACAAAAACACAACAACAACAACAAAAACCCACTCAATGTGACAAAAATGGATATTTCATATCAGTAAAAGGCACCATTGACCAAGGAGTTATAATAGGTAACTCTATGCATTGACTGATGTTATAAAAAATATATAACCCAAATTCTGTTAGAAATGTAAGATATTTGATCAAACTATAAAATCATAAATGAAAAATGTTGACATGCCCTTTTCAATCAGTCAGCAAATAATTAAGGATATGGAAAATATACACAGATTCTCTCAAAAGTCCATTACACAGTAATAAAAATTGATCATGTACTAGGCAACAAAGAATTTCCCCATAAATTCCATAAACTAGAGATCATAAAGGCAGTGATATTCTTGGACCATAAATTTCATCAAAGTAGAAAAGAGAGCCAGTCCAACACCAAGGAAACA
Organism: Balaenoptera physalus; assembly: GCF_965194825.1. Classification (NCBI taxonomy): domain Eukaryota; kingdom Metazoa; phylum Chordata; class Mammalia; order Artiodactyla; family Balaenopteridae; genus Balaenoptera; species Balaenoptera physalus. The sequence continues at coordinate 16,033,696 of NC_138902.1, forward strand.
AAAGCATACAATACTCCTCACAATAGATGATGAATCAAGCAAGAAATCAAAATTAAAACTTAACCTAAAGATGAACTGGGCATTACTAAAAATAAGAACATTACTTGCCAAGGTCTATGAGATGTGACCAAAGAAGCGCTCTGAGGAAAAAAAATTTTATAAATGAAATTCAACTGAAAAATCTGTTAAAACGAGGCCAGCCCACAGGGCTGTCCAGGGTGAAGGCTGCGCAGGCTTGGCGGGACCTGGCGCTGGGCATGCGCAGTGCTGTCCCGCGGCTTCCAGGCTGAGCCCGGCCGGGTGGAGCCTCCGGGATCCCGGATACAGGCGTCCCCAGGTTGACAAGGAAGATGATCGGCAGCCCTCGGCAGAGCTGACTGGGAGGAAGTGTGAGCGCAAGCGCGGGAAGACTCAGCTCATCAAAGCTGCCCCAGCGACGAAAATAAAGCCAGTGATCAGGAAATTGAGCAACATGATGATTTAGGAGGAAACAAAGTACTGGCCAGGACCCTCTGACAGAATGAGGAAGGTCTGAAAAAGAAGCAGCCTGAGAAGTACCACGCTGCTTGCAGAGGAACAGGCAACCACCTAACATAACTCCTGCACTCCTTCCACGGGGCACTGAAAAACTGAGCCTGGGATGGGCGGGGACCCGTCCTCAAAGGTGCCCATTCCTACCAGGTCCCAGTGATGGTAGCCAACCAGTGCGGTGGCTTCCTGGTTGGCTAGCAACAGGATATTGAAATTAAGAAGGATAAAAGTGATATTAATTACACACGATATATATATGTATATCATGAAATGTATAAATCTCCAGCAAGGCTACATGTGACCGAAAGGGAGGGACACGGCCCATCATGAGAGGGGAATGGTGTCAATTAGGAGTAGAAAGAGAAAAAAAAGTCATACTTTTAGTCAAAGGAGAAAGGTGGAGTTGAAGCTACGGAGCAGCCGAGGAGACCTTCAGAGTTACATTCTCTTCAGTGGCTCATTTTCCCTGGAAGATGTCCTGTGGCTTTGAAAAACAAAACTTTTCACTTAAAGCTAAGGCAGCTATGTCATTTACTGTCACAACACATACACTCTTAAGAATGAAAGAGACTCTATTAAACAGTTACACCAGGACAACCTGCAAACACCTGGGCTTATACTCATCCTGCCAGAGAAGACAGAAAAATAGAAGATGGACATAAAGTGGTGCCTAGGATGATGCTAAAAGTAGATACACTTACTAAAGATGAGTCATATTTTTGGTTCTTAAATGTTTTAGCTGTCAAAACAACAGAGAAACACAGTTACACAATTAATAGCATCCAAAAGAAGGAACAGTTTAGGAATAGGACTCTTTGGGACTAAATTCAGTAGAAAATCTCCCACAGGTAGCTGTAAAAACATGCTTGTGAAAACTGAAGCAACAAGCCCAAAGATGCTGCAGAGGTGATCGGCACATTGCCTTGTTTTATCTCTAGAAGGATCTCAGAAGGTCTCCGGTTTTGAAGATAATATTTTCTTTCCCTTTGACTATTTGCATTTTCCTCTCCTTTTCGTTTTCCTTCTTTTTCATTTCATCCTTCTTTTTTTTTTAAACAACAACTTACTCTCCTCCTCATCCTCCTCCTTCCTTTTCCTTCTTACAGTGTTGTTGGCCACGTATCCACGTGTTTAAGACATTAGTCTACAGATGTTATTAAATTTGCCATCATTGTGGGTTTTGATACAGATACTGCACCTTCACTGAAAAAGAAAATCAGATACTTTCTTTCTTGTATTTTCTATGCCCTGGGACTACTTAATTAACATTAGAGAGATTCACTATTTGAAGATCTAGCAGACTGGACCTTGAAATTGTCTGGGTCTCCCATAGGCAGAGGGGGAGAAGGGTAGTGGTGGTGATGTTGATAAAGTCTTTGACAGTATCTTTGTATCTTCCAGTTATTTGGTCTGTTTAAGTTTCTTTCTTTTTTTCATGGTCAGTTTTGCTTATTTATGTTGTCCTAAGGAATCATTTGGTTTTCATACTTAATCGTGTGTATATCTTTCAATTTCCTTTTTATCTGTATTTATTTTCTCATTTTAATGTCTTATTCCATATATTTTGCTTTTCCCCTCTTGAATTGTTTAGCCTACCTACTGATTTCTCTATTTTATTGTTTGTTTCAAATAATCAGCTCTTTTATAGTTTGCTAATTTCTAGCTTTCTTATTTATTCTCCTTAGATTTAATGTGTTTTCTTTCTCTGACTTTTTGACATTGATAATTCATTTACTTTAACTATTTTTTATTTATCAAGATAAGTTGTTAATGTTATGCATTTAACTTAGACCAATTCCCAACTTATAATGTAGGTGCAAGGGATATGTGATGTTTTCATCATCTTTACTCTCTAAATATTCTGCAATTTTAAGTTTGATTTCTCTGAGTTAAGAGTCATCTTAGAAAGAGATATTTACAATTTTTTAGCTGTAAATTATTTGTTTTTGGTTCTTTTTTTCTGAGTTTATTATTTTCCTGTCCATTTATTGTACTGTATTCAGTTTATGTCCTCTGCCTCTACTTGGTAAGTTTTTTAATTGGGATTGTTTTTTGGGGGCCTATTAATATATACTGAATTTTTACAAATAGTTTGTAGACATTTGTAGGTTTAATTTATGTTTTTACCATATGGAGTTTGATCATTTCAGTCAGCTCTTTGTTATTAATTAATTTACTTTGGTCTTCTTTATCCTTCTCCTTCTTCTTCTCCTTTTCTATTGCTTTTTTATTTCTTGTAATTTTTTATTTATTAATTATCTTGAAGTTATATTTTTGGTATAATGATACTCATGATGTTATATCTTGGTTGAAGTTAGTTACAAATTTTCATTACAAAATTATGTGTTGAATTGTGTCCCCAAAAAGGTATGTTGAAGTCCTAACCCTTAGTACCTCAGAAAGTGACCTAGTTTGGAAATAGGGTCTTTGCAGATGTATTCAAGCTAAAATAAGGTCATAAGGATGAACTCTAATCTAATATGACTGGTGTCCTTATAAAAAGGGGACATTTGGACACAGGCATGAACAGAAGAAACACGATGTGAATACCATGTGAAAATGAAGCCAGAGACCTGGGTGCATTTACAAGCCCAGGAATGCCAAAGATTACCAACAAACCACCAGAATCTAGGAGACAGGCATGCAGCTGACTCTCTCCCAGCCCTCAGAAGGAACCAACCTTTGATCTTAGACTTCTAGCCTCCAAAACTGTGAGACAATATATTTCTGTTGTTTAAGCCACTCAGTTTGTGGTACTTTGTTACAACAATCCTAGGAAACTAATACAGGCTACTTGGCTTCGTTTATTGTTTTTTTGCCTTGAATTCACACTATTGTCATTTGCCTAGTATGCCTTTGATAACTCCTTTATTTTCAAACTTTAGTGCCTCTTGAATTTCTAAAACATAATTAGACCATGTCAACCCATGCTTAAAAACCCCTCGGTGACTCCCCTTTGCACTAGAATACAATTATTCCATTTGAATAGCCTAGCTCCTTGCTACAAAGTGCAAAGCACTGCATGGTTCTCTTGTCTCCACTCAGACCTCAGAGCCCTCTGCCCTCCTGGCCTCTAGCAGAGGAACCTCATTTGGTACTTGCAGTAATCTGAGCCCTTTACATCCACAAGTCTCTTCTCTTTATTGGGAAACCTGTTCCTTCCACCGTTCAATCACTTTATCTTTCTGATTCTTCAAGTCTCAGCTCAAATCTTACCTTTTCAGAGATTTCCTCTCAGATCACTGTATCTAATGTGATCTAACACCAAAACCACCGAAACTCACAAACACGTCACTCATCATTCCCTCACAGCACTGATCACCATGTGAATTTATCTTATCTATTTATGTACACATTCATCATCTCTACCCCCACTAGAATTTAAGTCCCATAAGTGCAAGATTTTTGCCTGCATATTTCATCATGTCTAGAGTATATGCTTTGCATGTAGTTGGCAAGCAGTAAATATCTGTTGAAAGAAAGAAGGAAGGAAATTACAAAGGACGGATGGGTGGAAGGAAGGAAATCTATAAGCCACTTTTTTTTCTTTCTCATCCTTTCATAAAACACTTGCTTGGAACCCTCACTGAGAGTCTCAAGTCTGTGTTTCAGTGCTAGACTATTTATTCTAATTTAACCTTTACTCCATGCTTCCTGTTGTTCCAACCATTTAATCACAAGCTGTAACAGATTGAAAGAACAATTGTTCCATCATTAAAGAAATAATTTTTATTGATATGTAGTCAATGATCATTCCTTCCCCACCCAATCCCTATATGCAGTCCTTACATTGTAGATGGTGGAAGTTCTCTTCTGCCTCACCCCAGGGTCCTTTACTACCTTATTTCCAACATTATCCACATATAATCCAACATGATTTGAACACTTGAAGAGATCCTAACTAACAAATCCTTGATAAAAATCGTAGAGAATCACAAAATCCTTCTCTAACAGGTCATAGGGACAAGGATTTCAAAAAAGAGACCAAAACTTCAGAAGGAAAAAAAAGGAGAGACACATTTCCAGATGATTCAGTATTCCCTGCAGAGTTTATCAAAGCAGTTTTACTTATGTACTTTAAGATAAGTTTTAAGAATTAGATCGGAATTAAACAACATTAACTAGAAAAGAACAATGTTTGTACTAATTACAAAAAGCAGAGGATAATCTTTAGTTCACATACGTATCCTTCCACCATGCCACCATGGGATGGCAGCATACCCTCAAATTACAGATTGTTTTTGAATGTTTCAGATCAAACGATACTACTGAAATGACGATGGGGCAATATTCATTTACAGGGCATCTGCTATTTCCAGACAATGGGGTGTAAGCATTTCCCTGACGGTCTTTTCTCTCAAGGAGTCCACAGTGCACTAGGGTAGACAGGCTTATGCACAGATAATTTTAATTTAACAGCATTCAATGGAAATGATAGAAACTTAGAGAGGGGGACTCTTAGCTTAATATGGAGATAAGGTAAAATTTGCCTAAGGAGATGATGCCTGGACTGAGTTTTAGTATGTCAATGTTTACCTAGATTAAAACAGGAAGTAAATGATAAATATCATAGAGGGGCAAAAAAAGACCAGTTTGTAAAATGAAGAAAGGAAGCTGTTGGAATCAAAGGAGGGGAAAATAGTTGTACCTCACAGGGCAGAGAATCCACTAAAAACCAACATTTTTTGAGCAACAGCTGCATGCCAGACATCCATCTACATACAAGGAGAATGAAATGCACACAACCTTTGCCCTAATAAAGTCCTTCTTCTAGTGGATAGGCTGACAACAAATAGGAAATGTAATGCCGAGTAATTATATTCACTCCAAAGAAAAAGCAAGCAGAATCATCAGTAGCGAGCACAGACAAAAGGGGACAGCCATTGGGAGGTAGTGATATTTTAGATAAGGCCAGCAGATGCTTTCACACTGACCATACATCACACTCGTGGCTAAAGTTCCTTAGCACGTGAGCACTGGAAATGTACTCACCAACACCTGTCCCACAAAGGTCTGTGCCGAGAGCAACATTTCTACACGATCACGAAAGACTCCCTGGAAAGTGAGACGTCTTGAACGTTTACGGTCCATGCTACGTGACATTACTTCCTAGAAGCAAGAGAAAGAAATCGAGAGTGAGCTGGGTCTCAGAGGAGGTCATCTGTTTTATGCGTGTTGATGGTGTCTCCTGCTGGAGCGTCAGCCAGAACGCACTACACCTTGTCCAACCCCGGGAACCCTGAACTCACTTATTCCCTATTTCACACGATGAATTTTACTGGGTTTGCATTTTACTGCTCTTTGGCAGTATCTTCATTCTGAATTCTGCAGTCTTCACCATGCCCATCTCACATACTCTCAGCCCCAGACCCTTCACACTGACCCTATTGTTACGATCAGGGTCGGGAGCAGCGAGCTTCTCTCTGTTCTGGGAATAAGTGTCTTATCCTTTTCTATCAAGATACACAGACAAAGAAAAAAATTACAAATGGATTTCTAGGTGATTACTTAAGTATTTGCTTTTTTGAGTGAGAAAGAAGAAGGAAACTTTTCGCCATTTTATGTTGATTTTAATTCCTTATTTGGTATCACATCCTGTTGAAATTATGATCCTTCCTCAAGTTTACAAACTATCTTTACTTATTATACAATCCCCACTCTATATCCGCGGGTTCTGCAACTGCATATTCAACCAACGTCGGATAGAAAATATTTAAAAAAAGAAATTTCAGAAAGTTCCAGAAAACAAAGCTTGAATTTATGGGGTGCTGACAACTATTTACATAGCATTTGCATTATATTTACAACTATTTGCACAGCATTTACATTGTATTAGGTATTATAACTAATCTAGAAATGATTTGAAGTGTACCGGAGTATGTGCACAAGTTATATGCAAGTACTATGCTATTTTATATAAGGGACTTGAGCATCCTCAGATTTTGGGGGTGTGTCCTGCAACCACAAAGGGATACAAAGGGACCACTGTCTTTGAAATTTATAATAATCCTATGAGGTAGCCAAAGCAAGTCTGATTAAATCCATTTTCTATTGATAAGGAAACCGAGGTACAGAGGAATTAAATGACCTGCCGGTGGGCAGGCAATGAGGACAGTCTGGAGTCTGAACTAGCCTCTGTGTCTGTGGACCGTCTTGAACTACCCCTGAGAAAGACACCAGTGAACCGGGATTGACCACACCATGCAGACTAAGACCTCTGACTTTTAGAAAAGCTCACTTTATGTGGAGCCAGGCTTTTGAAAGGATTAAATTTTTCTATTCGTATTTTCTGAATGGTAAGAAGAGAAGTCTCATTAAATGGCTATTTGATAGAGTTTATATCGTGATCAATGATTGCCACTAATACGTATGACTCATCCTGTGCATGCCTGGGAAGTGGTCTGGGCATTGATTTTTTTAAAAAACTATTCAATGGCATGAATATGGAACACTCATTTGAATTCCATTATAAAATTGAGGTGCCTTTTGTGGCAAAACAAACTGGCCCTAAGATATAATAAAATCATACTTATGAATGTAGTAAATCTTTTAAAATGCACATTTAAGGAGAAAATTATGACTCTCCGAATAATTTTTAAAAGAACTTTCCACAGTACTTAGATTTGTGACAATTTTGCATTAGGCCAACTTTCCCAAAGGCTTAGAGAAAAATACAACACTCTCAATTTAATTAGACACGGTGAATTATTAAGAAGTCACTCAACTGTTAGGAAACTCTCTCCTCAAGATTTAGAAGCAGAACAGTATAGTCTTCTGGTTGCTCAGACCCTGCTTATTAACATTTTGTAACATCTGCTTCCTATTCGAAATGAAAAGGTACCTCTGGACTGGAGGGCAGACATAAATTTTATCAAAAGAATGAAATGAAAAATACAGCAAATGTTTATGGACAAATGCGTTCTCACACTTTTGTAACCACACAAAAATGAATATAATGGGGAAGAAGGTACATTTCCTGGAGCAGAAGCCTAAGGAGATTAAACAAGTCCACCAATTCAGTTGTGCACTGAAAAAAAAGGCAGAAGGCATGTTCACCATATCCAGTGCCCGTTCACGCACCGTCAGTGTTGTTAAGAAATCAGAACCCCAGGATTCATTCCCCCATTGCTATGCCACTGCTTACTGTCTATAATCTAGAAATAATTAGTAACAGCATAAACTCATTTAGCGACAAAATCTATAAAATTCCATGTTGGGCACTTCTAGAATGCAGACACCTGAATTTCATATGATGACATTGGCAATGACCTTAAAAAGTTACCAAGTTATAAATTCTTTTATTTTATGTCAATGTTTAGCATCAAGAGGCAATGTTTCAAGCAACTTTTCAGTATTAATTACAAAACACAGTTGACGTGTTCTGTTATGGAAATCAGAAAAATAAAATTGGGGAAAGAAAAACTGTGAACAGATCTTTGCTTTCAACCATTGGTACCAGAACAGCCATTATGTAACATTTGAGCGTTTTTATTCTCTTAAGCAGAGTCTTACCTGGATAGGATACCATTATTCTTACCATCATCATTTTCCAGTTGTTATTCAATAGTGCCCACCCTTGCAAAGCTTGTTTGGGTGTAAAGAAGTGTCCCTGAGTTTGTGGCTGGATGGCGTGTGCACGTATGCATGGGTTTCTGCATGCGTGCACAACTCCATGTGTTGTATTAACGTGTATAAAAGGCAATGTATACTTGTGAGTATATGAGCATCCTGCGTGAATGATCCATGAAGGCGAGGTTGACACTGATGCTCTTTTCTGCCTTCCTCGTGGTACCCAACACAACTGGCATTTTAACATTTGAAATAGAGGCATAGACCTCATGTTAGCGGATGTTTTTTTCAAAACAATGACGTCTGTTTCCAGAGCTCACATGCACCGTCATCCACACAAGGCACTGCTTCTCCCAGTGGTGGGAGAGGAGGCCTGGCCCTGCAGCTGCACCCTTTGGCATGGCGACCTGGGGTCCTGTTTTCCACCCCTGAGCAGGATGGACCCGTTTCTAAGCCACAGCATCAGAGCTGGCTGTTAACCCGGGAAAACTGAGTGAAGCCTCCATGGTCTTCTAAACACAAACGCATGCCAAACCTGTCTCTGATCTTCATACAGGGGAACTGACCAAGAAAATTCCTTTTCCCTCGCTCTTTTGCCATTTTTTAATGCTCCTCCAGATTAGCCTGGATATTAATAAGATGAGGAGTCCGCTGAAGAAGGTCACAAGGGAGGAAAGAATAAACGCTGCTTGGATCTCAGCTGTACAAGACATTTTCCCCAGGGCTTCCCCACTATTGTCCTCTGACTTGGTTAGACACATCAGGAGACAGAATTGTCGGGCTGCTTCTTCTATGATGTCATGATCACATGGTAATGATTCCAGGACTTGGACTTCGGTGTATTGGAGTCCTAAGCCCCGTGCAGTAACAGCGAGAGGGTCCAGTAACAACCGAGGTGCCGACTCACAGGATGCAAATGAATGAACGGCAGAAGGTCCACGACGTAGGTCTTCGGAAGACCAGAATTCTAGATTGGATGCTGTTACTGACTTTCTCCACGACCCTGAGGAAACTGTATCCTTTATGGCCATGGTCAAAGGGTCATCTATTTGGTTTGTGCAAACAACTTCAAGCAGGACAACTCTTTTTGAGTGAAATGACTTCCAACCACATGTGTGTCAACGTGCTGATTCTTCTAAGTGATGCCACATTCTCAGTAACCACAGAAGGACGGATGAGAAAAGTACTTCAGGATTTTTTCATATCCTCTCAGTCGGAAAGGCATGGTACAGAGTGCAGGAGCTGCAGGAAGCAATTTCACCCGGGTGAACGTTGGTTGGTTGCTTTTGAGCTCAGGAATCTGTTCCCCTTATCTCTTCCTTATGGGATCCTCCCCTTTCTTGCTTTTATCCCCACCCTGTCAGCAAACCCTTTGGTCCAGCGGAGGTAAAGTTCAAAATGAGAGCAACAGCTTTTATTTCCTCTGATGTTTTCAAAGGTGTAAGAAATGTCATGCCTTTCAGCGTGCACGAGTGGCAGGCGAAATGTCAGTGCCCGAGGGAGGGGCTAGTTCCTCTTAGTTATTGTGAAGATGACCTGACATGAGCTGATGAGACCCAGGAGAAATGTTGTTGTCCTTCGGGGTCTGTCATGACTCTGCTACCAGTGGCAGACCTAACGATAGCATTTCCTAGAAATGCTACCACAGGTACATTTCCTTCCTTTAAGTTTACCTGTAATTTGCAAAAAATGCCGTCATTAAGCTAGCTAACTAGCAGAGGGCAGCATGATAAAGAACTGTGCTCTAGGAGTTCAGAGCTCTGAGCTCCAGCCCCAGCTCTTCTGTTAAGTTACTGTGTGGTGCCTACCAAGTCACTTTAGTTTTTCATAGTCTTATTTTATGATAATACAGACGTGATAGAATCATTGAGGTTCAATAAGGTAGTGGGATCATATTTAGAAAAGCATAAAACTCAATACAAGAGAAGGTACTGTTAGCTATTAGAGTTTTTTTTCTGAATGGCATTGATCATAAAGAAAGGAAGAGACAGGAGGATAAAGGAAGGAAGGGAAGGGAGGGGAAGGGAAGGAAGGGACGGAGGGAGGAAGGGAGGGATTTATTTGTTTATATCACATACACACTATACGCCTATAGGTATTTGGAAAGTAAGATCACAGTTTCCAAGTCAAAGTTCATTCACATCATTGACTCAGTCTGATTAAGCTGTCACCATCAATGAAATGTTCTCACTTCCTAACTTTTGTGATTGAATATTGTCAAAGTATTACAAATTCTTTCCAAGATGCTGTCTAGGCACCTTTTCCCCTTTTCCTGGAAACTGACCTATGAGAACAGAAAAATGTTTAATTCAATTTAAACAGACAGGTAGTTTGTTTCTCTAATGTTCTTTTACTGTGATAATATTATTAGCTTCTGCGGTGAGTCCAAAAATGTGTGGATGGTTTCAAATCAGTCTCTCCAAATTCATCCTGAACCTAGGCTGTGCACCCGTCTCCGTTCCCCAGGACTGCCTCAGGCTCCGTAGTGAAAATCCAGCACCCTGGGAGGCAAACTGGGCTAGCTGATCACCCTGCACCCCATGCTGCCTCATCCACACTGTGCTCCAGCCGCACTGCTTCCTCTTAGCTACAAGAACACGCAGGCTTTGCTTTTTCCAGCCTTTACAACACTGTTCTCTCTGCCTGGATCACCCACTCCCATCTCTAGCGGCTGCTGTTTTCAAGTCTTCATTTGAATGTCCCTTCACGACCTCCTGACCATCCTACAAAAAGGAGGGCCCAGCTCCAGGATTCTGTTATGGCATCCCAACCCCCTCTTCCTTAGCACGTCATAGCACTTATAGTTCTGTTATTTCCTTGTTCCCTGGTTTATTTTCTGTCTTCCCTCACCAGACCATAAGCTCCACAAGTTTGGGGATCCTACCTCTTGTCTTCTTCACCAAGTACCCTGTGTCCAATCATACACCCAGCACATACCAGGCAAATCACATGAACTTAGTAAATAACTGGTGACTGAATGAATAAATCATCGATCTGTCAAAATATTCGTTAGGTGAATGAAATACTGAATCTATTGATACATGGATCTTAAGTTAATCACACCTTCCTACTCCGTACTTCCCACGTCTCACTACCAACTGTCCTCCGAAGGAAGTGCCATCAGCAGTGTGTATATGCATAGGGCGTGGTGTGTGGTGTGTATATGTGTGGGTGTGTACACGGTGACATGATGTGTGTGTCTATGCGCATGTGCGCATCCGCATTGAGCAACTACTATGTTCCAAGCGCTGGAAGCACAGTGGTGAACAGAACAAACCTAGTTCATCCCCTCCCAGGGGATACAGTTACTGGAGGAAGACGTTTACAATTAGAAACTTGTGAAGTGTCTGGGGAAGAAGCCAAGTAGCGGAAGGAGGACCCTCACCGAGGTGAGGATTCCTAGAGGTGGTGAGGAGGCCGCCTCAAGTACGTCGTGTTTGAAGCTGGGGTCTGAAGCGTGAGAGGCTACCCGGGCCCGGAGCCCCAGTGGGCTTCGGGAAGCTGGGACAAACCTTGGGAGGCTGCGGGATTCTCGTGGGCAAAGGTGGGAAGGGAAATGGCACTTCTGGAGATGCTGGTTGGCTGGAAAGCAGTGGCCCAAGAGAAGGCTGGCAGTGTCAGAAGGGAACCTTTGTGTTCCAGTTTAAGATAAAAAGAAATACGAACAAACAAAAAATGTTATCTTAAGAGGAAACAGCTGAAGGATTTTAAAGACGGGAGCTAAGTGATTGAAAGGACGGTCCTGGCTTCCCTACAGAGAAGACACTGGTCGGAGTGAGTGCAGGCTAGTGCAGGTGAGACCCAGGTGCTGCTGGGTGGAGTCGAGTGGGCAGGTGTGAGCGAAGTCCAGTCCAGGGGGTCAGGTCTGCACCTGGGGGTGAGGATGTGTCAAGGCTGACCCCGCCCTCCGGCTGGTACTTCCAGGTGGTCGTTGGGGCCTGTCACTGCTGCGCCTTTAAGACGAGGCTTAAGAAATGAAGACTCTGCTACTGATGAACTTTTTATTTTTCAGTTCAGATGAATTTTTTTACCATGCCAGTGATTTGATTAGAAAAACAGCTTCACTTTGTACACATCTCTGTAATTTACCTCTGGGCACTGAGATATTCTGGAAAAATTATACTTTATAATGAGACTAAATAAATGTTTCATTTCAAAAATTTGCTCTCTTCTAGAAACGTGCCGTATCTGAGAAAGAACTTCATTTTTAAAGTGGACAGAGCAGCACTCGTGAATGTGTGTGTTTTGAACGCTTCTGAAAGTAATGAATAATATGGTAATGGTATCTTTTAAGGGCCTGAAACCATACATCCTAGTTAATGGTTTAACCCTACCTTTTTCTATTTCAAAAAGCATGGGTTTATTTCATACCCCAAGGGACATCTACACCATTGGTCAAACACACTGGTGAAGACATACGAGGCCTCAGTTCAGGCAGCTAGTCAATGACAAAATCAGGTCTAAAGTCAAGGATGAAGATGGTTTTACCTCCCCAGGACACTCATATCACAGTGGAAGCTGTGTCTGAGGTAAGCACCTTCTTGTTGACTTAATATGTCTATCACTTTGGAAATGCTGCACTGTCTCTCAAGGTATTTCCATGAAGCTATTTTAGGCACCAGATCTTTACCTTTCACCTTCTTCAGTTTTCAATTTTGGTTTAATTCCTCTCCTTAAAGTTGCATGGAATAGGAGAGATAGTAGATGAACCAATTTTAAAGAGAGATTTCTTTTGAGGGAATATGGTTTAGTCCAGGTTCTATTTAGATCCATGATCTATTGAAACTCACCGTACTTAAAAAAGGCACCGTACTTTTTTCTTCACTCTATCATTCCCTATTTATTCTAAGTGGACAAAGCACAGAAGATGGTCCACTGTGGTAGTTATTTTAGCCCAGTAGAATGTCCATGCTATTTTGGTGAGCATATGGGTTTGTTTTTTAGAAATTATCGGCTCTGGAGAGGCTGGTATTATAAACAATGTACTTGTATTTAAAATCCATACAGAAATCTTGAGTTTTGTTTTTACCTTTTGTTGAATTTGTTGGGTTACTTCTGAAATAGAAGTCTTTCCACAGGATTCTCATGCTCCTCCAATCCTAGTTCTCTCATCAGTAAAATAAGGAGGCTGCTCTGGGGTTTGAGATTCCTACCAGCTTTGACACATTATGAATCTTTGATTCTATAAGCCCAGATTAGTTCTCTAATAGATTGGAAACACCTTTCCGTATTCCACTGTCTGACCTCATTTCCCATATGGATTCTTTTTAAAAATGAACAAGAAACTCATACAACTCAACATCAAAAAAACCCAAACAACCCAATTAAAAAGCGGGCAGAGGATCTTAATAGGTATTTTTTCCAAGGAAGACATACAGATGGCCAAGAGACACATGAAGAGATGCTCAGTATCACTAATCGTCAAGAAAATGCAAATCAAGACCACCATGAGATACCACCTCATACCCGTCAGAATGGCTATCATCGAAAAGAAGTAGGAAGGATGTGGAGAAAAGGAAACCCTCGTGCACTGTTGGTGGAAGTGTCAATTGGTTCAGCCATTACGGAAAACGGTATGGAGATACCTCAAAACACTAAAAATAGAACTATCACATGATCCAGCGATTCCACTCCTGGGTATTTTAGCCAAAGAAAATGAAAAAACACTAATTTGAAAAGGTACACACACACCTATGTTCATTGCAGCATTACTTACAATAGCCAAGATATGGAAGCGACCTAAGTGCCCATCAATAGATGAATGGATAAAGAGGAAGTGATGGAGGAAAAGAGAAATAGGTGAGGGGGATTAAGAGGTGCAAACTTCCAGAAGCAAAATATAATAAATGAAGCACAGGTATGAAATGTAAAAAAAAAAAAAAAAATGAACAAGAAGGAAGAAGCATCATTTCTGAGGGTTTTTTATTGAAAGGGTGTCCCCTTTGATAAGTTAACTTGGAACACAACTTTCTTTCTTTTCAGCTCTCATGGAATTACTTTTCTTCATAGAGGAATTATGGTTACCTAGGCCATAATCTCTGATTCCATCTCTGAACCCAGAGCCTCGTTCCATGTGATCTGATTAGAAAGATGCTAACTGTTTTGCCAGAGAGGCCATCTCTTCCCATCTCTCTGCCTGGTCTCTCATCCCTTCTTCTCACTAATTTGTTTTCTGTGATACTGCAGAGTTATACTTCATTCTGGGTGATTGCAAACTTCATGTGTGTCAAATACATGGGGGTTTACTTGGGTGAATTGCTAGGTTCAAAGTGAAGAATTTCCTCAACCTCTTTAATTTTCTGATTTGTGATTTCTGATTATTATACTAGATGTTTGGAGGGTGGTCTTCATAAATCCTAGTACAAGTAGAACAAAGAAGTTGAGACATGAGCCTTCTCCATTTGGCCAGTAGATGGAAGTATTTCATAGGGAAATAACCAGCAGGGTTTTGTTTGGTTGGTTCTGGTTTTGTTGTTGTTTTTAAGAAGATGGAAGAACTGCCCGGAAAAGAAGTAGAAAGGAGAAATGAAAAACAAAAACCAAGAGACAAATCGTACAAAATACAGGGCTTCTAACCAAAAACCCATTTTCTGTTCAGGCTTTCTCTATTTATCCTCTGTGACTCTGTCCTTTTTGAAAAAATAGAAGGATAAATTAGACTGTTGATAACTCTGGAGTTTGGGGTTTTTTTTTTCCAATATAATCTCCATGGATCCTTGAGAGTCTGAAAAATCTTTTCATGAGAATGAATAATGCAATCAGCTTCTTCAGCAATCAGCCCAGCTGAACATGAAGCTGGTGATTTCACTGGAATGCTTAATGCCCACCAGCAAGAGTGGTGTGAGAGCAACAATGGGGAGGTTCATGTTGGCAGCTCCACCCAGCGATTCTGGCCGTGGTTCCAATGCAGGGATCACGAGGCCATTGCTTTGCCCATTCTGTCTACTGCTCCTGTTTAGAACTACTGGTCTACCATGGGCAAGCTAAGGTGGATCACCAAGCACTGTCCCAGCAGCTGGTTGCATGATTCCTCTGGGTGCTGTGTGAGTGTGTTTCCAAAATCCCAATTTCAACGAACTGTGTGTCAGAGTCTCCAGGCAATCATATCCAACTTGGAGATCAGATTGAAAAACTGAGTTGTCACCGACAGCAGAGGAGATGAAAGCCATCTTTTCTGTATCAGCTCCCGTTGAATTGGCACACTAACCCAAACACCCCTCTCCAAATACCCGTCTCTTTGCGAGTTTTGGCAGGAGATGCAAGGACTGGATTTTAGCTCCATCTTTGGTGTGGGGAACAACCCAGCAGTTTTCCAATTATGTCAGGAGGGAAATGAAATCTCTAGAGACACAAAATAACTTCCTAGAAACCAAGTTTCTTTTTATCTACGTATTTTTAAAGAAAATCCAAACAAGTGATATGCATGCACAAGGCAAATGAAATGCTCTGAGACTGGTTAACATCTGCTAAAACAGAGCTTGGCTTATTCACGTAGCTCTATTATTTCTCCCATCACAGGGTAATGTTGCCCTCTTTATTAGTATTTCTGACTTTCTTCATCAGCATTGTGATTTTCATTGCATTTGTCGAAAAACTGCCTCTATAAGCAATACCCTTGATATAGAGTTTTAATGTAGCTACTGCATTAATACACTTATTTTCTTCTTTCAGTATGTCCTTGAAGTAAGGGCCTTTTGGAATATGTAAAAACTATATAGATAAGCACTGAGGTACAAGAATTACTGAGCATTAAATCTGTTCATTCCCCAAGTTCTACTTATCTTTTTTTAAAATGAGGAAACCGAGATCAAGTCAGAGGAATATATTCTTCAATTTGTGAAAGCAGAGCTACCCCCGCCCATCCAAATGCACAGCATTTTGGAGGAAAAAGATAACCCTAGGATGGTGAGTAGTCATCAAGCACTAATGGTCAGCTTCTTCAGTAAAATCTTTGGGCCTCCTGAGTATTTTAAAACATCTTTTGATCTCACTTCTAACAAGCATTGAACTGATGGCTGGTTGGGCAGGGGGGTGAGGCATGGGAAGAGTGCTACAAAAGGGATATGGGTCACATCCTTTCTGGCCAAGAGATAGTGAAAGGAGAAAGCAATTTGGTGGCAAGATTTCATTTGCTGGTTGAGAAAGCCAAACTCCATGGAACGGCCATCGTTGAGCAAGGACCCCTCCCCCTCCTCATTTATACTGTCTATAATCACCAGTGCCAAGGGCCAGTGACAAGTGTCACTGCACTTACAGTCAGCCCTCCATATCTGCAGATGTGGAACTTGGCAGCTATGGAGGGCAACTTTATCACACCATTTTATATGAGACTTGAGCATCCGGGGATTCTGGTATGAGGTGGTCCTGGAACCAACATTCCCGGGACCCCAGGGACTACTGTACTCACCAAAGCAAAGGTTGCTCTTTGGAAATCTTGCCACTAGGGAGCAACACTGACTAACTTTGGCCTTGAAGGTCCGCCTTGAACCCCTATCCTTTTATTTTAAAGGAAAAGTTAGGCTTTTTTTTGCTTTGGGGCACATACGAATAAAACCTTCTAAAAGCACACCTTTGCAGTTTCCTGCTCTGAGTAGGGGGAAGAAATGGAGTCCTGAGAAACAGTGGGTAAAGGAGAGCCTGTCTCTCTCTGTCTGCAAATGCCTCGGCTCAGCTCCGGGAAGTCGGAGGAGGGACAGATGTTTGGGGCTGTGCACAGGAATCTCATTAGTCTGGGAAAGGTTGCTCTGGATACCTCTCCTCTCTGGATTTCCAAACATCAGAGAATTGTTACTTATGTTTGCAAAATTAATCCTTGCCCTGAAGCACCATCCTTGGATTAGAAAATCTAATGAAAGAACCAAAATAGTAAATCATTTTATTGCGTCTCCGCTCAAAATGCTGTCTTCTGCTTGGGCTTCTCTTGCTGCAAAGACCATTTTATAAGAGTGATTTCAATCATAGACAATCCAGGTCCACCCCAAAAATCAAGAAATAGGGGAATCTTTAAAAATTTCCCCATTTAATGAGATGATACAAAACAAAGCACAGAAAGGTAGAAGAAATTCAACAAGTGTCCCCTAGAAAGTCAGCGGTGCTGTAAGAAAGATGGTCCAGGACTCTCCCCCCTTGGCTTTGTGAGTCCTCCTCTAATCCCTTCTCTAACTGGCAAATAAGTTGCTGGGAGCCCTTTTGGTTTCCAGATTTTTTCTAAACCCGCCACACACTGGTTGTTATTCTTTCTCACCCTACATCTCCCACCTGCTTCTGGAGTGAAGCAGCAGTTGGCAATGGGGATGCTCAGAGTCTAGTACCCCACCCTGGCCAAATAACACTCAGATAATCACATCATTAACCTGGCTATTGAGTGCGGGGTTGGGAAGAGCCAGCTCTGCTTCCCTGAGTGCTGAGGGTCCCTAGTTTGAAGAACATGCACTTCTTTCTAATAGGCAATCTGTCACTTGCCTTCTAATAGAAATCACCTGCTCCTAGAATAATCATTAAACAAATTGACAGCATGTGAGAGCTGGAGTTCTCAGCTTTAATGCTTCCTGGCTGAGTCAAGCAGATGGAATGAAAACAACCGAACATACCACTGCACATCATTTAGAAACTCATTAGTCACAGGGGAACCACAGTCTCTGCAGATGCTGGCTCTTCCCCTGGAGAGTCAAGAGGTACTTTGTGGCCAGGGGTCAGTGCCCTGGACCCTCAAGTGATGGCTTTGAGTCTTGACTTTGCTACTTACCAGATCTGGGGAAAAAAGTCTCCTAGGAGATAAAATACCTACCTTGGAAATGTCTATCTCACAGATTGCATGAGGGTCACGTTAGGTACTATGAGAAAAACCACCTTGTAAATTTAAAGAATTAAGTCCTCAGTGGGACAGCACTTTGGACACTCAATAATAATAGCTGTCATTTTTTGAACATAGGCTCCATATTAAACACTTTATGCAGACTGTCTCACTAAATCATCACAACTGTGTACGATAGAAATAAATTCCCCTACTTCAGAGATGAAAGATTTGAAGTCCAGAGAAATTCAGCAATTTGCCCAAGGTCTCTAAGCTAACAAGTGGTGATGTGGATTCAAAGCCCAGTCCCCAGTCCAGCTGACTCCAGAATCAGTGTTCTCACTGACGGGGTTCAGGACAGGTCACCCCCAAATATGGCATCTTGGCATATTAAATATCTTAAGGAATTTTTAAAGAACAGGCAGAAGCAAGAAGGTCACTCTTCCCTGCCTTGTCACCCTTCTTCCCTGAAACAGGTCATAAAACTCCCCTGTGAAAGCTACCCTCCCTGTACAGGGCAGAAAGAAGACTTTCTTATCACCAGAGATAGAAAATTTAGGGCCAAGCAGGCTGTATAAGTAAACCTTGCTAAACTAACCTTCACCTTCCTAGTTACTCCTTCACCATTAACTACCCCTGGCCCAAACCCCTTTGTCTTTCCAATTCTTCACAAATTTACTATTTCCTTGTTGAAAAGGTATAAAAACTTCTGGCTCTGGTCACTTTTTTGGTCTTCGTTTTCTTGTGAAGACTCTCTCATCTACATGTAGAAAGTCAATGAAATTTGTATGCTTTTCTCTGTCTTTGTCAGTTTAATTTTCAGATCAAGCCAGGGACCGTAGAAGGACTGAGCAAACCTTTCCCCCCTCTGCATCACTGGTAAGCAATGCTGCCTTACAGACTGGTCTGTTACATACAGGCTGCTGCCTTTATCCTGGGCGGGGAAAGCTTCAGCTTCTGAGGCTGCTTCCCCGCAGAGAGGTTCAAGCCTCCTCCTCCCAGGCCTCACCGTTCACTACAAAGGAGCACTCGATGCTAATGAAGGACCTTTAATGGCCTTATGTAACTATCCTGATTGCCTCCACCGCTCTGATTTCTAAATCATGTTGTATCTAAGGGGAGCTCTTCAGTCTAAGGAGGAAAGAAGTGGATGGGGGTTGGAGAAAAGGGAAGGTAAGGCACACTGAAAGGGAGAGGCCAGTCAACACACCTAATTAGCAGCATTTTGCAGCCTGCACGGAGGACAGCTCTTCTAAGGAGAAGTCAGACTAGGATGGCGTGATGCTTTAATGGCAGTGGCCACCTCCTGGGAGACAGGAAGGAGAGGACGCTGGGCGGCTGGCCCAGGTCACGTAGAAATACTTCAATTTGAGGTCTCAACGCTGGAAACTGTTCAGAACAGGGAAATAGCCCCAATACGCTGAAATGCACTGGGCAGGGCATATAATATAACCTACGATACATCATATGCCATTGAGTACTTGAAGTTTGTAGCTGGAATTATATACTTTGAAGGTGCAAGTTCCTTGTTTAGGGTCAGGCTAGCTGTAGGCATTTACTTCTTGCATATTCATTTCATTTTGATAAATGAAAAAAAAAATCAGTCAGCTGAGATTTATAGATCCTCTTTTGTCTCCTCCACTGCATCTTGCAGAAACTGTTCACACTTTAAAAGATGAGTTTAGTGGAGGAGATTGCTGTGCAGCAAAGGCAAACACACAAAAAACAGCGAGAAACTATGAAGAGGCTTTTAGTACTTAATTAGAACCTCAGGGGTGCAGCCCTAAAGAGGGACATGAGACCAGATAAGATTTTTAAGGAGGAGTGGGTAGAATTTAGAGGATGAAGGAAACAGATGAGAAAATGTCATGAAATGCAAGAATGAACATGTATGCAGAGGGGAGAGGGAGCAGAAACAAGGTAAGCGGACCCAGACCACTTGGGAAGCTTGGTTCTCAGCTCTGTCTGCGTATTAGAATCATCTGGGATGCTTTAAAAATGATGAATCCCCCCCTTCCCCGCTGATCTCTTTTTTAGAAACTGATCTGTAAATCTCATTTCTCTTTTATAGAATCGAGCACTGAAATTAAGGGGAGACATAGTTTAAAGGAAAGAACACATGCTTTGGGACCTAAAGGTCGGGGCTTCTACCCCTGACTAGGTCTATGATCTTAGACAAGGTAACTAGCATCCTTGAGTAAATTAGGTATCAGAACACCCAGCATCCAGGACTACTGTAAAGGAGGGGCTGGAAAATGGCTAGATCCCAAAGACACTGACTTCTATCTAAGCTATTTGGAAGGGGAATAAGATGGTCATGGATAATAATAACTTAAAAAGACTACAGATAAAGTATCTTACCAAGATCAAGAACCATAAGAAAACAAAACAATGGATTCTTGGCCTTTGTGAATAACATTTAAGATTTCAATTATTTGGGAACATGCAGTAGTCATTAGTAATTTTGCAGGCCTCGTGAAATTGAACTTGACAATCTAGAATTGGCTAAAATGCCAAGTCTCTTGGTGGGTGAGCTTACTAGGCTCCCCTGTATCTAAACTTTGACTCAACTCTGTTGTCTGCTTGGCCCTACCTATTCACTACAGCTCATGATTAAGTTTAAAAAGTAAACCAAGACCAAAAAAAATGACAATTTTAGATCTTTTGAAAAACTACCTTGAGAGAAAATCAACTAAGTTTGGGATAAAAGTTAAGCTGCTCCAAAGGTTATGTTTCTCAGCCAGAAAATAATATTAAGGAGTCAAATGGTGAGTTCAACTCAGAACTATGATGTATTCTACAGAGAGACAAGAGTAGGCCATCAGTGAAACTATTTTACAATTGCTTCCACCAGGATTAATTTGAATAGCTGTACAAAGAAGGACTTTAGTACTGAAGTTATAGAATCATTAATTGTCTAAGGGGGTCACTTAAAATTTTAAGTTATACATTATGGCATTTTATGGAGAGAATGATAGATAACGGCAGTATTTTCAAATTTGTGGACTTGAGAAGGCCTTGGGACATTTCCCACAGGAATGCGTATTTCTTAAATTATTGATGATATGGTACAGATAAGATAAAATGACTGCAGGGGCCTGGGTGATGCCTGAGATACAGTTCAGTGATTTTATGGCTCATAGGTAATCATACTATATACAGTTGTGCATCTTTTAATATTTTCTCCTTCAACTGTACATTAGATAGTGAATATTTTCCATGTCACTGAAATTACTTTAAAACATGTTTCAATGACTGTGTAACACGTATTATATTAATTATTTAGCCATTTCCTAGGTATTTAGGTTTTCAGTGTTTTTCATTATAAAAATGCTGCAATAAATATCTTTGTATATATTTGTCCCCTACTCGAGTGATGTCCTTGGATTGAATCCTAAAAAATGAAATTACTATGTCAAACAACATGAGCATTTTCAAAATGTTTGATATTTATTGTCGAACCTTTTCTTAGAAAGCTCTGTCATTTACATTCCCACTGGAGCTCCTGGGTCTTCTCTCTTCCACCCACATTGTTGTAGTGAACATTTTTCATGTGTCTGTTCGGTTGATAATTTATTGTATCTTATCATTTTAATTTTTATTTCTTGTTTCATGTTTAAATTGAATGTTTGTACACGTGCATTTATAAGTCACAGTTCTTCATGCAGGGCAGAAAAATGTTTTTCCTCAACCTTCTTATGGTCCCTGACTGGGTCTGAAAATTAAACTGACAAAGATGTTCAGAGAAAAGCACACAGATTTTATTGAATTTTTACATGCACAAGGGAGCCTTCAAGAGAGAGGAAGGGACCCAAAGAAGTGACCAAAGCAGGAAGCTTTTATGCCTTTTAGACAAAGAATCAATACATTTGCAAAGAACTGACAAGACAAAAGGGTTTGGACTGGAGGTAGTAAACGGTGGAGGAGTAACTAGGAAGCTAAGGGCTTGACAAAGGTTTGTTTGCAGAGTCCACTGGTGCCATCTCTGGGCTGATAAGAGTCCGTATCCAGTAAAGGAGAATTTATATCCTTCCTTTAGGCAAAAAAAAAAAAAGGGGGGGGGGCGCTTCTTCTGTGTTTACTGCTTCTTAACTGCCTTCAGCTCAAAATAATTTTTATGTCAAAGAGGCATATTTTGGGGTGACATATTCTGGTTTTCTTTATTCACTAGTAAATTATCTGTTGATATTCACTGACGTTTTTTCCATTGGAAAGACAGTCTTGTCTTTGTTTCAGTGTTAGGAATATCTTTTTTCTTTAATTAATTAATTAATTAATTTTGGCTGGGCCAGGTCTCAGTCGTGGCAAGCGGGATCTTCGTTCTGGCATGCAGGACCCTTAGTTGCGGCACGCGGGATCCTCCAGTCGTGGCAGGTGGACTTCCTAGTTGCGGCATGCGTGTGGGATCTGGTTCCCCGACCAGGGATCAAACCCGGGCCCCCTGCATTGGGAGCGCAGAGTCTTACTCAATGGAGCACCAGGGAAGTCCAGGAATCTCTCTTATATTAATGATATTATTAACTCTTTGTCTCTTTTGTTGGTAATCCGTAGATGTCCTGGTCTCACCTACCAGTGATTACAGGTTTTCTGCAATTCCACAAGTCTTAATGTTCAGAGCCTCCCCCTTTACTCAAGCACTTCTGGGGTCCACGTTATTCTTTAGGAACCTGGTTAGGGAAGGAGAGGAACTCACATAAAGATCAGACAACCATACATTTCCGTGATGGCTGCCCCTTCTGTCTCCAAGTCCTTGACACCCAGCCTGATGCTTTCCTCCATATTCCCGAGCCAGCGTCGGGGCTGTTCTCTCTGGCCGGCCAGCTGACCGGTTCCTCTGCGCTCTTGCCCAGCTCTTCGGAAGAGCTTTCCACACCAGGGTAGTCGGAGTCCTCAATTATCTTGCAGGCTGCTGTCCCCTTCGCGGGCAGCACAGGTGCTCCAAGTGCGAAGGTGGTGCTGTGGCAGGCGGTGGCCAGGCCACCTTCACACTCCTCTTGGAACCCGTCTCCCCACTGATCTCTAGGTTCTGGCACTTTCTTCCAGACATACTCCACAATTTTCCCCTTTCTGTCCAGTCCATCTGTCAGATCTGCAGATACATTTAAGTGTGTTCGATATTCACATTCTCTCTTTCAGACTGGCTCCTAAAGCTCTCCAAGTGCAAGGCAGACTGGAGCATCCCTTTCCTCTCCTGAATGTGCCGTGGCAGTTGGGTAGCTTGTCAGCAGGCTGTTCCCTCCAGAGCACTGAAGGGGGCGCTACAACCCGATGTCACGAGGACACAGCATCGGTCTGACCGCTACCCAAATACTGCTACGTATCCTGCAAATACTTTCCCCAAGTTCATTACTGATGTTTCCCAGTGTACAGAGTTCATATTTTTAAATAAACAAATTTAGGATATTTTTCCTTCATGATTTGTTCCATTTCATTCTACCTTGAAGGTGCCCCCAAATCTGAACTCTAGTGTTCATCTGGAAAAGATTTTCTATGAAAAGCTTAAAAGGGAAAAAGTAATAACTTGCCCCTCTCATTTATTGCAAAATTTATCAATTCACAGTGATTAAAATGGATTGACTTTGGTGAAACTATCAGGCATATGCATCTAAGTGACAGAGTAGGAAATCATAAAATAGACCTTATGTAAGCATGTAATGTGTAATAGAGAAAACACTGCAGGTGAGAGAGGAGGAAGCCTATTATTCTATGAATAGTATGGAAAACTGGCTACTTAGATAAAATACCGAGGTAGAACTTCATATAACTATGAAGTTTGTGTATAGCTATTTTAACCCAATTTCAGGTAGGCAATTTTACTTAAAGTATCAGATTCTGTTTTGGGTATCGAGGATACAACTGTGAAATAAGTAGACAAAAACTGATTTATTCTAACAAGAGAACCACACACTAAATGAATGAAAAATATATTAATAAACAGTTTTACAATATAAATGCTACGAAGGAAAGGAACAAGGTGATAAGTTAGAGAAGAAATGGGGAGGAAGTCGATTGACTTCTGATGGGGTGGTCCTAGAAAGCTCCTCTGAGAAGATGGCGTCTTAGCAGAGGCCACAAGAGTCACCTCCTCAGCGAAGGAATGAGAAAGCAAGACGTCTGTAGGGGACAGCAGTCAGGAGGGGTGGCACCTCTGGTCTGTGCTGATGGCCTGAGTATCAGAGGGGCTGGGATAGTGTGGAAGGAGGGAGGAGTGGTGTGGAAGAGGCAGTGGGAAGGAGAACACTCACACTGCCCCACTGCCCTGCAGGGTCGGGGATGAGAGGGAGATAAGAGGCCTCTGACTCAGAAAATGTGGGAGAAATGGAGTTCTCTAGAGAGAGACAGATTTCAGTAAAGGTCAAGAGTTAGAGGAAGGTTTATGGTTTCCAGAAAAAGGGATCCAAGGTTCACAGCAGAGGCTTTGCAGGGGCAGGGAGGTATGGGGAACGTACCAGATGATAAGATGTCCTAAACAGGAAGAGGATGAGAGTGGAGATAGCAGTAAAGAGATGAGAGTACACATGGTGCTTAAATAAGCGGGCAAGCAGGGCATTGTGGGATTATCGTTGGTGCTCTCCTAAAGGAAGGGGAGCACTTATTTCCAGCTATAGTCCCAAGAAATTAACTAAATGATGTGAAGTGACTGCTCTCTGCAACTCCAGGTGATGTTGGTACCACAGTCATGATGGGGCTAGGACTGAGGGAGGGGGAGCAGGTTGGAAGATTCTCCTTGGGATTGAGAAGCAAGGTGTTGGTCTTTGGGTACGTATTTTCTCAATCATTTTCTATTCTAATAGACAATCATGAATACAGGAATTATTTCATAAGCTAGAGTTATAGACACGGATACCACAAGTCTTAAGTGAAACTGTCTCAACAAACAAAAGGACGTGTAAGCTGTTATTTCTACCAAAGAGTTGCAAAGAAGTTATCTGTAAGCCAGACTAGGAGCTGTAATAATTTGGAGAAGATTTTTAAGTCCCAAGAAATTTCATCCAATACTTGTCAACAGTGCTGAAAATCACGTGTATCTTTATCAGTTTGAGTTTTAGTTGCAAGAAACAGAAAATGACTCTGACAAAAAGAAAATAAATTTATATAAAAATATTAGCTACTCCCAGTAGCTTGAGTAGCTGAGAATGCTGGACAAGTAAGCTGGTGGACCACACAGCCAAAGCAATAGTCCAAACAGCACCACAAATCTGGTCTGTTGGGAAACCAACATCATGGCCAACTGTGGTCGGCAAAATGGAACCCCAAGGATGTCCACATCCCAATCCCCAGAACCTATAAATATAATACTTTATGTGGCAAAAGGGGCTTTGCAGATGTATTTAAGGTAATGGACTCTAAGATAAAGAGACTACCTTATTTTAGCCAGGTGGGTCCCATCTCATCACATGAGCCCTGAAGTAGAGAACTTTTCTGACTGGAGGCAGAAGAGATATGGCACAGGGAAGAGTCACAGAGACTGGAAGCACGAGTAAGACTCTACACCATCGGAGGCAGCAACACAATGAGGAGTGCACGTGGCCTTAAGGAGCTGAGAGAGGGTCCCGGATGACAGCTGGCCAAAGCATGGGGAGCTCAACCTACTACTACAAGGAACTGAATTCTGCTAACAACCTGACGAGCCTTAGAAGCGGATCATCAATCACACCCAAGAAAAGGCAAGGCCAAGACCAAGACCCGACTGCTTCGACTGGCAAAGATCGTGAGCCACTTTTGGATTCAGACGTTTCTTACTTACATAAACAGCACGTGGAAGACTAGCCAAAGGCTCCGGCTGCCCACGGTCCTCGTCCCACACACCAGAGAGGATGACACTAAGCAAAAGGGGCCAGGCGACTCTAACGCAAACTGTGGAGTATCTCGTTGCTGAGGAGCCAATTCTAGGCTACAGCTCAGCAGCTTTATATCCTACAAATCTATTCTGATGGGCGCAAGGGACAGGGAAGAAAGCCCCATACCTCATCATAACCTGGGAGGTGATGAGGAAATGTCTTATGGGGAGACAGGTCCGGGGGAGATGACCTCACAGAAGCTCCTTACGATCCTCCCACGCTCTCCTGCTCTGGGAGGATCACAGGCATTCTGCCAAGGCTCAGATGAGCTGTGGTTCAAGCCTCTGCCTGCCTGGTCTACGTGGAAACCTGCAGGGTCAGCAGAGTGCATGGCAGAGCCATTCCCATACATGGATTCTCCCTCTGAGCCTCCAGATCAGGGCTCAGGCAGGACACCACCTTGATTTCTTTCTTATGAGACCCAGAGTGAAGAAATCAGTCAAGTCTACCCAGACTTCTGACCTACAGAACTGTAAAGAGAATACATTTGCATTGTTTTAAGGTGCTAAGATGGCTGTAACGTGTTACACAGCAACAGGACACTGATGTGAGCTCTAAACACCAGAAGAGTCAGGACCTTCAACTGAATGCTGCTGTTGGCATTTCAGATGTTGGTGCTCTTGGAAACTGGATGCATCCCACATCTACTTTCAGAGAAGTTCCCTCCTGTCCTGATTTTTTGCTTTACCAGTTTTGCCTTCAAGTTCCAGAGTGAGAGCTTGTTATTGGCTTTGCGATCATGTGCCCATGTGCTAACTACAAAGGGGGCCTGGAAAGGGAGCACCTGAGCTTCTAGAACGACAGGTAGGCTCTGCGTCTCTTCCACTCATAATACGAGAAATTCCCCAAATACTGAAAGGAGATTCAAATTATAATCAGGAAGAAAGTGTTATTACTGCTACATACCACTCTTTTGTTATCCAATATCAAGACAGACCCTGGGCTCCTATGGCTTCAATATTTCAATATTTCAGGAGAATACTGCTTCCACTAAAGGACTCAGCAATGGTCCCACTGAATCTGAAGCTGTAACACACCTGGCTACCCTGAGCTTTTCCAGCAGTTGACTAAACAAAAAGAACTGTCTGTGATATAGAAATATTGATCAAGAACATGGGTGTTGATTAATATGTTGTGCTACTGCACAAGATGAAATTTGTGCGATGGTTATTATGTGTGTAAAACTAAGAGGGGATCCTTTCAGTTTGACCTCTTGGATCTTACACTTGTGCCTTCAGGGAGAAAGAGCCCCATTTCTGGTTGCTGGTGTGGAGTGAATTCCAATTCTATGTACAACACCCCTCTCTTGTTTGGTGTTTTCCCCTAGTTAACACTGGGTCCTAACAAGGCATTCTACTGACTTATAGAACTAGCTGTCTCTAGATGTTGGATTGGAAGGTAAGATCAGTGAATTCCAAGGGCTTGGATTCTTTCACTGTAAAGTGAATTCACTGAAAAGTGAGTTCCTTGGAATATTACTCTATTTTCTAAAAGTTATTTGAAGTGCTTCAGTTTGGCAGTGTAAGGTGTGTGTGCATATCTAAATTAACATTGATCTAGAGTGCAGGAATGGTCACATAACATGTGAAGTAAGCTGCTCGATAACTTGCATTTCAGAATATATCAGAACTGGTTGGTTAGAATCTGAAACCTTATTGTATAGCTCCCCTTACACATATCAGTCTGATTTGGCACTGGAGGGTTTATTAATTAATGTAAAGAATATTAAATTATGTCATTGGCGAAATGAATAGTGTCAGTATGTGTCAGGCAGAAAGATGCGTACAGAAAAATCTACACTTGCATGATTAACACTCTGACAATCCCAGCAGGCTAATATTTTTTGAGTAGTATCCTAGGTTTAGAACTCCACTCATTCCAGAGTTCCCCACTTGAGAGAGAATTCTTTGCTCTAATCAAACTAGGAACATAGCTGTTTCTGCCATCAGAATACTTGTTGTGGCTGGATGAGACTTTAGTTCAAGAGACTCGTGGAGTGCCTAGAGAACAGGGTGGAAAGGATGGAGAGTGGGGACTTCACCTGACTTGCAAGACCTCATTATTCACGTCTTGATGCCTGCTCACTAATCGATATTGGTACTTAGGTGTGGTTTTTGTTTTCTTTAAAACATAATATCTGGCAATAACATTGCAGAGAAAACAAATGGCTCCAACCATCACTAATCACCAGAGGCAACCAATATTCACCGAAAAGAACCTAACAACTTGAATAGCGGATTAGCCGAGGTCAGCCTTAATAAAGATATCATTAGGGTGAATAATGCATTCAGTAGGGCCACAGATGGTGACGGTGGTGGGTATATAGTGGGCAGGGATCAATTTTCTGGTTATTCCCTTGATGGTTTCACTGATATGCAGGAATGAATTGGCTTATGTCAACTCTGTCTCCTTGTGGATGGTGCCTGCTGCCAAATGTCTCAAAATAGGTCATTTGTCACTTTCAGTGCCATCCTTCCTAAGATGCTGAATCCCTGACCCAACCTACTAAGAGCTTCCACATCCTTGAGATGCCAAATGAAGCTGTACTGTCTTTGAGTCCTCCAAGTGCTAGACCCATGTGATAACCTGGAGAGCAACAGAGAGAATGACCATCTTCCTGACTCTGTGTAGACGTTCTCACCTGGGTGCTTTCTGGGCTCAGAACCTCACAAGATCTCTCAAGGAAATAATGATTTTATCCTGTGGTTTTTAACACCATTCTCCATGAGAACTGAAAAACTGCAGCTCAGAAAACACTGAGAGTGGGAGCCATTGTTCCATTACCTTTTTACACCCAATGCCTCTGTATAACATGACTTCCTCCAGCCAAAAACAAACATGCCATGTACATAAACTCACACAAACAGACACTGAAAGAAATAAGTGCTCATGCTTGAGTTTACGTGTGGGGAGAGTGGTGTTTCAGAATCCCATCAGTCTGTCTTTAGGATGAGGTCATATTTCACTAATGCATACCAAGGTGAAAAAATTCTATTTTGTAAAGATTAGTCATCATTCAATCTGGTGTAATTTCCTTGTTGTCCTTAAAGTCTTCTGATGCTTGGAATACTTCAGAACTTTTAGTAGAGTCGACACCTGCAAAGGCAACATCGCATCTGCAGATACCCTAAGGTAGCTCATAGGGTAGTTACGTTCAAGCCCAGAGAACTATCAAGTTAGGCCCAAAGGCAGTGTTCTAAGCTTTAAAAAATAAGTTCTTAACCTTTTTAAATCAAGGAATTTCACTTTAAAATATCCAGATTTCTGGATGTCTTAAAAAAATGTACCCTCATTCCTAGATGGCAGAAATAGGCTATGACTTTTAGAGGGGACATCGGTCTCCAGTTTTTTATACTTTCCATTTGCCCACTTGATTCTGTAGGTATTTATGCTTGTATTCTCTGCTTTAGAACCTCACTCAAATGGTGTATTCACGTAAGTGCCCAAACTAATGCTACAGAAATCAATCTACCAAAAGCTCTACAAATACCTTATCATAGACTCTTGGCCATAATTTCATCTTGTCCAGTGGTTTCCAAAAATCTGGTCATGAACCAGAACCTGGATGGCTGCAGGAAAATTAACTGGGGGAGTTTTCTGAATTTAGGTGATCAGGCTCCTGCCCTCAGAGATGTCCATCTAGATGGACATCTATATGTTTTAAAACATCTAGCGCAATTCCATTGCACAGACGTGTTGGGAACCATTGGTCTCCTCCAGCCTTTCTTACCCTGGAGTGAGGGAGGGATGGGAGGGGCATGGAAGCGCATTGACATGACTGCTTAACAGGTCCAGGAATACTGATAAATAAAATTAAATTTATTGGCATTAGTAATGTCTTTTTGATCTGCTGGAGGAGTCCACTGAATGAAAAGATCAAGATCTAAAAGAAAGATGGCTGAAGCCAAAATTACAGAAGCAAAAGCAGCTCAGATGTCTCTGTCCCAGGTCTCCTCTGTTTTCTCCAATCTATTCTCTGATAACACAAGCACCTCTGCCTCTTAGTTACCCAAGCTTCTTGCAAATTTTCAAAACCCTCAGCAGGGAGGTAAGAAATTGAGTGATTATTTGGTTTGATACTTCTCTAATTTTACCTCTTCTACTTTTTTCTTTAAGCTCCTCTGTCCATAGATATTCTTTGAGGTCTTTGCAGAGCATCAAGATAGAACACTGACATTCCGATGGTAGGTCAAATAGATAATTATAAACTTTGATAAACTCAACTTTGATATTGATCAATATTTTTCAGGTCTTTATCGGTAGTTTTCACTGGATAATGTCCCACATGTGTTTCCTGATGTACATATTTGTTATACTCAGAGGAGATGTATGGAGGAGAGGATAAAAAGAAATTAGACGCTTCTGATTAGAATCCAGAGTTCCTGTGGATTCAGGAATCTGGTCAATGTCTTTACAAAAAATCACCTCACTCAAACTTCTATCAACAGCCTTGAAAAAGTAAAGCATCAGTATCATAATAGACACAGGAAAGCAATAATGTTCTGGTATGTGGGCTTAATCGAAGGAAAAATTGTTCGGTGAGACTAAGCACCTACCCATTGCTGGAAGCCAGATGCTGCCTCTGAACTAATGGCAAATGAAGAAATTTCTCCTGATTTGTAATGTGTTCTTTTATCTGTATGAATATTTCAAATCTCAAGTTTGATAAAATAGAAGGAATGCAACATAACTTTTGTGACTCTGCTGAATGCTACCAATGCAGCAGCAACCCTGATTAAATAAAATATAGGATTCAGGACTTCATGAAGAAAGTCATCCATATGTTCAGGTCCTCTCTTCTCCCTTCCTGCCTCCTTCTCTCTTCTCTTATTCCTCCCCTTCTTCTTTCGCATCACTTATCTTTCTCTGTGCAAAACAGCACCCCAAACAGAGTAACTTAAAACAACAAACATTTATTTAGCTTCCAGCTCTGCGCGTCAGCACTTCTGTGCTCAGTTTGGTTCCTCAGTGCACCTGAGGTCAGCTTCTGGTCAGTGAGCAGGCTCTGCTTCTGAGGCTTGGCTGCTTCTTAGCTGAGGTATCGGGGACAACAGAGAAACTATCTTTTAATACACAGCAGGCCAGCCTCTGTCAGTTCACATGGTGGCTGGGAGGGTTCCGGGAGAGAAGGAGGCATGCAGAGCCTCTTGAGAAGTAAGCCCAGAACTGGTACAGCATCATTCCTGCCATGTTCTGTGGTCAAAGCAAGTACAGTCCAGATGCAAAGACTGAGGAATAGGTTCTGCCTCTTGCTGGAAGTCCTGTAAAGTCACACTGCAAAGAGGCATGGATAAAGGTCGGAGTGGAGGAGTATAGCATTTTTTTTTGGTAATCTAGCATCTCCCGCTTGCAGTTTTCATGAGTCTCTTGGTGACTTACAATTATTGCAGTACCTGAATGTGTAGATGCTACAAGGAGTATTATGTTGCTACATTCAAGCTCCTTATAATCTACTGGGAAGAAAAACATCAGCACCCCGCTTATAACCATCAAACACACATATGCTAGAGAGACGTGAATGAGAGGTTATTGGAAGCGGGGAGCATCTGAACCACAATGAACTTCGTTTAGCTACTTCAGCTCCCTGTTTATTTCCACCATAGTCTAAGCTCTTCTGAGGGGTTTCCAAATCCTCTTTAATCTTGTTCCACCCAACTAGGATAACCTCTTGAATTTTAAGCATTTTTTTTAAAGATTTTGTTTTTGATGTGGAACATTTTTAAAGTCTTTGTTGAATTTGTTGCAATATTGCTTCTGTTTTATGTTTTGTTTTTTTGGCTGCAAGGCATGTGGGATCTTGGCTCCCCGACCAGTGATGGAGCCTGCACCCCCTGCACTGGAAGGCGATGTCCTAACCACTGGACCGCCAGGGAAGTCCCTAAGCATTTTATTTCTAACAATATTAAACATATTTAAAAGCAAGAAGAACAATACAAGCATCCTCCATATCTCACCACCTAAATCAAATTGTCAACATTTTGCCATATTTGTATCATATATACACGCTACACAGCTCACATACATAGATATATGTATAATATTAGAAAACATAAAATCCATATACAAAGTTTTAAAATCAGACACTTTCAGCTGAGAGAAATTTATAGTTCTAAGTGCTTATATTAAAAAAGAACAAATGTCACAAATGAACAGCCTAACTTTATACCTTAAAGAACTAGAAAAAGAAGAAAAAACTAAATTCAAAGCTAGAAGGAAGAACAGAGTAAATATTAGAGCAGAGAGAAATAAAATAGACAATAGAAAGACAATAGAGAAAATCAATGAAACCAAGATCCTTGTTTCTGCTTCAAAAAGATCAGAAAATTAACACTCTTTAGCTAGATTAACTTAACAAAAAAAGAGAAAAGTCTCCAATAAATAAAATCAGAAATAAAAGTGGGGACATTAGTACTTACTTTACAGAAGTAAAAATAGTCACAAGGGACTACTATGAAGAATTACATGCCAACAAATTTGATAACCTGCAAGAAATGCACAAATTCCTAGATGCATACAACTTGCTAAGTCTAATCATTGAGAATTAGAAAATCTCAAAAGACCAATAAGAAATAAGGATACTTCATCAGTAATTAAAAAAAAACCCAGAACAAACAAGTTTCAGGCCAGATGGCTTCACTAGTGAATTTTACCAAACGTTTGAAAAGAATTAACAGAATCTCAAATTCTTCCAAAAAGTTGAAGGGGAGGGAACATTTCCTAATTCATTCTATGAGGCCAGAATGACCCTGATTCCAAAGCGGGACAAAGACGCTACAAGGAAAGAAAACTACATACCAATATGGCTAATGAATATTGATCCAAATATTCCCAACAAAATACTAGCAAACTGAATCCAACAGCATGTTAAAAAGATATGCCCATGATTAACAAGGGTTTATACCTGGAAGGCATGGTTGGTTCAACATACAAAAATCGATCGATGTGAAACACCACAATAACAGAAAGAAAGAAAATTATTATTTCAAAAAATATTTGAAAAAATTCAACACACTTTCATGATAAAAACACTCAACTAGGAATTGAAGGAAACTACCTTAAAATAATAAAATTCATATATGAAAAACTCACAGCTAACATCATGCTCAATGGTGAAAGATGCAAAGTTTTTCCTCTTGCATTAAGAATAAGACAAAAAGCCCTACTTTTGCCACTCCTATTTAACATAGGACTGGACGTCCTAGCCAGAGAAATTGGGCAAGAAAAATAAAGAAAGAAAAGTCATCCAAACTGGAAAGCAAAAAGTAAAATATCTCAGTTCACAGACAACATGATCTTATATGTAGAAAACACTCAAGATTTTTGTAAAACCTGTTAGAACTAATAAACTAATTCAGTGAAGTTGCAGAATACAAAGTCAACATGCAAAAATCAGCTGCATTTCTATACGTGGACAATGAACAACCCAAAAAGGAAATTAAGAAAACAATTACATTCTCAAGAGCATCCCAAAGGATAAAATACTTAAGAATAAACTTAACCAAGGAGTTAAAAGACTTGTACATTGAAAACTACAGAACACTTCTGAAAGAAATGAAAGAAAACAAATGGAAAAATATTCTGTGTTCCTGGATTGGAAGGCTCTGTATTGTTAAGATGCCAATACTACCCAAAGCAATCTACAGCCTCAATGCAATCCCTATAAAAATCCCAATGATGTTTCTTGCAGATGTAGAAAAATCTATCCTAAATTTTATATGGATTCTTAAGGCACCCTGAATACCCAAAACAATATGGAAAAAGAAGAGCATGACGGGCAGTCTCACATTTAAATGCCTGTCAATAAGTGAGGGATAAACAAAATATGTTTTTATATATGTAGAAAGGAATATTATTCAACCTTAAAAAGAAGGAAATTCTGACACACTCTATAACATGGATAATAAATCTTGATGACATTATACTAAGTGAAATAAACCAATCACAAAAGGACAAATATTGTATGATTCCACACATATGAAGTTTCTAGAATGGTCAAATTCTTAAAGACAGAGAGTGGTATGGTTGTTCCCAGGGTCTTGCTTGGGGAAGGGAGGAATGGGAAGTCAAGTTTAGCAGCTACCAAGTTTCAGTGTGGGATGATGAAAGCAAGTTCTAGTGATGGGTAGTGGTGATGGCTGCACAACAATGTTGAATGTACTTAATGCCATTGAACTGTGTGCTTAGAAATGGTTAAAACAATAAATTTTATGTTATGTATATTTTATCACAATTTTAACAAAATAACTCATTGGTGATGCTGAGTACTTTATATTGCATCATATCAGGAGGCACAAAATGACTAGTTGACTCATTACTCATGAGAGTGACAAACAGATTTCTCCACTGTAAAGGTACATTTTCCCCTTTACAACTGGGAATTAATCAGGGTGGCAGTATTTTCAGCACACCCACTTTTCACTTAATGATTTTAGCATTCACCAATGATCCTTGCCTGACTCGAGTATCTATTTGGAGCTATTCAATGGTGGTGTTTTTCTCCCTGTCATTTCATCTATAATCATTAGCTGATTTTATAATAAAATAGTGTTTCCTCATCAATTAGGGCCATTTGGTGACATTTCATAGTCACTAAAATAAAAGTATAAATGCCTAATTAATTCTTTCTTGTTAATTTACTTTTAAAGTGAGAAGTTGGTGTAACTGTCATCTCCAGTGAAAGCTTTTTTTTTTTAATGTGTGTGTAATTTCAATTTCAAATTCAAATTTCAATCCACAATGAGATATATATACATCTATATATCTACCTACCTATCTATCTGTGTGTGTGTGTGTGTGTTTCAGTGGACTGAAATTGTATATATTCAACATGCTGCAATGAAATGCATTTATTATTATTATTTTTGCTCATATTGTTTCAAGTTTTGTCAGTAGAAGCCCTTTCAACTGGGTCCTGGGTCCTTCTGACAGAACTCCATTGGTCTTTGAATGCCTCTTTGCTTTCTGGTACAAAAAGATGTCCCAATACCTTGTACTTTCCCTATCAGATCTGAAGGCAGCCATTTTAAGAAAAGAACTCTGTCCCCTTTAGTGGAGAACAGTATTTAGAAAACAAACTTTGGATATGAGTGGTACTCAGTTCTACTTGGATATTCCTGCTCATGGGCCCTTTCATGGATGCATTATATTTTTAAAAAAATCTTGAGTTTATATAATTTTCATTTCAAGTTTAACATAAGATTTAACTTAATTTCTTGAACTTCAGATTTGTGTCTCTTTTCCCATACATTGAAATCATGACATATAATATGGAAATGACTATTTGTAGCATAATACAATATTCACAAGAAAGTTTCAAAATCATAAAATAAAATAAATATTACCACGGGACTAGAACTACTGAATAAAGTTTAAGATTTCTTTGTACTTCTTTTTAAAATAAGTTTATCAGTTTTTTAAAATTGTGGTAAGAACATTTAACATGAGCTCTACCCTCTCGGCAAATTTTTCAGTGTATAATGCAGTATTGTTAATTACAGGCACGATGCTATAATGACTCTGTTGTGACATCTCTTAGTAATCTTCATACAGACTTAGCTTAGCCATGAAGTATTCCAAGTTTTCTCCAGAAATCTTCAGCCTTTTTCGTGTTACTTAGAGTGCCTGTTGTTGAACACATACTTCTGAACTGTAGGACATCATAACTCTCTGTCTCAGGGTAGCCCCTACTTCTCAATAACCTGTTTCGCTGTGTAACCCGTGAGAAGGAGGGCTCATCAGTCCACACCTGACATCCTCTGTTGCATCTGTTCTTAGGAATCTAAAATTGAAATCCACATGATTGATTTCTACCTTAAAATATCTCACCATTGTGAATCCTAAAGATTTTCTGAGCTTTAGGTTATCTAACTCTCTCCGTTCTTCTACTGTTAATTGACAGAGCAATTCTCATGAATCCTCACCAAGCCCAAACTGCCTAGTTCTGAGAATATAAGAAATTTTTAAAGTGATTGGATCATACTGGTTCAGTAACACTCACACATGCAAGCACAGGTCTCTACCAAACATTGACTCAAACGTTGACTATCTTGCTGAAATAGTGTTTCTAATTTGAGAAAGGAATCACGTTTGGATTATTCCAGTGACTTATATGATCAATACAGTAGAATCCTTGGCTTGTTAAAATATATTTTATATTTTAGGTTTCAGGAATTTTGTTCTTTTCAATATTTACTGATTTAAACTTTAAGTGAAGAATATCTTAAAGCAAATTCTCTTCTTTTTTCTGGGAAAATGTATGTATTTTAAACCAAGAGTTTGTTGTTTTGGACATGAATGGGGGTTCCCAACTCTTACCAAGCGTATAATCTCAATTATATGTGGAACTTAAAAACATTGACCTCATAGAAACAGAAAGTTTCCAAATAATAAAATAAAATATTACCACGGGAATAAAACTAAATAAATAAATATCACCATGGGAATGGTGATTGCCAGGGCTTGAGGAGTTGGGGAAATGGCGAGATACTGGTCAAAGGGTGCAAACTTTCAGTTATAAGATGAATAAGATCCAGGGCTCCAGGGTACAGCATGGTGACCATAGTTAACGATACTCTATTGGATACTTGAATGTTGCTATGAAATTAGAGCTTTAATGTTCTCACCATAACAGCAGAAACAACAACAAGAAAACGGTAATTACGTGAACTAACCTTGTTAACTAACCTTATTGTGGTAAGCATTTAGCAATATATACATGTATCAAATCATCACCTTGTACACCTTAAACTCACACAATGTCATTATGTCAATTATATCTCAATAAAGCTAGGAAAAAAGAATTCAGGAAACTTAAGGAAGAGGTAAACATAATTATTAATTTGGTCAACATTAAGGGATACTGCATTATAAAAGCTTATAACTCAACCAAAGACAGTGTGATCTCAAAGTCCTGAGTATTATTTCTTTAATAAAGAAGAAATCATTCAATTCAGTCCCTCCACCCCACCACCAAAAAAATACAAGAATCAACTCCTGGTAGGGGCTGCCCGTGTTCTGAGGAACAGAAAATCTATATACACTGCATTTGTCGATGCTGCCAGCTTGATTACTCTACAAATTTGATTAAAGTCCAAATGAATTCTGAGTCTGAACAAAATGCAAGGTCAGAAAATATCAGGTGACAGGAAAACTCAAAACTGGCTTCTAGTTTGGCAACTGTTCTGGGTTATGATTTCTTCTGGATTGGGCTACATCCTGAATAAATCCCAAATCCCATTTTATGCAGGAATCTAAGCTCCTACCTTGGTCTTCCATGTCCTTTGTTTTGCAGCTAAAAGTCAGGAGACAAATGAGGAGGATTAAATCCATTCAAAGCATGTGAAGAGAAGAGACCATTTTTTTCCCGGTGCATTTTTTAAAAGAGGATAAGACCTATTAAGAGAGATTTGTATTCTGTCAGATTTATCTGAGAGAACGATATTCAACATTTCAACCCATTTTTGCTAACATTTCTGAAGAGAATTTTTCCCCTTAAACATAGTGAACTCATCTCTTTGGTTTAAAATCTTACGATGATGCCACAGACATCTGATGGACTAAATTAAACAAAGGAAAGAAACATTTCTTAAACAGGATTATCTACAGTGTTGTGACTGAATATATATTACTTTACTATTTTAAACTTTACTTCACGCTTCTTCCATGCCACATATATTTTCTTCCTACTCATGCAGTCTTGAATTACAATGTGGAACACGGAACAGATCTTCTGGAATCCAGGAGGCTGAAGTTGCAGCTATAGACATTTCTCATAA
This sequence comes from Balaenoptera physalus, assembly GCF_965194825.1. Classification (NCBI taxonomy): domain Eukaryota; kingdom Metazoa; phylum Chordata; class Mammalia; order Artiodactyla; family Balaenopteridae; genus Balaenoptera; species Balaenoptera physalus. Next base: position 16,071,204 of record NC_138902.1, read on the forward strand.
TTACATAAGTTTCTTCTTTCCCATTCTCAGCCCCTGGGCTTTGAGGTGACTAGAGTGTCCAGTGGAGCTTCTGAGGACAGAATACGGCCATGGTCCATGCATTTCCTTCAAGGTGGAAGGACAACCAGGGAGCTGTTGGTAGCCAGGGAGCTCCCGATTCTCCCCTGGGGAGCAGGTTAATCCTGGCAGAAATCTCTAGAGAGTGACTCGAAATCCTAACAGCCCTATCTATTTTCTCCATGACATTTTATTCACCAGCGAGTACCTGTGGACTAAGAGATTTCTTTCTTGGGTTCTCTTGTTAAATTTAACATCTCTCATAAGAATTAATTGCAGCAACTCAATCCTAGCAAGTCACCAATGAATGACACAACTGTTTTCTGGGAAATTACAGAACAGAGATAAAGGGAAAATTAGCGTGATGGATCCTGAGAGCAGGAGCCTGCATCACCATCTCAGGAGGGCCCTGGTACTGGAGACCCGCACACGGACAGCATCGGCAAGCGGAGATGAGCCAGTCACAGGAGGGAGAGACAGAAACTTTCCAAAGACAAATCGGGCAGTTGTTGCCCCCTCCATGGGGCTGTGCGCTGCAGGCATGTGATGTATGTGTAAAGTGGAGCGGGGTGCAGAATGGCTTTTTCCTACCAGCCCATAAATCAGGGTGCAAAGCCACCAGCCTAGGAGAGGAAAGGCCCTTCACCTTAATCTCATTTTCTTCCAGGGTTAAGAAAATATGGCCATTTTTGTTTAATCCTGTGGACAAGTTCCTCCTAATTCACCATTGTGGGCACTTTCAGTGGCTTAAGAGTAGAAGAGAACTGAAGAACTATGAACAGTGATGCAGGAATATCACATTTCAGAAAACTGTGGTAAGAGGTGAAAGAAATGTTGAGACCCTCAGCTCAAGCGGACGGCAGAGCACATGTCAGTGATCTAACGACACTGGGGGACCCTTGAGCTGCCCCCTCCTGCCTCTCTGCTCTTCTCAAGCATGGGCCTGGCTGCCCCTTTGCCCCACTACTTTTCATGCCTGCTATGTCCCCCGACCTGGGCAGCGTGTTTTTCTGTAGTTAGAAGGTTCAAGCCCTGCCTCTGACTCATTCCTAACGTGTAACTTTAAGGGATTATCTTCATCTCTTTGAGAGATGGTACCAAGTGTTTATCACTCATGTTTAGGAGACATCAGCATCCTATTCCTAGCATCTGAATAGTGTTTTCTGATTAACCAAGTCTTTTTAATAGTTCTTTCTTTTCTGCCATTGTTCCCCCAAATTGAGGTATACTGAAATGTTTTCTGAATTTGTCTTTAACATGCTCTGTTCCATCAAAATCTATAAATCAGGTAAATATAAGCAATGAAACTAAAATGGTATATTTTACTCCATGTGTGCTTCATATTTTTTTTGTGTGATTGATGAATTGATTGATGTATTTTGGCCTTTAAACAAACAAAACTTTTCCTATTGCAGATCCATGGCTTTATTGTGTTTTCCCTTAAAGATTTAATAAAATCCTGCCTTTTAGCACTGGTTTGGAGCTCCCAGCCCGATAACAAAACAAAACAAAAAACCTATTAACCTTGTTCAAAATTGTTACAATGTAAGTTTCTTCCTCAAATAGATATGTTGCTCTGGACTGAATAGTTGCCCTGGAAAACTTTACAGCCCTGCTAGACAGCTGTCAGCAGTGAGAAGTAAGGGTATTTAAGCTCAGGAAGTGAGAACATACTGACATCAACCACAGTATCATGAAGCTGATGAGAACTTGCCTCTTTAATATTCAGAGCAATGGGCCTGACATGAAGAAAAAAAAAAAACACATATATTTTCCCAGTAAATGGGACAAACTACCCCTTGGATCTAAAATCACACCCATTCATATTGACCAGGATGATAAGGTAGAACCTCCAAATCAGCCCTAGGAAGATAGTGAGCGAAACTGTTAGCGCTGTTATTTTCCAGCTATTCTCAGTATGCATGCACCTTAGAATTCTTGAACCTATACTTAGTGCGTTTGACTTTACATTTTCCTCCAAAGAAAATTATCGCTATTTACCAATATTTATGGCATTATGAAATAAACAGGAATTGGGTCAGCCTCCTTCATACTTTGGGATCTAGCACGGTATTATATGTTTGTTAGAGATTGCTAATTCCCTTCCCCCAACATCTGGTCTCCTCTTGTTTAAATAGGGAACCCTGATTTTCAGCTGAGCACACTGCAGCCCAGAATAAAAGACTCTACCCCCAACCTTCTTTACCAGCTAGAAATGGCAAAGGGATGAATCTTTACCAAGAAGATGCATGTGGAAATGTGTAGAATTGTGGAAAGGCTCCTTGAAAAGTGTTGTCTCAGCTGAGAGAGGACCCCTCTGTGCTCTTCTGTCATTTCTCCTTCTTCTCACTCAACACAGTGATGCACATCACAAGGTGACCTTGGGAAAAAAAAAAAAGCATAGGCTGAAAGTGGTGTGATGAAAAGTCAGGAGCCCAAAGTCCTGCTAGTGCCATGGAGCTCTCTCCCAGCCCAGAGCTGCTGACTCAGGACTTTCCCTATGCAAGAAAGAAACTGCTCTCTTGTTTAAGCCACTGGTTGTTTGTTTGCTATATGAAGGTAAATCCTAAATTTTAAATATAAAGAATATCAATAACAGTGCTGTGAAGGGTCACACTGGAGCTCGAAATAAGGGGAAATTCAGTAATACTGATCCTGTCTTTATTTTAAAGTTCTGACGTTTTGTTTACATGGATTTTTGGCATACATTTTGATTTTTTAAATATTGCACTGGGATTCCCCCTTCTGAGAAGATAAATTAGACAATTTCCCCTATTCCTCCTAAGTACAACTAAAAACCTTTGTGTTGTATGTAATTATATGTAAACCACGGACTTTGGATTATACTGATATGTCAATGCAAGTTCGCCGACTGTAAAAAATGTACCCCTCTGGTGGGGGATATTGATAAAGGGAGAGGCTGTGCGTGTGTCAGGACAAGGAATATATGGGAATCTCTGTACCTTCTACTCACTTTTGCTGTGAACTGAAAACTGCTCTAAAAAATAAAGTCGATTGTAAGAAAACCTGATAGAACTGAAAGGAGAAATAGAAGACATAATTATACGTGGAGAAATCAACACCCTTCTTTTAATAATTAGTAAAATGCTTGGACAGAAAATCAGCATGAATATAGAAAAACTCAATATGACCAATGATCAGGATAGAATCCATTTTCATAGAAGATAAACCACATTTGGGCCATAAATCCAACATCAATAATTTAAAGAAAAATTAAGTCAGATTGCATTGTCCAACTACAAATGAATTATATATAACCCCTTAATATACTTATTAAAATCAATACATTCAGCTCTCCTCATTCTCCAAATTCTTTCCAAAGATAATAAAAATTAAGGACATGCCTTTTGGGACTGATTTAAAAATTAATCAATTAGTAAGTATTATTTAATAAAAACATCACATTAATTGTATTAAGTGTGTACAACATGCTAGACAATGTATACATGCTAACTATTTTAAAAGTTTTAAACAAACCTTCACAGAGGACATTTTCCACTTAAGGTAGTAAATTCGGAGGAGATATCAAAATTCACTGTTGTGTGTCATAATACCCGACTCTAAACAGCTGAAGCAAATAGAAGATATGAACTTTGAATGATCCCAGTGTTCTAGATCCCTACAGACCTAACTGAAGACACTGTCCATAAAAATGAACAATGAGGCTTATTTCAACCAGTTGTGCTGGATCCATGGACTCATTCTGTTCTATCTACAATGCTAGCCTTCAGTTAACAAGTATCTGACACAGCCACCATTAACTCTGACTTTCAGGCACTTAAAATCCCTTTATTTCTTTTTCTACCCAACGAACAACTAAGTGAATTTCTTCACTGCTGTATGTTCCCTTGTTGGCAAGTTAACAGACTCAGATTTGCAATTTTTAAAAACGATATAGTTTTTCCTCCTCTTCTTTAGTCTGTCAGATTCTAAGCCCAAAGCTCTTGTATTCATCCTGTACTGCCTCTGTGTGCCCAGCACTTCCATGGGCTATGAACAATGCACATATTTATGAAATCCTGTCCTGATCCCTCAAGAGGCTATTCATCTGTTGAAGTAAATAGAGATGAAAATAAGAACATGAAAAATATTTGAAGAAAACAGAAAATGTAATTGCTGAAGAGTGGAAGATGCTGAAAGCACTGGGGCCTTTATGGTAGAAGAAAAAGAGCAAAGAAAGAGACTCCAGGCAGGGATGCAGAAAGTATGTATCACCAAGTGCACTAATGTTCCTGTATCAGAGGTTGATCAAGTTGTGGGGTCAGGTGTGGCTGAAGTTAGCATAAGGGATCTGTATTTTATTCTCCAACCTGATACACCAGGGGAATGTGCCCTATTCATCTCAATAACAGAAGCTGACATAACAGTGGTCCTCAAAAAAGGGCTGAGATGGGAGAGGAGGTTAAAAACTGACCACAGATTCACTGCCATAAGTCATGGGGATCTACTGGAGACCTTTGAACTGGGAGTGACATGTAGTGACAGTGGTGTTTTTAAGAGATTAATAAGAAAAGTAGAAGACAGTAGGAAGAGGGATGAAAAAATGATTACATATTTTAATCAAATCCAAAATTCGTTCTGAGTTGCTTATGTTGTTCAAAGAAGTAGAGTGTCGAATCAGACGTGCTGAAGTGAAATGAAAGAAAGGAGTCCTCTGATGGAATGTGAGCTCTGTGACACACAGCTGGGGTGTCTTATTCACAGCTGTGTCTGGAGAGCTTGGGTCAGTGCCTGGCACACCATAGATACACATAAATATTTTTTAAATAAATGAAAGTTAAATGATTAAATTAAAACAACACTGGAGAACTCCCGGGTTGGGTTTGTAATATGAGAATCTGGCAAATCCAGGAAAGTTTAAATTATCCTACATTGGGCTTTCTTTGATACTAGTGTCCCTAGTTATCTGAGTGGGAATTAAATTTGAGCAAATAGAATCTTTTAATTTTTAAGTTTTGAGTTTCTTACCCTGATTCTGAGATTTTATTTTATTATTGAGAGTTAGGAAGTGTTTTAACAACTAAAACTAGTAGTTTCAGCAAAAGTTAGGTCCCTGAGTCATCAAAGCTACTGTCTTTATGCTGAGACCACTTGCTCAGAAATAAAAAGTCATTTAATATCCAGGATCTGATCTTGGATTAGATCAGCATGATCCAGATAACTACTGACCTAAAAACTTTTCCTTTCATAGCAAGCTCACCTAAATTCACTGGCATTCAACCTCGTACACAAGAATCACCTGGGGAACTTCAAATACCCGTGCCTGCAGCCGCCCTCAAGTAACCAGGTACCATTTGGTTTGGAAGTGGGGCCTGGACATCAGTATTTTTTGAAAGTTGCCAGGTGATTCTAATACAAAGCCAGAGTTGAGGACCATTCCCAGGTAACTTCATCTCCTGATACCCCACCTTTCTAGTGCACACACCAAACTGCACCACATGCTTCATTTTTCTCTGAAGGCACCAAGCCCTTTTACGTTTTTGTGTCGTTACTCATACTGTCCCTTGTCATTCTTACTTCATCCAGGGAATAAAAGTTTATTGTCTTTGCGACCTGGATTAAACCCAGTTCCTCCATGACAGCTACTCTGTTTGCGTGGCCAACTCTGGCATAATCCATTCCTCTCTATTGGATGTCGCCACAGCTCTCAGCTGACTTGTTTACCGTTGTTCATTTCATTTCCTCACTAGGTTGTGAGCTTGCTGAAGGCAAGAAACACAGTTCATTTCCTGTAGCATCCTGAGCGCTTGTCAACAATGGTAAACAATTAATATGTATTTGATGGAACCAAAATTATCTGAGACTATAATACAGAGTAATTTCCACGTTATGTTAAAGTCCCATCCAAAGTTTTGTTTTGTTTTAAAGCATCCTTGGTATGCATTTTATATATCACGACACAGAACTGAAGACTGAAGGTCCTATTTTCTGGTCTGGGCAGCCCTTAGATTTCCCTGAACTTAAGTTTCTTCATCTTTGAAATGAGAGAATTGTTCCAAATAATTTCTATACTCTCGTAGATTTTGAAAGCAATTCGCAGAATATAAAATTATCAAATAGCCTAATGGGGTGGTAAGAAAACATGCAACTTCCTCTTTGTAAGCTATTTATATGCTAAATGCATATTAACCTCCTGAAATCATACCTTCATGGACTGGAACATCTCTGAAGCACAGAAAATCAAGATATTTGCTGACCCGTCAATCCTTTAATCAGCATCAATCACTTAATGGATGCCTATCAAATGGCAGGAAAGTCGCAGCTGATTTGGTATTGTAGGTGTCTACTTCACCTATTGATCATTTATCATCAAGCTGCAATAGTATTAACATATGCTGCACTCATGCTAATAGTGTTTGTTTGACAAACAACACTGATTTCCCCTTCATCACCCTAATAGGTGAGTGCTAGGTGAGACTAATTTCAGAGGGACCACATCACTTACTCTGAGGGAACACATGGGTCCTCACTCTACAACAGAGAATTCCCAGTAGGAGGAGAATACTGTAGAGCACTTACTGAGCACTTTCTATGCACCTTACACTGTACCCTATTTGTTCTCCCTCCATATAATTTTATACTCATTAAGATGGCAAGATTTATTTCAAAATTTTATAATGAAAAAATTTAAACATGTAAAAAAGTAGACAGCATAGTGTAGTGTACATCCATGTACCTATCGGCTAGATTTAATAATTTGTTAACATTTTGCTTTTATCTAATTTGTTCTAGGTTTTTAAAACCAAATTACAGATATCATGACACTTGACCGTAAATTCCTTAGGCTGCATCTCATTAAAAAAAAGCACAGTTCCTGAAATAACCATTCACAATACCACTATAGCACCAAAATACAGAAATATTTCCTTAATAGCATCTAATATCAAATTCACATTAAAATGTTCCCAATAATACTCAAAATGTGTGGTATTAAAAAATACACACTGTCCAAAGCAGTTCCCGGCCGGGCGTGAGGTGGGGGGCGTCCTGCGTAAGCGTGGGGCCCACGTGCGCGTTCACGGTCAGGGCCGGGCAAAGCCTGCGCCGCCTCAGGCTCCTCCGTCTGCCCCGGGGTTGGGGGGGTGAGGGGCGGGGTCGGAGGTTGCCCGGAAAGCCGGACGGCCCCCTTCGCGTCGCCGGGCCGCCGCCATCGCTCCCACGCCTGCGTGCAACCCGGCGAAGGAGCGACACGCGGCGCGCGCCTGGCCAAGCCAGTCCCCGCGGCACGCGGCGAGGCGGCACCCGCCCCGCCAGGGCAAGAAGCGCGCCTCCCTTACCGTCTCGTCCCCACAAGGGAACTGCTCACCGCAGCGGGCGCCCGAGAGGACGAAGGCACCGCTCAGCCCCCCGCACCACAGGGGGCGACCGGGAGGACGCAGGGGCACCGCCCAGGGCGGACACGCTCCCGCACCAACGTGGGCGCGCAGGCGGCGCCGGGCCCGCCCCGCCCCGCCCTGCCCCCCACCGCGGGGAGGGCCGCTTGCGAGGCACTTGCAGAGGAGCTGAGAGGCGAGAGTGTCTGCTGCTCAGAGGACCCCGGCCCCTTCCACGCCGTGAGGCAGGGGCGGGAGACCGAGAGTCCGGCCGGATGCCACACCCCGCCTTCCACGGCGGACAGGACGAAGAGCGGCCCTGTTGGCTATGAACGTCCATTCCTCCTCCGGCCTGGGAGAGCGGGACATCACCACATGGATCGATAGACAGGTTAATTATTTATGACAACAATTATTTATAAGTGGAGGTTATACATCATAGTACAACACTTTAGGGGGCGTGTCAGGGGCTTGATATCCCACTATTTATGATGTCAGGATTGATTGATCATGGGGTGATGAGGTGGCTATTATTATCTTAATTTGACAGTTCGAGGTAAGCGAGACACAGAGAACTTAGTACATGCTCAAGTTGTTAAGAGGTCATAGCTCATAAAGAGTGGAGTCAAAATTTGAACATGACCTGAAACCTCTCCCCATCTATACCATACTGCTTCTGCAAGAGCACATGAGACAGTATTCATCCCAAGAATGTACTAAAGAATGACATTTGGCACTTTCTCTGTCTTACCACTGAGGACTTGATGACTGTGCTAAAGGAGAGCGAAAAATGTGACCTGAACAGTTAGGAAAGGCTTTGAGGATTTAAACTGGATGTTCAACCTCTGTGGGATACCAGTAGGTATTAAGAAAGATGATGAATTCATGCATCAATATGGAATGGCTCATGCCATTGCAGAAAGGTTTCTTGAGTGTTCTGCTAAGTAGTTAGTTATTTAACTCTGAAGGGCATATTACTCCATCTGTCAAGATAATGTCTTCTCTGGGCTTCCCTGGTGGCGCAGTGGTTGGGAGTCCGCCTGCCAGTGCAGGGAACACGGGTTCGAGCCCTGGTCTGGGAGGATCCCACATGCCGCGGAGCAACTAGGCCCGTGAGCCACAACTACTGAGCCTGCGCGTCTGGAGCCTGTGCTCCGCAACGAGAGAGGCCGCGATAGTGAGAGGCCCGCGCACCGTGATGAAGAGTGGCCCCCGCTCGCCACAACTAGAGAAAGCCCTCGCACAGAAACGAAGACCCAACACAGCCAAAAATAAATAAATAAATAAATAAAAATTAAAAAAAAAAAAAAAAAAAAGATAATGTCTTCTCTTGGTGCCATCACAGCCCAAAGAAAAGCCAACGGGAAATTCAATCCTATCCTTAGGTACAGTGCTAGAATGCAGGGCGGGGGGCAAATGCTAGCGTTGTGGTAGACCAAGATATGAGTTGAGTTGATGTTAACAAAATTGGATAAGTGGTCTGGCTCTGCTAACTACCCCCTGGGACTTTGGCAATCCTCACTGTACAAATGAGAAAGATGATAATAACTTTTTAGACTGGGATCCCTGGAGACAATCTGTGAGATGGGCAGTTGAATGCTGAAGGTTCACTGGGAAGTAACACCTGGAATTCATGCCTTTTAGGAAGTGAAAAAGCATTACCGGGCAGGAAGAGAAGCAACCTGCAATGTGCCTGTACGCCAGGAACTAAGATAATATGTAAATCAGCTGTACTTCAATAAGAAAAAGAGAAAATCTTGAATCCGCAGGCTGCCTCGAAAGCTCTGAGACTGCAGAAGTGAATCACTTCCCTCAGTTGAAGACTAGTGCTCCCCCTTTGCTTGAAGACTGTACAGAGACCTCTGTCTTTCATGGCAACACCCCCTCCCCCTCAAAGTCTCCCTTCACGCCCCTTCATAGCCCTCATTAGTTGAGGTAGAATAACTAGGATCAAGTCATAAGATACCTGCCCAGGAAGTGGATACTGTAAGGGAGGAAAGGGCCTGTACACTGAAGGAGCTAAGGATTTCGTTGGCAAGAGCACGGGGCGTACATGTGGGACTGACGCCCACAGTAGGTACTAAATCAGAGGAGCAGACTTAAGAGTTATCTGATTTTATGAAGAATTTGTAGACATGGACATGTGGTAGTTAATGCCCTGGTGAGGACCATAGGAGGTGACACGAATATCCTGATAGGATGCTCCTGAAAGCTTGGAGGAAGCTAAGGCCCACACTAAGTTAAACTGAGATACTAGAACTTCCATGGCACACAGTGGAAGGAGGGATCAAAACGCCCAGAGAAATGAGCATGTTGGAGGAAGGCCAACCGCATTCTAGAGGGTCTGAAAGACACTACAGTTCCCAAAGCAAGAAGGAATACACTGGAGAATTAGGCAAAAATATCATGGGAAAGCTGAGTGGTACTCTACCTTCTGCAGGCCAGGGAAGAAGAGCAGGAGATGTTACACAACTGGGCTCCTTGATAGCAGTGGGATAATAGGATCTGATGTCGTAGGGTCCAGGTGGCTGCACTTAATAGAGTGCAGTCAAGTGGGCACAATTATTGTAATGAGTGTCAAGGTCTGAGCAGTAGCAGAGAGGCCTGGCCTGTAGGGAGCTATGAAAATGGTTACTAGGACACGGTATTCTTGGGGGCAAGACAGACAGGCAGCCACCAAGAACAATACCTATTTTATACAACAAATAAGTCAAGAATAGATGATCAGGAGGCTGAGGAAAGCTACCCCATATGATGCTAAATGGTCAGCATCCTTGCTCAGTTTCCAGATGTGAGCCAGTTCTTGGGCCCAGAATCTAATGGAGAATGGAGAAGAGGTGGGTCGAAATGAAGAAGGATTCTCGACACTGGCAAGAACATACCGTAGGGATTACCCAGTCTTCCCCGGAGGGACTTACCACCATTTTCTCAGGTAAATGTATGCTGAGGAAAGAGAAATAGTACGTAGGCCTTTCAAGAACTGTTAGATTCTGGCTCCGTGCTGACATTGATATTCTGGGATACAAAGTTATCCTGCCCCCCATTAGAGTGGGATATATGGGGTTCACATAATATGTGGAATCTTGACCCAGGCCTGGCTCGTAATGGGTCTCCTAGGTTCTCATCATGGTTAAGAGCAGTATTTCCAAGTGGGAATACGCTGGCTTCAGAACCTGAAGATATCTAACAGGGATTGTGTTTCCTTTTTAGTGATAGAAGGTACCAGGTACAATGTTTCTTCTACTGTGGAGAGAATATCCTAGCACAACCCAGACCACCAAATCCCTAATAACATTACTAATAGGGGAGCCCTTAGTGTTCATAGGGTTTATCTTCCATCCTCTGAAGCCCATTCTTACCAAGGCCCCCAATGTCATTGCCATTTTTTGTCCCTCTTTGATCAATGAACATTATATCAATAGAATGGACCAATGTAATGTTCTGTGAAAAGGCCAGATAGACCAGGGCCATTTGGAGGGTGGAAGGGATGACAGGTGACAGTGTAAATGTATTCTGTGGTCAGTCAGTCCCAGGTGAGCAAGATCTGTTTCTGAACCTCTTTTCTGATAAAGAGGAAAAATAATGCATTTGCCAGATCAATAGCATGGATGCTCTTTGGAGGTGGCCACAGGCCTCATTCTGGAAGGAAGCAAAATCTTAGGTGTGGAAGCTCCCTGAGGTCAAGGGCAATGCCGCAAGGGGAGCGCAGCTATGTGCAGCCAGAGCGAATACTCCCCTGTGGCTGCTGAGTGGGTGATGGGTCCTGACAAGGAGATCTGAGTGGGGACCACAGTAGCTATTACAATAACTAATTCCCACAGTCTTAGTGAGAATAAGTTACGTAAAACCCAGAAAGCATTATTAAGATTTTAATATTACGTTTATTACTGGATTGGAGGAGAAGAAATCTAAATCTATTAAGTAATTTATTTTTTGGAAAGTTCTATTATTCCTATCAGTAACTTCTTCCTTATTGAAGTGGATCAGAAACCCAGAGTGTTTAGCAAGATCTTCTGCGTATTTTTTTCCAGTTACTATATACTCTCAGTGTGTGTATTTTAAGTTAATTTGACCTTGTCACTTGAAAAGGGTTCTCACTTGGATCCTGGAATCAATATATAGATGTGAATAGCCTTGGCCATACACAGAATGCTGACGCTTTCCAGCAGGGGGGAAGACTTACCAATAAGAATTCAACACAGAGGACCTGGCAGGCTTTTGCAGGTAGAAGGAGCAGCAACCTGAGTTAAGGCTTGTCTGTAATAGTGTTCCAGCCAGGACTAAATGCGATAATACACATATTGATTGACCTCGCTCCTCCAGCCTCGCGGTTTGTATGGTGGTGTAGATTAGAACAAGTGGATTTCTTTGTTTCTGCCTTCTGTAGTGCAGACAGTTTCCCTTGGCCCTTGGGCAGCATTTCCGAGGCAGAAGAGCTCATCTTGAAGTCTTATCATAGACTTTGCCTTGGTGAATAAAGAATAAAATCTCACTCTGCCCATCTTTCTCACATGCTTGGGATCTAAATGTTGGAGAAGCAACTCACAGTTTCCCTAGGTCTCAGTCCCACTCTTTTGAAATGAAGAAGTTGAACCCATGATAACTGTGGACACTTCCCTCTCTGAAATTGTTCTCAAGGTCCTGAGATCATCTTTCTGTACTTAGATTATCCTAAAATTGACTTTCACTACCATTGGCCAATGCATCCCACATTCAATGGTGTTTGAAACAAAATCATAGTATTATTATTATTATTATTTTATAAAAGTAATACATGATTTTCAGAAATAAGCGTCTCCAAACGTAGAGAATGGACTTGAGGACATGGGGAGGGGGAAGGGGAAGCTGGGACTAAATGAGAGAGTGGCATGACATATATACCCTACCAAATGTAAAACAGATAGCTAGTGGGAAGCAGCCACATAGCACAGGGAGATCAGCTCGGTGCTTTGTGACCACCTAGAGGGGTGGGATAGGGAGGGTGGGAGGGAGACTCAAGAGGGAAGAGATATGGGGATATATGTATATGTATAGCTGATTCACTATGTTATAAAGCAGAAACTAACACACCATTGTAAAGCAATTATACTCCAATAAAGATGTTAAAAAAATTTAAAAAGCGTCTCTAGGAATCCAAACACTTAAAAGTAATGGTTAAAGCACAAAATTACCAATTGAAACTAGGAACTAGGGAAGTGGTGTTCCTTTCCCCAAACTCATTTGTGAAAGGAAGCTGGAAAAATCTACTGCGGACAGTTACCAGAATCTGTGACTTCCATGAGGCTGCATCTTTAGAGAGGGGATGAAAGGACATAGATGTAGACTTAAGACCAAATTCGAGACAAACCACCCATGGGCACAGTTATGAGATCTATGATATCTTAAGATCACTAATATAAGACTAAGTTCTGAGCTGAGAGCTTGGAAGAAACTGAGTAAAGACAGAGACTGCCAACTAGAGAGTAGGCGTAAGTGAAGAGTAAAAAGGAGATATTCTCCCCTCCACATGTAGCCGCAACCCACAATCCCAAACACAAATAAACAACTCACGCTAAGAAAAAATACAAAATGTCAATAACCAGAACATAAATGTTCTCTAGATGATATTAAACAAATAAAACATCCTGAGAAATTTCTATAAATGTTCACATAATCAAGGAGTTAAGTGTATAGTGAGTATCAACGGAAAAGAAAAAAACACAGGCATGAAACAAGAACAGGCAGAAAAATTAGAAATGTAGTTACTGAAGTACATATTTTTTTAAAAAGTAGTTAAACTCTAGACTGAACACAGGCATAAAACTAGTAAACTGAGAGGTAGTACTAAGGGAATTATGTAGAATATGTGGAGAGACAGAGATTTTCAAAAATACATAATGCATACTTAAGAGACATGGGGCACAAATTTTGAGACACCAACATATATATAAAAGAATTTTAATGATAAAAGGATAGAGGAGCTTCCCAAGAAACCATATTTGGAGACATAATGGGTAAGGATTTTCCATATTAAACTAAGATGAGTTTCAGATTGAAATTGCAGTCTGTATGATGAGAAGGATGAAGAAAAATAATCTGTAGACACAATGCAGTGAAACTGCAGACCACCAAGGAAAGAGGGCCTGTTGAAAAGCTACCAGAAAACTGAATGAAAAGAGAGGGAATTGGCTGTCTTCTTAATGGAGATGGAGGGGGTCTTGGTCTATTTTGTGGTATTTAATTATGTTTTCCATAAATAGGTAAAACTATACTGTACTGTTTAGAGGTATAATACCCCCTGGTAAAACTCCTCTAATTAAAAAAAAGCCTCAAAACATGACAATCCTAAATGTCAAGATACTGGTTACTTCTCGAGAGAGGAGCAGAGACTCTGATTGGGACCGGACACATCATTAGCTTCTAAGATGCTGGTGATATTTTATGGGTTGGCTGAGATAGTAGTTATATGGGTGCTTACGTTCCTTAAACAAGGCATCAATATTTAATGCACCTTTCTGAATGTGTGATGTATCTGAAATATTTTAAATGTGGAAATTTTAAAAATTCCTACCAGAAATGGCAGATTTCTAACTAAAAACAAAAAAAAGTAGACTGACAGTTTTCTCAACAGTATAATAAAGGGCAGAAGACAATGTAGTATCTTTATAGTTTGAAGGAGACATGATCGACAACTCAGAATTTTATACCCACCTAACATATCATTTAAAAAATAAGGGGTAAAATGAAGACATTTTCAAATAGACAAAGATTAAGAAAGTTAACCATTCGTTCATAATCTCTCTCTGAAAGATATTTTAAAAGTAATACTTCAGCATGAAGGAAAGGAAATGCTGAGGAAAAAAAGCAAGAATGCAAGAAATAACAGTGACAGCGACATAAATAAAATAGAATCATAAATTTGGTTAACTGGTAAAAATTACTATTTTCATTAAAAATTAGCAATACAGTCTCTAAACACCTAGCAAGATGCAGGGAGGCGAGATACTTGATTTAAATGTGATTAAAGTGTGTTCAAGTTCTTACATTTTCAGAAGTTAGCTACAGATACTCAATAACTTTAGACTTTGTTAGGAAAATTATAGTTAATTATGTATTTTAAAATAATAAATATTTATTATAGAAAATTTGGAAAATAAAGAATGGATCAATATAGAAATGAAAATCTCATATAACACTGTCACCCAGAGAGACAAAAAATATCAATATTTGATATAATTCCTTAACATATATATGTAATTTCCCTATGTATGTATGTAATCCCTTCATATATATTTGTGAAGGGATTATATAATGTATATATATATGAGTGTGTGTGTATATATATATATATTTATATATATATAGAGAGAGATCTCCACAAAATTGTACAATGTTGTTATACTGCACACACATGGTCCAAATGTCAGCTGCATCCCGCCCTGCCATCACTCATATCTGTGAAGCTGCCCAAATTCCAATAGCAGGGCTGACTGTCATTTGAAGTCCTCTACTATTCCTGCCCTTTCCCCAGTTTTCTATGTCTCTCTCCCTCTCTGTTCTCTCTTTCTCCCTCTCTCCCCCTCTGTTCTTTCTCTGTCTCTCCCTCTGTTCTCTCTCTCTCTGCTCTTCTCTCCGTTACCTGTGTTACAACCTCATCCCTCCTTATGTTTCATGCAGCCCAATGCCACTGTCACTCAGGTTCCCTCAGGATTGACCTTTTTCATGCCAACATCTTAAAAGTGTATTTTTCCAGTAAATGTATTGACTTTCCTAACATAATATAGTCTCACTTCCTTACATTATTTGGTATCCCTTTCAGCACCCATTTTTTAAAAAACTGAATATGTTAAGGAGAATAATACTTGAAATTATGATTTTTGTTATTGGCCACACGATATTAAATAAATATGCAGTATTTGCTTATATTCCTCACCAGTATACAGAGGTCTTATTACAGTTCCTTAGGACATGTTGACTCTGATATGTCCTTAGAAGAAACATTAGGAATGTTCATTTCTCTCATCCAGTGACCTCACTTCTCAGGCTTTGTCATGTATCGAATATTTTCCTTTTCCAAGTAAGGATTGGTAAGCATCTAACCTAGCAGTGAGTAAACATATATCTCCACTTCTTAAAAGCGGTTAGCCCCATGATAAAAATGAGCAGCTCTCTTAACAGGCCATACACCTGAGGAAATCATGTATATGAAGTATTAAAAATAATTAATAAAATCTCCCATTTCCACTTGAAATGCTAGAGTTCACTTCAAGAAGGAGTTTTGTTATCATCTCGTTAAGTCTTAAAAGTCCCCAGTACATACATTATTGTCAGTGCACACCTTCAAACTCACCTAACCTTATGTGCTATTCTAGGTTTATAAGAAATATGAGTCCTGTCTCTGAGCAGTTTAATATGAAGAATAAATCTGAAGTAGATTTATCGAGAACCTCACAACTAGTACATCTACTCCTAGGGGGGAAAAAGAAAAACAGGCATAAGTTAGTTTTTATGAGCCTTGTGGCCAAGATTTCATTTTATGTTTCATCCAAAAGGGATGATAAACAGTCTTGTCAACAAGTTAGTACTTGTTAGCACTTTAGGAACTTTACGTAAACTCCGATTGTATAATGTTGGCAAAGCTTTAAAAAAGTATTCATTTCAAGAAGCATTTGGCTTGTTACTAATAAACAGATTGGCTTTCCAATGTAGGGTACAAATACTAGAGTTGATTAACTGCTCTCTGCTTTTGTTCTCTCCTAAACGTTCCCCCCCCCAGTCAGATTACCATGGAAGTTGTAATAAAATGTGTAGCTGGTGCTTCATTCACATTTCAGTATGATTTTGTTACTATTCAAGCCAGTGAATAGAAAACAGATTTACATCATGATAAGAGCCCAGGCAGATGCAATCCAGAATGTTAACTACTTGTCATACATGGAGATGTATTTTCTCTCCCTTGGGAAAAGGAGTTCTCATTTCTCCTTACTGTAGAGCAGTAACATTTTTTGTCTTTCAGCAAAAGCTACAAGACATTCATGGGAATGATGTCTTTTCTCAGAATAGAGTATTACAGCTTATAGTTTCTCTCATGGGCTTTATCTCTGCCTTTAGACTATGTGACAGAGATTCTCTCTGGCAAGGAGTCTGGATAGTGAAGAGAAATTAAATCATGCAGGTGCAATCTCCTTTTTGCTATCACAGCCCACAGGGACCCTGTATCAAAGCACTGGGTACCCTTAGTAGAATTCCCTGGTGAGCAAGGGGGTAAGCTACTAAAAGTGCCAGAGGCCAAGAGATAAAACACACACACACACACACACACAAATAAACAAAACACTAGCAGATGGAGTTTTATCAGTCAGCCTTAATAGAATCCACACACCGGAACTCTGTTCCCCAAAGTCAATTTTCAACCCAGATGACAGTTTGGAGCATGCCCAGGAAGTACTCTTGCTGACAACCTGGGAGCTCTCATTCTCTGTTCTCCGTGTTAACTCCCCTCAGTGACAACCAGTGAGAGGCAAGAAAACTTTTAAAGAAGTTACGAAAATATTTTTAAGTGGGTAATGGGGACTAGTATCAGGGTTCTGTATTTTTTTTTGTACTACTACTGACAAATTTACCTTTCAAGTTTTGCAGCCAAGTGAACTGACTGCTTATGTAAGTGTCATTGATGGTGTGGCACTGTTGACTTCTCCTGAAAGGTGAACTGTGAAGCAATTTGGAAGGGCAGAAAAATCATTGTGCTAGAAATCTGGATGGATGGGCCATACAGCTTCTCTGGAATGTAGTTTTCTTACCTGCAAAATATAAGGGTCTGATACACTTTGCTCATTCTAGCTATAATTCTTAGATTCCATGACTCAAATGCATGGTCTGTGTGTAGAAGGGGCATGGAGTAGGAGAGCATGAAAGAAAAGGAACAGAGACCTTAGAGGCAGCGAAGTTTATCTTGGATATCTTCAAATCCTGGTTCCACTACATGTTAGTCAGATGGACGCAACCCCTTAATCTCCTTGAACGTGTTTCTCCATTTGTAGAGAGGAGATAACAGTGCATACCCCCAAGGTATTGTTAGTGTTAAATATAAAAATATAAATAAAGAAAAAGCTTGACCACTTACTGGCCCAGAATATGCAAACTAAAAATGGCAATTGTATTCCTTTCGGTATCTAAGTTTTTCACATAGAAGTTTGAAAACCATTCATTTATGTATGACAAAGAAATAAAAGAGTAGTACACTTTAGTTGAAAGAATTCTGGATTAAAATTAGAAATTCTGGATTTAAATCCTGCTGTGTGGATGACAATAAAAATACAACATACCAAAACTTGTGGAAAGGAACGAAAGATGTTCTTTAGAGTGTAATTCATTGTATATGTATACTTTTTTTTAAAGAAAGGCTAAAAATTAATTATCTGAGACTCAAAATCAAGACGTTAGGAAAAAGATAGCTTAATAAACCTAAAGAAAATAGAAAAATGAAACAATCAATGTGGGAGTAGAAATTAATGAAGTAGAAAACAAATATACAATAGACTAGGCAAAAATTTCTTAAATAGGACCAAAAAAGTACTAATCATAAAATAATTGATTGATAGAAGAAAACCTATTAAAATTAAGACCTTTACTTGTCAAATATATGTTTGAAAACAAAAAGGCAAGTCACAGGGTGGAGAGAGATATTTGCAATACATAATTTCATCAAAAGATTCACATCCAGAATATATAAAGATGCTAGACAAATCAATAAGAAAGTTCAGTAGAAAAAAATAGGCAATGGTCTTGAAGAAGCAATTCACAAAGGGGTTATCCATATGGCCAATAAATATATCTAAAGGTACTCAACTTCATGAGTCATCATGAATATGCAAATTAAAACTACAAAGAAGTACCATAGCAGACTCACCATAATTGCTAAAATGAACATTTTAAGTGTTAACAAGAATGTGAAACAATTAGAACTCTCACACACTTCTGGTAGAAGTGTAAATTGGAACAATCATTTTAGGAATCTGTTTGGCAATACCTACTAAAGCTGAGTATATGTGTGTATCCCAGGACCCAACATCTCCACACCTAGTTACATACCCAGGAGATAAACACATGTTCATGAACATTCATTGTAGCACTATTTGTAACAGCCTCAAACTGCAAAAAATCTAAATGTCCATCAGCAGTAAGGCAGATAAATAAATGGTGATATATTTAGAGTATGAGACAACAAGCATAGTGAACAAACTTGCATGTACAACATGTATGAATCTCACACACGTGATGATGAGTGAAAGAAACTGGTCTTAAAAAAATACTATATCATTTCATTTATATGAAGTTCAAAAATAAGGAAAAGTAATCTATGATACTAGTTGTTAGAATAATGGTTAATTGGTGGAAAAGTATTTGCTGAGAAAGGCTTCTGGGGTGCAGGTGTTTTTTAAATTTTTTTGATTTGGGTGACAGTCACATAAATATATTCAATCTGTGAAATTCATCCAGCTAGATACTTAATGATGGGTGGGCATTTTTGTATGCTTGTTATACTCCAATAAAAGGTTTCCTTATAAAAAATATTGGCTCTGTGACTTTTTAGCTTTTTGTTCTTTGTAAAATCACTTATAGTCTATATCTTATTTCTCCTATTTCTGAAATAGAGGTGGATGAATAACTATTTCACAGCATATAAAATAGAATTTTGTCTCTGTTTCTCTTTAAAGTACAGCGTGGTTAATTGGTCAGCATGTTCTAGGTTCTGGGGATGCAATGGTGAACCAGATAGTTTCCCTGCCTTGACTGAAGTTGCATTTTGTTTGATTATTTGTAGATATGAGGACAAGGATCCCATTTGATCCAACCTGAATTCAACCTTCTCTTTTAACTTCCATACAAAGCATCACTAAGAAAGTGGCAAAAAGCAGTAAAATTCATACCCAATAAAGATAAAATGACATGAATTTTACCCTTTCCCCCCTTTGTCCCTTGACTGTGATATAGAGAGTATGTATAAGGTAGCCAGGACAAAGTTGAGAGCAAAAGATCTTGAGGTTAAATAATGAGGATGAAAGTTACCAGGGTAGTGTAGTTAAAAATCTTGGTGATGTTGAGAGCACTAGTGTTCTTCAAGCCTAATCTTTGTAGAGTTTTACTTTCCTCCTTGTCTTTTAGTTCACTATTCAGCCCTGATCGAACTTTCAAATGCAGTTACTTGCACATACTCACCTAAGATGCAGCTTACAGGGACCTTCCTGGTGACTTTCCTGGCCCAGTGCTTTCAGGACACATCTTTACCTGCCCATGGCTTGAACCTAAAGAGAAACTGGTAAATTATTACATTCCCAAGGCCACTTCCTACAGGGTTTGGGGGTCTCAACAGGAATCTCTACACCCTGATGGTGAACTACCTAGCAATGATATTAGAACACCATGGTGCATGCATAAAGAAGTGAAGAGAAAATAATTATTTCCTTAATACCTGGGCAATTGACCCAACTGCCAAAGCATGTGCATTCTCTTTAACCTGAGAGTTGGTCTAGCTTCTCTTCCAGTTCCCCAAGAAACAGTGAAATATTCAGAAACTTTTGGGTACCATTCAGCATTCAGGGTAGGTGAAAAGGGAAGATGGCTGGGGGGAGAAAACTGAAAACTCTTGAGCTCAGTAATGCTAAATTACTGTGGCTCATTAGGAATTATCAAAAGCCTTCTTTAGTAGAAACGATTTAACTTCACACAGAACAGACTGTGTTTTTCTAATATAACTCTCACATTGTGAAATGAAGACATGAGGGGGGAGTCTGGCTTATTTCACTCAGTATAAATATTCTGGGATTCTTCCACGTTGTTTTGTGTGGAGTCCATTCATTTTTATCACTGAGTAGTATTCCATTGTATGGATATACAACAAGTATTCTGTTGATGGGTATTTGAGCTGTCCAGGTTTCAGCGGTTACAAATAAGGTTGCTATGAACATTTGGATATAAACATTCTTTGTATACATGATTTTTATTTTTATTGTGTAAATATCTAGTAGTCAAATATTCGAGTCATATGGTTTGTTTACCATTTTAAAAAACTGCAAACTGTTTTACAAAGTGGTCGTACAATTTTGGTCATAGAATTTTACTTTGCATCTGTGTATAAGAGTTCCAGTGGACTCTACATACTTGTCAATGCCTGTTATTGTCTGTTCTTTTTTCACTACAGCCATTCTAATATGTGTATTGGATTGTGTTGTACTAGCTCTTTGTGGTTTTAATTTGCATTTCCCTAATGACTAGTGATGTTGGGTGTCTTTTCATGTGCTTATTTGCCATCTGTTTATCTTCGGTGAATTGTCTGCTCAGATCTTTTGCCCACTTCTGGGTGTTATTTGTATACTTGTAGAGTGCATAGTAAGGTACATAGAAGGCTCTGGAAAAGAAGCAAAGAAAACTTAGGTGTGAACAATATTGTATGCCAGAGATATCTAGCACCAGCTTCCTTTATTCAGGTTAACATAGTCTTACTTTACCCCTTTCTTCTCCAAATGCATTTGATAGATTTCATGATGTACATGCCAGCATTACTTCCTTGGTCTTTTCTTGAGATGAGTTCAAGCCTGGGACCTTTTCTGTGGAACAATGTTGAGTAGAGAGAAAAGCTTCTGTTGAACAGGACTAAGTTCAAATGTTGGTTCTATTCCATGCTAGTTGAGTCACTGTGGGGAAATCCCTTATGTCTCTGAGTCTTAGTTTCTATCTGGACAACTGTGGAGGGGGGGCGGTCAATGTGGAGGTGATGGCATCCGCTTTACAGAACTATCATGAGGATCAAAAGGAGCTAAGGAAAGGAAGCATCCAAGACTGTGTTGAACTTGTGTTGTTTTAAATTTCTTTGTCTTTTTTTTTTCCTCTGTAACTTGAGTTGGAGACAAGCAGAGATGTGTATAGGACTTGAGAAAACAAGTACATGATATTCTTCAGGGTACTGTTTTAAACACTCCTTAAGTAGATACCTTTATAATTATACAGGTAGGAGTGAAAGTTCTGCCACCTAGAAGTATAGGATGCTGGTGAGCTAAAGGTACCTGGCGCTACACACCAGAGTTTGTATAAATCAGCCCAGGGAATACATAAGATGAAGAATCTTCTTTCAGGTACCCGAAGCCTCACTAGGGACACAATATATCCCCATAATTCTTCTTTATTATTTCAAGTTACATGAAATGTTTACTTGGAAACAGAGGACCTCCTCTGGCTAATGCTGAGTGATGTTGATGTTTTTATGAAAAAAGGAGTGATATTGTTACATGGGGAGTAGACTGGGGAATTGGGATTTGAGGATCCTTGATAGTGCTAAATATTTTTAATGCATTTAAACCTGATCCAAAGTCCCTTGTGGCCAATTGTATTATTTGTTCATAAGTATTTATCATTCCTTAGGTTTGCTTTCTCTTGATTGGAATACCCTTCTGTGTGGCTTTTTCTAACACTAAATATGTCATTTTAAGTCTCCAATTCTGCCACACTGAGTGCGTGTCCAACAATTCAGTTCTGACACTGATTACCAGAGTCAGTGCAGACCCTATGGGTTAAGGGCTCTGTCCCACAAGACTGCCCCACTTCAGATGTCAGCTGCAAATGGCGGCCCCGGTGACCCACACTTCTGCCTGCTGACTCCCAGTTCAGGGGTTCCAACAGCCCGCTCGCTCAGGTTCCATAATTTGCTAGAATGATTCACAGAACTCAGGAAAGCACTTCACTTAAGCAACCGGTTTATTATAAAGGATACAATTCAAGAACAGCCAAACGGAAGAGATGGGTAGGGCAAGGTGGGAGGGTGGAGGTGCAGAACTTCCATGCCCTCTCCAGGCACACCACCATCCCAGCACATCAGTGGTTCCACCAACCAGGAAGCTCCTTGAACCCATCAAGGCATTCTTATGGGGCTTTCATCACATGGGCACACTTGGTTAAATCCTAAAACATCTGTGATTGAACTCAACTGCCATCCCCTTGTCCCTCCCTGGAGGGGGGGTCGGGCTGAAAGTTCTCATTCTGTATTCACGTGGCTGATTTTTCTGGTGACCAGTCCCCATCCTAAAGCTACCTAGGACCTCCGTCCCTGTGATTCATTTCATTAGCATACAAAAACCCCCAGTAAAATCCAAGAGTTTGGGGAGCTCTGTGACAACAACCAGGGACAAGGACAAAATATCAATATCTATCTATCTATCTATATTTACTGTACCACACCTTCCAGGCTCCATTGACTCTGGGCTTGGTTATCTGACTTGCATGGAACAATGAAATGTGGGCAGCTTGGCAGCTCCAGGTGAAGGATTTAAGAGGAATTCCATGTTTTTGCTCATCCTCTTGAACTTCTGCACTCGGTCGCCAGAACAGCACACCCCAAATAGTGGCTGCTCCTTGAGCCTGGTTCCCAGAATAAAGACTAACAGAGCAGACCTGAACCCAAACGTGGCACCAAGCCCATCCAAGCCCTGTTGGACGCAGCAGAGCCACACCCAATCCACAGACCCACGAGTAAGAAAGACAGGTTTGTGTTATAAACTGCTGAGATCCTGAGTTTGCTTGCTGCCACAGCAAAAACTGACAAATGTATACATCAACATGCATTATTTCATGTTTATCCTTTGCTTACTGCTGGATTTTAAACACAGTTGTACATGTTCGAAATAAATCATATTTCACTAAATTCAGAATTGCCATCCATTGAATATTTATTTATTTTTAACATCTTTATTGGAGTATAATTGCTTTACATTGTTGTGTTAGTTGCTGTTGTATAAAAAAGTGAATCAGGTATACTTATACATATATGCCCATATCCCCTCCCTCTTGCGTCTCCCTCCCACCCTCCCTATCCCACCCCTCTAGGTGGCCACAAAGCACTGAGCTGATCTCCCTGTGCTATGTGGCTGCTTCCCACTAGCTATCTATTTTACATTTGGTAGTGTATATATGTCCATGCCACTCGCTCACTTCATCCCAGCTTACCCTTCCCGCTCCCCATGTCCTCAAATCCATTCTCTACATCTGTGTCTTTATTCCTATCCTGTGCCTAGGTTCTACAGAACCATTTTTTCTTTTTAGATTCCATATATATGTTAGCATACGTTATTTGTTTTTCTCTTTCTGACTTACTTCACTCTGTATAACAGACTCTAAGTCCATCCACCTCACTACAGATAACTCAATTTCGTTTCTTTTTATGGCTGAGTAATATTCCATTGTATATATGTGCCACATCTTCTTTATCCATTCATCTGTCGATGGACACTTAGGTTACTTCCATGTCCTGGCTATTGTAAATAGTGCTGCAATGAACATTGTGGTACATGACTCTTTTTGATTTATGGTTTTCTCAGGGTATATGCCAAATAGTGGGATTGCTGGGTCATATGGTACTTCTATTTTTAGTTTTTTAAGGAACCTCCATACTGTTCTCCATAGTTACATTCCCACCAACAGTGAAAGAGGGTTCCCTTTTCTCCACACCGTCTCCAGCATTTATTGTTTGTAGAATTTTTGATGATGGCCATTCTGACCAGTGTGAGGTGATACCTCATTGTAGTTTTGATTTGCATTTCTCTAATGATTAGTGATGTTGAGCATCCTTTCATGTGTTTCTTGGCAATCTGTATATCTTCTCTGGAGAAATGTCTATTTAGGTCTTCTGCCCATTTTTGGACTGGGTTGTTTGTTTTTTAATATTGAGCTGCATGAGCTGCTTGTATATTTTGGAGATTAATCCTTTGTCAGTTGCTTCATTTGCAAATATTTTCTCCCATTCTGAGGGCTGTCTTTTCATCTTGTTTATGGTTTCCTTTGCTGTGCATAAGCTTTTAAGTTTCATTAGATCCCATTTGTTTATTTTTGGTTTTATTTCCATTTCTCTAGGAGGTGGGTCAAAAAGGATCTTGCTGTAATTAATATCTTAGAGTGTTCTGCCTATGTTTTCCTCTAAGAGTTTGATGGTGTCTGCCCTTACATTTAGGTCTTTAATCCATTTCAAGTTTATTTTTGTGTATGGTGTTAGGGAGTGTTCTAATTTCATTCTTTTACACGTAGCTGTCCAGTTTTCCCAGCACCACTTATTGAAGAGACTGTCTTTTCTCCATTGTATATTCTTGCCTCCTTTATCAAAGATAAGGTGACCATAAGTGCGTGGGTTTATCTCTGGGCTTTCTATCCTGTTTCGTTGATCTAGATTTCTGTATCTGTACCAGTACCATACTGTCTTGATTACTGTAGCTTTGTAGTATAGTCTGAAGTCAGGGAGCCTGATTCCTCCAGCTCTGTTTTTCTTTCTCAAGATTGCTTTGGCTATTCGGGGTCTTTTGTGTTTCCATATAAATTGTGAAATTTTTTGTTCTACTTCAGTGAAAAATGCCATTGTAGTTTGATAGGGATTGCATTGAATCTGTAGTTTGCTTTGGTTACTAAGTCATTTTCACAATGTTGATTCTTCCAATCCAAGAACATGATATATCTCTACATCTCTTTGTATCAGCTTTAATTTCTTTCATCAGTGTCTTAGAGTTTTCTGCATACAGGTCTTTTGTCTCCTTAGGTAGGTTTATTCCTAGGTATTTTATTCTTTTTGTTGCAATGGTGAATGGGAGTGTTTCCTTAATTTCTCTTTCATATTTTTCATTAGTGTATAGGAATGCAAGAGATTGCTGTGCATTAATTTTGTATCCTGCTACTTTACCAAATTCATAGATTAGCTCTAGTAGTTTTCTGGTAACATCTTTAGGATTCTCTATGTATAGTATCATGTCATCTGCAAACTGTGACAGTTTTACTTCTTCTTTTCTGATTTGGATTCCTTTTATTTCTTTTTCTTCTCTGATTGCTGTGGCTAAAACTTTCAAAACTATGTTGAATAATAGTGGTGAGAGTGGGCAACCTTGTCTTGTTCCTGATCTTAGTGGAAATGGTTTCAGTTTTTCACCATTGACAACGATGTTGGCTGTGGGTTTGTCATATATGGCCTTTATTATGTTGAGGAAAGTTCCCTCTATGCCTACTTTCTGGAGAGTTTTTATCATAAATGGGTGTTGAATTTTGTCGAAAGCTATTTCTGTATCTATTGAGATGATCATACGGTTTTTATCCTTCAATTTGTTAATATGGTGTGTCACATTGATTGATTTGCATATATTGAAGAATCCTTGCATCCCTGGGATAAACCCCACTTGATCATGGTGTATGATCCTTTTAATGTGCTGTTGGATTCTGTTTGCTAGTATTTTGTTGAGGATTTTTTGCATCTATGTTCATCAGTGATATTGGCCTGTAGTTTTCTTGTTTTGTGACATCTTTGTCTGGTTTTGGTATCAGGGTGATGGTGGCCTCGTAGAATGAGTTTGGGAGTGTTCCTCCCTCTGATATATTTTGGAAGAGTTTGAGAAGGATAGGTGTTAACTCTTCTCTAAATGTTTGATGGAATTTGCCTGTGAAGCCACCTGGTCCTGGGCTTTTGTTTGTTGGAAGATTTTTAATCACAGTTTCAATTTCAGTGCTTGTGGTTGGTCTGTTTATATTTTCTATGTCTTCCTTGTTCAGTCTTGTAAGGTTGTGCTTTTCTAAGAATTTGTCTGTTTCTTCCAGGTTGTCCATTTTATTGGCATATAGTTGCTTGTAGTAATCTCTCATGATCCTCTGTATTTCTGCAGTGTCAGATGTTACTTCTCCTCTTTCATTTCTAATTCTGTTGATTTGAGTCTTCTCCCTTTTTTTCTTGATGAGTCTGGCTAATGGTTTGTCAATTTTGTTTATCTTCTCAAAGAACCAGCTTTTAGTTTTATTGATCTTTGCTATCATTTCCTTCATTTCTTTTTCATTTATTTCTGATCTGATCTTTATGATTTCTTTCCTTCTGCTAACTTTGGGGTTTTGTTCTTCTTTTTCTAATTGGTTTAGGTGTAAGGTTAGGTTGTTTATTTGAGATTTTTCTTGTTTCTTGAGGTAGGATTTTAGTGATATAAAGTTCCCTCTTAGAACTGCTTTTGTTGCATCCCATAGGTTTTGGGCCATCGTGTTTTCATTGTCATTTGTTTCTAGGTATTTTTTGATTTCCTCTTTGATTTCTTCAGTGATTTCTTGGTTATTCAGTCACGTATTGTTTAGCCTCCAAGTGTTTGTATTTTTTAGTTTTTTTCCTGTAATTGATATCTAGTCTCATAGTGTTGTGGTCAGAAAAGATACTTGATACGATTTCAATCTTCTTAAATTTACCAAGGCTTGATTTCTGACCCAAGATATGATCTATCCTGGAGAATGTTCCATGAGCACTTGAGAAGAAAGTGTATTCTGTTGTTTTTGGATGGGATGTCCTATAAATAAATTGCATCTTGTTTAATGTGTCATTTAAAGCTTGTGTTTTCTTATTTATTTTCATTTTAGTTGATCTGTCCATTGGTGAAAGTAGGGTGTTAAAGTCCCCTACTATTATTGTGTTACTGTCGATTTCCCCTTTTCTGGCTGTTAGCATTTGCCTTATGTATTGATGTGCTCCTATGTTGGGTGCATAAATATTTACAATTGTTATATCTTCTTCTTGGATTGATACCTTGATCATCTTGTAGTGTCCTTCTTTGTCTCTTGTAATAGTCTTTATTGTACAGCCTATTTTGTCTGATATGAGAATTGCTACTCCAGCTTTCTTTTGATTTCTAGTTGCAAGGAATATCTTTTTCCATCCCCTCACTTTCAGTCTGTATGTGTCCCTAGGTCTGAAGTGGGTCTCTTGTAGACAGCATATATACGGGTCTTGTTTTTGTATCCATTCAGCCAGTCTGTGTCTTTTGGTGGGAGCATTTAATCCATTTACATTTAAGGTAATTATCAATATGTATGTTCCTATTACCATTTTCTTAATTGTTTTGGGTTTGTTATTGTAGGTCTTTTCCTTCTCTTGTGTTTCCTGCCTAGAGAATTTCCTTTAGCATTTGTTGTAAAGCTGGTTTGGTGGTGCTGAATTCTCTTAGCTTTTGCTTGTCTGTAAAGGTTTTAATTTCTCTGTCAAGTTGAATGAGATCCTTGCTGGGCAGAGTAATCTTGGTTGTAGGTTTTTCCCTTTCATCACTTAAGTATGTCCTGCCACTCCCTTCCTCAGAATTGCCATCCATTTAGATTTTTCTTTGCATCTTGGGTTTTAAGCTGAATTTTAAAAGGCTTCATTGTCACTTGCTCCTATGGTTTCAGGCCCTCTTATATCCACAAAGGCCTGGAAATTAAAGGAAAAAATAAGTAGGTTACCTGTGGGGCGAAATCCAATGCAGACTCTGCAAAATCCAATATGTCTGAAAAATATGTTCCTTGAGCCTCTCAGTCCTAATGCCACTGGCTTCCTCCATCCCCGGTTGATAGTACATTATGTTCAGGGACTCATCAAAAATGCAGCCAGCCTGCAATTCAGACCCGCTTGCACGGAGGCGAGGTTCCCAGTGGGTGATGCCTCACAGAACTTAGTTATGTCTTGACTAAGAATGGCTAGTTAGGAATGACAGCTCTAAGAAGGAAAATGCATGCTGAAGAAATATAGATGAGAAAGGGGCAAGAAGAAAAAGGGGGAAAAAAAGAAAAAAACTCCTGAAAAAAAACCAACAACTGAAGTTTGCCCTGTAGAAATTCAGCTGTGTGTGTGTGTGTGTGTGTGTGTGTGTGTGTGTGTGTGTGTGCAGTAAAACACTTCAAAGCCCAGAAAATCAAAGCAGAGAAGGTGTTAGCCTACAGTGAGAGATGATCACCCAGCTCCACTGCCTTGGTGCTGGGCAGGTGCTGGCTTGGACTAAAGAAGGGGTGAGAATTAACTAGAGCTGCTTCTGAAAGCATTCCTTGGAACTGCCTGTTTGGGCTTTTGTGGTTTTGTTATCCCTTCATTCTTGGTGTTCTTCCAGCTACCAGGCTCCTGCAAACTCAGGTCTTGAAAGCAAACCTGACTCCGTAAGTCTACAGGAAAATGAGCACAGCAGTGTTTGTCCCTTTGATTCGTGCTCTTTTCCCATGGATCTGTTTTTTTCCCACAACCCAAAGACTCATAACAGTTAATGAACAGCCCATAGTATAGAGAACATAAAATAGATTTCCCTCCTGAATCATCCTTGATTACGGTTTCTACAAACTCATTTGCGGATTGCTGGGTCCAGACCTTTCATTTGTGGGAAGGACTGCTTATTTTCAAAGGCAAGTGTGAAGCTATTGATAAACTCAGAAGACTTTAGTTGATAAACAGCCCAATTTCAATATACTCAGCCTGAGAGTCTTCTCTTTGAAACTCATTATGTCCTTTAATATAATGCAACATTTAACCTGTCTTATATTTAGTTGTCTCTGTGGGTATTTGGCAAATTAAAATTTTCAACCAGTTTCAGCCTGAGCCATCAACATTAATTTTTTTTTTCCAGTTTTGGTTGGGTCACTGAAATAATTGCTGGAGCTTAGCAGATTAAGTCGGATTGATTTCCATGGTCTATTACGTAGCTACTACAATGTGCCAGGTTGTGATTGGGGTGGAGAGACATCCTATTTTACTGTCATTTGTTTTTCTGAGCAAGTTTAAAAAAAAATGCTTGAGGAAAGCCAAGAGTACTTATCAAAGACATTGCATCTATACATTAGAGAAACATCTTTAATTATTGGGGATGAATTAAAGTAGTTTCCTTCTTAAAGGTGGAGATGCTCTGTGTAGACAGTTCATCACTGTAACACTGGGATCCTGCTTGTCCTTTAGTTTCAAGTTCTTTTCTTTAGAAACGGGATTCAGCGGAAGCAAAGTCCAGGGGAGTGTGGATCCTGTTGAAAACACTCTCTTCTTAAAACATTCCGTGTCCGTGGACAACCTAGGAGAACCGGCATCCTGTAAAACAAGCCCTTCGTTTACAGGCACACTCTTCTTAGAGGTTAATTCCCCTGACCTTCCTAAATCAAACTCAGGCATAGGAGTAAACAGTGGGTAAGTGCTGGCCTGTCTACAGAGGAGCAGAATATATAACAGACTTTCATACCATCTGACATTTTTCAAACTTGAGAGAAGGATGATGGTGGAAAAGCCTCACTTGTGATGCTACCATGCAGCCAAGAGAAGAGAAATGAAAAGAAACTGAAAGCTGTCCCTGGGCACCACCAGACTCAGATTCCTGCTTCTTCTTCCCATGGCAAGCACAGATCATTAACACTGGTAACGTCTTCACTGAATCTGCTTGGATAAAGTGACAAGTCTAATTTGTTACCGACAGACCGACGGCTGGGAGTATGTTTAAGATGCATCGCTCTTGCTCCTGGACCCTGTGAGTTGCTGTGCGGAGTCTGTCAGGTAGGCCTGGTATTTGGTTAAAGACTATCTGTGATTTCATCCATCTCCCCAAAGGCCTCCCAGGGGAAAGACCTGTTGCTTCTGTTCCCTCCTTCTTTCTTCAGTTCGAGGAATAGCCTCTGCCAGCAAACCTGGAGGTGCTGTGATTTAAAATTCAGAACCCGGGGAGGGATTCCTTACGCAAGTAATTACCATTAATAATCAACCGCTCTCAGCCTGACAAATAATGGCAACAGATCTGGATCGGTGTAAACTTATTCTTTGAATCATATGGATGTGGCAATGATACTGGTTTTCATGAACTAGAAAACATATTTGGGGTCCCATTTTAATAAGCTTTAGAGTGATTTTAAGTTAAGCTACATAGAATTTAAAAACATGATGCAAATGGGGTCTCTGAGGAATGGAGGTGAGTGAGCCTCATGAAGGAAAAGCTTAAATCATTACCTATGACCTAATATTATAATAAAGTGAATTTTATGTGGAAGATGATGATAGTCTGATCCCAATGCCAAATAAATCCAGAGCAATGATTACGGATTTTAAATATGATATGAAATATTTAGACTCTACATTGAGCAGGCTTCCTCTATAAGGCAGATATTTAGCTTACGTAAGAAGCTACAGCGGAAAACGGATGAAGAGTAAACCAGCTATCTACCCACACACTATGTGCCTCACTTCTAGTTAGAATTAATGGTGCTGAGTCTTTGAAAGGCATTCATGGAATTTGAGAAGTGGAAGTGAGTTCCCCAAAATGTCAAAGAAACAAATATTTGCTGTGATAGATATGGGTCACAATTTAAAGCAAAATTCATGTTTTTCTTTGACTTTACACTTATTGTCCTCCTAGTTTAATGTCATTGGTTTCCTGATTTCGTTTTAGAAGTTCAGTCTTTTAAAAGCATGTGCACCATGGGAATGGAATATAAACCAATAATAATCTAGCCCCTGCTAATATACCAGGTACTTTGCTAAATATTATACATACATGATCTCATTTAATCCTCTGAACCTATGATATATTTACATCTTTGCTTCAATTTTAGATAAGGAAACTGAAGTTCTAAAGATTTGGAATTTCAAGAATATGCCAATAAAACAAGTGTAAGATAGTGTAGGGAAATTATAGCCACATAAAAGCAAAGTCCAGTTAAAGACTGAGACAGCCCTGATTTGGAGATAGATACAACAAGGTACTCATTATTCATTCTAAATATCAAGGACACAAAGAGAAATAAGAAATGGTCCCATCATTGAGACCTGAGTATACTGGAACAGCTTGGGGGAGGGCATGTCCCCACAGGCAATAACCTCTGAGCTGGGTCAGGATTGTGGATGGGAACATGCCACGTCAATTCCAGGGAAGAAGCTAGACTAATAGGAGGCAATAGCTTAACACAGAGGGATGAAAAAGAGCCTGTTGTTTGTGCAACGGTGAGAAGCAGAGTGTGTCTGGAACACAGATGGCATCAGTTTGATGAAGGGGAGTGGTGAGTAAGGCAAGGGAGGGGTCTAAATTGTAGGAAATGAGGCTGGGAAGTTAGGTTGGAGCTAGACACTTAAGGAGTCTGGTATGTTGCTACATTGCTCGCAATCCCCTCAGAATAGTGTGCCTTTAGCAATGCAGTCTTCACTTTCACCTTTGGGATTGTCCAAACTGACTCTTCCTTTCATCCTTAAAAGGGTCCAGAAACCTTTTGCTTTTGTTGAGGGCAGAAGTTCACTGGTGGTGTAAGACCAAAGGATCGGTTAATATGTCAATACTTCCCACACTGGAGAAACCACTTCTGGGCTTCAGGACCTTGGTTAGTATTCTTTCCTTACAGCTTTTTCTTCTCAGTTCTCTCTTGATGTCTAGTAGCATATACATATTGCCTCTAGGGCCACCACTGGCCTACACAGTGTCTGTGTACTTTGGCAAAAGCTGAACTTCCCCCGCTTTTCTCCTGCTACTGCTGACAGCCCCACTGATATCTGGTTTGGGAGACAGAGGTGCTACTGTACAAGGAACCCCCCTTCGTCCAGGTAGACACTGTCACTTGCAGGGCACAAGTGAAGTGAAAGACTGTTTGAGACAGCCCTGATTTGGAGATAGATATAACAAGGCACTCACTATTCATTCTAAATATCAAGGACACAAAGAAAAATAAGAAATGGTCCCCATCATTGAGACCTGAGTATAATGGAACAGCTTGGGGGAGGGCATTGGGTTAGTACTCTCTTTGATCACAAGACATTGTCCTGCAGAACTCAAGATGCAGATGCGACCATACTTTGTAGACCTGATCTCCAATTTCCATATAAATAGCACAATTCGATGGATCGCACTGTTTCAGAATATAGCTAGCTTCTGCCACTGCAAGTTCTAGAATAGAGGCGAAATCATCCTCACCTCTTAGTAATATTGCAAGGAAGACTTCTGTGATGGGCTAGATCCTCAGATCCTTCCAGACCCAGAAATTCTGCCCCTGCCTTATGACTGTTAACAGATGAGTGGCCTGTTACCATTGATTGAAGGCCTGCGAATATGTGAAGCTGGGTGCGAACAGCTCTTGGAGCAGATGGAAAGAACAGGTTTCTTAATGGTAATTGGTCCCTTGGATATCAGTGCTCACTTTCTACCTCATTTTTTGGAGGTCAGTGTGTCAGTAAAGACTTTTTGGATGTGAATTACTCTGTAGCCTCATGTATTGAATTTCAGTTGAATATCTTCATCTCTTACCTTGTCTCCAAACACCAAACACGTAGATGCAGAGGATTCTGAAGTCCAGATATGGCCCTGGATTTGCCATTCACTAATTGTGCAATCCTAAGTCAGTTACACTGCTTTTTGGGATCTCAAATTGCACATCTGTAAAATAAAACTAATTGAGGAAAATGCCCCACGTTTCCTGTTCCTATTTCCAACCACACTGTGAGGATGGGCACCAGCCCCCTCCCCACTTGTCACAGGTATTATCCTACAGAAGACCGGACCCGAGGCCACTCATAAACCCTCCTTCCTCCTTGCCTGCTGGGAAAGCTAGCATGCTGGTGCTCTGACCATTTAGCCCTTTTCCCAGCAAGTGACACAGCCAGCAGCAAAAAGGAAGTTCTGCCTTAAAAAGTTCTTTCAATTGTTCTTGCTTTGCTCTGATGTAAAACTAAAACTAAAAATCAGTTACAGACCTCTGGAGGTTTTAGTAGAGACTCATTTAAATCATTTGCTCCTACAACTGTTATACGTCAGTGTTCACACATTGCAAGCTTTTCACACAGCAAGATGCGCCCCATCCAGTGGACTTTACTACAGAGGACTCCCATCACTCGTGTTGCTACATACTCAGCACTGGCTCCACCACATATGCCTCCTTTTTAGCACATTTTGCATGCTCAGTATTCTGCTACTGATTGTACACATCACTCCGGCTATGTCAGTTGATGCTTATTTTAGAGAATAAGTATAAATGTAGGTACACTATGTGGAGAGTGTATTTATATTCATGGGACACATTTCTGTGACTGTGCATATTAATTACAACATTATTCAAGTGGTTCTTGTAGAGATGGGGATATACACTGTATACAAGTCATTTAAAGTTCATTTGGGCGGAAAATATTTAGATAAACTAAAAGCAGAATCCTAGTAAATGCAACATTGACTCTTAAATTATTCTAGTATTTACTTTACTTTCTGTTCTTTGTAGTGTTCAACACAAAAATAGTATTAGAAATTGCTACGCAAGGGAAGTTAAACCAAAGTCACCTTCAGTTTGCGTGGACAAGAATCGGCATTAGACTTTCAACCTTGTGCTTTTGTAAGTGATGTAATAAGGGCAAGAATGGGGCAAGAGGTGGCAAGTAGGTGCCAGTACTAGCTTCCTCTTCTCCACAAGGAAGCCTGGAATCTGTATTGGATTCTGAGGGCATTTAGCTGCTCCAACATCCAGACGAGATGCTTTGACGACTCTTTGTAATTTTTGCTTTGAATAACCACTGGGTGTCTAAATCCCATTAGAAATTTTCTACTTTAATTGGGTGTCAAATTATTTGTGGAAAACAGGAAGCACACTATCTATAGGGTATAGGGGTCTGTTTGGGAGAAAAAGTAGAGCTGAGATTAGAACAATACATGCCAAATCAGAAGGTTTCGCTTCAAGATGTGGGATTTGGGGCAAATCACTGAGCTTTAATTTCCTCACTAGTAGAACTAGTAGAAGATGCTTAGAAAAAACAGAGCTAATGTGTGCTGTAAGTCCTCCCCAGTGTTGTCTTTAAGTTGAATGAGCTTCTGTTGGTGAAGAGACACTGTAATTCAAGAGTTGAAAGCAAGTTTTTTTGGTAAGAGTGGGAGAAAGGCTACAATCCCAGAGGGTCTGGGAAGTTGAAAGTTTACCAGTACTGGAACTCAGTTACTGGACCTTGAGACCAAGAAGGGCAAAGAGGCTAATTTGATGGTTCCTTTACTCTGAACCTAGAGTTCTTTAAATTCTCCCTGATGGGAGGAGGATATGTCCTAGAGTCTACACGGAGCTGAAGCCTCCAGATAGGGTCAGGCCAAGGACTGAGCTGTCACTCTATAGCTTTAATCCTTGGGGAAGCATCCTAAGAATTTATTTTGGATTGGTTCCCATGAACTAAATACCTCAAGACATCAATAGGTATGAATTTAAGGGAGTTTGAAAAAATATTTGTACAATTCACAATGAAATAAAAATGCTACAAGCCCAGAAACAGTGACTATTCTGAATCATTCCTTTTATCAATGACTCAAACTCAATGCCTTTGAAAACTAACTCCAGTCAAGAGCACTTAAAACACTTTGTACTCAAGCTTCTTAAAATGAAGAATTAATCATTTCTGACTGCACTTGAAATAGAAAACAAGCTGGGCCAAGACAATTAGAAAGAATGGCACTGAGCAGCTTGTGTTGCACCCATTCTTCCCAGATATGTAATTAAAAATTACAAAATAATAATACCAAGATGTAAAATAAAAGTAAGAAAGTCCAATAAAGATCTAATTTCCCCCCAAAGATTTCTCATTTTATGGTTTTCTTAGGAAAAATCATTATTAAACCTAAGACTCTTTCAAACATCATTTTGGTGCTCCTGCTTTGCAGAGTGCCCTAAGCATATGTCTTCTCTGCCTGCTGGGAAACTCAGAACTGACTGAACACAGCAGGATATGTCCCAAGAGTAGTAGCCTCTCTCTTGTACTCTCGACTGGCAGAAAGAATGAAGGCTCAGATTCAACAAGCACTTGGGGCAAGAGAATGGAGGTGGACACTGAAAGAGGAAGCGGTTAATCAGGGACTGAATGTTGGTCTCCCCATTCCTCTGAGTAAGAAAAGCAAGGAGAGCTTCTCCGGAGTTCTGCAGCTACACAATCACTGAGCAGTACTTCATGAGGTAAGATCATAGCATTTCCTTCTGCAAAGACAGTGGCAATGAAAGAGCAGATGTATTTCTGCTCAGTTATTAAGTGTGAAGAGTCAGCAGCAAGTCTGAAGTGAACAAAGTTGATAATATCTTTCTAGTCCTTCATGGAAACAAACACAAAGATAAAATCTGGCAGCCTGGCCTTTTGCCTCCCTTTTTGTTCTTGGCTGTGGCAGTAGGCTGGCTGGAAAAGACCTCCCAGCATTTGGTTCAGGGTGGAGTAGGCATACATCACTTTCATGTCTTATCTTCTAACTCCTTTCTTTAGTCTCAAAACCAAAAGTTACAAAGGTTTGTTATTGCTGGGATTCTAGGCAGTGAGTGGCCTTGGAGATTAATGGGAATAAGATTGTCCGTGAGGCATGAAAGGGGATAGGTCTAAAGAATAGAGACCAGAGTAAAAATACAAATTATAAAAAATAAAATAGGAAAGCACAGAAAAATAGTAGCTGAATAACCAAAGGGAAAGAAAAAGGAGGGAACCGGTTATAGGCTGAATTGTTTCCCCCAAAATTTATATGTTGAATCTCAACCCCTAGTGCCTTAGAATGTCACTGTATTTGGAGAAAGGGTACTTAAAGTGATGATTAAGGTAAAATGAGGCCGTGTGGATGGGCCCTAATCCAATATAGCTGGTATCCTTATAAGAATAAAAGATTAGGACACAGATTCACAAAATGGGAAGACCTTCTGAAGATACAGAGAGAAGGCGCCCATCTACAGCCAAGTGAAGAGGCCTCAGAAGAAACCAACCCTGTTGACACCTTGGTCTTGAATTTCTAGCCTCCAGGATTGAGAGAAAATAAGTTTCTGTTGTTCAAGCCACCCAGACTGTCAGAACCAGAAAATAAAAAATAAAATCCTCCAAGGATAAATAGAAAGAATAGAGGAAAGTTGCAGATAGCCAGAAATCCATAAGAAAATAAGATGGAAATAAATGAATATTAGGATGCAAGTAATAAAGGAGGGAGGAAAATGAGGGGGGCGGGAATCAAAGGACATGGTGGCATTTCTTGCTGAATTTCTGGGGAAAAGAGGAAATGAGACCTGGAAGACTAATAGGCATAGAATAAACAAATACGACAAGAGAAAGCGCACATCAGGTTTTATGTGTGCATGACTGAGGTAAAATTTGAATGTTTAGTTAAACTTCCTCACTTTTTCAAACACCAACCACAGGGAAAGCCTTGCAATTCTTCCCAGAAACTTAGATTATTTGGGGAAATAAATAGATGCATGGGATAATCTTGATTATATATAAGAAGAATTTCAAATAAGGAATAACAGTGGGGGAAATGCCATAAGATTCTTATTTCTAAAAGAACAGCTTGATCCATAGGTTGAGCAGGTAATTAAGAATTCCCTTAACAACGTCGTTAATCAGATTCATTTTCTGGTCCTATTGGAGCTCTACAGAAGTGTTTCTGGTGGTTTGCTCAATAAAATGTCACAGGAACTGTGCAAGAATGCCTGATATGGAGAGGCTCAGAAGTCAAGTGCTGAGAAGTGGAAAAAATGTGCTACAGATTTTTTGCAGATGTTCTCAGATCAAATTATGGTGTTGAAAAATTGTATAGTATGTTCAGTAGAGCATCTGAGATGAAAAGACAGTTCAGTGGCTTTGTAATCTAGATAAAAAAAAGAATCGTGGAGCCGTGCTTATGTAGGGTGTAATTCACAAGTTCAGAAGTGTCAATGTTGGAGGTGATGCCAAGGAAGTATTTGACTTTTTGAATAACTTTCACATAAATTTACATATAAAAACCTGGATAATATCAATAGATCTGCCTGATTCCTTATTTTCTATATCTATTGAGTAAGCACTTAGGTTTTGTATTTTGTCTATTTATCAACCAGTACATGTTCTATACACAGGAAATACTGAAAACATTGAGTAGATGGAAGAAAATATCCTAAGAATCATAGAATTTCAGAGTGTGGAACAAAACTAGGCATCATTTAGCTTATGTCCTTTAATTTACATTCCCATAAAACTGAGGTTCTGAGATCTAAGTGATTTTTTTTTAATGTAAGCCTGTATTTATTCACATGTAATATCATTTATTTTATGAATGGCAGCCTGTAGCCTAGATTTTACTTTCTTGAGCAGTTGACATCTAAGTGATTTGAACAAAGTCAGCTGGAGACAATGGTGAATCAAGAGTAGGACATAAACTGTGCAACTCCCAGGTTTCTGGACTTTTGAGATCTTTGAAAAAAGATGCCAAATGTTCCAATGAACATATTTGTTATTGTTTTGAAAAGATAATAATCCCTTCATAGACTACCCCTGATAAGAAGATATATTTAGATATAAATCTGGGACATTACAGGATATACCAAAAATGTTACAAGCCTTTATTTGGAGGGATATCATTCCCTCGCTTGTTCAATAAATCCTTACTGAGCACCTACTATGGGCCAGGCACTGTGCTAGGAACTAGGGAAATGGCAGTGAGCAAAAGAGTCAAAACTCTCTGCCCTTATGGAATTCATATATTCATGTGGGGAGCACTAAAAACAAGAAAAATATATGGAACATCAGATGTAATAGCGCTGTTGAGAAGAATGAATTGGGAAGAGATAGAGAGTACAGGGGTAGGTTAAAATGATCTGATCAGATCAAGCCTCACAGAGAAAGTGATGTTTATGCAAAGGTTTGAAAGAGAAAAGTGAGTGTGAGCATTGCAGCTAAAACGAGCAGTTCTGTGGAGCTGTGGAGGTATTAGGGTTAGGGTTAGGGTTGTATCATTTCGGAGGCTAAATAATCAAGATCAGTGGCCAATATTTATTACATTAAGGAGGTAATAGGGGTAAATGCCACTTGACTTTTCACTGTGTAAGGTGAAAATATTCTCAGGGGCCAAATGACCTTTCAGACTATCCTGACATATATAATCTGGCCCGGCAAAGTGGGTACATTTCATGAGCTGGTTGTTTGAAGATGGTGAAAGGAAACCTTTGATGAATTCAGTCAATAACTGGTTTTCTTTCATGTCAGTTTTTATCTGTGGACACAGTAAGACTGTTTGGGTTAAGAAATCTAAATTGGGATACTACTTTCTGACAGAAGTATGATGGATTTATTCACTGTGTCACAGCCAGAAGCATAACCCTTCTGCGGAAATGAACAATTTAGCATTTCCAGGTCACAGAAGACCGTGAAGATGATACGTCAGGCATGTTTAGTATAAATGAAAATCTTACCGAAGAGTGACATGTCAACAGGGCTTGAAATGACTCTTTTCCTTAAAAAGCAAACCTAAGAAATGGTCTTTCCCAAACATTAAATGTTTCTGCTATGGCAACCTTTACAACAACTTGATATGTGAAAAAAACTGAGAACCCAGTGCAGATACATATGAAAAGCAAGCAAAAAGAGTCTCTTCTTTATATATATACACTTACTTCTTGGTTCCTGTACTTTAAAATGCATTAAAGCATGATTCATTTTACACATGTAAAATTACGTATCACTTACTAAATACGCAACTGTTGAAAATACTGAAGCTATCTTCACTATTGAGATGGTCCGCACAAACCTATTAGAGGGGCTTCTCTGGCGGTCCAGTGGCTGGGACTCCACACTTCCACTGCAGGGGGCGCGGGTTCGATCCCTGGTCGGCTGGCTGGTCAGGGAACTAGGATCCCGCAAGCCACGTGGCACGGCCAAAAACAAACAAACAAACAAAAACCTATTAGAGTTTTCTGGAACCCTTCACAGGCTACATACGGAAAGGGAACAGGTTAGACATAAATACTGAAGTCAAAATAGGGGGCAAAGCAGGGAGATGCGCAGCCGTTAACAGATGGAAATGTTTTTGAGCACCTAAGGCATGAGAGTAGTGATTTGGCAAAATACTCTACTTTTGGATATACCTGAAAGTTAGATCCACAACAAGACTGACACCAAGAAGTGGTTTTCTTTCAAATAACAATGCAGTAACCCAGCTTTGTAAGCATTTTCTCTACTTGCTTAAGAAAGAACTTCCATTTAAAACCCAGAGTTGTCTTGTGTAAAGCTCTAACATTAAACATAGGGATTCAAATCTTAACTCTCATACTTACATCTGTGACTTTGACCTCTCTGTGCATTTGTCCTCCCGTTTCCCTTTAGGATTGTTGTAAATTTAAATGACATAACACACAAAAGTGCTTTGAACAGCGTTTAGTACAGTGGAAAGACTCATGTACATTAGGTATCATTATTATGTTCCAGTGGTTCCTGGAATAGAAAAGTGGAAATTGGAAATACAGGACCAGACTCTAATTTGTTGCTTGATTCATCCTGGTGTGATATAAAGCACAGGGTATACAGTTAGACCTGGCTTCTAACCCCAGCTCCACCTCTTAGTAGACGGTGTGACACAGTAAATTCTTTATTTGCTTTCAGCTTCAGTTTCCTCATCTGTAAAGTAGCACACCGATGCAGTCCTTACAGGGGTGTGAAAAAGTGACAAGGATTAAATGCCAATGCTCAGTAAGGAATGGCATTCCTCATATTTACCTTATGGATGTTTAATGTCATATCAGATTTTTATTGTATATAGTTATGATATCAAGAATCAAATCATATCCTGTTTCATATTAAGATCTGTAAAATATTTTTAAAGCATAAAAATAAAAATAAAAATACATGGGATTTCTTAGCAGCAAAGACCCTGGGAATAATCTAGTTCAATCTTTTTATTTTACAAGCAAATGAACTGAAACTAAGCATAGGCACGTGTGTTGTTTCTGAAGTCACACGGTTAGTTCGTAGCAGATCTAAGAGCACACACCTGTGACTAGCAGACCAGAGCTGTTACAGGTTTCTCCCATACGTACATTCCTAACAAGGCTTCTAACACATCGAAGCTTTATTGCAATTGCCTATCATTTAATCTAAATAGTGAAGATCTTTGTACTTTCAAATGCAAATACTTTCACACTTCGTTTCTTCACCTCCTGTGGCTACAGATTTAAGAATATTAGATTTGCTTTAGGATAAATATTTTGGTTTTCAGGCAAATACTTTAATGATACATCTCCATGTGTCGCCTGCTAGGTTAGGGTGAGGATGTAGTAAGGGAGATATGAGAAAGGGTGTGATAGATTGTAAGCAGTGTCCATTTTCCCTTTGGCAGGAGAATTGAGGATCGGTGTCTCATTTATTATATGGCAAATACCATGAGATTTTAAAAATATCTTGGAGTTAAGTACAACATAATCATCACTCTATTTCTGGAGCCAAGATGAGAGAATGGATTATAAATTGCAGCCCGAGGTATTTGCATTGAATACATGGATCTTGGCACTGAAATAGTCATGAGATGCAATAATATATTCAGTTCATCAACTGGCTATACAGTTTCTATAGCATCTCCTTGTTTATTTAAATAATAAGTCTGTGTCTGAGACCAATAACTTCTCAGTTCAATCAACTCAGTGAAAGAAAAAAAAAAAAGAGACAAGACTAGTTTGCTTGATAATTCCCACCACCTCTCCTCACCCAGTAGACATTGATATAGTTCAGTCAAAATGAATGGGAATCAAAACTCCCGGTGTGGAGTGGACGGGAGGCGGAGCCGGGGGAGCTGCTCTCTAGCTCCCCCTGGCCCTCGGCCCACCTGCTCGAGGGGGAGGAGTTCCCGCCGCTCTTCGGCATCGGAACTTACCGTGAAGGCTGTGACCGAAAATCCGCAGGAAGCCCTGGGGTCATGGCCCGGAAGCACCCGGAGGAGGAGGGCTGTGTGGAGCCCACCAGAGTGGTGGTGCCTCCCTCAGGACTTTAGGACCCTCCGTGGACCCTGACATACTTACATTCTCAGGACTCAGGGACGCAGCTGGGCCTGCTCCTAATGGTACCCGCTGCCTCACAGAGCACTCTAGTCCTAAGTACACGCAGCCCCCAAACCCAGCCCACTGGTCAGATCCAAGCCACGGCCCTCCAAGGGGCCCAGGACCCCCTAGGGACGGAGAGGACCCTGATGAGAGTGGGGCATCTTCAGAAGAGTCAGGACTGGACCGGGAACTCCCCAGAGAGAATGAGCCTGGCTACCAGGAGGATGGGAAGCCTTCTTTTCTTTCCGTTCCATCTGCTTGTAACTGCCAGGGAACCCCTGGAATCCCTGAAGGGCCTCGTCCTGAGGGAGGAGACAGCTCTTCTAGCAACTTTTGCCACCATTGTACCTCTCCAGCTTTGGGGGAAGACGCAGAGTTGGAAGAGGAATATGATGAGGGGGAACCTCTTAAGTTTCCCAGTGGTTCTTCACGCGTGCCTAGTGCAAAGAAACCTGCACCCCGGAGACGACGGCACCGCGTTCCAGCCGAGGAGGGATCTCGGGAGGGTGGACGCAGAGATCCCAGATCCCCTGGTCGACACTGGCTGGGTCGGAAACGGAGTCGGGCAGATAAGCGCAGAGGACTGGGAGTGCGGGGGCGGAGGAACTGCGTCAGCGTGGACGGGCAGGCTGCCGGCGGCTGACGGAACTGCTGGTATTAGTGGGGCAGTACGTGGAAACTCGTGGCCATCTCATCCATGCACGCGGGCAGCTGAAAGGCAGCGATCTGGACCTTTTTTTGGGTCTGGGTGGGAGTCTGGGCAGGGCGGCTGGGGGGCGGGGCCCAGGTGATGTCCCGATTCCCGAGCCAAGGGTTTTGCTATGGGGCAGGGCTGTTCACCCGTTTCAGGCTACTGGGTGCTTTGCTGCTCCCGGCTCTGGCCCTTTTGTTGGGCTGTCTACAGTTGGGCTGGCGGTTTCTGGTGGGACTGAGTGACCAGTTAGGCCGGAGGGGTAAAGCCACCTGGCTCTTCTCTTGGCTGGCTTCTCCCACCTGGCAGCGGTGCCTGATTCTGCTGAGAGACAGCAGGCCGTGGCAGCAGCTGGTAAGAATAGTTCAGTGGGGTTGGCTGGAGTTGCCTTGGGTCGAGCAGAGGACCAATAGGCAGGGGAATGCACCTGTAGCTAGTGGCCGCTACTGCCAGCCTGAAGAGGAAGTGGCTCGACTGTTGACCATGGCTGGGGTTCCTGAGGATGAGCTAAACCCTTTTCATGTGTTGGGGGTTGGAGCCACAGCATCGGATGTTGAACTGAAGAAGGCCTATAGGCAGCTGGCAGTGATGGTTCATCCTGACAAAAATAACCATCCCCAGGCTGAGGAGGCCTTCCAGGTTCGGCGGGCAGCTTGGGACAT
Organism: Balaenoptera physalus; assembly: GCF_965194825.1. NCBI lineage: Eukaryota > Metazoa > Chordata > Mammalia > Artiodactyla > Balaenopteridae > Balaenoptera > Balaenoptera physalus. The sequence goes on from NC_138902.1 coordinate 16,113,494, forward strand.
TGTCAGGAACCCTGAAAGGCGGAAGGAATATGAGATGAAGCGAATGACAGAGAATGAGCTGAGCCGGTCAGTGAATGAGTTTCTGTCCAAGCTGCAGGAGGACCTCAAAGAAGCAATGAATACTATGATGTGTGGCCGATGCCAGGGAAAGCATAGGAGGTTTGAAATGGACCGGGAACCTAGGAGTGCCAGATACTGTGCTGAGTGTAACAGGCTGCATCCTGCTGAGGAAGGAGACTTTGGGGCCGAGTCAAGCATGTTGGGCCTCAAGATCACCTACTTTGCGCTGATGGAGAGAAAGGTGTATGACATCACAGAGTGGGCTGGATGCCAGCGTGTGGGAATCTCCCCAGATACCCGCAGAGCCCCCTATCACATCTCATTTGGTTCACGGAGGCCAGGCACCAGTGGGCGGCAGAGAGCTACCCCAGGTGCCCCTCCTGCTGACCTTCAGGATTTCTTGAGCCAGGTCTTTCAAGTACCCCCAGGCCAGATGTCCAAAGGGAACTTCTTTGCAGCTCCTCAGCTGGGCCCTGGGACCACTGCAGCCTCCAAGCCCAACAGCACAGTACCCAAGGCAGAAGCCAAACCGAAGCGGTGGAAGAAAGTGAGGACGCCCTTCCAACGTTGACACCCCGTCTCTTTCCTCAAATCAATGTCAGGGAGTCAAGAGGGCTGTGTAGAGCACAGGATAGAGTTTGATTTATTTTTAAATATTTAAAAAAGGTAAAATTTTAAGCTCAAATTGTTCACTCAGTACTTTTAGGAAGCCCTGGAACCACTGTCCCTCCTCCACCAGCACCCAGGAACTGAATCGTGTCTTCTGACAATACCAAAGAAATAGGGGGTGAATAGAACAAAGAACCTAAGAGCCTGGACCTGGGCTGGACCATATCTCCCATAGTAGTGTGGGAACTGGGTATTTCCCTGGGGTCTGTATCCCTTTGTCTTGTCTTTTGCTTCTAAAGCAGATGACACTTTCCCCCCTCTTTTTAAACGTGTCTGTATTATTTCTTGACCCATTTCAGGAGGGAGCCCCCTCCTTTGCCCCAATATACTAGTAAAAAGACAGAACAAGAAAGCATGTCACCCTAATTACAGGAGATACATAGAGTTCAGAGAGCGGGAACTCTCACCTCGTGGGTAATCACCCAGCTTCGTGCTTGTTGCTGCAGGGATGGCCACAACTGATAATTTTTAAAAAACAGATTCACGCCTTCTGCCCTCCGGTGAGGGGGAAGGATAGAGGGGCTCCCGGCAGCCCCCTTATGAGCCAAGGGTTTGTAGTTTTTTAAGTTTGTTCATATTTGTATGTACATATCTATTTAAAGCCAGGGGATTATCTTTCTATAAATACATAACTGGCAAAAAAAAAAAAATTCCTGGTTTGAGTGTTGGTTAACTTATACTCTATGTCTTGGAAATCTGTATATCTTAGAGATTCACTAAGGAACTGTGTATTTGAACCAGTGGATTTTATAAAGCACGGTGAATACTCAAAGTACTAGTATATTTCCCTCATATTCTCAGTCTAACAATACAAAGATAAGTCATACATACCGCAATCATATGTTATTGAAAAAACTGTCTTATATATACACTTAAAAAAATTTATTGAATGCTGATCATGTGTCAAATACTGTGTAATGTACTGTATTAAGTGACAGGTATATTTACAAATGTATTTTATCGAAAGAGCACGGAAGCATTATTCAGCTATTCAATTATTATAAAATATGTAAACAAATATTTGTCGTGAATTGGTTTTCCTCTGTCCTGCTTCAAGATAGGAAAAGAAATTGAGAGAAACTCTAAAAGAAGTTACGCCCAGGGTTCATGTTCTAGGTTCATAGGTAGGTTTATTTTACTCCTGACTATTAACTGGCATAAGGTGAATTAAGCATCTCTTAGATACCAGGAATAAACTTCTCATCAGAAAAATTTATCAAGCCATAGAATTGTTGTTTGTGGAAAACTTTCAAAGTCCCATTTCTGGAGTCCTTTAAAGAGAAAAATGAACAAGGCGATGGTGCCTTATTATAAATAACTTAGGCTCTGACTTTGTCCAGCTTTTTGTTCTATAAAGAGCCTAGTGCATTTTGGGGGCTTAATAAATTTTGAATTATAAGTAACATTCTTACACAGCCTCTGGGGATGGACTCTCAGTCCTAATAAGACTTTTCCAACCCTAATTTTCATGATTTGCTGCTGTGTAGGTAACAGTCATGAATTCAACAAGATCTATAAATGCAAAGTATTTTGTATTCAAAGTATTTTGTAGTCTCAATATGTCAAAGATAAGATTTCATTGAAAGTAGCATTAGAATGAACACTATTGAGTACCTCTAAAATGTGGATCGAAGGACGACCTATAGAATTTCATATAAGGTGAGCATTGTGTGAAGTGCTAACCCAGGTTAATTTTAAGCTGAGATTGATTGGGAAATAAGATGAAATAGAAATGGGAAGAAAGATCATTATCCAAAATGAAAGGTGCTGGAGGATTTATGGTGGCACAAAAGCAGAAAGGACCAGGACTAGTGAATTAGGTAAAAGTTCAGTATACATCAAACTTTAGACAATATATGAAAGAGCATAATGTGTATATATGGTGGTGAGATGTGAGGTACGTGTGGGGGGTGATGAGGATTTAGAGAAATTGAAGTAGAGGTAAGGTTAATGCATCTTTTGGACTAATGTAGTCATAATGTAACTGATGCAAAGAGAGAGTAGGTCATAAATCGCTTCAAGGGAATCAGAGGGCAAAGGGGTCCTGGAATGACTCTCTGAATAATAGTTTCAGAGCATCTGCTGTACAATATGGTTAGAACCTTTTGAAGCCCCATTGTATAACTCACTTGTCACTTGGCTTGAGGAAGAGATGACAGATCTGCCAGGAATATTAAGGAAGACTTTTTTTTTTCCCCCCCAGGGAACAGAACAAGCCAGCTGCTCTTGCTGTATTGATATTTTAGCAAATGCATTGATCTTAGCATTCTGAACATACCTGGGATTTTGATATTTCATATATAATATGCTGAGGGAAAATACTGCCCTAGCACCTAGAAAAGTACTCTGAAGAGACAAGATGAAACCTGGCAGATGGATTTACTTAGCAAGAAATCATTTTAAAGACTAAGAAATACCTTGTTTTATTTCCTGTGATATGCTTCATTACCTTTTCTCTAAGTTGTCCTTCACCTCATGTAATTAATTCAGAAATCTGACCTTCTCAACCTGTGTGAAAGAATAAGATTGCTAAGGCACCACTGGTAAGAAAATCCGGGGTTTGGAGAAGTAGAGGTTGTACCTCAGACACTCTCCTTCAACATACCCACCTGCCACATACACAGCCACTTCCTCCCCTGCCACACACAGGCCTTCATCTCTAAGAGTAAGCCATTTACATCTGAAGGTGCCCAAAGACTCCTGGAGTTGCCTTAGCCCTCATCTAAACACTGCTTCTTTTAGTATCTCTGTTTTCCAATCAATTGGAGAGATTTTCTTAAAATTATACCTGATTATGTCACTAATTTCCTTAAAAAACACTTGGTGTCTACTCAGTGCTTTTAGTCACTTAATATGGGTGTAAAAGTTTTACTGGCCTTTCCTCCTCGTCACCCTGCACTACCCTCCACGAACCTCATGATTGGTTTCATGAGTCTGCTTGCCATTCCTGAATATGCCAGCCTTTTCCTAACAATTCTTGCCCCAGGGTTGCTGCTTTTTCTGTGCAGAATTTCCTAAAGTTCCCCTTCCTCTCTTCTCTGTCAGATTAAATCCTACTCACCTGTTCTTCGTGGCTTAATTCAGTTGTCATCTCTTCTGGAAAGTCTCTCTGAAAAGTAGAGTTAGTGGTTCCCTTCTGTATGCAGTTACAATATTCTCTTCACTCCTGCTTTTGTGCTTGCCAGTTCAGTGCAGTGAGTCCTTATTGTTTTTTGTAGTGGTTTTTCTCCCACTGTTGTGAATTCATTAAATCAAGAAATACGGCTTACTTGTTTCTGACTCCTCAGGACCTAGCCTAGCTCTTGCTTATGGAAGATATCTGTTGAGTAGTTACTGATTGAGCACTGTTCCCCACCACATGGGCTTAAATTTGGGAGTCTCTGTTACTTTTCAGGTTTACCCTTTTCAACATGTATTCTCCCATATCAGTCCCAGACATCCAGCTTAAAAAGTCTAGCCTGATTTTGCATCTGTGTGGTCAGTTCCAGAACTCCTGAAATTATGCATAACTTGTCTTATACGGCTTACAGGGCTCATACTCCAAATGATGTTAAATGATCCCTTTCATGCTGGAACCAAATTCCCCACTGTTTGCCTGTTGTTAGTGCCTTCTTTTCATACACCTCAAATGCCAACTATCTTGAGAACCTAATCTAAGACACCTTCCCCTTTATTCTCTAGAGGACATTCATTTGTTCATTAATGGGGGATTCTTCACTAAATGCCAAGCACACTAAATGTGCTAAATGCTAGGGATATAACAGGTTTCTGTCTTCTTTAAGCTTAGAGTCTAGGTGGGGGATAGAAAAGCTAAACAGACAATGGCAATACAATGGGATACATGCTCATATACAAAAAGGAAGGACAGCTATGGGAGAACATGGGCAGGAAATTCACCAAGGCTTGGGGAAACAGTAAATACTTCTTGCAGGAAGTAATGTGTACACTGAGATTTGAAGACTAAGTCAGGGTTAGTTAAATAAAGAAGTGGAAGAAGACCATTACAGCTAAAGGCAAGAGCAACACATGGAAAGGCCATAGAACAAGGAACATGTGTAATTCCCATTTTGACAGAATACCAAGAGATGAGGCTTTAAAGCTAAGCTGAAGTAATCTTATACACTGTCTTATACTTCATGTTAAAGCAGTTTGAGTATACCAAAGAAATATAAGAAACAATTTAAAAAATGTTAAAGCATAGATCTAATTAAATTTGTGTTCTAGAAAGATCAATGTGCCTGAAGTATGAGAAATGAGTAGAAGGCACAACTAAATGCTGGGAGACCAGCTAGGCGGTCACTTCTGCCATTTTGATGATAGATGAGGGCAAGTGAAACTGAGAACTTGAAGTGGAGAAGAAGGGAAGCAGAAAGATACGAGAAATACTTGGGAATCAACATGGTGCCCCCATGACTGATTAAATATGAGGGAGGAGGAGAGGGAAGGCAAACTTGAGGATTCTGGAGTCAAGAATGATGACCAGGTACTGGTTTGGGCAACTATGCAGAGCGTGGCAGTGATGCCTACGCTAAAAAATGTAAGACTAGGTGACAGGGAAGATGATAAACTAGACTTCGGACATTTTGAAACTGAGGTGCCGGTGCGCAGTACCAATGAAGATTTATGAGTCTACCACTCAAGGTGGGAAGAAACATGTATATGTATAGCTGATTCACTTTGTTATAAAGCAGAAACGAACACACCATTGTAAAGCAATTATACTCCAATAAAGATGTTAAAAAAAAAAGTCATTAGCACTTGGATATAATTGAATCATAGGAGTGAATGAGTTTACTGAAGAAGACAGAACCGTGAGACAAGAGAACCTAGAACAACATTGATGGGATGGAAGGAAAACAAGGAATCCTCCAGGAAGATGGGTGAGGAGGAGAACAGCCAGAAGCGTCTGAGACCGTGGCGTCTAGTGGATCAACACGGATTCAAGAAGAAGGACGTGGTATCAAATGCTGCTGAGATGTCAAGAGAGATAAGGACTGAAAAATGTTCACTTCATTTAATTACAAGGAGGGCTTTGGTTTTAGTGGAGTGATGAGGATGGAAGTAAGTAAGACTGGATTAAATTGTGTATGGGAGGGGAGGAAGTGAAGATAGTGAGAAACAAACAAAAAAATTTTTTTGAGTGTTGTTGTGAAGAAAAAGACAGAAAGCAGTTATTGGTTTTCAGAAGTTTTCTGGTTCCGGACCCTTCCAAGTTTTGACCACTTTAATTCTCCTCCCTGAACATTCTTCACATTTTTGTAGCTATTTAAATCATTGGTTTTAAACAAAACCACGAGTGCATCCAGTCTAGGGAGGGATTGGAGGTTTCCACGTAAAGCCCCAAAGGCACCATTTCAAGTGTGTTCAAGTGTCTTTTTAGTAATACAACTGTTTTCTAAAAAATCTCATGAATGATTCTAATATATTAAAAATAGATTAACTCTAAGCTGCTCTGATTTAAGTGGGTATGGAGAGCCTGGAGCCCTATACTCAGTTCCCTAACCTGGTTTTCCAAGGTGGCCCCTTGCAGGCATTTCTAAAGAATCTTACCAATCCAGAGAACGAGGCCAGGGCAGGAAATGGGAGAATGATGAAGGCGAGGGAACTGCTGAGCCTTGTGTGAACGGCTTGGTACGTTGCCTCCCGGCCTCTCCAAGGATGCCAAAGCGTGTCAGCAGATGAAATCTGAATGGTGTCCCTGTTTTAACAAAATATAAGCTATGTGAGGTCTTATCGAAATGACAGCAGCATAAATAATAGAAAATAATAGATATTTGTGCAGCACAGAGTGTATGAAAGAGCTTCCCAAAGTGGATGGAGTATTCAGGACCTCTTTCTGTTTCTAACTGCTGGCTGGCAGCAGAGAAAAATCAAACTACTGGGTGAATGAATGCAGCCCTGAATACACAGAAAGGGACAAAAATCACCTTGTACTGGAATAATAGCATATATGATGTCCTTAAATAGCTTATACCCTTCCCGCCAAACACAGAAAAGCCCAGAAGGAAAAAGGAGAAAATAAATCACGTTACCCTTTAGCAACTCTTTAGTGTAGATACTGTTATCTTCATCTTACAGAGGAAAGAACTGAGGTTCAAAGAAACTGAATGGCACGTCCCAAGTCACAGAGCAGGTAAGGGGAGAAGCTAGGATTTTTCCCACATAATTTCCAAAATGTTCTCATTATAACAGTAGTTTTCAAAATCAACATTCTTCAAAAATGTGACCAAGTACTTATCATAAGGAGAGCTGCCTTTCCTTATGCTTTCTCTTCACAGTAAGCCATACAACTAGTACTTTTGAGGGTCCCCTTGTACTTGTTGATCAAAACTTGGGTCAGCTTAAGATTGCCATTTTTTATCATGGAATTTTTTCTAGTGAGCAGGAAGACCAAGGTGATGGCCACAAGGTAAAATATGAGGAGCTAATGAGAAGAGTGCCTTCACCACATCCAACTCAAAGCTAAGAATTCCAAAGTCACTGCCTCTGTTTCTACCATTAGAACGTTTAAAAATTCTTCACTTTTCAGCTTTTGTCCCTTTTAGAAATGCAAAGGTCCCTCAGTGAATTCAGTTAATTCATCTTTTGTTTAGAAGTTAATTATCTGTAATCTTCTATTGAGAACTGTAGCAGAATTATCCAAACCAAGAACTATGCCTCCATTCCTGTAGTGATGGCAGATGGGAGGTTTGGAAGGGAGCTGCCCTGTTACTAATTTAAAAAAACAAACCTGAAATTCACATGTGAGCAATGCATTAAAACACCTGGCCCTGTTACCATGGCAAATTTAGTGTGGCGTCCCTACTTTTCCACATATTTCCTCTCAAAGTGCTCCTTTATGGCTATTCGCCTGAAAAAGCCCTCTCAATGACCATTTTAACTGGATTTTGTTAGGGTGAAAATCTTGGAAGTTGGCTTCACATGTACTAAATGTCCTAGGAATGCTTCTGGTCCTCAGTTATCTTTTTTTTTTTTTAACATCTTTATTGGAGTATAATTGCTTTACAATGGTGTGTTAGTTTCTGCTTTATAACAAAGTGAATCAGCTACACATATACATATATCCCCATAACTCCTCCCTCTTGTGTCTCCCTCGCACCCTCCCTATCCCACCCCTCTAGGTAGTCACAAAGCACCAAGCTGATCTCCCTGTGCTATGCGGCTGCTTCCCACTAGCTATCTATTTTACGTTTGGTAGTGTATATATGTCCATGCCACTCTCTCACTTTGTCCCATCTTACTCTTCCCCCTCCCCATATCCTCAAGTCCATTCTCTAGTAGGTCTGCATCTTTATTCCCGTCTTGCTCCTAGGTTCTTCTGACCTTTTTTTTTTTTTTTTAGATTCCATATATATGTGTTAGCATACGGTATTTGTTTTTCTCTTTCTGACTTACTTCACTCTGTATGACAAACTCTAGGTTCACCCACCTTACTACAAATAACTCAGTTTTGTTCCTTTTTATGGCTGAGTAATATTTCATTGTATATATGTGCCACATCTTCTTTATCCATTCATCTGTTGGTGGACACTTAGGTTGCTTCCATGTCCTGGCTATTGTAAATTGAGCTGCAATGAACATTTTGGTACATGACTCTTTTTGAATTATGGTTTTCTCAGGGTATATGCCCAGTAGTGGGATTGCTGGGTCATAAGGTAGTTCTATTTTTAGTTTTTTAAGGGACCTCCATACTGGCTATATCAATTTACATTCCCACCAACAGTGCAAGAGGGTTCCCTTTTCTCCACACCCTCTCCAGCATTTATTGTTTGTAGATTTTTTGATGATGGCCATTCTGACTGGTGTGAGATGATATCTCATTGTAGTTTTGATTTGAATTTCTCTAATGATTAATGATCTTGAGCATTCTTTCATGTGTTAGTTGGCAATCTGTATATCTTCTTTGGAGAAATGTCTATTTAGGTCACTGATTCTTCCAATGTTGATTCTTCCAATCCAAGAACATGGTATATCTCTCCATCTATTTGTATCATCTTTAATTTCTTTCATCAGTGTCTTATAATTTTCTGCATACAGGTCTTTTGTCTCCTTAGGTAGGTTTATTCCTAGATATTTTATTCTTTTTGTTGCAATGGTAAATGGGAGTGTTTTCTTAATTTCCCTTTCAGATTTTTCATCATTAGTGTATAGGAATGCAAGACATTTCTGTACATTAATTTTGTATCCTGCTACTTTACCAAATTCATTGATTAGCTCTAGTAGTTTTCTGGTAGCATCTTTAGGATTCTCTATGTATAGTATCATGTCATCTGCAAACAGTGACAGCTTTACTTCTTCTTTTCTGATTTGGATTCCTTTTATTTCTTTTTCTTCTCTGATTGCTGTGGCTAAAACTTCCAAGATTATGTTGAATAATAGTGGTGAGAGTGGGCAACCTTGTCTTGTTCCTGATCTTAGTGGAAATGGTTTCAGTTTTTCTGCACCATTGACAACGATGTTGGCTGTGGGTTTGTCATATATGGCCTTTATTATGTTGAGGAAAGTTCCCTCTATGCCTACTTTCTGGAGGGTTTTTATCATAAATGGGTGTTGAATTTTGTCAAAAGCTTTCTCTGCATCTGTTGAGATGATTATATGGTTTTTCTCTTTCAATTTGTTAATATGGTGTATCACACTGATTGATTTGCATATATTGAAGAATCCTTGCATTCCTGGGATAAACCCCACTTGATCATAGTGTATGATCCTTTTAATGTGTTGTTGGATTCTGTTTGCTAGTATTTTGTTGAGGATTTTTGCATCTATGTTCATCAGTGATATTGGCCTGTAGTTTTCCTTCTTTGTGACATCTTTGTCTGGTTTTGGTATCAGAGTGATGGTGGCCTCGTAGAATGAGTTTGGGAGTGTTCCTCCCACTGATATATTTTGGAAGAGTTTGAGAAGGATAGGTGTTAGCTCTTCTCTAAATGTTTGATAGAATTCGTCTGTGAAGCCATCTGGTCCTGGGCTTTTGTTTGTTGGAAGATTTTTAATCACAGTTTCAAGTTCAGTGCTTGTGACTGGTCTGTTCATATTTTCTATTTCTTCCTGGTTCAGTCTCGGAAGGTTGTGCATTTCTAAGAATTTGTCCATTTCTTCCAGGTTGTCCATTTTATTGGCATATAGTTGCTTGTAGTAATCTCTCATGATCCTTTGTATTTCTGCAGTGTCAGTTGTTACTTCTCCTTTTTCATTTCTAATTCTATTGATTTGAGTCTTCTCCCATTTTTTCTTGATGACTCTGGCTAATGGTTTATCAATTTTGTTTATCTTCTCCAAGAACCAGCTTTTAGTTTTATTGATCTTTGCTATCGTTTCCTTCATTTATTTTTCATTTATTTGTGATCTGATCTTTATGATTTCTTTCCTTCTGCTAACTTTGGGGGTTTTTAGTTCTTCTTTCTCTAATTGCTTTAGGTGTAAGGTTAGGTTGTTTACTTGAGATGTTTCTTGTTTCTTAAGGTAGGATTTTATTGCTATAAACTTCCCTCTTAGAACTGCTTTTGCTGCATCCCATAGGTTTTGGGTCGTTGCATTTTCACTGTCATTTATTACTAGGTATTTTTTGAGTTCCTCTTTGATTTCTTCAGTGATATCTTGGTTATTAAGTAGTGTGTTGTTTGGCCTCCATGTGTTTGTATTTCTTACAGATTTTTTCCTGTAATTGATATCTAGTCGTATAGTGTTGTGGTCGGAAAAGATACTTGATATAATTTCAGTTTTCTTAAATTTACAAAGGCTTGATTTGTGACCAAACATATGATTTATCCTGGAGAATGTTCCATGAGCACTTGTGAAGAATATGTATTCTGTTGTTTTTGGATGCAATGTCCTATAAATATCAATTAAGTCCATCTAGTTTAATGGATCATTTAAAGCTTGTGTTTCCTTATTTATTTTCATTTTGGATGATCTGTCCATTGGTGATAGTGGGGTGTTAAAGTCCCCTACTATGATTGTGTTACTGTCGATTTCCCCTTTTATGGCTGTTAGTATTTGCCTTATGTATTGAGGTGCTCCTATGTTGGGTGCATAAATATTTACAATTGTTATATCTTCTTCTTGGATTGATCCCTTGATCATTATGTAGTGTCCTTGTCTCTTGTAATAGTCTTTGTTTTAAAGTCTATTTTGTGTGATATGAGAATTGCTACTCCAGCTTTCTTTTGATTTCCATTTGCATGGAATATCTTTTTCTATCCCCTCACTTTCAGTCTGTATGTGTCCCTAGGTCTGAAGTGGGTCTCTTGTAGACAGCATATATACGGGTCTTGTTTTTGTATCCATTCAGCCAGTCTGTGTCTTTTGGTTGGAGCATTTAATCCATTTACATTTAAGGTAATTATTGATATGTATGTTCCTATTACCATTTTCTTAATTGTTCTGGGTTTATTATTGTAGGTCTTTTCCTTCTCTTGTGTTTCCTGCCTAGAGAAGTTCCTTTAGCATTTGTTGTAAAGCTGGTTTGGTGGTGCTGAATTCTGTTAGCTTTTGCTTGTCTGTAAAGGTTTTAATTTCTCCGTCAAATCTGAATGAGATCCTTGCTGGGTAGCGTAATCTTGGTTGTAGTTTTTTCTCCTTCATCACTTTAAATATGTCCTGCCACTCCCTTCTGGCTTGCAGAGTTTCTGCTGAAAGATCAGCTGTTAACCTTATGGGGATTCCCTTATGTGTTATTTGTTGTTTTTCCCTTGCTGCTTTTAATATTTGTTCTTTGAATTTAATTTTTGATAGTTTGATTAATACGTGTCTTGGCGTGTTTCTTCTCCTTGGATTTATCCTGTATGGGACTCTCTGTGCTTCCTGGACTTGATTAACTATTTCCTTTCCCATATTAGGGAAGTTTTCAACTATAATCTCTTCAAATATTTCCTCAGTCCCTTTCTTTTTCTCTTCTTCTTCTGGGACCCCTATGATTTGAATGTTGGTGCGTTTAATGTTGTCCCAGAGGTCTCTGAGACTGTCCTCAATTCTTTTCATTCTTTTTTCTTTATTCTGCTCTTCAGTAGTTATTTCCACTATTTTATCTTCCAGGTCACTTACCCGTTCTTTTGCCTCAGTTATTCTGCTATTGACCACTTCTAGAGAATTTTTAATTTCATTTATTGTGTTGTTCATCACTGTTTGTTTGCTCTTTAGTTCTTCTAAGTCGTTGTTAAACGTTTCTTGTATTTTCTCCATTCTATTTCCAAGACTTTGGATCATCTTTACTATCATTATTCTGAATTCTTTTTCAGGTAGACTGTCTATTTCCTCTTCATTTGTTAGGTCTGGTGGGTTTCTGCCTTGCTCCTTCATATGCTGTGTGTTTCTCTGTCTTCTCACTTTGCTTAACTTACTGTGTTTGGGGTTTCCTTTGTGCGGGCTGCAGGTTCATAGTTTCTGCTGTTTTTGGTGTCTATCCCCAGTGGCTACGGTTGGTTCAGTGGGTTGTGTAGGCTTCCTGGTGGAGGGGTCTAGTGCCTGTGTTCTGGTGGATGAGTCTGGATCTTGTCTTTCTGGTGGGTAGGTCCATGTCTGGCGGTGTGTTTTGGGTTGTCTGTGGCCTTGTTATGATTTTAGGCAGCCTCTGTGCTAATGGATCGGGTTGTGTTCCTGTCTTGCTAGTCTTTTGGCATAGGGTGTCCAGCACTGTAGCTTGCTGGTCGTTGAGCGAAGCTGGGTCTTAGCGTTGAGATGGAGATCTCTGGGAGATTTTCGCCGTTTGATATTACGTGGAGCTGGGAGGTCTCTTGTGGACCAGTGTCCTGAACTTGGCTCTCCCACCTCAGAGGCACAGCCCTGACGCCTGGCTGGAGCACCAAGAGCCTGTCATCCACAAGGCTCAGAATAAAAGGGAGAAAAAAGAGAAAGAAAGAAAGAAGAAGATAAAATAAAATAAAGTAAAATAACATAAAGTTATTAAAATAAATAATAATTATTAAGAAAAAATTATTTTTAAGTAATTATTAAAAAAAAGACAGACAGAACCCTAGGACAAATGGTAAAAGCAAAGCTATACAGACAAAATCACACACAGAAGCATACACATACACACTCACAAAAAGAGAAAAAGGGAAAACAATATATATATCTTATATATATCTTTGCTCTCAAAGTCCACCTCCTGAATTTGGGATGCCTATTCAGGTATTCAACAGATGCAGGTACATCAAGTTGTTTGTGGAGCTTTAATCCGCTGCTTCTGAGGCTGCTGGGAGAAATTTCCCTTTCTCTTCTTTGTTCGCACAGCTCCCGGGGTTCAGCTTTGGATTTGGACCCGCCTCTGCGTGTAGGTTGCCTGAGGGCGTCTGTTCTTCGTTCACACAGGACGGGGTTAAAGGAGCAGCTGATTCAGGGGATCTGGCTCACTCAGGCGGGGGGGAGGGAGGGGTATGGATGCGGGGTAAGCCTGCGGCGGCAGAGGCCGGCATGACGTTGCAGCAGCCCGAGGCGCGCAGTGCATTCTCCCGGGGAAGTTGTCCCTGGATCACGGGAGCCTGGCCGTGGTGGGCTGCACTGGCTCCCTGGAGGGGCGGTGTGGAGAGTGACCTGTGCTCACACACAGGCTTCTTGGTGGCAGCAGCAGCAGCCTTAGCGTCTCACGCCCGTCTCTGGGGTCCGCGCTGATAGCCGCGGCTCGCGCCCGTCTCTGGAGCTCCTTTAAGCAGCGCTCTGAAGCCCCTCTCCTTGTGCACCAGGAAGCAAAGAGGCAGGAAAAAGTCTCTTGCCTCTTCGGCAGCTCCAGACCTTTTCCCGGACTCCCTCCTGGCTAGCTGTGGTGCGCTAACCCCTTCAGGCTGTGTTCACGCTGCCAACCCCAGTCCTCTCCCTGCGATCCGACCGAAGCCCGAGCCTCAGCTCCCAGCCCCCGCCCGCCCCGGCAGGTGAGCAGACAAGCCTCTCGGGCTGGTGAGTGCTGCTCGGCGCTGAGCCTCTGTGCGGGAGTCTCTCCGCTTTGCCCTCCGCACCCCTGTGGCTGCGCTCTCCTCCGTGGCTTCCCCCCTCTGCCACCTGCAGTCTCCGCCCGCGAAGGGGCTTCCTAGTGTGTGGAAACCTTTCCTCCTTCACAGCTCCCTCCCACTGGTGCAGGGCCCGTCCCTATTCTTTTCTCTCGTTTTTTCTTTTTTCTTTTGCCCTATCCAGGTACGTGGGGAGTTTCTTGCCTTTTCAGAGGTGTGAGGTCTTCTGCCAGCATTTAGGAGGTGTTCTGTAGGAGCAGTTCCACGTGTAGATGTATTTCTGATGTATCTGTGGGGAAGAAGGTGATCTCTGTGTCTTACTCTTCCGCCATCTTGAAGCTCCTCCTCCAGTTATCTCTTAAGGGAAGATTTATGTTAGTGCCTCAGCGGCCCTAACCGCTGTCCAAGGTTCTGATACACATTTCTTGGAAAGCCATGAATGTTAAAGTAAACATCTCAGGAAATTGTGCCTTAATGGCCGCTCAGCTGAGATTAAATGTTTTCATCTAAGTTCCTTCTCTTGCAGTATCTTTCTATTTAGTATTTTACTTGAGTTGTTATTGAGACATGCTATCCTAATGAGGAGGATTTCTTTTACTTTAAATCAAGTGATTCTCAGCAGGGGTGATTTGGCAATGTCTGGAAACATTTTTGGTCGCCAAAAATGGAGGTGGGAGGGACCTGCAGGAGTACTACTGGTGTCCTAGTAGATGAGGCTAGAAAACTGCAAAATGTTCTGAAATGCACAAGACAGATCCCACAACAAAGCATTATGCAGCCCAAAATGCTAATTTTGCTAAGGTTGAGAAACTTTGCTTTAAATGAATCTTCAGAAAATGCGACATTACTGCTCTTCTTCTTCTACCATGGTAAGGCAGCTGGGTTCTGATGTCACACAAAAAAGCTTCCAAAGAAAGGAGAATTGTGGTTAAAAGTTGAAGCTTTGAGCCAGACAGACATGGATTTTACTCCTAGATGTGTTACTTAGCTGTGTGATCTTAAATAAGTTATGTAACCTCTCTACAATTCAGTCTTCTCAGGTGTAAAATTAGCAGTGGATTTTATTGGATTACTATGAAGAATCAGTAAATGCATACAAAGTGCTTGGCACAGACGCTACTAAACACAAGCATGTGTTGGCAATGATGACTGTTATTCTCCAGTGAGAGTTGTATCAACTCTCAGTTCAATACACTCAGACCAGACAGAACTAAATCTTGATATAAATCAGACCCAGAAGCATAAACCAAAGGACACCCTTCAGTCCATTTTCTAGTATTAACTATTTCTTAGCTCACTATGGCTGCCATAAGCCCTTTCTTTTGTAAAAGGAGAATATGAGGATGAGAGTAGGATGAACAACATAACTAGTTGCTAACATTTATTCATTCATTTGTCAAGTCTGCCTGGGCTTGTGGTAGGAGGAAAGTCTGGATGATTAGATTGGAGATGAAGGTGAAACAAAGATGACTAAGACTTGATTTCTAATAAAAGACTGAAGGGACTGATTTAGAATGGGAGAACTAAGGCATGGCCATAGAGGAGCTTGACACAAAGTAGAAAAATGATAGAGCACCAGGGAGATTAAGCCAAACTGCTTTATGGCAGTTCTGAGGAGAAGAGACCACTTCTGTGTGGAGAAAATTCTGGTTGTCAATTTCCTGAACAGCAAACACCCTTTATTCTCCACCAATACTTTCTTACCAAGCTTAAGGGAATTTTTAAAATTCTAAACCG
Organism: Balaenoptera physalus; assembly: GCF_965194825.1. Classification (NCBI taxonomy): domain Eukaryota; kingdom Metazoa; phylum Chordata; class Mammalia; order Artiodactyla; family Balaenopteridae; genus Balaenoptera; species Balaenoptera physalus. Next base: position 16,128,901 of record NC_138902.1, read on the forward strand.
AGTGATTAATTAAACTGATTCCTGGAGCCCTCCCCTCTTCCCTCCAGCTTTGGTGGTAATTAATCATGGCCATTCTTGGCTTTTAATAGCATTACATTTGTGCTTTACTATATTATTTTGGTTGTCTCTTAGAAACTCAACTGTGTCAGCGTGCAACAATGCAGACAATAGGTTCAGAAATGTAAATTAACCTTGATTCACTCCATCTCTGAAAGGGAGCTCCTGAGTCTTTCAGGAGAATGCTTCCCATCATTGAATGTGAAGTTATCCATTTCCTAGTGGTGTCTGTCCGGAGATTTTCACAGTGTTTTCAATAGGAGGCCAGATTATTTGGGCCAAGAGAAACATGTACTTGAGTAATAGTGGACCATTTCCCTATTTAAATAGGCTTTAAGAGCTTCAGGCCAAAGGGCAAAAACATCAAACAGAGGATATCACAAGGGTCTTGAATTCACTAATATAATTTATGTTGAAAAATGTCAGACATTTTAAGCCCTCTTTCAAAATGAAGTGTTAAGTTTCTTGTTTAAGATGGTGATTTTGCCATTCTCAATTCCCTTGAAATTCTTACGAAAATTTGGAGAGAGAGAAACACACACACACACACACACACACACAAACACACGTGCAGGCACATACACCAAATCAACTACTGTAACTGTATGCAATTTCCCAACATTCAGAAGGTTTATGCTGACAAAAAGAGACTTATGGTTGGTGACAGGGGCTGATACACACATGAAGTAGAGCAAACGTTCTTTCCTCAAGAACTTTAAGGCAGCATCTTGTTCCTCCTCCACTTTTTGAATAAGAGACCCAAAGTCTGCAACAACAGAAAACTTTCAGGCTACCCCCTATAGTATATTTATTACAAAATAGAAAGACAGGAAGTAGAAGGGGCTTGTAGAACACTGAGTTTGAGGAGTTATAATTCCAACAAGTAAACCGTGGGGTGAGGTGGAGACAGGAGGAGCCCTGGTGCAGTCTGGGGACTATACCTACTCGTGTATTTCATCTCTTCCGCACATTAAAGAAGCGTGAAGCTGGGTGATGGCGGCTCAAATCAATCCTGTTGTGCCCGTGGAGAGAATATCTTGGAGTCATAAGATATAAGCTAGTAGCCGGGCATTGTAATTTGTCCTCCAGCTGTATACCTGAAAAGGGAATTCCACTCACGTCCAAGGGTACACATGCCATCTGTTCTGTTTAGTATGTCCATCCATTATCCACACGGCATAAAATGAATTACAGGCTTTTGGATCGGTTGAGAAAAGCTGACTTTTCCCCTCGGTAAACAAAAAAAGGGCCGTTCTCCCCATGCATAAGTGGATTCCTCATAACCAGGGAAATGGGCCAGCAAACCACATTAAAGATTAAAAATCAATAACAGTGACAATATAAAGCAACCTTTCCTTTGATAGAAGGCAAGTCTCCTTCATCAATGCTATAACTCCCCTCCCCTTCTGTATCTCCCGGTCTCTTGTTCACTGGGATATTTTCCAGCCCGACCAAGAGAATACTAGCTTTTCTTTCTTTCTTTCCTTCCCTAATTATGTTATTTTTCTCCCTAGTTGAGAAGCTGGCCACCAGTAATGAGCTTAATATATCCTCCATTGTAAGATAGGTACAGTAGTAGGATGTGTTTACAATAATAGGACTGGTTACAGGATAGTTTCGAGTATTGAAAGTGATGAGGCAGGCAAAGCACTTACTGCAGTGCCCCCACTGAAGTAATTTTAGAAACATCCCGTAACAGAAAAACCTAGAAAATTCTATGACCCAAACATTCTAATTTGGGACCAGTCACACACGTGGCCCTGCCAAAAGACTCCTGGCCTGCATTCAGTGAGAAACAGAAAAATCCGGGCCCAAAGGCAACTCCATAGCAGGGGCAAAAAATGCATCCAAGAGGCGGGGCATCACCTTGACCACTGCTTACAGGTGTTATGTTCCACTTGACTGTGTCCTTTCTGTTCAGCTGTCAACCATCCTGTTCCCTCATTACAGGAAACTGGGCTTGCTGCTTTCCTTCAGAAACCGAAGTAGAAACTAGCCTACATGGTCCACAAGAACGTTAGTCACCTGATCACTGGGAGCTAGGAACTGATTCTCTAGCAATCTGTGCTGGCGAACAAGCTGAACGGGCTCTTCCTTGACCCTTAAATGACCATCTAATTGGGAGAATTTCTCTATCTGCTACTGTGGCAGATTGCTGCTTTGATACGTGAATGTATAGTCTCTGTCTTCTACTACCGAGCTATATCAGGGCAGTGCTACCTGCTCTAAACCTCAGTGGTTTAACACATAGAAGTTCATTTCTCACTTGCTTCAGGTCCAAAGCATGTGTTCCCAATCAGTGGGCAACTCTCTTCATAGCAGCTGTTTAGAAACCCAGCTTCCTTCCATCTTCAGCAAGTGGCCTCCATGCATGTGTACGTCAACCCAGAGGAGCGGGACAGAGCAGGGAGTCTTTGATGGACCAGGCGTCCAATAGCAGACATTACTTCCGTTCACATTTCCCTTGCTAGAACTTGGCCACATGACCACACCTAACAAGGCAGTCTGGGGAATGTAATCTAGTTGTGTGACCATAAGAGAGGGGATGGTCAGTCTTCAGGGCCGGGTCAAGCCACTCCACGAGGCCTGCTGACAAACACAATCTAGAGAGAGCTCTCCTCAATCCTGAATAAGCATCTTGGACACACACTTTTGCAATAAAGCTTATGGGAAAATACTTTGAATCCAGAAAATTTACAACCAGTCTTAAGACTCTGTGGGGCATCCCACCTATGAAAATTATTTAATCCAGGAAATAGAAAAATATGATTCATAAGACCATCCTCCATGAGCTGGAAGGTATGATCTCTTTGGAGCAGCTGTGGAAGACATGGACAGAAGGCTGAGAATGAGGCAGTGCTGTAAACAGACGGTCCTGTAAGAAATGATGCCTCATAGAAAACATTGCATCTTGATGTTTCACATTAATATGTATGATAAATATTTTCCTAAGTTTTTCAATACATTTTCACAGCTTTTGATGGCTTATATTATACATCAAAATATTCAAGACTGAGACTTGTATCATTTTTACCCTCTGCCAACTTTTAGAGTTAGACTTTCCTATTTATTCTTTTTAATAAACTTCAGAATTTAACATGTACATGTATATTGGGAAAACCGGTATCTTATGATATTGAATCTTCCCATCCAGAAGTGTATTACTCAGTTTCCTCAGACTTTATTTTAGGCTACTCAGTAAAGTTTTATTTTTATATTTCTGCACATTACTTACTAGTAAGGTAAAATTAAGCACATCATCTAACCTTCTAAAGTGTAAGTTTTCTTTTTTTTTTTAAATTTTATTGAAGTACAGTTGATTTACAATGTTGTGATTAATTTCTGCTGTACAGCAAAGTGATTCAGTTATACATATATACATTCTTTTTTATATTGTTTTCTATTATGGTTTATCACAGGATATTGAATATAGTTTCCTGTGCTATACAGTAGGACCTTGTTATTTATCCATCCTATATATAATAGTTTGCATCTGCTAAAGTATAAGTTTTCTTAACAGGATTACTAATAGTAGCTATTTTACAGTAGAGTATTGAGTATTAAATGAGGTAATATATGTAAAAGCACTTAACATAGTGCCTGACATAGGAATAACTGTTCAATAAATGAGAGCAATTATTATAATTATTGCTAGATTTATTAAATATTTACTTGCTCATTTATGTAAGTTGTATGAATAGGGTCAATTTTCCATACTTTCTAATTGGCTTTGTAGATAGCTAAGGAAGATTTTTTTTCATGTATTTATTAGATTTTAATTTACTAAACACTGATTCTAATAGCTTTTCAGTTGATTATCTTAGTTTTTCATTTAGGCATTAGAAAATATTACAATAATGAAAATTTTGAATCATCCAGTTTCTCACCATCTTCCTTGTGAGACCTTCCTAGTTGATTTTCTTTTATTCAGTATCACCTCCTCAAATCTATGCTTAGTATCAAGGCCAGATTTAGCTTCCTAAAGCAAGTTTGCATACAATCCCTATTAGAATTCAGCCCACTCCCACTTTTCAACACCTCTTTTCATTCTATTCTTCAAGTCCCAAGATTCACCCCCGCTATTAAGTCTTTTATGAGTGCGTCAGTGAGCCTTTATGTTCTATATCACACTTATTGTCTGTTTCATTACATTTCACATGGCCTGTGCTACTTTATATGGTTATCTTTCTATATGTGTGTCATATTCACCTGGATTGATGATGTTGATAGTGGTGGTGGTCAGGTTTATACCTGAGAGTCATCATGCAGATTTGGCTGATTGCAGACTTTACCAAAGGCCATTGGAATGAGGGATGTGGTGACCTCAGAGACCAGAGACACTGTCTCTAATATGACAGTTCCCTCAGCTTCCTCTTCTCTTCACCAACCAACTACCTCCACGTGGCAATCAGTTCTAAGTGAACTGAAAGGGAAAATATTTTACCCAGGAGAAATTAATATAGTATAACATAACACAGATAACATAACACATAATGTAACATAAAACATAACATAACATAAAACATAACATAACATAACGCAATATAACATAATGCAGGAAAAATACCCTTAAGCAGAGAGATGATTCAATAGCCCATGCAGGGGTCTGAAGAGCATTTGGTCACTGCTTTGTACAGTGCTGGCATTGGGCAGAGCAATAAATGGCTAAAGTAGCTGTGACTTTTCTGATGCTGGATTACTTATATATTCCGATTATTGGCTTTCCTCAGTTGGAAATCTGAGGCTTCCTGCATAAACTCAGTCCATGACTTTTCAAGGCTGGCAGTGGAGAAAGAATTTTTACATGGTGGACGCCCTGAACCTCAAAGATTTGACTTGTTTCCTTCTATTAACCTTATTCCTTCTTGGTTTCTTACAAACAAGAACCGATACCATAGTGAGCTCAAACAAGTTCAGAATTCTTCCTTGATTTCTTCATAGAGCAGCAAAAGACAGGTTGTAACAATAAAAACAAGTTTATCCAAAGACAGATAACAAAATGGAAACTAATGCCTCAAATAACACCAACTAAACTTGCTTAAGATCATAAGCCTCATGGGATGCCTGAGGTCCCTTTTCTCTAGCATGAAGGAGTGAGGGTGGAGTTTTAGGGGGAGGGTGGTAACAGTATCCTGAGTGCCACCTAGAAAGTGACTCCGGCATACCTGGTTGCTCAGAATATCTTTAAAATAATTTTTTTCCCGTGCCCATTTCCTTTTTTTCTCTACCCATTCTGATTCAGTAGATCAGGCATGGGACCTGAGAATCTTTACTTTTTAAAGTGTTCTGGGTGATTCTGTTGTAACTGGAATTCGGGAACCACTGAACTAGACTCTTTGAAATCCAGACCCAAGGTAGCAGTCCAGAGAAATACAGATACTTCCTCACCTGCCACAAGCCAGCCTCCAAGGTTCACTTCATACCCAAGGACATCTCTCTTCCTTAGATGACTGACAATGTAAATGTTAACTCCCACTGGGGACAACGCCACCTATGCATGATGGCGTCTCACTTCAGAGTATCAGTGGGTTAAATAAACAAGTAAAAGAACACTAGAAAAAGTCCAAATTATCCACTGGAGAGTAAAACATGGAATGCCAGAGACAGTTGTGCTAATGTCTACCTTGCTCTCATTGGCTCAGAAAGTGAGAGAGAAAACAATAAAATCAAAGAATTCTAGAGTGTGGGAGAAATCCAAACACCCCCATTGATTTTTCAGGATAAAAATCTCAGAAAGCCTCACAGGACTTGAACTTCTGTTTCCTCTCACACTTCATCTCCTACTTCTTCCTGTGCCACTCACTCCATTCTGGCCACTCTGGCTGTCCTGCTCTTTTTCCAACAATGTAAATTTTTTCTCTGCCTGAAAGACTGACTTTCACTTTATTTTAGTCTTTGTTTAAAATCCACCTCCTCACAGTATTTGTCCCTAGTCACCATTATATATTATGTCAACCTTCATCACATTCCATTCTCTAACCTGCTTTATTTATCATGACCTGACAGTATAATTATTAATTTATTTGTTTATTTAAATTTTATCTATCTCCTCCACCAAAATGTCAGCTCCATGAGGGCAGGCACTTTGCCTGTTGTCTTCAGGAAATTAGTATAATCATACTCCCAGCAGCATCCTTATTACTACTACCAGTTTATTCTTTCCAATTCATATGTGCATACGCCATGGTTAAATTAATATTCTTAAAGACAAGTTGCAATCACATGACTACTTTGCTCAAAACATTAAGTTGTGGTTTACTGCGTACAGAATGGAGTCAAAATTCCTCACAATGGCAATTTGATGCAATCCTAGTCTTGCTTTTATATCATGATCTCTCACCATTCCTCTACTATTTATATCAACCAAATTGGATTTTGCAATGTGCTCCAAAAATTTGCTATGTCCCCATTTCCATATTTTCAAAATTTTGTCCATCTTATAAGTTTTATCTCAAATCATTCGTTCTTCATGAAGAAATTTCCTATTCTCTTTGATTGAATATGACTTTACTCCACTCTGAATCCTTGAAGGACTTACCCTGTGACTCTTTTATTGTACTCACCTTGTCTTTTTTCTCCTCCATTCCATGGCAAGACCAAGACCATTTTTGACTCATCTCCATGTGGCCCAAAGCGGAGCAGAGTGCCTGATGTCTGGTTGACATTCATTTATTGAGCACCTGTTGATTACAGACAGACCAGGTGAGTGCTGGATCACAAATAAACTAACTACCTAGAGTAGAAATTCTTATTAACTCTACTCTGCCGAAGAGGCTAGGTAACACGTCCAAGGTCACAGTGATGGAGCTAGAATTCAAACCCATTCTATCTCCAGGCTATCTGTATGGCAGCGGCGTACACAGGCACATGATTTGGAAAATTGCAGGGAACTTTACTCGTAATGAAGCCACAGAATCTGGAGGATACAACATCTGGTTATTTTGGCTGTGAATTTCTGGATTTCTGTTCTTCTTTTCTCATGGCTGGTTGCAAGGGTTTATTTCTGAGTCTGACACATCTTTGGGCTGTTTTATCTTTTTGATGGAAATGATGTACTACTCAGATTTACAAGACTGTTCTGAAAAATATGCATTCTATATTGCTGTTCAATTGCATCACCTGGTATTTTAAGCCAGTCAACACTGTGTATTCAAGACAATCACGGGACTGGGGGACAATTAGTTAGGAGGCCTTGACAGCCAGAGAGTAAATTACATTTATGAGCATACTCTGGAGCCATCACAGAAAGCTCTTTAATGAGAACATGGGCTATTTGTTCTCGTCCATTAAACAATGTCTATATGGATGTTGGCTGTTGGTTTGTACAACCCCCAGCTTCTGTTTTTACCGGTCAGAGTGGAGATTCTGCACGTACATTGCTGTCTGGACCACTTGCAAGAGTGATTGAAATGTATCAACATTTCATGGACTTGGAATCCACATTTATCTTTTGAAAGCACGTTAGCACTTTTTTATTAGATATTTGGCCATATGGTATAATGGAAAGTATATTAAACTTGAATTTAGGAGTCTAGAGCTTCCTCTCTCTAGTTTATTATCTGGGTAAGTCATTTTACCTCCCTAGTGTAAAAAATAGGGGATGGTAGATTAGGTAAAGTTTCTTCCCACTTAAAAATTCTAATTGTATGCTGGCCACACATTGATGTAAAGATGCAAAACTTTATGGTTTATAAAAAATACAGTATAATTTAGTGATAGCCCTTTTATATAGCTTCCTGAGTTTCAAGAAGAGATGTTAAAATAAAATATGTGAAACAATCTCTTGGTCTTATATTTAGGAGAGGAAGTGGATTTGATGTTATTGGTCCAAACCTAGCTCCAGAGTCCATTTAATGGGGTGAATTAAGGTTAAGCCATGTGCTTCTGTTTCTTAGATTATGCTGTTATACTAGGGACAAGTATGTATAGTACCTCTAGATATGGAGACATAGAGAGTAATGTGGTCCCTCCGTTATTCTAAAGTATTTAGTATACAGAGTATATCATTAGAATACGTTCAATGAGAAGTAAAAGAAAATCCAACTTAAACTATTGTAAAAATAGAAGAATTCATTTAAAATGTTGTATACCTTCTTCCTGAACTATTTTTTAAAAATATGTACTGATACAGACATATATACATGCATGTATATGTATGTATACTTATATCTGTGTAATATACATACAAATATATGATTTATATATGTTGTATGAATTAACACATATGTAGTATAATATATAAATGGATTTTAACCTTATCACTTAAAATATGTTGGAGTAGAACTTATTAGGATATATGAAACCATCTCAATCATTTCAACCATTATACAGTAGTCCATTTTTAACAGGAACCTATACATATGAGCATTTAAATTCTTTCCAGGAATTTGCTTAAAGACAACCTGTCCAGTGAATTATTTGCCCACCAGGGCACAGAGGCTTCCCAGTCCAGGCCACTTGTTGGGCAGGATCCCTCTTACTGGTTCCACCTGGCCAGGTTTTTGTGTGAACATGTCTTCATTTCTCTGCAGGAAATACCCAGAAGTGCAATTGCTGGGTCTTAGGATAGTTGCATGTTTAGTATTTTAAGATACTGCTAAACTGTTTTCCAAAGTGACTATAGTATTTTACACTTCCATTAGCAATGTGTGAGTGATTCAGTTTCTATGCATTCTTATAGGCATTTGGTATTATCAGTATTTTAAAAAAATTTTAGCTATCTTGTAAGTGTGTAGGGATATCTCGTGGTTTTAATTTTTATTAATTTACATTTAATATTATTTTAATTTACATTTATTTACATGGATAATGGTGTTGAACATCTTTTCACTTGCTTATTTGTCGTCTGTATATCCTTTTAGGTGAAATGTCTCTTCGTATCTTTTGTCCATTTTCTGATTGGATTGGTCGTTTTAGATACTTGTTCTTTATCAGCTATGTGGTTTGCAAATATTTTCTCCTAGTCTATATTTTTTTTCTATAGAAATTTTAGAATAAGCTTGTCAATGTCTACAAAAAAGCATTACTGGGATTTTGATAGGAATCATATTAAACCTATAGATCGATTTGGGTGAATTTCCTTTATTGAATCTTCCAAACCATGAAAATGATATGTCTCTCTATGTTTTAAAAATTCTTCTTTGATTTCATTCATCAGAATTTTATAACTTCCAGTATACAGATCCTGTACCTGTTTTGCTCATTATATACCTAAGTGATTTGACTTTCTTTGGCATGATTATAAATGGTATTATGATTTTAACTTTGGTTTCCACATGTAAATTGTCAGTACATAGATATGATTATTGTATGTTGATATTGTATGCTGTGACATGGCTGACTCTATTATTTCTAAGAGTTTTGGGTTTTCTACATAGACGATAATGTCACCTGGCAATAGGGACAGTTTTCTCTCTTTCTTTCCAATCTGCATGCCTTTTATTTATTTTTCTTGCCTTAAAGTAGCAAGTAAAACTTCTAGTACTATGTTGAATAATAGTGGTAAGGGCAGACATCTTGCCTTGTTCCTGATCTCAGGGAGAAGGCCTTCAGTATTTCACATTTAGTATATATAACACTAGCTGCAGGGTTTTTGTAGATGCTCTTTATCAATTTGAGGTAGTTTTCCTCTTCCTGACTTGCTGAGATTTTCTCATGAGTGAGTGTTGTTTTTTTTCAAATGCTTTTACTATGTCAATTGATATGATCATATGATTTTTCTTCTTTAGTGGATTTCTTTAGATGAAGTCAATCTTTACATTGATTGATTTTCTAATGTTGAACCAGCCTTGCATACCTGGAATAAATCCCACTTAGTCATAATGTTTAGTTGTTTTTGACATTGTTGGATTAGGCTTGCTAATAGTTTGTTGAATATTTGTGTGTTAAGCTCAGGAGAAATCTTTTCTGTGATTTTCTTTTAGGGACCTGTGTTTGATTTTTGATATCATGGTAATACTGGACTCATAAAATTGAGTTGGTATAAGTGTTTCTTCCTCTTCTACTTTTCTTCTAATCCTTTTTTTTTTCTCTTCTGATCTTCCCCTGGAAGACTGTATAATGTAAAGGATGTTCTGCTATACAGCATTTTCATCATCATTATTTTTAGGTATTCTGAAATTTCACTTGTGATCGCCAATTTGACTCAAACTTTACTTCAGAGGAATTATTACAACTTCTAGTTGGAAGGTTTTTTTATGTTCACATTTATTATTAATGTTTAGTTTTATAATATTCTTATCAAAGAATGTTGCCTTTAGTCTAATTGGGAGAAATTATTGTGGTTTTCTTTGAGGTTTCATAGGTAACCATATTATGCAATTAGAGAGAAGGTCCATCTCTGTTATCAAATTATAAAGTTTGATAAATTTCAATTCGATATACCTTGTTGTGTCATTTTTTTTCTCTAATCCTTTTCAGTTCTTCTCATTGCCATTTGCTCATATTGCTCAATTCTGTCCACCATTAGTTTGTTGCATTTTAGTTTAGCGTCTCTTCTCCAACTTCCAAAGAGAACTTCATCTCCGTCACAGTTATTTTTTTCCTCCCACTTCTTTCCTTAGTTCCACCAGCTCACTTTTCTTCTCCCAATGTTCTTTGCCTAAAATATCCTGAACACTGACATTTCTGCTTTCAGCAGGTCTTTGTTTTTAAAAGGTGATTGTTTCATCACTTTTTTTGGTTAATTATTAATCATTTAATGGTTATTGGTTTTAATGGTTTTAATCTACTCTGTGGAAACTCTTTTAAGAGAATGCTACCTGACACATCTTTTTCTTACTTTTGACACCTTCACAAACTTTTTAGTTTCTACTTTGTCATATTTTATTTTATAATTTTTTAATTTCTTTTTTGTTTTCAAACAATACTTCACTATATAGTATAGATTTACCTTGATTGTGTGTTGGAATCATTTTCTTAATTATCTTATGTTTGAAGGAGGTGTGTTTTTCTTCCCAGCTTAACTATGTCAGGCGTGGAGGAGTTTGGTCCCTACTCTGGGACAGCAGCGATTTTCCTTGATTTCAAGAGATGTCCTTAGTGACGGGCTTTTATCTGTGAAGTGTTTACCTTTCTTCTCCCACCCAACAGAGACCAGCAGCTGCAGTATTGCTCCAAATTCATATTTTATCGTCTCTACTCTGGCTTACCTGCAAACAGCCTGCTGTAAACCTGGAGTGTTTGTGTAGTCCACCTTCCTCACTTTCCCCAGTGGGGAAATGAAATAAAAATGAAAGACAGAAGCTTCTACTTTTAAGCCTATTTTTTCCCAAAATGGGATTGTTGAGTTTGCTCAACATCCCTACTTCGGGCACCTACTTAACATATGGCATATGGCACCTACTTCGGAAAACTGAGCTCTGCAGTCACCAGTGTCTAAACATCTTCCCACACGTCCATGGGATACTTCCTGCCCTTCTTAATATACAGAAATCAACTAATTTATAGCAAGTATTGAATTTCTATTCTTACCCTTTTGGCTTGGGGACTAGTTCTGAGAAGAGAGGGCAAAAATACATTATTCTGTCATCTTTGTGCCAGAAATCCATGATAACTATCACACCTTAAGAATAATGTTTGGCATTGAAGAGTTTTACTGGGCAAAGACCCTGGGGCCAGGGAGATTTGAGACCCTCTATCTTGAGTATCTGATGAAGAAATTAACATCAGAACTCTCTTTTTTGGGATTCAGGTATGTGATAACGGGAAGCATGGCTGTATGCTGGTTTTCCTAAGGGGACCAGTGTCCACACGAGCCAAAGAAAATCTTCTCAGTTGGGATTTTGGTGTTCCAGGTTGGGAGGAGCTGCCCATCAGCTCTGCGTGATCAATCCTACAGAAAATTACTAACTTATGCCAAACTTTGTGTATTAGTTTCCTGAGGCTGCTGTAACAAATCATCACAAACTTGGTGGTTTAAAACAACAGACATTTACTGTCTCACAGTTCTGGAGGCCAGAAGTCTGAAATCAGCATCACTGGACCAGAATCGGGACGTTGGCAGGGCTCTGCTCCCCCCAGAGCCTCTAGGGGAGAACCTATTCTATACTTCCTCCAGTTTCTGGTGGCTGCCAGCACTTCTTGGTTGTGGCTGCATCACTCCAATCTCTGTTTCCATCTTCACAGCGTCTTCTCTTCTGGGTGTCTAGTCTTCCTCTGCCTCTCTCTTATAAGGACACTTGTGATTGCATTTAGGGTCCACACAGTTAAGCCAAGGTGATCTCCCACTTTCGAGATCCTTAACTTCACTGCAGCTGGAAAGACTCTTCTCTCCAATAAGGTAACATTTACAGGTTCCAAGAATTAGGACCCGATATCTTTGGGGGCCATTTTCAGCCAACCACACTATGAAAAACCCGTTTATAAAACCCCAGCAGTTGACACATCAACCACATCATCCCACACACTCTTCAGACTGGCACTCATCTGTCTATATCTATAAATGGATCCCACAAAGGTTTTCAACTAAAAACACTGCTGGTTTTAATAGAGACGTTACGGGAGCTAAAATGGAAAAAGAAACTTTAGAAACAACAAACAATCTTTCTCCTGTGACCTTTATCCATTAAGATGTAGCTCTTATCGGAGCTGGTCTATAAGAGAGTAGAAACAAACACAAATGAACTGATCCATTAAGAAGCATATGTGTGGGATACTTGTTGAGAACCATTTAGAGTCAATGCCCCGAGTCTAGGAGACAAACCGCTATAACCAGCAGGAGTGAGTAGGTAGTTGAAAGGATTATTACTTACAATAAGACACTTCCCTCCATCTTCTAAATGTTACCAAAGTTGAAATTAAGAACAGCAGTAAGTATAGAAAAAAAATGCAACTGGTCCAATGACTCAAATGAATGAGACTTGAAAATATTCTATATTGAAAATTATCATCAAATCCAAAAAATTAACTCATTGAACATGAGCAAAATGTAACTGAAAGGATGCTTTCCTTCTCCAAGGAGCCAAGCAGGAGCACAGAGCAAGGGAAGGAGGGCTGGAAAGAGAGGTCATGGACATGAATTCCCATTCACTAAATGGGTGTGTGACTTCATGTCTTTGAGAAGTCCTTTCCTTATGTAATGTGGCATGGATTTGGGGGGGATAGAGCTACGATGAGGCAGTTGAAAACATGATCTCTTGCAACCCTTAAAGCTGTAATAGTGATGGTGCTCTTATATTATGTCTTCAATGTTGCTTGCTCAAGAATGTGAACATTTGGGTTTCAGAAGGTCAATAAGAACAGAATATTGCAATTGGGAGTAACTCGAGAGAGGACAATTGGATTAATTACAGCTTTTATTTCTGCAGTTGGTTAAAGTCTGGTGCTAATTGAGGTCAACGATGTGGGTTCAATTCCTCTAAGGGCCAGATGGCTTTGCTTAGTTTTGGGGCAAGAGGCTGCTACACAGGGCTCCCACTAGCCACCTCACTAATGTGTATCATTGGTCCCAGAAGAGAAGAAAATAAAATCAGAGTCCACGCCATATGTGAACAAACAGGTCAACATCATTATAGAGTTCAGCATTTATAGAATCTCAGGGTTGAATGGAATTGTGTGACCTTCACAAAGTAGAAATGAGTATCACTATTATTATGATATTTAAAAACATAGTACTTTCCATTATTAACCCTTGGGTTTCCTTTCTCTGAATGGGAAATTTCTTAGGTTGGGATGACACATCAATTAGGAGTTGATGAGAAAAACAGAATCACTGGGACTGATATGAAGTAGGCAGTTGATTCTAAGAGTTTGCCCTGATGCAGTTGAGGGAGCTCGTTAAAGAGTCCATGTAAGACAGTTATTTCTACATTTGCAGCTGGGCCTGAAGTCAGCAGGGTTGACAGCTGGGAAGGAGAGATAACACAAAGTGGGGAGAGCGGGATGAACAGGACCTACTCACAAGGCAAGCTGCATCCTCTGAGGACAAAGTGGAACCTGCATCGGCCTCTCACCGCCTCCGGGTCACTGATGCAAGTGAACTGCTGCAGAAGGAGCTGGTGTCCTTCTCCACAGAGCTGCACATAAACCTGGCCAGGATTCGGAACAACTGAAGGAGGAGGTCTGGCAGGTGCTAGAGAAGCTGGGGGCTCAGCCACCGTCACAAACCAACAAGGTGAGCCAGCAGATCAGCAGCAACATTCATGGACCGCACCCTGCACCTGGCGCCCCGCACCAACCTTGAGAGTGTAAAGACGTAGTTGTTTCTCCAAGGCTGCCTTCTTCTAAATCTTGTGCAAAATATCATTTGAGACAAGCAGTCTCTTGCTTCAAAAAGAATAATTTTGTTATTTTCTCCCAAGCATCTGGATGTTGAATCTGGGGCAGATGGGTAACTGGTGTCTTCCTTTGATTAGTATAAAACAGAGATCAGCAGACGATAGACTGTGGGGTCAATATGGACCACTGCTTATTTTTGTAAAAAATATTTTCCTGGAATACAGCCACTTCCACGTATTATGTACTGCTGATAGTGCCTTCCCACTACAGTGGCAGAGTTGGGTACTTACAACAGAGACGATGCAGCCTGCAAAGCCTAAAATATTTACTACCCCTTTGTTTACAGCCAGAGTTTGCTGCCCCCTGGTATAAAGCTACCTCAGGCTGTCCCCTTGACTGGTACAGTTCGAAACCATCTTCAGACAGCACCCAACACCCCAATCTGGTGATCAAAGATGGGCAACAAAACAACACTCCTTTACTCCAAATATTTCCTGCATCAGACTGATTGTTTTGCTGCAATTCTGAAAATCCCATGTGGAGATTAAGGAAAGCCTCCAGAAAGCATGTAATAAAAGTGCCAATATACCACCAGGGTTTACACATTCACATTAAAAGAAATTAATGTGATTCCATTAAACCAATTCATTAAGTTCACTTAGTGAACACAGGCTTGGAGAAACAATGCAGAAGAGGGAGTCGGTGTTGGATGTTCAGGACGTGAACCAGTCAGTTCAAATCTTATCAGTCCAGTCTGTGTTGGACACACTTCCCTGGGCCCTTAAAAAAAGATCAATAGATGCCTGAGCCTGGTGGCCAACTTATGAGAGAAGTGGATAGGAATACAATCTCAACTTCCCCATGTCATCATTTTGCTAAGGACCAACCTTGTTAAGAAGACAGATTGCTTGCTCTCCCAGGGCATGCCAACTACAACAATCAGTCCCGCAAGACTCAGAATTTTAAAAGAACACTTCCAGCTTAAATCAGAGCAGTTAAGTCAGGATGTCTGCACCCAGTTGATAGCTGTATGCCCATGTATTTGACAGGTGACTCTTGACTCCATCAAGTTTGTGTTGTAATTGAGGCTCCAACTCTCCGGGGGATCTGGCTAGTTCAGCCAGGAAGTCAATGGCCACTCATTTTTTGCTTTTCTAATAAATCTCTGCCACTGGCATCTTCCTTGCTTTCTTCTTTTTTATCTTTTATTATGGATGCAGTGTGGTTCCTTATTTAGATGCTTGATTTTCTTTCTGTAAATGGAAAACTTTATTAATAAGACACAGGTGAAATCAAGGGAGTGTTTCCACTCGGGAGGTGACTTTCAACTCGGTATGAAGCTAAAAACATGGTAAATAAAGGTTATTTCCCAAGGTCTCATGGGCCGGAAAGTGGGCAAAAATGAGAGCTAAGGAAAAGGTCTTGAGTTAACTATTGCAGAGGCTGTTTAGTGTGGTTGTACAGCTTATTAAGTACTCAAAGTCACTTTACAAGCAAGAATGAGTGTTCACGCAAGAGGGAGGAGATATGGGGATATATGTATATGTATAGCTGATTCACTTTGTTATAAAGCAGAAACTAACACCATTGTAAAGCAATTATACTCCAATAAAGATGTTAAAAAAAAAAAAAGAATGAGTGTTCATGCTCTTTGGTCTGTGAGGCTCTCTGTGCTTTGAGGTTGCAATAATGATGCTACTTGCCCAAGTTTCCTCAATCAGCCAGAACTCTCTGACCTTAATCCTTGCTCTTCATTCTTGTCGATGTCCTTTTTCAAGTGCTGTGATTCCCAGTCTTAGAAACACAGTCGAAAAATGTGCAAAGCATATGAGAGGATCTGCATAGCTTGTAACAGTGGAAGCTCACAGTTTCCAAGGGAATGAAATGCCAGAAAGTCACTCAGCTTTCAAGAATGCAACACTTAATCCAAATAATCTAAAAGCAGTCTACTTGGCAATCTAATTATATTTCCTTAGGAGAAACCTGCAATAGCGTTTGTTTGCATTTAATTGCCTGCCCTTAATATGTTTGTGTTGTACTCATTTCTGACTCTGTTTGCAATCTAAAGGTCCCTTGTAATATCTGACTTAGCTTTCCAGACGAAACCAGAGGATTACAGTTGGATTCACACATAATAGGACAAGCAAGCTCTTATTTTGTGTATGTCAGAGCTGATGTCAGTTTCTAGAAACAATCACTTTTCTTAGACAGGTAGAGAGGAAAACTACATATTTAAATTGACTGTTTTGTTCTACTTATGTATGGAAGCATTGATAACACAGAGAAAATTCTATGCCTCTCTCTCTCTCTCTCATTATGTGCTTAATGGTGAGGATGGAGAATACCAGAAAATGACTCATCCTTAGCCACATGCAACAGAGCAACACCTGTTTAATGGATGGAGTCTAATGGGAGTCCCATTCCTTGAGAACCGGGACAGTGCTCTTTATACTTAATTGGAAATGCCACATTTGCATATTGTTCCTGAGTGTTTTCGGAGATCTCGGAGGAGCTGGGTGAAGGTTGAGGCCGAAAGTTACTTCTGACTCTCAGGAAAATCATGCCACACGCTTGAATTCAGATCATCTTGCTGGTGTGTAGAAATAGAGACACTGCTCTCAGTCCCAGCAAATGTTTCTCTTCTGTCTTGTGCTCTAGCATCGCAATGGAATTTCAGTCCTCGCTCCAACTATTTCATCTTTTCACCTGCTCTTCTTTGGCTTGGAATGTCCCCCAGGACTGCCCTCTTTCTCTCCTCTTCTCCAGCACAGAGATGCTGCTAACCCCAGACAGACAGAGGCAAACTTCCCTCATTGATAAAATCCTACTTGATAAAATCTTGCTCAAATATCACCTCCCCTGGGAATTTGATCCCAATATCACTCCTGACCCTGGAACCATGACATTTTGACATCAACTCGTTTTGATATGTATAAATGCTGCAGTCCAATAGCCCTCGTTACACTATGAGACTTTCCTGAGCAGGATCATATTTCTCCTTGTATCTCCAGCTTCTAAACACAAAGCAGAGCATATTGCAAATGCTCCATAATATTTGTTGAATGAATGAATGGCTGTCAATATTCTGCTGTGCAGTGAAGAACTGGATTGTGCCACATTCGGAAAGGAGAACATTGCTCAAAGCTGGTTCATCTCCTTTTTAGATTCCATGGCTCTGGAAAGTAAAAAAGATACACAGCAAAAGTTTTTTCTTAGGATTGCTGTCTCTCTGCTTGCATTGCTCATCTGTTCTTCTACGCTGTCTACTTTATCCATTAGAGCCCTCAGCATAGTAATCATAGTTGTTTTAAATTCCTGGCCTGATGGTTCCAGCGTCTCTTCCGTGTCTGGTTCTAATGTTTGTTCTGTCTCTTCAAGTTGTGGTTTTTGCCTTTTGGGATGCCTTGTAATTTTTTTTTTTTTTTTTTTTTGAGTGCTGGATATGATGTGCCAGGTAAATGAACTGCTGTAAATAGTGTGGTAGTGAGGTACGGGGGAGAGGGAGCATTCTGTAATCCTATGATTAGGTCTCAGTCTTTAAGTGAGTCTGTGCCTCCAGACTGTGAACTTCACAAGTGTTGCTCAGGTTTTTGTTCTCCCGCCTTGTGTGGGACAGTTTGGTTAGAGTGAGCTGGAGTTGGGTATTTCCTTTCTCCCATGAGGAAGGCTAGAACAGGGTGGCATTGGTGGAATGTGCAACCACTCAGCAGGGAGGTCGTAGGTGTCTGAAGCCTAGAACAAGTAGGTCGATGCTACAGGTCACTTGCTCCCATGACTGAGATTCTGTGCTGCTGAGACCCCTGGAAGGCTGGCAGCCTTCACTCCTATGGTACTGCTCAGAGGTTCAACAGGAATTCATAAGAAAGGCATTGGGAACACAGAGGGGCTTTTGATTTTTCCATCCTGACTGTTGGATTTGCCAACTTAAGGCCTTCTCTTTGAAGGTTGTAAAATAAATTCCAGATGATTGTTTTCTGTGTTAAAGATCAGTCTACTTGTGCTGGAAATCTACCTCATTCGCGGGGGTCCCTTTTGTCTATTATAGTACTAGGAAATCTTGAACACAAGCTGTCAGAGTCCTGGGAAGTTCTAGAGAGCTTGTCTGGAGTTGCTGGATAGAGGTAGTGTTAAGAGAAGTACATGAAGGCAGTAGGACTGGGAAAATGTTCAACCCTCTGGCATTATCTTCATGCCTTTTCAAAGAGCTGGTGAACTCTCCTAGCATTTGTTCAGTCAATCTGTGTTGTCCAAAAATCACCATCTTCTCCACTTAAGAGACAAAAGGCGTCTCCTTTTATAGCTTCCGCTGACAATTTTCTGTCAGACATTTGCAAAGCTAGTCAGACACGCAGACAGGAGCCTTTGATAGAACAAGGGTGACATTTCCAAGAAAGAAGGATGATAGGATGCCTAACAGCACACTCCAGAAATAAGCACCTTTGAAAAGGTGCGGTGGAAATTTCTGAGCATCAGCCTGGTATTTTACCCTGTAGTGCTATCTGCTGAGCCCTTTCATGTAGCTCAACATGAGTTAAATTATATAGAAGTTGCAAATGCCAAATCACAGAAAGGTGAATTTCAAATTCTTATTTTACAGCTCCAAATTAGTGTGGACACTTCCCATCAAGGAGGACATTTGTTTCACTTGAGTTCTTGGCACAAATATTGCTCTTCTATGGACAAATTGCGTTGGAAAAATGATGCTTCCCACAGGCAGAAGGAAGGGATTGCTTTTACATTCTCGATAACTAAATGAATATGTATTTTTTTTTTTTTTTTTTTTCCACTGTAACAGCTCCTTTACTTTGCAGTGAAAATTGATTTGTATATTCTTTGCCTCTGAGTCCTTGTGGGATTTTTTTTTTTTTTTAATTCAGAGAGAAAGTCACAAAAATTATACTCATCCTCATCAGTTCACTCAGTCCCATGTAATTAATTGTTTTTTTTCATCTTGATCTTTTGTTAGCACTTTTATGAGTTCATCAGTTTTTCATCAGAGTTCTGAAAATGCTTATTCATTCAGTTCAGCAGTACAGTCAGTTACCAGAAACCTGTACTTGTCAGAGTCTTTTCCATGAATTTCTTGAAGATGAAACCCTTTTATAGAAACATATTTGCAAAATCATCAGAGTACACCCAGAACTGTCTGTAAATGACAAAAGACTTAAAAATGACCACGGTAAAAGATTTGGTGAAAGTTCATAATAATGCAGTTGACAAGAAAATTAGTTATTTCTGAGATATACATTTTAAAGTAATAACTAGGATTATTACTTATAACATTATACCAGAACATATAAGATTTTTAGAAATTTCATGTAATGTCTGAAACATTTATATTAACACATTTCCATACATATTTCCATACAAATACAAATATAAGATTTTTAGAAATTTCATGTAATGTCTGAAACATTTATATTAACATATTTCCATACATATTTCCTTACAAATACAAATATAAGATTTTTAGGAATTTCATGTAATGTCTGAAACATTTATATTAACATATTTCCATACAAATAACCCAATGAAAGTTTAGTATTAGTTGTTTTGTTTGTTTTTTTATACTGCAGGTTCTTATTAGGCATCAATTTTATATATATCAGTGTATACATGTCAATCCCAATCGCCCAATTCAGCACACCACCATCCCCACCTCACCGCAGTTTTCCCCCCTTGGTGTCCATATGTCCATTCTCTACATCTGTGTCTCAACTTCTGCCCTGCAAACTGGCTCATCTGTATCATTTTTCTAGGTTCCACATACATGCATTAATATATGATATTTGTTTTTCTCTTTCTGACTTACTTCACTCTGTATGATAGTCTCTAGATCCATCCACGTCTCAACAAATGACACAATTTCGTTCCTTTTTATGGCTGAGTAATATTCCATTGTATATATGTACCACATCTTCTTTATCCATTCGTCTGTTGATGGGCATTTAGGTTGCTTCCATGACCTGGCTATTGTAAATAGTGCTGCAATGAACATTCGGGTGCATGTGTCTTTTTGAATTACGGTTTTCTCTGGGTATATGCCCAGTAGTGGGATTGCTGGGTCATATGGTAATTCTATTTTTAGTTTTTTAAGGAACCTCCATATTGTTCTCCAGAGTGGCTGTATCAATTTACATTCCCACCAACAGTGCAAGAGGGTTCCCTTTTCTCCACACCCTCTCCAGCATTTGTTGTTTGTCGATTTTCTGATGATCCCCATTCTAACAGGAGTGAGGTGATACCTCATTGTAGTTTTGATTTGCATTTCTCTAATAATTAGTGATGTTGAGCATCTTTTCATGTGCTTCGTGGCCGTCTGTATGTCTTCTTTGGAGAAATGTCTATTTAGGTCTTCTGCCCATTTTTGGATTGGGGTGTTTGTTTCTTTGATATTGAGCTGAATGAGCTGTTTATATATTTTGGAGATTAATCCTTTGTCCGTGGATTCATTTGCAAATATTTTCTTCCATTCTGAGGGTTGTCTTTTCGTCTTGTTTATGGTTTCCTTTGCTGTGCAAAAGCTTTGAAGTTTCATTAGGTCCCACTTGTTTATTTTTGTTTTTATTTCCATTACTCTAGGAGGTGGATCAAAAAAGATCTTGCTGTGATTTATGTCAAAGAGTGTTCTTCCTATGTTTTCCTCTAAGAGTTTTATAGTGTCCAGTCTTATATTTAGGTCTCTAATCCATTTTGAGTTTATTTTTGTGTATGGTGTTAGGGAGTATTCTAATTTCATTCTTTTACATGTAGCTGTCCAGTTTTCCCAGCACCACTTGTTGAAGAGACTGTCTTTTCTCCGTTGTATATCTTTGCCTCCTTTGTCATAGATTAGTTGACCATAGGTGCGTGGGTTAATCTCTGGGCTTTCTATCTTGTTCCATTGATCTATGTTTCTGTTTTTGTGCCAGTACCGTATTGTCTTGATTACTGTAGCTTTGTAGTATAGTCTGAAGTCAGGGAGTCTGATTCCTCCAGCTCCATTTTTTTGCCTCAAGACTGCTTTGGCTATTCGGGGTCTTTTGTGTCTCCATACAAATTTTAAGATGATTTGTTCTAGCTCCGTAAAAAATGCCATTGGTAATTTGATAGGGATTGCATTGAATCTGTAGATTGCTTTGGGTAGTATACTCATTTTCACAATGTTGATTCTTCCAATCCAAGAACATGGTATATCTCTCCATCTGTTGGTATCATCTTTAATTTCTTTCATCAGTGTCTTATAGTTTTCTGCATACAGGTCTTTTGTCTCCCTAGGTAGGTTTATTCCTAGGTATTTTATTCTTTTTGTTGCAATGGTAAATGGGAGTGTTTCCATAATTTCTCTTTCAGATTTTTCATCATTAGTGTATAGGAATGCAAGAGATTTCTGTGCATTAATTTTGTATCCTGCAACTTTACCATATTCATTAATTAGCTCTAGCAGTTTTCTGGTGGCAGTTTTAGGATTCTCTATGTATAGTATCATGTCATCCGCAAACAGTGACAGTTTTACTTCCTCTTTTCCAATTTGTATTCCTTTTATTTCTTTTTCTTCTCTGATTGCCGTGGCTAGGACTTCCAGAACTATGTTGAATAATAGTGGTGAGAGTGGACATCCTTGTCTCGTTCCTGATCTTAGAGGAAATGCTTTCAGTTTTTCACCATTGAGAATGATGTTTGCTGTGGGTTTGTCATATATGGCCTTTATTATGTTAAGGTAGGTTCCCTCTATGCCCACTTTCTGGAGAGTTTTTATCATAAATGGGTGTTGAATTTTGTCAAAAGCTTTTTCTGCATCTATTGAGATGATCATATGGTTTTTATTCTTCAGTTTGTTAATATGGTGTATCACATTGATTGATTTGCGTATATTGAAGAATCCTTGCATCCCTGGGAGAAATCCCACTTGGTCGTGGTGTATGATCCTTTTAATGTGTTGTTGGATTCTGTTTGCTAGTATTTTGTTGAGGATTTTTGCATCTATATTCATCAGTGATATTGGTCTGTAATTTTCTTTTTTTGTAGTGTCTTTGTCTGGTTTTGGTATCAGGGTGATGGTGGCCTCATAGAATGAGTTTGGGA
This sequence comes from Balaenoptera physalus, assembly GCF_965194825.1. NCBI lineage: Eukaryota > Metazoa > Chordata > Mammalia > Artiodactyla > Balaenopteridae > Balaenoptera > Balaenoptera physalus. The sequence continues at coordinate 16,151,239 of NC_138902.1, forward strand.
GTGTTCCTTCCTCTGCAATTTTTTGGAAGAGTTTGAGAAGGATGGGTGTTAGCTCTTCTCTAAATGTTTGATAGAATTCACCTGTGAAGCCATCTGGTCCTGGACTTTTGTTTGTTGGAAGAATTTTAATCACAGTTTCAATTTCATTACTTGTGATTGGTCTGTTCATATTTTCTGTTTCTTCCTGATTCAGTCTTGGAAGGTTATACCTTTCTAAGAATTTGTCCATTTCTTCCAGGTTGTCCATTTTATTGGCATAAAGTTGCTTATAGTAGTCTCTTAGGATGTTTTGTATTTCTGCGGTGTCTGTTGTAACTTCTCCTTTTTCATTTCTGATTTTATTGATTTGAGTCCTCTCCCTCTTTTTCTTGATGAGTCTGGCTAATGGCTTATCAATTTTGTTTATCTTCTCAAAGAACCAACTTTTAGTTTTATTGATCTTTGCTATTGTTTTCTTTGTTTCTATCTCATTTATTTCTGCTCTGATCTTTATGATTTCTTTCCTTCTGCTAACTTTGGGTTTTGTTTGTTCTTCTTTCTCTAGTTTCTTTAGGTGTAAGGTTAGATTGTTTACTTGAGATTTTTCTTGTTTCTTTAGGTAGGCTTGTATAGCTATAAACTTCCCTCTTAGAACCGCTTTTGCTGCATCCCATAGGTTTTGGGTCGTCGTGTTTTCATTGTCATTTGTCTCTAGGTATTTTTTTATTTCCTCTTTGATTTCTTCAGTGATCTTTTGGTTATTTAGTAACGTATTGTTTAGCCTCCATGTGTTTGTCTTTTTTACGTTTTTTTCCCTGTAATTCATTTCTAATCTCATAGCGTTGTGGTCAGAAAAGATGCTTGGTATGATTTCAATTTTCTTAAATTTACTGAGGCTTGATTTGTGACCCAAGATGTGATCTATCCTGGAGAATGTTCCGTGCGCACTTGAGAAGAATGTGTAATCTGCTGTTTTTGGATGGAATGTCCTATATATATCAATTAAATCTATCTGGTCTATTGTGTCATTTAAAGCTTCTGTTTCCTTATTTATTTTCATTTTGGATGATCTGTCCATTGGTGTAAGTGAAGTGTTAAAGTCCCCCACTATTATTGTGTTACTGTCGATTTCCTCTTTTATATCTGTTAGCAGTTGCCTTATGTATTGAGGTGCTCCTATGTTGGGTGCATATATATTTATAATTGTTATATCTTCTTCTTGGATTGATCCCTGGATCATTATGTAGTGTCCTTCCTTGTCTCTTGTAACATTCTTTATTTTAAAGTCTATTTTATCTGATATGAGTATAGCTACTCCAGCTTTCTTTTGATTTCCATTTGCATGGAATATCTTTTTCCATCCCCTAACTTTCAGTCTGTATGTGTCCCTAGGTCTAAAGTGGGTCTCTTGTAGACAGCATATATATGGGTCCTGTTTTTGTATCCATTCAGCCAGTCTATGTCTTTTGGTTGGGGCGTTTAATCCATTCACGTTTAAGGTAATTATCGATATGTATGTTCCTATGACCATTTTCTTAATTGTTTTGGGTTTGTTTTTGTAGGTCCTTTTCTTCTCTTGTGTTTCCCACTTAGAGAAGTTCTTTTAGCATTTGTTGTAGAGCTGGTTTGGTGGTGCTGAATTCTCTTAGCTTTTGCTTGTCTGTAAAGCTTTTGATTTCTCCATCAAATCTAAATGAGATCCTTGCCGGGTAGAGTAATCTTGGTTGTAGGTTCTTCCCTTTCATCACTTTAAGTATATCATGCCACTCCCTTCTGGCTTGCAGAGTTTCTGCAGAGAAATCAGCTGTTAACCTTATGGGAGTTCCCTTGTATGTTATTTGTCGTTTTTCCCTTGCTGCTTTCAATAATTTTTCTTTGTCTTTAATTTTTGCCACTTTGATTACTATGTGTCTCGGCGTGTTTCTCCTTGGGTTTATTCTGTATGGGACTCTCTGCGCTTCCTGGACTTGGGTGGCTATTTCCTTTCCCATGTTAGGGAAGTTTTCGACTATAATCTCTTCAAATATTTTCTCTGGTCCTTTCTCTCTCTCTTCTCCTTCTGGGACCCCTATAATGCGAATGTTGTTGCGTTTAATGTTGTCCCAGAGGTCTCTTAGGCTGTCTTCATTTCTTTTCATTCTTTTTTCTTTAGTCTGTTCCGCAGCAGTGAATTCCACCATTCTGTCTTCCAGGTCACTTATCCGTTCTTCTGCCTCAGTTATTCTGCTATTGATTCCTTCTAGTGTAGTTTTCATTTCAGTTATTGTATTGGTCATCTCTGTTTGTTTGTTCTTTAATTCTTCTAGGTCTTTGTTAATCATTTCTTGCATCTTCTCAATCTTTGCCTCCATTCTTATTCCGAGGTCCTGGATCATCTTCACTATCATTATTCTGAATTCTTTCTCTGGAAGGTTGCCTATCTCCACTTCATTTAGTTGTTTTTCTGGGGTTTTTTCTTGTTCCTTCATCTGGTATATAGCCCTCTGCCTTTTCATCTTCTCTATCTTTCTGTAACTGTGGTTTTTGGTCCACAGGCTGCAGGATTGTAGTTTTTCTTGCTTCTGCTCTCTGCCCTCTGGTGGTTGAGGCTATCTAAGAGGCTTGATGGTAGGCTCTGGTGGTGGGTAGAGCTGACTGTTGCTGTGGCGGTCAGAGCTCAGTAAAACCTTAATCCAGTTGACTGTTGATGGGTGGGGCTGGGTTCCCTCCCTGTTGCTGTGGCGGTCAGAGCTCAGTAAAACCTTAATCCACTTGACTGTTGACGGGTGGGGCTGGGTTCCCTCCCTGTTGGTTGTTTTGCCTGAGGCAACCCAACACTGGAGCCTACCCGTGCTCTTTGGTGGGGTTAATGGCAGACTCTGGGAGGGCTCACGGCAAGGAGAACTTCCCAGAACCTCGGCTGCCAGTGTCCTTATCCCCCCGGTGAAACAGAGCCACCACTCGCCTCTGCAGGAGACCCCCCAACACCAGCAGGTAGGTCTGGTTCAGTCTCCCCCAGGGTCACTGCTCCTTCCCCTGGGTCCCGATGCACACATTACTTTGTGTGTGCCCTCCAAGAGTGGGGTCTCTGTTTCCCCCAGTCCTGTCAAAGTCCTGCAATCAATTCCCACTAGGCTTCAAAGTCTGATTCTCTAGGAATTCCTTCTCCCGTAGCCGGACACCCAAGTTGGGAAGCCTGACGTGGGGCTCAGAACCTTCACTCCAGTGGGTGGACTTCTGTGGTATAAATGTTCGCCAGTCTGTGAGTCACCCACCCAGCAGTTATGGGATTTGATTTTACTCTGATTGCGCCCCTCCTACCGTCTCACTGTGGCTTCTCCTCTGTCCTTGGATGTGGGGTATCCTCCTTGGTGAAGTCCAGGTTCTTCCTGTCAATGATTGTCCAGCAGCCAGTTTTGATTCTGGTGCTCTCGCAAGAGGGAGTGAGAGCACGTCCTTCTACTCCGCCATCTTGGTTAATCTATGAATATGTATTTTTGATGGCCGCTTTAGAAATGCCTTGCTTACAGGGTGTTAGGAACTATAGTTACCACTATTTGAAACTAGGCTTTAAGTACCTAGAAATAGCTGGCCGTTTCCATAATACAGAATTGTGCAGGAGAGTAAGATGCTGGTTAGTGGCTAGTTTGAGAGGTACGCGGTGGTGTGATTCAACTGGATGAGGGCAGAGCCAACCCTTTGGCTGTTTTCTTCTCACTGGAGTGTCATTCTCATAGATGGGCTCCCACATGGCGTCAGCATATGTATTCTGAAGGGTCTTGGTTGCCGAAGCAGTGTTATACCTACTTCCTGCCTGACTTGAATTCACACACACAGTGAGCAGATCTTACCTTGTTCATCTCTTCCCAATAAGAGGTTGGAAGTTTTTTTATTTCTGTCCTGGGTTGAATCAAACACATAATCTTCGGACATTTCTCAACTTCCCCAAGATTCAGTTCTTTGACCAGCAAAATGGGGGAAAGTGAATTTATCCACATGCCCCACCATGTAACTCCTCTGCTCCCATATCTGCCCCTTTCAGAGTTAGAGCTGTAGGTCTGATAACTGTCCACAAGGCCTTGCAGGCTTAAATTGCCCAATTTAAAACTGTGATGAATTGGGAGATTGGGACTGACATACATACATTAATATGTATAAAATGGATAACTAATAAGAACCAGCTGTATAAAAAAACCAAATAAAATAAAATTCAAAAACAAAAAAACTGCAGCTCCTCTTCCTTCCATGCTTTCCCTCCGCATTCCTTGATTTATTTTTCTCCATACTTACACATCTGACATAGTATGTACGGTACATTTTGCTTATTTACCTACATACACACCTACATACAGATATGAAAAAAAAACAAGAGCACAGGGATTTTGACTTTATCATTAACTGTTGTACCTCTGGGCCGAGAATAGTGCTTGGCACACAGTAGATGTTCCATAACTATTTTTGAATGAATATACAGTCAACATTTTTATGGGGCTTAGAGGTTTCTTATTTAATTCTTACTCTACAAGGGAAAGATCCTTTTAATCCCTATTTTACAGATGATAAAAAATTGAATCCCTGTTTTATAGATGAAGAAAATGAGATGTAAAAGCATTTGTATGTGTAGGGCTTAAGGCTCCACACCTGATATGCAGTCAGCTAGGATATACCCTTGATCTCTTTTGAATCCAGTTCCATTTTCTTTTTGTTACACTATTCTGCATCTTTCTACCTCAAAAGACTTCTGTGAGAATTTAATTTGAAGTTATCTGAAGTCTTTAAAAACTGCAATGTCCCATTTTAGTGAAAGGCGTACTAAGCATGATTTTTGTATCTTTGTTTTTTGATGAGAACACAAGCCAGGGCTGCTCATTAGAACCCATTTATTTTTCCTCCACACATATTTTTGACAGGCATTGGCTCAAATATACCCTACATGTCCACTGACTCACTGGGAGGAGCAAACCCAAAATGCTACGGAATGAGAGAAGGGAGAAGATTCTGGTGGATGGGAAGAGAAGATGAGGAGCTATATGACAATAAAGGTGGTATCTCCCTTTTTTTCTTCAAGCAGTACCAACTGTTCTCTTCAATGGCTTCCATCATCTTAGTTGCATCGGCCGCTGGGCTCATTATGTATCGCTCCCCGAGTGTCAGTGAGAGCAAGGATGCACCATGGTACCCAAAAATGCCTATGGAGGGAACCAGCGCTACCTAGCGACCGCCTAGCAACCACCATTCTGCTTCCTTTCTTTCTTTTAAAATATCCCCTTTTCTGCTGTACCCTAGCCACTGATAACCACTATTCTACTCTCTATTACTATGAATTTGGCTTTTTAAAATTTGACATACAAGTGAAACCATACAATATTTGTGTTTCTGTGTCTGGCTTATTTCACTCAGCATAATGTCCTCCAGGTTCATCCATGTTGTCACAAATGGAAGGATTTTCTTCCTTTTTTGAAAGCTGAATAATATCCGATTGCATATATATATATATATGTATGTATATATGTGTGTGTATATATATATATATATATATATATATATATATATATATATATATATATATATATATATATATATATATATATATATATGGAGTTGGCCAAAAAGTTCGTTTGGGTTTTTCCGTAAATATAAATATATATATATACACACACACACACACACACACACACACACAGACATACACACACTCACTAATCTACCAGTGGATACTTAGATTGTTTCCATATTGGCTACTGTGAATAATGTTGAAGAGAACATGGGGGTGCAAATATCTCTTCAAGATAGTGATTTTATTTTCTTTGGATACATACCTAGAAGCAGGATTGCCAAATCATAGGGTAGTTCTATATTTAATTTTTTGAGGAAACTACATACTGTTTTCCACAGTGGTTGCACCAATTTACAGGTAAATGATTGAATGAGTAAATAAATGAATGAATAAGTGATTAAAATATGAAAGTCATGTTTTAAGCAAATACAGTTTTCTTAATTCCTTAAACTTTATGACTCACTGGAAAGACTTCTCTATGTAAAATCTGAGTCCTCGCAAACCTGTAAGTAAAGCATTTTCAAATGACTGAAGGGATTCTATATTAAATTATTGAAAATTGGAAAACTAAGAACACTTTTGTAAAAAAAAAAAATCAATAGACAATTAACACAGTTGGGGCACCTTAATCAGCTTTTATATATTTGGATTTTCATGTATTGGGTTTACTCAAAATTAAATTAATACGCATGTGATTCAAGATCCCATATCTTTTTTGTTAGTTTGGAAGTTCAGGTTTACAAAGAAGGACCATATTTCCCTGTAAACAACCAGGAGGTGAAAGCTGCCAATCTAACTAAAATATTCAGGGAGGAAAACAGCCAAAATGTCACATGGGTGAGGAATAACTTTCAATGTCCTATCAAAGGACCTCTTCAAGTTATGTATTGATCCCAACACAAGGAAAATATGCCTAGAAACTTAATTTGACATTTACAATCAATAGCACTCAGATGTCACCGGAGCAGAGGGTGGGAAAAAAGATGACTTTAAAATTACAGGTCATGAATTTATAATTACAATAATGAATAGAAGTAATTTATTGAATTAATGTTTCCAGAGCCTAAAGAAAATCAGCCTACTGTGGCACATTGCTGAAGGAATGGGGAGACAGGGTCTTGGTTTTTCTAGACTAGTCTTCATTAACTCATCTATGCCTTCCTCCTTATCCCATTATTTGGGCTTTGTGCTTCACTTTCTGAAGTTTGGTCATTTTTTTCCCCAACAAACTAACTACTGAACACTAAGCTAGTACGAAGATTGAGCCATTAAAAGACTCAACTGTGATAAGAGTGAACCTTTGCCAATGCTCATTATCCCATCTTTGTCCAACAGTCTTAAAGGACATGCACATTCTGTGTTGGTGGAGGAACGCTCTGGTGGAGGAATAAAACGCATTGTGCACAGTAGGTGCGTAAGAATCTATACTGAGTGAATGAATCATCCAGGAGTAACTGGAATCAGAAGCGTCTACTGGGAATGACAAATATATTCTAAAAACAGAAAGACTGCACAGGTTCTACTGTGATCATAAATACTCTGGGGGCTTCTTTCTCAACTTGATGAGTTGTTCCTTTTCTCCTGGACACACTTCCCTTTTTTTCCTACACCATTCCTTTGATGACTTATCTGGTCTCAGAGCTTTAAATGCCATCCTCTTGCTGATGTGCAAAGTTACATCTCTGGCCATGAACTCTACTTCCAATTTTTAATGCTTCTTTCCTCTTGGCTACCTATAACACATATAGTTTGACGCTGAGTAGGCACTTCACACTTGACATGCCTCCAATCAAAGTCTGTGATTTCCCTTTCTCCAAAGATGCTCCTCTCCCAGTCTTCTTTATCTCAGCTGGTGGCAACTTCATCCTTAAGGCAGAATCATCCTTGACTCCTCTTCCATCATAACTTACATGCAATATAGAGCAAATCCTTGCCATAAAATATATACAGAATCTGGCTAACGCTCACCATTTCCTCTTTCCTACCTGAAACCATCATCTTCCACTGTGTTACTGCAATGGCTTCCTTATGGGTCCCCCTGCTTCTGCCCTTCCCAATACCCAATCCTCACCTGCAGTCTATTCTCAATGCAACATGCACAGTTGTCTTTTCAGAACTCAGGCAGGACCACATCCTTTCCTCACTCTAAACTCTGTGATGTACCCCCATCTCACTCAGCATAAAAGCCAAACTTGACAATGGCTGTAGGGGCCCAGGTGAGCTGGCTCACCTGCAACCTTACTCATCTCACCATCTTCACTTCTCCTCCCTGGTTATTCTATTCTGGCCACACTAGTCTCCTTGATGCTTCTTGAACACACCAAACACATTCTCACCTTGAGATGTTTGACGGTGCTGTGTCCTCCGCCAGGCATTCTCTCCTTACAGATAACCTGACTGGCCTTTGAACAACACGGATTTGAATTGCACGAGTCCACTCATGCAGAACCGTGGATATGGAGGGCCAACTGCAACATTACATGAGGATTTTTGACTGCATAGGTATTGGCACCCCTGTGTTGTTCAGGATCAACTGTAATTTGGCTTCATTGCTCAGCTTTCAGCTCATGTGCCATTAAATCAGTAATGCCTGGACTGACAACCTGATGTGAAATGACAGTTCCCACTCCCCCTGCCGCCTCTGTATCCTTATCCTTACTCTTGGCTTTCTGTTTCTCCATAGCTTTGATCACCATCTGACTTTTTTTTTTTTTTTTTGGCCCCGCCTCGCGGTTTGGGGGATCTTAGTTCCTAACCAGGGATTGAACCCACACCTTCGGCAGTGAAAGCGTGGAGTCCTAACCACTGGACTGCCAGGGAATTCCCCCGACCTACTCTTTACTGGCCTGTTTTATTTACTGCCAACATCTTCGCACTGGAATGTAAGTCCCATGCGGGCAGAGACATTTCTGTTGTTGTGTTTTTTGTTTTTGTTTTTGTTTTGCAGCCATATTCTCAGTGTGTAAGACAATGCTTCAATAAATATTTTGGGCAAGTTAAATGAATTACATTTATCATCCATTCCAAAGCATTAAGAAGCAAGACTGCATCTGCCATTTGGAGGAGTCCCAATCGCCGGATTACTCAGCTCTCTCTTGCTCATCATTTCAGTACCACAGGGCAATTATGCTCTGGGTTCCACCTTTGGGTTTTCAGTAACTAATATATTATCAGCGAATTCAACTTTTTTTTTTTTTTTTTTAATTTTCAGCTAACATTGATTTTGTGTTTCCTTTCAGTGTATTTAGTCAGCCTAAGCAGAGACATATTTCTTTTTTTTTTTTTAATTTTTATTTATTTATTTATTTATGGCTGTGTTGGGTCTTCGTTTCTGTGTGAGGGCTTTCTCTAGTTGCAGCAAGTGGGGGCCACTCTTCATCGCCGTGCGTGGGCCTCTCCCTGTCGCGGCCTCTCTTGTTGCGGAGCACAGGCTCCAGACGCGCAGGCTCAGTAGTTGTGGCTCACGGGCCCAGTTGCTCCGCGGCATGTGGGATCCTCCCAGACCAGGGTTTGAACCCGTGTCCCCTGCATTGGCAGGCAGATTCTCAACCACTGCGCCACCAGGGAAGCCCCAACTTATTTTTTATAGCTGTTTTAAGACATGCTATTGAAAGATTATTGTATGAGATACCATGTGTTTGTACATGGATAATTTTACTCTTTAAATTCTCACAGGTCTCTTTTAGCCATATTGGCTTCAGTTTGGTAAAACAACACTGCAGATCTTAGATATTCTAGAAAATATATCCCCATTAAAAAAAAATGTTTGTCAGGCAGGGCTGCTGACATTGCTGGTAAAGTACCAGTAATAACTGGTAGCTATAGTTGGTATCTGCTTCCAGGAAAGCAATAAGAGTAGAAATCTGTGATGTCCTCTGAGCTCAGCACTGTATCCAGAATCATGCCAACAATTTTACTGACAGGTAGGTTCAAATGAGAGGATATCTGTCCCTTCTGGTCATAAGCCACTTTGATTCTGCTCCATCCAGGATGCTAAAGGGACTGCGGACAGTATTCTACATCAGGTCTTCTCTAATGATGAATGAAAACACATGAAGACATATATATCAGGGAGACACCTGCTCATGTGTTTGAAATTGATTTCAGGGAAGATTTTAAGTCCTCAATCCCTCTAAGAAGTCATTTCAACGTAGAAATAGTTTCAGTTCCAAAATAAATATTTGTTAGTTCCAGACCAAAGGAATATCCTCTGGAAAGAATGAGGATAGAATGTGAATCAGATTCTTTTGAAGGAACACAATTCAGAATCTGAGAGTCTTGCCCCTTACTTGGGTGCCTTTACAACTGGATTTTTCTTTCTATGCTTATCTCAGTCAAAAAACCCGTAATAGTCTCTGCTCGAGCTAGAACGGCTCAGGAAGATCTAAACATGTTCTGTATCTTCCTTTCTGACATCACTGAAATGTTTTCATAACTTTTCATACAGGTCAAATACTGCCTTGTCCATAAAGCTTTCTCTATTACCTTTAAATGAAAATCTTTTGTTCCTTTGGATTCCCATAACTCCCATTACACACATTATATATATGCATATATATAATATTTAATGTGTTAAATATTTAATATATATAAATTTATATCTCATTTGGAAGACTGTGGTCATTAGGGACCAATCATCCTTTCAACTTCCCGCCCTGTGGATAAGTCCATTCCCTCGCGTCCCTCAACAATGACTATCGGTTTCTGCTTTAACCGCGTCTATCACAGTGGTGTTGCTACCTCCCAAGACAGGCTGCTTTTTTAGTGTGGATTTCGCTCTCTGCGGACAACAGCTTGCACCAGGCAGAATGTACCTTCTCCAGTACCTAAGCTGCAGCAGGCCTTTTGTTTTGGCTGATTTGTTTTAAAAAAAAATCCTGGTCTAACAATAGGGCAGTGATGACCTACAACAGGATTTTTTCATTGACAACTGAGGGAAAAAATGTGCTATAATTACCAGGAGCTCCAGGGAGAACTAGATGGTTGAGATGATGTTTTAAGTGATTAAGGGATGTTTAAAAAATCATCTTTCCTTTTGCAGGATTTGGAACTGCTTAACTGCAAGAAACAGGTTTTCTGGAAGAGTTTCTCGGGAAATAGCTACTGGGGCTTCAATCCCAAATGCTGTTTTCCAGGTGGATGCCTCTGCTCTCTGTTCCCACTGACCTGGGACACAGTTTCTCCCAACACTGACCATACTTGACTGTAATTAGTTGTTCAATGTGTACCTTCAATGCCAGACTGTGAACCAAAAGAGGTCTAGTAACCAAGATTTCCTTGTCAATCACTCTATTCCCAGGGCCAGCAATTACTTGCAGAATGGATAAATGGCTGTATGTAGTAACAGTGTGAAGTGGGTTAGCTGCTCACCAAGACGCACAGTCCCAGAGTAAAATTTTATCAAAATTTGTTTCCCTTCTTCTCTACAAGATGAACATTTAAAATGGTACAATTTAAAACCTTGTTTTATGACTTCCATGGATGTATTTAGTGGACAAAATAGTTTATCTGAAATGATGTCCAGAACTAAAATCATAGAGGATGGAGGCTGGGAAATAGAATGCAGTGAGCAGTGCAGATACAGATAATTATAGAAACACTTAGATATTAATTACCTACATTTTATTAACACTCTCCTAAAAATTATGAAGGGATAAAATTTATATATATATATATATATATATATATGCATATATATAATGCTGATGTAAGTCGTGTGCTTGGAAAGCTCAATAATGCAACATGATAGTATAGTAAATTACTGATTGATAGATTGTATTGCTTGGAATAAGAGCAAACAGGTAGATGTTGATGAAGTAAATACCTGGAATTATTACTTGCTATGGTGTGAATTGATTAAACAAATATTGATTGAGTACTTATTAGGGTAATCATAATAAATGATTTACGTCTATTAATTGATTTGATCTTCTCAGACATCCAATTAAGTATTTTATTTTCATTTTATAGATGAAATTAAAGGTCATTTACGCTGAGTAATTTGCGAGCAGTTATATAACTTGTAATTGGCAGAGCTGGGATTTGAATTCCGTCATGATTTATCCAACATCTATGTATTTCTTTATTGTTTCACATGGGTAGGGAAGAGAGAAGAGCCAGAGCATGTATAAAGACCAAGAGGTAGGGCATGTCTGAGGAATAGAAAGGTATTTGGTGCAGTAAGTAGTGACGGGAGAGGGCAGTAATAGTTACTGAGGTAGACTAAGTAGTTTGGAGCCACGTCTGAAAGTACCTATAGGAGATGCATTGGTTTATAAGTAAGGAGGGGATGTTCTTTGACTTGCTCTGTAGACAGGTGATTTTGCCTGCAGTGTGCATACCAGGAGACCGGTGAAGAAATAAGAGATACTGAAAGCTTGGGCAGGGCTGGATAAGCCCATTGAAATCACCTTATCCAGATGACAACAGACAGGCTACACTACTGACTTTAAGAGCTCCTCTGGGGAATTCCCTGGCAGTCCAGTGGTTAAGACTCTGAGCTTCCAATGCAGGGGGCACAGGTCAGGGGGCACAGGTTCTGTCCCTGGTTGGGGAACTAAGATCCTGCATGCCATGTGGCATGGCCAAAAATAAATAAATAAATACATAAATAATAAAAAGTTAAAAAAAAAGAATTCCTCTGAAAGAATCATGGGTTTGGATAAACTATGCACAATTTAATTTTCCTCAGTTTGAAGACTGTGACTTTGAGAAAGAGAGTAGAATAAGGGAAACTGAATAACTTTGGATATAAATCAGTTTGAAATGTAGATAATTGTTTTTCAAACCATAATCGATATACCAATGGATATGTTCTTAGCAAGGAAAAGAATGTTTTAAAAATCACCTAATTAATATAAGGACACAGTTTTTGTTGTACAAAGTACACAGGGAAAATGAAAAATCTCCATTCTAGGATCGCAGTGTGGCTGCAGTCCTTCTTAATGGCCCCTCCTAAGTACCTGCTGATCAAGATGGTTCCTGCTCAACTGTTCATCCCACTCCCCCACGCCTGGTTCTTTGTAGGCTTGTTTACTGTTCCCTATAAAAGAAAATTCCTTTCTGCCTAACCCTTGTGATGCTAGCAGACCTCATGATCTGAGAATTCTCTCAATTGCAATTGTCCTTCTCCCCTTATTGTAATAGTCTTTTCAAGTAAAGACTCTTCTGACTTAAGCCTGGATTCATTTTTTCACTTGACCCAGGAGAAAACAATGAAAAAAAAAAGGAGTTAATGGAAAATAGGTAATTATATGATGGAACAAAATTCTAGTATAAAAATAATTAGAATAATTATAAATGGACTAGACATATCAATTAAAAAGCAAAGACAGAGATTTAATTAAAAACTAAGCAAAAACTCTGCTAACAGGAGACATGCTTAAAATAAGAGGAAAATGGTTAAAAAGAAAGGGATATGAAGTGATATCTCAAACAAAAATGAACCGAAGAAAATCGAGGGTTGTTTTAATAGGATCTGATTAAACAGTCTTCAAGACAAAAGTAACATAATGTTAAAAGAAGGACACTACATTCTTGTACAAGGTATCATACAACAGCTATATATACAGTATACACCTAACAATATAGCCTTCACGTATATCAAGCATTAACTGGATGGAATGTTAAGAGAAAGAGATAAGTTACTGGGGATTTTACACCTCATTTAGAAATTAGGAGATTAAACAGGAAGGAAAAGCAGAGATTTTGAAGACTAAAAGAATATTAATAAATAATAATCCACACTCAATGAAGAGAGATAATAGTTTTTAAGCACACACAAACATTGACCCCCCCCCCAAAAAAATGGTCCCATATTGGCACAGAGGAAGTCTCAATAAATTTCAAAGAATGACTATAATACAAAAAAGTATTATTTTTGTAAAATCCAATATGTTTGGAAACTAAATAATTACTGAGGTATTTCTCAGGTTAAAAAAGGAAATATTAAAGAAAACTAGGAAGTATTCAGAATAAATGATAATTAATGGGTTAAAAGACAAATTTGTGCAACAGAGCTAAAGCAGTCCTTAAAGGGAAATGTAGAGTTTTACACACATTTATCAAGAAAGAAGAAAGGTGGAAGGTAGCACTCAATTCAGGAAGTTAGGGAGAAAAAAAATCAAACCCAAAGGGACAAGAAGTAAGAAACAAGAAAATAATAAAAATAAGAGAAGACTCAATGAAATTTAGACAATATATGAACACTAAAGAAGATTAACAAATGGAAAGCTGATTCTTCCAAAAGATTGTTAAAACAAACTTCTGCCAGGGCTGACAAAAACAAATAAACAAACAAACAAAACCACAGAAAGAGAATATGCAAATAAACAAAATGGAGAATGAAAAGGTGGAAGTAGCTACAGAATAGAAATTTAAAAAGAGGACATAAATATACAGATGTTTAAAATACATTATGAATAATCATAAGTAATGAATTTGAAATCCAGATGAAATTGTTAGATTCTTTAAAAATTACATAAAATTAAAAAGAAAATTAGGAACAGAAAAATTAGGTGGGGTCCATCCCTAGGACAGTGTGAGAGAATGAATGAACCTTTGTATTTTCCTAGCATCTGGCTTTCAACAGATTCTAATTAGTTTGTTGAATAAGATGATAAATGGATGGGTGAATAAATGACACTCAGATGCCTCCTGTGATACTGAGGGAGAGTACAGTGGCCATTGAAGAGTTCTGTTTTGATGCTGAAAATGTGCAGGATGGGAGTTGAGATGGCTGAGTTTGGGATGGGCAAGAAAAAGGGATTGGGGCATTTTACTCAGGAGGAGGAATGATGCAGGGAGCCAGGAAAACAAATAGCTCCAAAATTTAAGATCTTTTTAAAAAAAGACTTTGAGAACAGGAAATTGTCCATACAAACCAAAAAAAAAAAAAAAAAAAATCCTTTTTATGAACTGCTTTAATTTGGGGATAACCAAAGTAAGCTTTTCATTTTTGCGTTTTCATGCATTGCAACCTAAAGCCAATTTCCATGATATTTGAAGAACCGAATTACTAAGAGCAATGCAGCTTCTTTTGGGTAACACTGAAAAGCCTGAGGGAACTCTAAATAAATAAGAAATGAGAGATAAGAAAGGCTATTTTTTCCCTCCCATTGCTGAATGACAATTGACTCTGTATGTGAAAGTGAAAAAGAAAGACACTGTTGTGGCAGTATATTTCAGGAAATTGTTTAATAGGTTTAATATAATAAATTTCAGATCAAATTAAGGGAAAACAGTTTAGTAGCATGGTCATGGTGTTAATAAGGACCTTCTCAGTCGGTGCCATTTCAAGGCACTTAACTCAAGTGGGGAAACGTGGCACACCCATTAGGCAAAAGTGCCTGCGTCTGTGCCAGTTCCCGGTGTGCACAGCTGGCTAAGGTCACTGAGAAGCTGCATAAGTGCGAAAAAGCATGATTTCATAAGAAAAATATAGATTCTTCTCATGCCGGGTATTTGGGTTTTGAAGACTTTCCTTTGGCTGTTAACATATTTATTCAACCCACCAGGGAAGGCGAGTTCTACACTGGTCCATGGTTGGGTCGGCTCCTTGTACCTGCTGTCTCATTGCTAATTTTGTCTCTTGAGCTGTCTCCCTTTTCTCTCCCACAACCAAAATGCTCTTTGGGGATATTTTCTTACTTCCCCAGCTTCACAGAAGTCTTGGAATTCAATTCTGTTCTCTTTAGCATCTGCCCTCCCCCCACCCCCCGACTGCTCTCTGGGTATTAGATAAAAAAAAAAAAACTTTTTAAATTTCCTTAATATTATGGCCTCAGAGGAGAGATGTGTGAGGTTAAAGGCTATAGGTTGGAAAAGAAAGTGTCTAAGATATCAAAGATGCTCTAATCCTTAACTTAGAAAAGACAAATTACTACTGCTTTACTCTCTGTGCCTGGTCTCTCAGCCATGACAGACCTTGTTTTTGTAGGAAAATTAGTACTCAGTCTGGGAAGTTTGCTTTACTGAATGTTACTTCCTCTTGGTCCTGTAAAATCCTAAATTCTTTATGTCCCACTTGAACTCTATTCAGGCAAATCCTTAGTTATCCTGCCTGGACCAATTTCTAGCACATTCTACCCTCCAGAGGAAGACACTTTTCTACTGTACCTTAGATTTACCTTTGCCTTCAGAGCCTCTAATATTGCTGACATTAGGTCATTCTTCTAAAATATGTAGATATGATAAATATTTGAAGCAAATATAGTAGATAAATGATTATACACTTAATACAGAAAAACTTCACAAAAATTGAGACTATCACTCAGAAAAAGAAGAGAAAATATAATATACAAATGTACAAAATACAAAAGAGATAATGGAAATATCTGAAATATTTATGACTCTAGTAATCACAGAAATGCAAATAAAAATATTGAGATTAACCTTTTTTGCCTGTAAATGAGCAAACAGTAAAATAAATGTTATTAATGTCAGAGGGTGCTATGAAATGGTTACTTTTATAGACTATGTGAATGTAAATTACACAAATATCTTAGGAAGTTATTTAGTAATACGTCTTGGTAACGTTTAATATATTTATCTTTTTAAGTACTTTTTCCCCTTCTAGGAGTTCTTACTAAGGAAAGAATCAGAAATGTTGAAAAAGACTGATGCATAAGCATGTTTATTTATAAAAGAAAAAAAATTAAAGTAAATGTCAATGAACAATAGAATAGTTAAATTAATTATGGTCCCTCTATAGAAAATTGAATATTATTCAACAGTTGAATATTATGTTTACAAAGAATTTTAATGATGTGAGAAAGCACTTATGACATTAAGTGAAAAAGCAGGATAGGATAGAATGATATATAGAATAAAATCTCAAATATACTGTTCTGTGTCTGTGTGGTTTCCATCTATCTTGTATTTCCTCTGTGGAGCTTGTTTATTCTATCTGCTTAAATACAGAGAGTTGATTTGTTCCTCTACCAAAGGAACACATTTAGTTTTATCCCTCTTCCTAATTTCTCAAGTATGGACACAAGGTCTCAGTAGTACAGGTTTTTAATAGTAAGGCTTCAATATCAATCAGTCGTCATTCAGTCAATCAACAAACGTCTATTGATCACAAGCGATAAGTGTCAAATATTCATTAGTTGCTAGCAACGCAGCAGTGAAGGAGATACAGGGACGGAGAGGGAGAGGGAGAGAGATCCCGCTTTAAGGAACTTAGGCAGGTATCTGCACTATGTCTGTGATGGGAGTGGAGGGAGATAATATAAATAAGAGAATGTTGAGAATCAAGAAGTTATATGCAGAAGACAGAATGCAAGAACAATAATGAGGTAGAGAATGGGAGTGGGTGAGTGGTTTTTAGCTAGGTTTACTGGGAGAGGCCTCTTTGAGCAGGTGATATTAGATTTGAGACCGGAATAATGAGCAAAGGAAAGAACAAATGCAAAGTCCTCGGAATGCCATGTGAGCGAAACAGAAAGAAGGTTAGTGCAGCTGATGAGTTAAAGGAGTAATGGAGACAGACAGGACTGGAGAACTGAACAAGAGTAAGTTCATGGACCATAATGCAAAGGTTTTTCTGTCATTGTTGTGTTTGTGTAATTGGAGGCTATTCAAGGGTTAGTAGCACTGGAGAGATACGATCTGAGTTATTCTTAAGATGAACCTGAGGATGTCATAGCAAATGGGCTGCAGGAGGCAGGGACAAAGGCAGGAGGACCTGAAAGGGAACTGTGGCAGTCATTCATGCCAGAGATAACAGACATGAATTAGGACCATAACATTGGAGGTGGGGAAATGAAGTCAGATTCAGAACGTATTTTGAAGTTCATCTTAGGGCACGCGGGACTCACTGATGAATTACATGTTGCAGATGATGAAAAGAAAGGAATCCAGACTTTTGGACTGAGCAACTAGGGTGCTAATGCACTGTGGAGAAATGCAGTCAGGGTAGGTTTGGGACTTTGTTAGAATCCAATAAAGGGGGAGAAATTGATGAAGAAGAGAAGAGGGTGATTTTAGGAATGAAGCCCTTGATAAGACATCCTGGGGATAAAAACAGAGCTTGGGTGAAATCAATTGTCTAAAATATTAGTAAGCGCACTCTTTTCATTGAAAGCATCTCCAGTGGAAATGGTGAGAAGGTGCGATAACTCTCATCTACTTTGATATAATTTCCCTATCAAGTCCATGGTGAGATTATCAGCTGAGAGTATGAGGTATGTGGAGAGGGAGGGGGAGACTTGGGGAGAAGAATGCACAAAATAATTATCTGAGAGTGTGGAGAATGAATTTAATCAGGAAAGTGAGGCAATGTTATTGATGGTGAGTCCCTGTTTCAGAACTGTAGTCAGAAATTTGAAGTAAGTCCAGTCACCATGGTTCTGTCATTTTTTTTTTCCCTTTGGCAAAATTCAGTGGACCATGTGCAAGTATGGAATAGGCACATGCTTGGATTTAAATGAGGATGGAGTTTTGCGGGGCAAGTAGAATGGAGAGAAATATGCAGGGTGCAGGGGAGGATTAGAGAGTTAAGGTGTTTACTATAAATTCTAGATTGGGTATGGAAGGAAGGGAAGAAGATAAAGAGAGTGATGGAAAGTAAAAACACGATCCTCTCAGTGAGGCTCAGAAGACCTCACTGAGAGCACAAAATCACTGGAGTGGGAGGACCGGAGTGAGTGTGCTGGGAGGATGGGACATGATTGACTTTCAAATCAAGATTTTAGTGGAATGTAGCCATTAACTATTGCTCTAGGAGTGGGTATCTTAGATGAGGGTCGGATAAAATTTAACACAGTTCAGAGAAGAATGAGGATGCATAAATGCGGAATCTTAGGATGCGGTTTGGAGTTCCACCATTGCCTAAGGAATGGGAGGTTGATGTCATTGGTCCCAGACGCCAGAGTGTTCAGCCATTGGATCAGCCTGTTCCATCTGAGGACACAGTACTTTCGATACATACAACTTTAAACAGCTTTCATCAAGAGGTTATTTTCCTTTAATATTACTTGCTCCTCCACTGTTATGTGTGAGAGAAGGAATGGGGCCTGGCCAGGGCATCAGAAATGCCAAAGCAGTTCATGGAAGAAGCAAGTGACAGTCAGAGCAGATTACTGCATTGGGAATGAAGCACCAAAACTGACAAGGTTGAAAAAGCAAACAAGAAGCAGGAATAGGAAAACCAGAGTGAGGTCCCTAATAATAATGAGAGCTTGTATTTATTGAGAAGTTACTATGACAAGCATTTCACCTGTATTAATTCATTTACTCTTCATACAAGCTTCTAAGGTAGATACTTAACCACAGTTTACAGATATGAAAACAGAAGTACAGAATGGTGAAAACTGGTAAAAGGCACCCAGCTAGGAAGTACCAAAGTCAGGAAGGAAACACAGAGCCTGGATCCAGAGCCCAGTGCCTATACCACGCCTCTGGGCTACAACTCCAGGTATGCCCAAGGATTTGCTGCCCAAGCCAGGACATGGGGAATCATCCCCAGTTTCAAGTTATTTCCTCATTGAATTGGTGCAGTTGGTTCTGACCTCTAAATATCTCTTATTCTGTTCACTGTTTTCCATCCAAATGCTACTACTCTGCTCCAAGCCCCCTTTCATCAGGATTACAGCAATTACTTCTCAAAAGGTCTCCCTGTATCTTGCCTTGGCCTCTCCAAGCTAAGCTCCTTAGCGGAGCTGGAGAGATCTTTCAAAAGCGCAACCTTATTATATCACTTTCCTTCTGAAAACATTACGATCGCTTTCTCTTGCCCTTGGGATAAAATCAACTGCATAAGGAAGTTTGAGAAGCTCTCCATGGTTTCACCCCTGCTTACTTCTAGAACTTTCTTTCTTTCTTCTCTATCCTGTACAATGTATACTTCACCTGTACTAGAATTGTTTCAGTTATTCAAAAGATACTTGTTCTCTGGCATCTGGGCTGTTTCATGAGACGTTTCCTCTGCCTGCAACACGCAGCCCACCCTTCTCTCCCTCCCCCATCTGTTTTCAGTTTTCAGCAACTGAAAATCCAGCTAACAATGGCTACAACAATGAGATATGTATAATGTCCTAGCAAGAATTCCTAATCTAGATGTTTCCAGGGTTCAAAGAATCAGCCTCTTTCTATCCTTCCATTCTGCCATTTTGGAGTGTTGCCTGTTACCTTTAAGCTTATCGTCTAAGGGTCCAAGATGGTGGTTGTAGACGGTGATCAATACTCTGATAAACCACCCAAGTCCCCTTCAATGAAAGCACCTGCTGACCCAGTTTTTGAGAGAGCTGTTAGCAGACAGCCTTTAGCTGTCAGCTTCTTTAGGGCTTGGCTCAGTGCAGAGAACCACATTGCACAAGTTACAGATCTTCTCCGGGAAGGTGTACTGTGTTCACTATATAAAGGTCAGGCCATCTTGTCCCAGTGGGGAATGATACTGAAGAGATTTTTTTCCAGAGTTCTCGGTTGGCTCCAGGCATTATATTTCAACTTCTTATTCTATCCAATCTGGCTTCTGCTCCCTTTCTTTTACAGGTATGATCCCAAGGGCATTCCCAAACATCCTGCATGCCGAACTCTATCTGAGAATATACTTCTAAATGGCAATAGTTGGTATCCAGGTGATCAGGAACAGCAACCAATGAGATGGCATTTTTGAGCTGGGTCACTTGCTGCCAGGGTAGCAAGGAAGATCCCGTTAGTGATGGTCAGTGGATCCCAAATAGTCCCTACAAAAACTAGTGATGCAAATGCTTGACCTTTCACCAGTGGTGAATTGGGTTGGTATATGAATGGAAAAGAATGCACTAGCTGGTGTAATTTATCAGGGCTTTGAGAAATATGAAATAGTAACTATAAGAACAATAGAACTAGGTGGTTAAATTGAGCTCTGGAAAAAGGTAATAAAAATCTGAGGGCAATTAATAGCCAATTAAACACAAGTGAAAATCAGAGGGCCTTGTTGGAAACATACAAAGAATATCTCATCTCCTCCAAAGGCAGGACAGAGAAAGCTGTGACCAGCCCTAGACTTAATCTTCAGAGTAACAGGGCTCCAAAAAGCTTTAAACTTCCAACTAAAGCAGGTCTCTCTGAGACTCCTCAAAGTGATAGGACGCAAACTCTAAACATTGTATCTCCTGCATTAGGAGCAGCTTAAATCTCTTACTTAGGTTTTGCAGCTGAAAATCTTTTGCTTTCTTCTGGACATCTGTCATCTTCCCAGGACACATGCAGCGCAGGGGTCACCTGAGTTTTTGAGGTAATATTATAAGCAGAATCCGAGCAGCCTCTCTGCAGCTCACAGGATTACATGAGGGACTTCCCCTCTCTGATTTCCAGCCACCTCTGAGACTGAGGTTTTCTGCTTGATTTCTAACTGCCCAGCACTATGTGCTCTCAGGGGACAATCCGAAAAATCATGGACCTTGCCCAGTGAGATTTCCTTCTTTGAAGAGTGAATCTTCTCAAGTTTCTTCCTACTTTTGGCTTCTCTTCAGTGACTTTACATAGCTGTTTTATATATATTTTTCCAGAGCTTGCAACTGCTTTCTGTGGGAGGGTTTGTTTCATACAAGCTACTTCCGAATTACTAAAATGAGAACTCTCAATATTATTTTTTTTGAGTAAGGAAGAAGTAGAAGATGACTGCCACACCATCCACCCACCGTCAAGTAATACCACGTTGCCTTGCTAACTCCTTCTAAATGTTTGGATTTTAGCTTAAACATCTCCAGCTACAGATGATCTGTCTTCCTTAACCTGCTGGAGCGGATTACCCCTACACATCTCTGATACATGTTTCTACTGTGCCCTGTACTTTCAGCTATCCCAACACCCATCACAGTTTACGGAAATGACGTGTTGAGTGTCTTTTTCTCTAAATAGGCTATACATTCTCTGAGGACGGCAAACATGTGTGTCATGTTAATTGCTGTACTCCAGGTTCTATCACGTGGTAGACAAATGAAAAAGATAAATGAATAAAGAGTGAATAAATTAAGATAGATAGGAAAAGTCGTATAGTTTAGGATTACAACATAGAACAGAAAAAGAGAAAAGGTTCTGGAAGTCTTGAACTCTGACTGATGTGGCCTCCACCAGCTGAATACAACTCAGTGGCCGACACTTGAATGTCTGTCTCATCTTCTTACCCATGAGTTCCTCACAGGATCCCACGACAAAGCCCATCTAGGTTGAGACCAGGGTTAAGACAGCGCAGGAGCAGATGCCACTGAGAATGGTTCCTGTATTTTCTCTGAGCAATTTGGACCTTCTGTTTTGAACTAGAGAAGCCAGACATCACTTGAGAAGAGAGAGTACAAACGCCCTAAATGCCAGGTTGCATTATCTGATCAATTATCCTCCTGTTCTGGCTGACAAGTCAACCCAATCAGCCTGCCATAACCTAAAGATTCTAAACAGATATTAGGCTTTTCATGCTTTGACTACTTCTGACACATGCATTTTGTGCCTCAGTTTTTGTTCACAGAGTTGGGGGTTGGTAACTATATATTTTTTGCATTACATGTTGAAACATTGAAAGATGAATATTGAGAAATAAAAAACACTTCAGTCAGCACCTAGCACCTACTAAAGCAATTAATCAAACACATACTTTGTTAACTTTCTCTTGTTCTGTTATGTTTTATGACTCTATTATTATTTCAACACAATAAAAGGAATTAATCTTTATTGCATGGAAAATGTTTGGGAGGCAGAGAAAAGGGACTTAGCTGTCAGTCTCAATCTCTTGTTTCAAATCAATCATCAGGACAGACTGAATTATTTTTAACTGTGATGCATTCATTAAGCCTTATTGAAAACACTTTAATGCATTATAGGATTTCCTACACTATCAGAATACAAATCGTCCCTTGGCATGAACTTGTGCTACAACTCAGTTGCCCTTGCATTATCTGCCTTCTCTAACAGGATATGACAAATTTCAGAAATTGATGATAGAATAGCAGTTACAGCTTAACCCACAAGCTTGTCAGTGCCTTGAGATGGAAAGGCACAAATGGAAACGCAGAAGCATTTTTTAAATCTAGGAATAACTGATTAATACTAGAGGGGGTGCAAGGCTGCTCAGGAGGACCCTTATAAATACATGATGGGCTCACTGGTTTCTAGAACTGAAGGTTCCTTGGACAAGGGGGCTGTTTTTCTACATCCAGTGTAATTCAGGATGAGAGGCAGAGTAGCCATAAACATTCATGCAAACAAGCAGTTATCAATGGATTAACTTATCGAGCATCCGTTATGGCATGAACAATAAAGCAGGAACTGTTTTATTAAAGCATGTAGTCCCTATTGGTAAGGCACCTTAATCTCGTTGGTGAGTTTCAGAGGGGAATAAACTATAAATTGTTTAAATCAGTATAAGAAAAAGTCCAGCAGATTGGTATGGACATATGTGTCATTAATCAAGTGCAGGAGAGGACAAATTGGGATACAGTGTGGGCTTGAGGGGTCCTGTAGATCCAGGAGGCAGGTTAATTGTGTCACACATGCCTAGGAGTAAAGAGGAAAACCATTGCAGTCTTAAGGAGAATCTTGCAGAAATGTTTGTAAGTGGCTTCACACATTTTCTTCTCTCTGGTATGAGTTAAGTGTCAAACTTGAAGACTCTACCAAGATAAATCTACGTGAAAAATCTTAGTTGCAAAACATGTGATACTTCCTTTAAATCGCCTCTCCAAAATGACTCTATTTTGTCCTGCAAAAAAGCCTGGAACCATCCATCAGGTCTCTGTGTGACCTTGGACCAATTATTTTACCTCTTTGAGCCTCAGTTTTCTCATCTGAATAAGAAAGCTCAGAACTAGATCACCTTTATGATCCCTTGTTATTCACGTGTAGGGTTAAGAACAGTTCTTTCATTTTCTTTGGGTGGAAAACAGGGATCAGAAAACCCAGCTGACTTCCTTGCTCTGATTTGTTGATCCATCTCTGCCTTTCCAGTCAGTGCCCTTGCCCCATTTTGCTTGGCTCGGGCGATTCCCCCTTGCTGCCGAGAGAGTGAAAAGGTGAAGGGAAGTGGCTTGTTCTCTTCTGGTTAGTTATTCAATTCTAAATAATTAATATCATTCCTGTACTCCATCACCTTGAAGTTGTTGGATGCCAGGGAGTATTAATAAAGGATAAGTTTCACGAGGTCAAAAGAAAAGACTCCAAAACATTTCTTATGGTCAGCCAAGCAGAAGGCTGGGGGAAATAGGGTCAGGAGAAATGAAGGAGGGACAGGAAATACATGTGTCATCTAATCTCGAAATTCTCCAGTAGGTAAAGGAGAAATATTATAATTGAGAATTCTCCACACAGAATTAAGCCAGTGATAAATTAATATCTTTGTGAAAAAATCAGTAACAACAAGGTTTGCATTGAGCTGAAAAGTCTCATTATAAAATAGAAACATTTGAGCTGCGTTTGTTTTATTTCCCTTAAAATTAACCCTCTGCAGAAAAGAGCCATTTGAAAGTGGCAAAAAGCACAAATCATCTGCCATAAAGAGCTTCTTCTATAAATTACCTCTAGAAACACCGGGGCCTGGCTCTGTGATCCAAAATATGAAAATGCACTGATGACCCAATGTAGAGAGATTTTTAAAATTAAAGGCATGCTGTGTCTCCCCCAAGGATGCAGTCTGTAAAGGGCTGGTTACCACAATTGTGTTTAGCTATTTGATAGGTGTTCTAGACCCGGAGAGAATGTCATAAAACACATGTGGTCTGGGCAACACTGGGTCTATAAGATGCCAAACAAACACATTTTAAAAAATATATTTATTTATTTATTTGGCTGCACAGGGTTTTAGCTGCGGCACACAGGACTTTTGTTGCCATGTGATCTTCATTGCGGCATGTGGGATCTAGTTCCCTGACCAGGGATCAAACCCGGGCCCTCTGCATTGGGAGCGCGGAGCCCCAGAAGAGTCCCAACAAACACATTTTTAAAAGTCATCTTTAGAAAGCATATTATTTATTTATATGTTTTAAAATGAAACATTATCAACTAAGCTGAATTTCACCAAAGTGTATGCTTCTTTGAGTGTGACGTGTACACAGAATAGCCTCTGCACACATTTTTAAAACTCTGGAAACAGAATACTACCTCACTCCAAAAGTTGTCATTGATATCTGTAGATCAATAAAGGTAAAAATCTAATATTAATCAAACACTAATTATGTATCAGACATTGTGTTATGTGCTTTGCATACATTATTATAATAAATCCTTACAATCCAATGATATAGCTACAATTATTACCTCCATTTCAGAATGAGGGATCTAAGACTCAGAAAGTTTGTTACCTTTCTCAAGGTCAAAAGAGTGGAAGCCATCTCTGCCTAGCTAAGGACCTGGCCTCTTAAACACCATCATACACTGATACACTGTGAATATGAATAACCATCATAGTTAACAGTGAAGTTTAACATGTACTATTCAGTTAATCCTCACAACATCCTTCAGTATGTTGTTATCCTCTCTAACTCACAAATGTTAGAGCTGAGCTTTTGAACATTGAGGAGACAAAGTCACATGCCAGTGGAAGTGAAGCAGGACAGGCCCACAGACTCATGTCCTTCCCAGCAGGCCGCCATATATCATGGCAGCAAGCAAGGAAGTGAGACACAGAGTGTTGGCAAATGGATATTTGACAGTGTGCAGGGTATGAGCAGACAAATAGACCAGTGGAGTAGACTTTCCAAAAATAGACCTTAGTCCATGTGGAAATTTGATATGCGTGACAAATGTAGATGCTCTAATCACTGGGGGAAACAATAGACCTTTTAATAAATAGTGCTGGGACAACTGGGTAGCTATTTGGAAAAAAGGTAAAAACTAGATCCATTCCTCATACCATACATGAGAATAAACTTTAAATGGGTCAGAGATCTAAATGTAAAAACTAAGACCAGTAAGTACTAACAGAAAACATAAATTCTCCTTTAACCTCAGTGTAGGGAAAGGCTTTCTTTTTAAAGCCATTTATATGGCTTAAAATTCAATGCTAATAAAAGAAAATAGGGACTTCCCTGGTGGTCCAGTAGTTAAGGATCTGCCTGCCTTTGCAGGGGACACCGGTTCAATCCCTGATCCGGGAAGATCCCACATGCCGCGGAGAAACTAAGCCCGTGTGCCACAACAACTGAGCCTGCGCTCTAGAGCCTGCAAGCCACAGCTACTGAAGCCCACACACCTAGAGCCCGTGCTCCACAACAAGAGAAGCCACCGCAATGAGAAGTGCGCACCGCAACAAAGAGTAGTCCCCGCTCGCTGCAACTAGAGAAAGCCCGCGCGCAGCAACAAAGACCCAATGCAGCCAAAAATTTTTTTAAAAATTTAAAAATTAAAAAATTTCAAAAAATGAAAGGAAAGAAAACATTACAAATTTGATGACACAATAATTAAAAAGCATGGTTTAAAAAAACACCACAAATAAAGTGAAAAGACTGCTGGGAAACTGGGAAGTATTTTATACATCACAGTTAAGGTGCAGTGATACACTAATAATATATAAAATCCAATCAGAGTTTATTTAAGTGATGCAAGGCCGGTTCAATATTTGAAAATCAATCAATGTAATGTACCATATTAATAGGTTAAAAAAGAAAAATCACATGATCATGTAAATCAATGCAGCAAAATTATTTAACAAAATTTAACACCCTTTCATAATTAAAAACCTCTCAGAAAATAAGAATAGAACGTAATTTCTTGAACTTGATAAAGAATATTTTCAAAGAAACTACTGCTAACATTATAGCTAGTGAATGCTTTCCCCCTAAGATTAGGAACATGGCAAGGATTTACACTGTTATTCAACATACTGTTGGAAGTTCTGGCCAGTGCAATAAGGTAAGAATAGGTAATAAAATGTATATGGATAGGAAAAGAAGAAATAAAACTGTCCCTATTTGCAAGTGACATAATTGTGTACATATAAGTCCCAAAGAATCTACAAAACAAACAAACCTCCTAGAATTAATAAATGAGTCTTGCAAGGTCACAGGTAAACAATAAACATACAAAAATCAAATCAATTGTGTGTCCATATGCTAGTAATGAAAGTGTGAGCACCAAAATTAAAAACACAGCAGTACCATTTGTAAGCTCAAAAAGCAAAGAAAATAGATATGAACTTCACAAAATAAGTACAGAACTTGTGTGCTGAAAACTAGGAGATGCTGATGAAAGAAATAAAAGATCTAAATATGCAGAGACCTCCTGTGTTCATGGATTGGAAGACTTAATACAGTAAAGATGTCAGTTCTCCCCAGATTAATATACAAGTTTACCATAACTCCTATCAAAATGGCAGCAAGATGTTCAGTAGACATAAACAAGATTATTCTAGAATTCACATGGATAGTCAAAGGAACTAGAATAGATAAAACTATCTGAAAAAGAATAAAGAGGGAAGATTCAGTCTGAATCTTACTGAATAATTACTGTATTCAGTAAATACAGTAATTGGGACTATGGATCTTGGTGAAGGGGGGAGACACACAGCATAATGGAATGAAATGGAGCACGCAGAAATATCCCTAGCCAAAAATGCCTAGCTCATATTTGACAAAGGTGCAAAAGTAATTCAATGGAGGAAATATAGCCTTTTCAACAAATGGTGCCGGAGAAAGTGGGCATTCCTGAACCAATAAAAAACAGAAAAGAAATTTCATCTAAGTCTCACACTGTATACAAAGATGAACCCAGAATAGATTATGGACTTGAATGAAAAACATAAAACGCTAAAATCTGGGTGAAAAATATGATGGAATCTTCAGGATCTAAGGCTAAGCAAAGAATTCTTAGATTTGACCTGAAAAGCATGATCCGTAAAAGGAAAAACTGATAATTGGGCTGCATCAAAATTTAAAACTTTTTTTCTCTGTAAATAGCCTTAAGAGGATGAAAATACAAGCTACAGTCTGGGATAACACATTTGCACACCACATATCCAGCAATGGACTGGTATCTAGAATATGTAAAGAACTCCCAAAACACAACAGAAAAACAAGCAAACAATCTTATTAGAACATGGGCAAAAGACATGAGCAGACATTTCACCAAAGAGGAAATATTCATGGCAAACAAGCATAAGAAAAGATGCTAAACATCACTAGCCATGAGCCAAATCCACCTTAAAACCACAATAAGATGTCACTACATACTTACTAGAATGGCTAAAATAAAAATAGTGACAATACTAAATGCTGTTGAGTATGCCAGAAAGCTGGATCACTCATACTTTGCAGGTCAGAATGTAAATGGTACAGTCGCTTTAGGAAACAGTTTGGCAATTTCTTAAAAACCTAAACATGCAACTATAATAATGACCCAGCAGTTGCACTACTGAGCATTCATCCCAGAGAAATGAAAACTTATGTTCCCATGAAAAGCTGTACAGCTTTATTTTTAATATCTCCCATATGAAGTAACCCAAGTATCCTTCAACAAGTGAATAGTAAAACTGTGATACATCCATACTATGAAATACTACTCAGCAATAAAATGGAATGAGTTATTAACATACACAGCTATCTGGATGAATCCCCAGAGAATTACGCTGAATGGGAAAAAGCCAGTCCCAAAAGTTTACATTCCATTTATAAAACATTCTTGAAATGACAAAGTTATGAAAATGGAGAACATGATAGTGGCTGCCAAGGGTTAAGAAGAAGGTGAGGGAGGAGGGAAGTGTATGTGGCTTCAAAAGGGCAAAATGAAGGATCCCTGTGTTGATGGAAATGTTCTGTATCTTGAGCGTGTGAGTGTCAAGATCCTGCTGGTGATACTGCACTATGATTTTGGAAGATGTTCACATTGGAAGAAACCAGGCAAAGGGTCTATAGAGATTATTTGTATTATTTTTTCAATTGCATGTGAGTTTACAGTTATCTCAAAATAAAAAGTTTAGTTAAAAAAGGAAAGACTTCCCCAGTAATATCACGTGCCTCCTGATAGGATGTGCGAAGAAGGCCACAACTTCATTTCTGTGATATTTCTGCCCCCAAAATGCATAACCTGAGCTTAATCCTGAGGAAATCTCAGGAAAACCAAATTGGGAGACATTTCACAAATAATCAGACTCTACTTTTCAAAAACATCAGAGAATTAAAGGTAAAAAAACAAAACAAAACTGAGGATTCTTCGAGATTAAAGTAGACTAAGGACAACTGCATACAATGTGGGATTCTGGATTAGATCCTGGACTGGAAACCAAGGACATTAATGAAAAATTGGTAAAATTTGCTGGTTTGTAGGTTAGATCATACTATTGTTTCAATGTTGATTTCCTGATTTGGGTAATTGCACTGTGATTTGGAGGAATCTGAGTGAAGGTGATACGGATATTTTTATGCAATTTCTTCAAAATTTTTGTAAGTCTGAAGTTATTCAAAAAAAATAAAAGCATAAAGACTGTTAAACATGTTTAAATCATAAATTAACGTTGGGTAAATAGATGAGAAAAATAAAGACTGGTCCTTTTTATATTGCTTAGTGAAATCGAATGCCTAAAATCTGAAATATTCTGCTCCAGTATGGTGGCCAAATATCTCTCACCAGCCCAGACAAGGAGTCACCCTGGAGAGTCCCACTGCTGTGTTGCAAAATAGGGAGTGGCAGGTTGTTTTTGTGCATGACAAAGAATCATATTCTTCAGGAGAAGATATATTTTTAAGGCTGAGAATAATTCTAATTTGTATCCTCTCAAACCCACTTGGGTTCTTTTCTTTCAAAGGAAAACTTGCAGCTCTGAGTGGGTCGCTGTTGTGACATGAGCAGGCAGTGGCTGTTTAATACATTTTGGCCTGACAGTAGGAGAATCGGATCCCCTCAACCTGTCATCTCCATCCTCTGGTTTCATTAATTTTTCCACTCGGCCTCTCTGTTCTGGGGTAATAGCAGCTAAGGCAATGCAGTCTCTAACAGCAGTCAAAGTGGCATAAATATTAGTGATAATTGTACAGTACAGTAATTGCAAATAGCGGTGATTAATTCTGACAATAATAATTGTCCTAAGAACAATTGATTTCCTTTCCAGTCATGCCCAAGTTTCCCATGAGAAAGCTTTAAAATGGTTATTATTATTAGTGTAAGCTTTGGGGAGAGAAGGGAAGTTGAAAAGAATGGTGATTACTTTGGATTTGTCGGCACTGATTCTTTGTTAGTATGAAGAAGAAGGGCATCCATGGTACTGCAGGAAGCACTGTCCTACCTTACAAGAAAATCAACCTGACTCTGAAAGTGGGGATGGGGGGAATGCAACTCACTGAATGTGGATCACACAGTCACAGCCAAGAATTTCCTTAAAACTATGATGACACAGCACAGGAAATGCAAAGACAAATTCTTACTTGGGTAATAACTCTCTCTTGCGTAAGTCTTATCCAACCCTGTGTGATTTATTTTTGAAATCTTCCTGATGTAGCTATCTAAGCATTATTATCTCCATTTAATGTATGCTAATAGATAGAAATATGAGGCAGTAAACTGCTTCTTTCAGACCATTGAAGAAGTCAGTGATGGACTTAGAATTTAAGATGAAATAGCCACGGCTCCTATTTTTATTACCAAATTAAGAAGCTATATCAAAATTTCAGGGCTAGTTTCCTTCAGAGACCACCCCCCCACCCCTCTTATTCTGGGTTAAGCCCACATGTAAATGAACACCAGACAAAATTTATCACCATGTGTTTACTGCTCAACTAAAACCTATCATTCTATAGTATATTAATATTCAAGTTTCTCTTAGTGATTAACATCAGTTTTATTTCAGTTGCTCTCCAAACTGACGGAATACTATTTCTAAATTTATTAACTAGGGTCTGATTTTCCTGTTGTGCCAGTAAGTTATTTGATTTTAGGGTGGTGTGTACTTGTATGCATAAACTAAGTGGTAGCAACCGAGCTTTGAATGCGCACCTTATACTTGACTTTATGCCCTTACATCCACTTTCACATATTAGTCCTTCAAAATAGGCATGGACTCAGAAACTGATTAGTAATTTTCCTACATGTTATTCCCAGATTCTACTGGACTCTAAACTTCATGAAAGCAAGGGCTTATCTCTATATCCTCAGTTCATTCTGATGTCCTAAGCATGTCCTCAGTCCTAGTACTGATGTCCTAGTACAGAGTCTAATATAATACCGATCGTAGGAGATCAATAAATGTTTGTTGAATGAATAGATAGATGCATTACCCTCATTATCTCCATTTATTTCATAGCTCCTGGTACTGACTTTTTTGACTGCTGTATTAATCTTATCTGACTACATTCCCCCAGCAGGCAGGAATTTTAAATGTATCGGTTAGGTATTGCTGCATAAAAAAATTACCCCAAAATCTTAACACATTAAAACAACAGATATTTGTTACCTCACACAATTCCTGAGGGTTAGGAATCTGGGTTGTCAAGGCTCAGGGTTTCTCACTTAATTCTAGTTAAGCTGTTGGCCAAGACTATAGGCTCAACTGTAGCTGGATAATCCACTTCCAAGCTCACTCACCTGCTTGTGGTTGACCAGAGACTTCGGCTCCTTGCCAGGTGGGCCTCTTCCTAGGGTTGTTTACAACTTGTCTTCCCCCAGAGTAAGTAATCTGAAAAAGAGAGGGAGACCAGGTATGCAATAGGACACACAAAATGGAAACCACAATCATTTAGTACCTAATCTTAGAATGGCAACCATAATTTACTGGTGGCAAAACCCAATCCTGGTATAATAAGGGTGTAAATATCAGGAAGCAGGGATGACTGAGAGCCAGCTTGGAGTTTGGCTACCATAATGGCTTTGCAAGGTGCTATATATAGCCTTCTCTCTCAAGCATATGTAATATGTGGCAATAATAAATTAGTTTAGATGAGGAGGATAATCCTTTAAATGAAAAAGGACAGAACCATTTTGGACTTGAGAACCTCTGTAGTGGGAATTATGTTAAGTTTATCTCACAAGATTCTGATGCTCATCCTGAATGTAGAAGCGTTGGAGGTAAAGTGAGAGGTGGGAGTCCAGGGAAGAAAAAGAAGACGACCAAATGAAGGAGGGGACAAATGTCTATTTGCATGCTTCTTGCACAGGCAATAATGGGTACTCTTCAATTTCCCAAATTTTAACCTCTTATGAGCAGGGAAATCCTGTATTTCTACCAAAAGTTTGAAAAGGCTAGCTTAATAGTATGAAACAGGGTGAGGGAATGGTTGATAAATTAGTAGGATGACTGTATAATTTATTGTCTGACCAAGACACTATTCAGAGCAAAAAGAAGGGTGATTAATAATGATGCCACAGCAACAGACATAAATTGAGACTGCCCAGGACAATCTTGGACATATGTTCACCCTGTAAATTAGAGCCATTTATTTTGGGCCACTTTTACTGTGAGGAGCCTGGAAGAGCGAGTTTTGTGCACAGTCCCTTGAAACTTACCTTTTATGCTTTCCATGAGAATATCTAACCCAGAAAAAAGGAATTAAGAAGGAAGCAGGTAGCACAGTGTACTATTTCTTGACAAAGGACAGCCTCTTGGGGAAGGACTGATTTGTAAGTATGTTGTCTAAGAATTCATGTCCCTCTCAAGGAAATTACCAGTCATGAGGGATTTGAACAAATCTTTTACTGCAGTTACCTCATATCAGTTGCAAAGAGAGATTGTGTTTAATTTTGCAAAATTTCTTTTCATATGCATCTAATTAAAGTATCTGTTGAGTCCATCATGTTGTATTCAAGTTAATTGAATAGAAAAAAATTTAATGGTTCCATATTAGATTTTCCTGGTTAATGTCACAACCATCTATTGATTTTTTTTTATTAGAGATTTTTGTTAATGGATTTGAACAAATTAAAATCTGTCTAATTACCAGTGCTCCTCTGGCAGTTCTCAGGACACTTGCTGGGATTTAGGGGACTCTGCATTTTCAATGACAGATTCTATAGAATTCTAAAATGAGATTAGAATTCCTGCTGATAAACTTCATTATGCCATGGATTTTTTCCCTCCTCTTAAAAATAAAATATTTAGAGAGGATTTTTAGGGATACAAGTGTATAAATAGTAATACTCATTTGCACCCAAACACAGATTATCATGCCTAATGTTCTACACAGCCCAGTGCAATTGTTGGAATTCTAGGTAGAGGGTTGTGCCCTTGATTTTTAGGCTCTGCCGTAATGGTAAGAGAATCACTCAAGGTCTTGCACAAATTTTTAACATGGCTATAAACAGAAGAAACAATTGTATCCAAGGTGATCATATTATAATCCACTCCCCAATTGCCTCTGTTTTTCTTTTTTTTTTTTGGCATCTCCAAAACACCAATATAGGAAGCCACAACAGTTGTCCAGGGGCCTTGGATTAATCTTAGAAAGGATATTTACTCTTTTTTTTATTTTCAAGGAGTAACATTTAGTCCTAGCCTTGATGCAACAAGGACCCATTCCTGATGGTTTGAGAGGGTTTAAGGTCAAAAAGGGGTTACACAGTATTCTTACTGTAACTTGTTTCTTCCTAGAAAATCACTTAAAATTCATTCTGGACTTGAGTCTGCTGTAGGACAAAGAGAAGATTGAGGGAAGCTTAAGGGTAAAATAGAAAGTCTTCAGGGTCAGCATCTGGTCCTGGAGAAAGGTAAAGATGAGGCAACAGAGCAAGGGAAAAAGAAAACTTCACCTTCACAGACGGGTGGACTCTGGAGCTGTTCAGAGCACACCAGACCCCTCGTACTATTCCTTTCAAAAATGGAAGAAAAGTCCTGTAAAAACCCTCAACTTCACAGAATCAGATTTACAGGAGAACTATCACAGGTAACCCTCAACCCACCAGCCAGGTAGCCTCTCAGCTGTCACATACTCAAGTCTTTAGAGACTCGACTCAGTCTCCCTGCCATGCAAGGAGAAGTGGTTAATCCATTCCCTTTTATCCCTTTGAATCATTTCTAAGGAATAAAATCAGGAATTCACCAAAGACAATAACAAAGCCCACTTGGTTTCACATATTGCCTATAAAGATAAAAATCCTTCCATTTATATCTTTCAGGCTCTGCACGCCCTATCTATTCACCCAAATCCCATCCACCCTTTCATTTCCTAGAACTCGATAAAAACTCCCCTGAAGACTGCCACTAAAATTCATCTCATCTCTCCTTTATCTGAATACTGGCAGTGCATGCAATATGCAGAATAAAATTTAGTGCTTAATTATACGTTGCCTTGTATTATCCTTTAACTGTTTCATGCAAGTATAAGGGAGGTAATATTTTATAAATATATTTTTGCAATTATCTCCCACATTTAATAATATTGACCTCCCCACCAATTTCCTGTCCTCGCAACACACTCACTGTCTTTCTCTCTTTCCAGAAAAATATCCATTAGAATTGTTCCAAGAGAAATTCACGTGATAGTCAACATTTTTGTACGGATTACTATGTGCCAGTCACTTTTCCAAGCACTTAACATATGCAAATTCACATAATCTGCACAACCACCCTGTGATATAGGTAATATTGTTCTATTTTGTTTTACTGATGAAGAAACTGAGGCACAGAGACATTATATAACTTACCCAAGGGCACAAATCTAGTAAGTGACAAAGTGAAGATCCAAATTCAGGGGTGTTGCTTCAGACCGTGTGCTCTTAACCTCTTCACCATACAGAGAGAAAGATTTTGTATTCAACTTCTGATATCTAGATTGGGTTTTGCAGCAAGCTGGAGGTCTGATATTCAGTTTATGTGAATAGATGACCTCCCATTGAATAAACCATGAACCAAACCTAAAGGATCCAACCACAGGGTGCTTTTCATCGTACAGAGGGGACAAGCCCTTTGGCCATCGATGGTACGGGTGTGAGGCTTATTTCCCTAAGTAGAAGAAGGATCTGACTTAGAGAAAGTTGGAATTCTGAGTTTTTCCCTTTCAACCAGAGAAGTGATGGGGAGAAACAAAAGGAAGACACCAATGACCTTGTTCCTGTCTAAACTCAACCAGTAGCAAGAGAAACTTCAGCAACATCTATAAAATATGGGGAAAACAAGAGTGACTCATCCTTGCCCGTATCTTGGGGTTTTCCTTGGCCATACGAAAATAAAAGCCTTTAGCTCAGAGCCATGACCTATATAATGTAGGGACAGTGGTATGGGGGATAGCAGACATTTGAGTACTAGCTGGTCGTGAAACCACGTTCGGGGCTCCCTATGGACTCGGCAAGGCAAACAAGCCACGTAGAAAGCCCTGTGTCTTCTGAGAGGGGTTGCAGAGAGGTTGAGAGCGATGGTGGATTGAAAAAGACTTGGTTCAGGAAAAGGGACAGCGCTGGGCTAAGACGTTAAGACAGAGGCCAGTGGTGAAGTCCCCAGCTCACTCTGAAGGCCTGATGAAACAACTTAGCCTTCTTTGGGACTAGACCAGAAGGCAGACCACCTGGCCACACCTCCTGGGCATCAGGGTTGACCCAGAGGAAGCCAGGTAGATCTGAGGACTCCTCCTTACCCAAAGCCCCACACAAATGCACTAAGCCCCTCTCTTGTATCTGAATACCATTTGGCAGTAGTGGAGGGGGAGTGAAATATAAAAGCAATTGCCCGAAGAGACTGAGTTATCCACACCACTATTACTTACACCAGCGACACTGAAGAGGGGAACTTTGGAGAAAACAAAAGCGTAAGCTGGAGGGGGACTCTTTAGATCAGAAGAGCTTGCAGTATTATTATCCGGTAATACTGGATAATATTGCCTCCACTACCCATTGGGGTTTGTCACAAAACTCAGATGAATTAGAGAAAATATCAAGATCATTTTCTCTGTACATCCAAGGTGTTCTCTGAGCAGATTTGAAACCTCACTATATGGCTACATGATTTGATATTTTCTCCTCTCCAAACTAAGCCCCTTAAGATTAGGAGTGGCGTATACTTCTTTTATATTTCCTGCTGGCTCAGCTCACAAGGGGGCACAGCAAGTGCCCAGAAATATTTGTTGACACACTGCCCCAGTGTGAAGGGAATGAATCTCTCTTGTACCTTTACCCAGCCAATTAAAAGAAAGAAAATAATACATGTATGTGATTCTTTTTGGAACAATTTTCTTTCCTCGCATCTAAATGTCTTCTTGGTAAGTGTTGGTATGGGAATCTAATCTGGCTTCCTCTGCCTCTGTAATAACCCAGGGAACAGCTCCAAAAACCAGACAAGCCAATTAGTAGTGCATCTAATTTTTGTAATTTCCAAAACCCTCCATCACAATGAGGCTATTACAGGAAAATTAACCTCTAGCAGTTGAAATTACTCAGTGTGGAGTTTAGCCAGGGGCAGGAAACAAAGCTGACTTTCATAGAAAGAAATCACCGGGCTTTTCCTCTCAAATGACTTATCTGAAAAGTCAGCCAAAATGTGGAAACCTTGTTATTCCACTGACTTTTACATTCCTTTGGCAATCAGACAGTTGAGGGCAGGCTTAAGTGAGGGAGGCAACAGAGTGGAATCAGTTTGGAAGGACTGATTTCCACCCAATGGCCTTGGGTGAATGAGCATGGAGGGCAGAAAATAGAATAAAATCCAAGAAAGGAAGCAAGCAAACAGCTTCTAAAACAATGTCTGACACAGAGGGCATAATGATTGAAGGCTTTAATGAGTGAATGAAGATTTGAATTAGGTATGTGTCAGGCAACATAATAGGTATATTCGTAAGAGTTGAGGTTGAATAGATTTTTTTAATATAAATCAAATCTTGTGTTCAGTGCTGTGAGTGAAATACACCAGGAGTTGTTATTGTTATGTTTTAATAAGGAAAAAAATAGCTTTTGATAAATCTGTTTTGCAAATCTGTGACTTTTCTATTTTTTTATGTTTTTAACACAGCCCATGAAGTGACCTGATTTTCTTCTCAGGAAGCAGAACCCAGTGAGGAGCTCCCCATCCTTCACACAGCAGGCCAATTCAGTAAAACCCCGCCGACAACTTCTTCCTTGAGACAGGTATCCAGGGAGCATCCACTTCCCTTGCTAGCAGCTGCGACGCATCTGGGTTAGAGTTTGGGGAAGCTGCCTTGTCTATGTACATAATCTGAAGTTCTGGGTTGTATTCTGTCAATGAAAAAGTGCCGCCTGCCATATCAGTAAACAAAAGATGTTGTAGCCATTAAGCCATCACACATCACAGCCTCCCCAGTGACAGCGAACCCTGAGGGAGCTCAGGATGGAAACAGGATGCCAGACATCAAGCCATCAGCCACCCCCAACGATGCACCCTGAGGAGACTCAGGATGAGAAAGCACAGGATACTGGCCCCAGAGAGCTAAGTGCAAACCAAAGGAATGGTTTCAATGAGCCAGACTGTTGTATCTTCCCATACATAGAAAAGTACTAAATTCATTAACTTGAGATGTCTGGTTTTCTTTAATTAACAGTAATCTTTTGGATTCCAAATATACACTACCAAATGTAAAACCGATAGCTAGTGGGAAGCAGCCACATAGCACAGGGAGATCAGCTGGGTGCTTTGTGACACCTAGAGGGGTGGGATAGGGAGGGTGGGAGGGAGGGAAACGCAAGAGGGAAGAGTATAGCCCACTCACTTTGTTATAAAGCAGAAACGAACACACCATTGTAAAGCAATTATACTCCAATAAAGATGTTAAAAAAGAAAACACAACAGTAATCTTTTGAAGATCCGACCACCTGCTCTTCGTTGCAAAAACTGCCATATATCCTGGCTCCTCCCTTTCTTCTTTAGAGCAGTCCCTTAGAACTATCTGAGAGGCTGCATCCTGGGCTTAAGTCCTCAGTTTCGTCTGCCAAATAAAACTTAATTCTCAACTTTTAGGTTGTGCATTTTTTTTAGTCAACAATTCCTTCAGCAAGTAAACCTGGTTAGAATAAGAGAATTTAGGCAGGACCCTCCATTTATTCACTGAGTTGATGAAACAAAACTTCCATTTACTTGGTATTACGGCCCTGATAGGATGTTAACGCTCTTATCGGTGCTGTCGGATCCTTTCTCTAGAATGTAAACTTATTACCACTTATGCAAGTCTGGTCATTGAGACCTGGGAGCTAATCACTGTTTCTCTAGCAATAACCAATAACGATTAACTAGAATCCTTATAAAAGCAAGAATGGAAAGACGTCTGGGAGGATGAACACTTACCTACCCAGCCCACAGTCATGTGTGGACAGAGCAGCTGGGCAAACTCAAAGAATTCAGAGTTTTTCTCTGGAACTGCTCAGGCAGAACATTAAAAGAAACAGCGCTTCTCACACTTCAACGTGAACCACCTGAGGATTGTATTAAAAATGCAGATTCTGCTTCAGGATGACTGGGGTGGGGGCCAGGATTTTGCATTTCTAACAAGCTTTAAGGTAATCCTGATGCTGCTGGCCCAGGGTCCACATCCTGAAAAGCGTGGCACTAGATAACATGACACTTGTTTGGAATCCAAGCTAAAACTTGTAGAGGTCAAGCTCTTTGCTTTTTTCCTTTTTCTTTCCTTACTGCTCTCTGTGTAAGCAGCATAAATGTCAGCGGAAGAGCACTGAAGCTGCAAACAGCTGTGGTTATGGGGGGACTATGGGAGTAAAAATGGAACTGTTTTTTGGCATCAAGTAAACATTACCCTTTACATGGGATCAAATGATGACGAATTCTGTGCTTCTACTTTTGCGCTGCATTGACTGAAGGTTTTGACGTTCAGGGAAGTAACTTAACATTTACAAGCCCACTGGGAAAATGCTGCTGAGATGGGCATTAATCAGAAGCCTGCAGGAGGATAATCCTAGACGACTTTCCTTAAAAAACAGTAACAAATAACCAGCAATTTTCCTTTTGCCTCTGTGTAAAGGCTCCCAAACCACTTTGCATATTTTATGCCATGAACTCTCACATTACTAAATAATAAAATGGATGACAAAACTATCAAACTGTAGGCATAGCCTACATCTATGTTGTGAAATGTGAAGATAAATGTGCAAAATGACCAGCTCACCTGGTAAGGTCAATAGCCAAGCTATGAATGAACAACAGAGGTCTGCATCTCACAGGTTGGGCTTAGAAATCCTTTTCTGAAGCCATTACAATATAAAAATTCTCATGAAAACAGCAATCCTTGGTGATGGGTAAAGTAGATTCAGATCGGTCTTGGACTTACTGAATTGTCCTTTTCACACAAAATACAGAACTAGGAAAAGCCCCAGAAGGGTATATGTTGTGAGTTATAGTTTGTTATTTGCTCTTTCTGCCAATTAAAATAAAAGGCAAAACAATCTGAAGTAAAAGCAGATTGAACTCAGAATTATTCAGAAATAAACTCCACTCCACGTGGTAAAATATTACGTACTGAGATTAGATGATCCTGCCTTATGCCTGCAAACTTACCTTAAATAAGAGATAACAAAACACCAGAAGCATGGTTAAGAATGCATGTATCTTTAAAATCTACAGCTTTAGATTTGAGAAGAGAATTCTAAGAGCAAACAGAGATACAATGAGTAAACCACTCCAGGGCTAGATATATGTTTTCTTGCTCCGTGATTTGGAAATTGGGGGGAAAAAATCAAAATGAAATCAGTAAAAAAATCTACAGCATAGAAAAATGGAAAACAAAGCACTCAAAGTATATCACATATCAAAGTACAGATAAAGAATACGTATATATACATATATATTTTAAGACAGTACAGAAGACAAATTTTAAAATATATCACTTTGTACTCTTAAAAATTTCAAAGAAATATAGGGTTTATATAATATAAGATTAGAGATAAAATAGTAAAACAGATTAATATTTGATATGAAAAGCAGGCTTGGTGATAAGCACAAAATTTTTAACAAGTAAAATAAAAAGAATTTTTTTAAAATCTAAAACTATAATCACAGATTTAATGTCAGCATTAAAGAGCATATTTGAATCTAACAGAAATTAAATTAGTGTTATGGAGAGCAAACTTGAAAATATTTCAGAACTTACTGGAAAAGAGATAAAAATGAAATCCTGATGATATATATGGAAGAGAAAGAATTATGATCTAACATGGAGATAATTGATGTTTCCAAGAAAGAGGACAAATCAAACAGAAGAAATAATTTAAAATATGATAGACAAAATCTTTCCTAGACTGAATAAAGTCATAATCCTGCAGATTAAAAACATCCCTAAGTGCATATGGTAACATTAAGTAGAAGACTAGCTTCCATTTTTAACTTGGTAAAATTTTTAACTTTGAAGCAAACAGAGAGATGGCTACAAGCTCTCTTTGGGTCATTTTTGTTGGAGGGAAAAACCACTCCAAAACTTAAAACAATAACTATTCTGTTATGCTCCCAGATTCTGGGGGTCAAGCATTTGGAAGGGGCTCAGTGCAGATGGCGTTAAAGTAAAAATGCACCTGACAATTAAAGATACGATTTTAGGAGGATTAACCAAGATGGCGGAGTAGAAGGACGTGCTCTCACTCCCTCTTGCGAGAGCACCAGAATCAAAACTGGCTGCTGGACAATCATTGACAGGAAGACCCTGGACTTCACCAAGGAGGATACCCCATGTCCAAGGACAGAGGAGAAGCCACAGTGAGACGGTAGGAGGGGCGCAATCAGAGTAAAATCAAATCCCATAACTGCTGGGTGGGTGACTCACAGACTGGCGAACACTTATACCACAGAAGTCCACCCACTGGAGTGAAGGTTCTGAGCCCCACGTCAGGCTTCCCAACCTGGGGGTCCGGCTACGGGAGGAGGAATTCCTAGAGAATCAGACTTTGAAGCCTAGTGGGAATTGATTGCAGGACTTTGACAGGACTGGGGGAAACAGAGACCCCACTCTTGGAGGGCACACACAAGGTAATGTGTGCATCGGGACCCAGGGGAAGGAGCAGTGACCCTGGGGGAGACTGAACCAGACCTACCTGCTGGTGTTGGGGGGTCTCCTGCAGAGGCGAGTGGTGGCTCTGTTTCACCGGGGGGATAAGGACACTGGCAGCCGAGGTTCTGGGAAGTTCTCCTTGGCGTGAGCCCTCCCAGAGTCTGCCATTAACCCCACCAAAGACCACGGGTAGGCTCCAGTGTTGGGTTGCCTCAGGCAAAACAACCAACAGAGAGGGAACCCAGCCCCACCCATCAACAGTCAAGTGGATTAAGGTTTTACTGAGCTCTGACCGCCACAGCAACAGGGAGGGAACCCAGCCCCACCCATCAACAGTCAAGTGGATTAAGGTTTTACTGAGCTCTGACCGCCACAGCAACAGTCAGCTCTACCCACCACCAGAGCCTCCCATCAAGCCTCTTAGATAGCCTCAACCACCAGAGGGCAGACAACAGAAGCAAGAAAAACTACAATCCTGCAGCCTGTGGACCAAAAACCACAGTTACAGAAAGATAGAGAAGATGAAAAGACAGAGGGCTATGTACCAGATGAAGGAACAAGAAAAAACCCCAGAAAAACAACTAAATGAAGTGGAGATAGGCAACCTTCCAGAAAAAGAATTCAGAATAATGATAGTGAAGATGATCCAGGACCTCGGAATAAGAATGGAGGCAAAGATTGAGAAGATGCAAGAAATGATTAACAAAGACCTAGAAGAATTAAAGAACAAACAAACAGAGATGACCAATACAATAACTGAAATGAAAATTACACTAGAAGGAATCAATAGCAGAATAACTGAGGCAGAAGAACGGATAAGTGACCTGGAAGACAGAATGGTGGAATTCACTGCTGCGGAACAGACTAAAGAAAAAAGAATGAAAAGAAATGAAGACAGCCTAAGAGATCTCTGGGACAACATTAAACACAACAACATTCGCATTATAGGGGTCCCAGAAGGAGAAGAGAGAGAGAAAGGACCAGAGAAAATATTTGAAGAGATTATAGTCGAAAACTTCCCTAACATGGGAAAGGAAATAGCCACCCAAGTCCAGGAAGCGCAGAGAGTCCCATACAGAATAAACCCAAGGAGAAACATGCCGAGACACATAGTAATCAAAGTGGCAAAAATTAAAGACAAAGAAAAATTATTGAAAGCAGCAAGGGAAAAACGACAAATAACATACAAGGGAACTCCCATAAGGTTAACAGGTGATTTCTCAGCAGAAACTCTGCAAGCCAGAAGGGAGTGGCATGATATACTTAAAGTGATGAAAGGGAAGAACCTACAACCAAGATTACTCTACCCCGCAAGGATCTCATTTAGATTTGATGGAGAAATCAAAAGCTTTACAGACAAGCAAAAGCTAAGAGAATTCAGCACCACCAAACCAGCTCTACAACAAATGCTAAAGGAACTTCTCTAAGTAGGAAACACAAGAGAAGAAAAGGACCTACAAAAACAAACCCAAAACAATTAAGAAAATGGTCATAGGAACATACATATCGATAATTACCTTAAACGTGAATGGATTAAATGCCCCAACCAAAAGACATAGACTGGCTGAATGGATACAAAAACAAGACCCATATATATGCTGTCTACAAGAGACCCACTTTAGACCTAGGGACACATACAGACTGAAAGTGAGGGGATGGAAAAAGATCTTCCATGCAAATGGAAATCAAAAGAAAGCTGGAGTAGCTATACTCATATCAGATAAAATAGACTTTAAAATAAAGAATGTTACAAGAGACAAGGAAGGACACTACATAATGATCCAGGGATCAATCCAAGAAGAAGATATAACAATTATAAATATATATGCACCGAACATAGGAGCACCTCAATACATAAGGCAACTGCTAACAGCTATAAAAGAGGAAATCGACAGTAACACAATAATAGTGGGGGACTTTAACACTTCACTTACACCAATGGACAGATCATCCAAAATGAAAATAAATAAGGAAACAGAAGCTTTAAATGACACAATAGACCAGATAGATTTAATTGATATATATAGGACATTCCATCCAAAAACATCAGATTACACGTTCTTCTCAAGTGCGCACGGAACATTCTCCAGGATAGATCACATCTTGGGTCACAAATCAAGCCTCAGTAAATTTAAGAAAATTGAAATCATACCAAGCATCTTTTCTGACCACAACGCTATGAGATTAGAAATGAATTACAGGGAAAAAAACGTAAAAAAGACAAACACATGGAGGCTAAACAATACGTTACTAAATAACCAAGAGATCACTGAAGAAATCAAAGAGGAAATAAAAAAATACCTAGAGACAAATGACAATGAAAACACGACGACCCAAAACCTATGGGATGCAGCAAAAGCGGTTCTAAGAGGGAAGTTTGTAGCTATACAAGCCTACCTAAAGAAACAAGAAAAATCTCAAGTAAACAATCTAACCTTACACCTAAAGAAACTAGAGAAAGAAGAACAAACAAAACCCAAAGTTAGCAGAAGGAAAGAAATCATAAAGATCAGAGCAGAAATAAATGAAATAGAAACAAAGAAAACAATAGCAAAGATCAATAAAACTAAAAGTTGGTTCTTTGAGAAGATAAACAAAATTGATAAGCCATTAGCCAGACTCATCAAGAAAAAGAGGGAGAGGACTCAAATCAATAAAATCAGAAATGAAAAAGGAGAAGTTACAACAGACACCTCAGAAATACAAAACATCCTAAGAGACTACTATAAGCAACTTTATGCCAATAAAATGGACAACCTGGAAGAAATGGACAAATTCTTAGAAAGGTATAACCTTCCAAGACTGAATCAGGAAGAAACAGAAAATATGAACTGACCAATCACAAGTAATGAAATTGAAACTGTGATTAAAAATCTTCCAACAAACAAAAGTCCAGGACCAGATGGCTTCACAGGTGAATTCTATCAAACATTTAGAAAAGAGCTAACACCCATCCTTCTCAAACTCTTCCAAAAAATTGCAGAGGAAGGAACACTCCCAAACTCATTCTATGAGGCCACCATCACCCTGATACCAAAACCAGACAAAGACACTACAAAAAAAGAAAATTACAGACCAATATCACGGATGAATATAGATGCAAAAATCCTCAACAAAATACTAGCAAACAGAATCCAACAACACATTAAAAGGATCATACACCACGATCAAGTGGGATTTATCCCAGGGATGCAAGGATTCTTCAATATACGCAAATCAATCAATGTGATACACCATATTAACAAATTGAAGAAGAAAAACCATATGATCATCTCAATAGATGCAGAAAAAGCTTTTGACAAAATTTAACACCCATTTCTGATAAAAACTCTCCAGAAAGTGGGCATAGAGGGAACCTACCTCAACATAATAAAGGCCATATATGACAAACCCACAGCAAACATCATTCTCAATGGTGAAAAACTGAAAGCATTTCCTCTAAGATCAGGAACGAGACAAGGATGTCCACTCTCACCACTATTATTCAACATAGTTCTGGAAGTCCTAGCCATGGCAATCAGAGAAGAAAAAGAAATAAAAGGAATACAAATTGGAAAAGAGGAAGTAAAACTGTCACTGTTTGCGGATGACATGATACTATACATAGAGAATCCTAAAACTGCCACCAGAAAACTGCTAGAGCTAATTAATGAATATGGTAAAGTTGCAGGATACAAAATTAATGCACAGAAATCTCTTGCATTCCTATACACTAACGATGAAAAATCTGAAAGAGAAATTATGGAAACACTCCCATTTACCATTGCAACAAAAAGAATAAAATACCTAGGAATAAACCTACCTAGGGAGACAAAAGACCTGTATGCAGAAAACTATAAGACACTGATGAAAGAAATTAAAGATGATACCAACAGATGGAGAGATATACCATGTTCTTGGATTGGAAGAATCAACATTGTGAAAATGAGTATAGTACCAAAAGCAATCTACAGATTCAATGCAATCCCTATCAAATTACCAATGGCATTTTTTACGGAGCTAGAACAAATCATCTTAAAATTTGTATGGAGACACAAAAGACCCCGAATAGCCAAAGCAGTCTTGAGGCAAAAAAATGGAGCTGGAGGAATCAGACTCCCTGACTTCAGACTATACTACAAAGCTACAGTAATGAAGACAATACGGTACTGGCACAAAAACAGAAACATAGATCAATGGAACAAGATAGAAAGCCCAGAGATTAACCCACGCACCTATGGTCAACTAATCTATGACAAAGGAGGCAAAGATATACAACGGAGAAAAGACAGTCTCTTCAATAAGTGGTGCTGGGAAAACTGGACAGCTACATGTAAAAGAATGAAATTAGAATACTCCCTAACACCATACACAAAAATAAACTCAAAATGGATTAGAGACCTAAATATAAGACTGGACACTATAAAACTCTTAGAGGAAAACATAGGAAGAACACTCTTTGACATAAATCACAGCA
Source organism: Balaenoptera physalus (assembly GCF_965194825.1). Lineage (NCBI taxonomy): Eukaryota > Metazoa > Chordata > Mammalia > Artiodactyla > Balaenopteridae > Balaenoptera > Balaenoptera physalus. Next base: position 16,196,030 of record NC_138902.1, read on the forward strand.
AGATCTTTTTTGATCCACCTCCTAGAGTAATGGAAATAAAAACAAAAATAAACAAGTGGGACCTAATGAAACTTCAAAGCTTTTGCACAGCAAAGGAAACCATAAACAAGACGAAAAGACAACCCTCAGAATGGAAGAAAATATTTGCAAATGAATCCACGGACAAAGGATTAATCTCCAAAATATATAAACAGCTCATTCAGCTCAATATCAAAGAAACAAACACCCCAATCCAAAAATGGGCAGAAGACCTAAATAGACATTTCTCCAAAGAAGACATACAGACGGCCACGAAGCACATGAAAAGATGCTCAACATCACTAATTATTAGAGAAATGCAAATCAAAACTACAATGAGGTATCACCTCACTCCTGTTAGAATGGGCATCATCAGAAAATCTACAAACAACAAATGCTGGAGAGGGTGTGGAGAAAAGGGAACCCTCTTGCACTGTTGGTGGGAATGTAAATTGATACAGCCACTATGGAGAACAATATGGAGGTTCCTTAAAAAACTAAAAATAGAATTACCATATGACCCAGCAATCCCACTACTGGGCATATACCCAGAGAAAACCGTAATTCAAAACGACACATGCACCCAAATGTTCATTGCAGCACTATTTACAATAGCCAGGTCATGGAAGCAACCTAAATGCCCCTCAATAGACGAATGGATAAAGAAGATGTGGTACATATATACAATGGAATATTACTCAGCCATAAAAAGGAACGAAATTGAGTCATTTGTTGAGACGTGGATGGATCTAGAGACTGTCATACAGAGTGAAGTAAGTCAGAAAGAGAAAAACAAATATCATATATTAAGGCATGTATGTGGAACCTAGAAAAATGGTACAGATGAGCCAGTTTGCAGGGCAGAAGTTGAGACACAGATGTAGAGAATGGACATATGGACACCAAGGGGGGAAAACTGCGGTGAGGTGGGGATGGTGGTGTGCTGAATTGGGCGATTGGGATTGACATGTATACACTGATGTGTATAAAATTGATGCCTAATAAGAACCTGCAGTATAAAAAAACAAACAAAACAACTAATACTAAACTTTCATTGGGTTATTTGTATGGAAATATGTTAATATAAATGTTTCAGACATTACATGAAATTTCTAAAAATCTTATATTTGTATTTGTATGGAAATATGTATGGAAATATGTTAATATAAATGTTTCAGACATTAAAAAAAAAAAGATACGATTTTATTCTGGCTTTTGCAACAGAGAGAATGTTCATTAATGAGAAGAATCACAGAGAAAGGACAGGGGGATCTGGGGCTTTACAGAGGCAGGTAAACAGGGGAGTCATTCATGAATCATACGGGAGTCATGAGGAAGGATGGAGAGGGTCTTATCTTGGAAAACGTGAGGGCAGGGTGGTCCTTTCCAGTTAGTTGTTTCCCGGCATAACAAGTGTGGGAGCATTTCTCAACCATCACTGCTTTCTGGGAACTTAGGGCTCAGTAAAGTTCAACATTGTCAGTGACTTATCTCTGCCCCACGGCATCTGGGAATTTAGCAAGGAATATCTGATGGCTGGAGATGACTCTGTGGCTGGAATCACCTGAAGCCTTCTTTATTCACACATCTGGTGCCTTGTCTGGGATATCCTAAGGGCTAGGATGACAAATTGAAGTCTGTCCTATCAACAGAACTTGGCTTCCCCTCAGCATGGTGACCTCAGGATGGTTGGACTTGTTTCCTTGCAGTTCAGGGTTCCAACTGTGCATTTTCCAAGCAAACTAGACAGAAACTACATTTCCTTTTGTGTCCCAGTCTTGGCAGTCAGATTGCATCACTCCTGCAATATTCTAGTGGTCCAAGCAGTCACAGCCTGACAAGACTCCTGGTGAGAAGAAAGAGATGCTCAACTCTCAAGTGAAAGACTGTCAAAGTATTTGTGGCCTTCTAAAAAAATAGCCAAAACCAATACTTTGACTATAAATTATTTATATTCTGCCACATGAAAAATATACTCATTCCCTCTCCCAAGATTCCCAAAGTCTCATCCAACTGCAGCAGCAACTCAAAGTCTAGGATCTGATCATCCAAACTGGGTCCAGGTGCAGATGAATTTCCTCAGGTGTGGGTCTTCAAATATGGTTTGTCTCCTTCTGGAGATTGGTGAGCACAAGAGACGAGTTATCTTTGACATGCCCAACAAACGAACCATAGTGGGACAGGCATAAGATAATAGATATAATAGATAGCCTTGTTCAAAATCAGATAAATGGAAGGCACACAGAAGTCACTGTTCCATAGCAAATCTGAAATTGAGCTGTGTATGTGCTGCTGGTTCCCTGATTAGGGCTCTGTCCTATTCCTTGGGAGTTATCTTAGGGTTCTTCAGAGAAACAGAACCAATAGCATGGGGATAGATAGATAGATGATAGATAGATAGATAGATAGATAGATAGATAGATAGATAGATAGATAGATAGATAGATAGATAGATGGTGTGTGTATGTATATGCATCTATCTATCTATCTATAGAGAAAGATTTATTTTAAGGAATTGATTCACGCAACTGTAGGAGCTATCAAATCTGCAACCTGAAGGACAGGTCAGCATGCTGGAGACCCAGGGAAGAGTTGATATTGCAGCTCAAGCCCAAAGGGAGTCTGAAGGCAGATTCCACTTTTTTTTTCTTTTTTTTGGAAGAACTCGCTCTTTTCTCCTAAGATTGTCAACTGATTGGATGAGACCCAACCACATTATGGAGGGTAATCTACATCACTCAGTCTATTGACTTGCATGTTAATCACATCTAGAAAAATACCTTCACAACAACACCTAGACTGGTGTTTGACCCTAAGTTAGACACCATGGCCCAGTAAAATTGACACATAAAATTATCACATTGTTCTTCCTGGCTCTTGGCTTCACCCTCTGAGTCATTCTTCCTTTTCCAAGAAAAACTGAGTTTGCAAATGAATAGTGTTCTCAGGCTGGGAGTCTAACGGTCTCTGTATGCTTTATGTTTTATACTGTTTGTACTGTCTCTGTCTTTTTTGGGTAAAGTTTTGCTCCCACTTCCACCTCCTCCTCATCATACAAAAGCAAAGTCTTAAAGATGTGTTCTGTGCAATTCTAGATATGCTACATGAATGAACTCATTTAATCTTCACAACAGCCCTATGAGATAGGTATCATTTTTTTCTTCTATTCAGGGTAGAAAATAAAGTAAATGGAGAGTAAACTTGCACAAAATCACACAGCCTTACTCACAGAGCTGGGATTCTAGCCAAGTATTCTATCCACACACTTGCAGCTACTACACAGCACTTGTCACATGTAAGTAGATGCTTCCTGGACTTCCTGGACTGGACCAACTCACCCTCCCTAATCAACACTGACAGTGCACTAATATTTTGAACTAACTTATTAAAATTAATGAACATGTCAGAGGCAACTGACTTGGTTATGGAAAACAGACAGCTGTCCACTTTAGTTAGATCTTTTGGAGAAGTCAGGAAACAGCAAGCCTCGTGAACTAATAGATTATAGTTATAGGGTGAAGCCAGGGGGAGGGATGCAGCAGGGAATTTGGCCCCAATAACCTAGTGACTGATTGTGTAGAGTCTGGTCAAGGAGCAAAGCAAGACCTTCCTATTTTATTATTTCTCTCTGTTCTTAGAAGAGGGAAGAAAAGATGTGTCAGCTGTAACAGCGATCATATGTTGTGTAATTACTGTGCTTCTCACATCCAAATAACTGGCCGTTCTCCTGAATTTTCCATAAGTGGCAAAATAAGTTATATTACAGAGCAGGAAGGAGAAAGTAGTGGGACACAATTTAAACAGGGTTTCTATTTGGGGATCTTGTTTACTTTTTTTTTCCTCCCCCTGCTTCCTTTGATTCCTCTGCCATTTTCTTTTCCCTATTCTTTTTACCCCTCTTGAAAAAAAAAACTCTGTAAAAAGAAAAAATTATATATGTTTTCTTCCCTTTTTTCCCCCCAAGAAGTTGACCCTTGAAAGTCAGTAAGTTAAGAAAGAGGAGAAAAGACATGCCTAAGAAGTTTGAGGGAGGTGACCACTCCACAGTGTAAAAGATTGAAGGGCTCCAAAAACAGTCCCAGATTCTAAAGGGCATTCTCTCCGGCCATCCCCTGCCCTGCCTGAAATCAGAGCAGATGCGTCTGCCAGCCAACCATCTGTCTGCACATGTGCAAGGGCATCCTATGGTTTTTGTGTGAGATCTAATTGCTTGCTTCAACAGTGTGGCAGGTTGGGCGCATGAAAATCTAGTGTTCAATAGGGATCTGCCATCACTCATTGCTCTCCTGCATCTTCCCTTTCCTTTTTCCAGAGTTTGTTTTAAAATAGAGTGTGCACAATGTATGTAATTGCCTCACAACTAAAATTCAGTCTTTGGAATTGGGGGCAGGAGAAGTCAAAGAACAAGATACCTTAGATCAAAGATACTGGGAAAAGAGCACAATATTTAACAAGGTTCAAGTCCAGTCCAGGGACCAACAAAGCAATCACGCCTCTCAGGAGGTACCCTGGGAACATCCCTAAAATCTTCCCTTTTCCTCAGAATTGCCCCCTTCTCCTCCCTTTACTTGAACTAGACATTGAGCCAGAACGTATCCGGTGATGTTCACTGTGGACCTCTTCTGAGGCCCCTCATTTCAAAACATTTGGAATGAGCTACCCAGGAACACTTGGTAAAGAGCAATTAAATGCCACCCTGCACGTTCATGCTTAATTATCTTGCTAGAGACACACTGTAGCTCACTGCATCTAAATGCAAATTTGTGTATTTGAGATTTTTATTGGATTTGATAAGTCAAATGATTGCTACTTTACATGGAAAGGGGTTGGGGCTGATGAACTGTAGGAGCCCACGTGAGCAACGACACAAAAATTTCCTTGATTCATTTAAAATAGACCTCCCTCCCCTTGTGGTGTCTCTTTTCCTGAAATTTGATTTCTTTTTTTGCGCTGCTGGGCTCATTTTGCTGATAAGGAAGATGAAGGTAAATAGCATTTTGAAGAGCAGACTTAAATAAGGCCAGAACACAGTTGGACAAGGCAACTTGCCCCAAGACTTGGGTCTGTGTGCTGACCACTATGTCAGTGATTTTCAAAGTCTGGATCATATCTTACAGCATTACACACACACACGCACACACACACACACGTATGTATTATATACATAGATTTTTATGAACCTATACTTTGCCTTATTAGTGTACTTTATTTTCTGTTCTATTCTACTCTATTCTATTCCCTTAAAAAATGTTTAAATGCTGGTTACAACCCAGTTAAAAGATTTTACAACCCAGTAAGGAATCTTAAGAAAATTGCATTAGATGTTTCTCTTGCTCATGGTGTTCCTAAGCTTTATTAAATCTCCAAAATGAATGATGGAAACAGTGTTACTAAACAATACTGCCAGCCCAAAGTGCTAATTATAAAGGGTCAGCCTAAAATCAGATAAAACAGTGGAGCTGAGAACAGGCAGCACATGCGTGCAGTGTAATCTGCTAATGATGGTGTGCTTGGCAATGGAATGAATCCCCTGGCAGGTTGGCATTATGTTTCAAATGATGCCAGCTTCCAAGGGCATTTTACATTCACAAATGTAAGTGTCAGCTGTGCTTGAATGGTTCTTGGGCACTACCCCCCTCTCCATCACCCCTGCTCAGGCTGTTAGACCACAGGGGTCTTGTGAGGGGAGATGACCCCACGTTCAAGGCCTGCCATGGCTATCATTTTTCTCACAGCCTTCCCAACTGAGTTTGGGGTCAGTTATCTTTCATGGCATCCTTTTATGGTAGACGGGTCTATTTTACAGATTCTGGCTTGCCAATCAATATGCATCCTTTGTCAACAGTTGCCTTCAGTTCATCTGGAGCCCCAAACATTAATGCCAAACATTCCATCTTAGCTAAAATAGAATATGGGGAAATTATAAACTTGCAAAGAGAAAGGAAGGGATGGGATATGGAGGAGGAAGGATGGAAAAAATATTGATTGAATACCTTCTCTTTTAGACACAATGTTAGATGTATTATTGTATTTAATACTAATAAGCCCCATTAAAAAGATGGTCATTGATCCTACTTATCTGAAAATGATCTTCAGGAAGGTTGAGCCGGAATTTCCAATGTCATGTAGCTGGTGGGTGGTATGGATTAAAATATAGGTGTGCCTATTATTCACAATAGCTAAGGTATGGAAACAACCTAAGTGTCCATCCATGGATGAATAGATAAAGAAGATGTGAGATACAGAAATATAGAAATAGAAATATATATATAATTCTAATATTATTCAGCCATGAGAATGAAGGAAATCCAGCCATTTGCAACAACTTGGATGGACCTTGAGGGCATATGCTTAGTGAAATAAGTCAGATGGAAAAAGACAAATACTGTATGATATCAGTTATGCATGGAATCTAAAAAGAAGAAACTCAGAGAAACAGAGAGTAGAGTGGTGGTTACCAGGGGTTGGGGTGGGCAAAAGGGGGACATGCTGCCAAAGGGTACAGATTCCCAATTTTAAGATGAACAAGTCTGGGGATCTAATGTACAGCGTGGTGATTATAGCTAATAATACTGTATCATATACTTGACTGTTGCTAAGAGAGAAGATCATAAATGTTCTCACCACCAAAAAGAAATGGTAACTAGGATATGGGATGGAGGTGGTAGCCAATACTAAGGCGGTAATGATTTTGCAACTTATAACTGTATCAAAGTGACATGTTGTACACTTTAAAATTACACACAATGTTATGTGTTGACTATACTCAATAAAGCTGGGAAAAATAAGAAAATAAAAATGTCTCCCCCCACCCCCAAAAATACAATTCTGCCTGGGTCCCCAGAGCATGCTCTTCCTAATATACACAAGGCCCTTGTATTTTCACTTTGAACCACATGGAACATCAACTGGAACTTCAACAAGAAAACCCACTCAATATGGTGCTTCCACACTCAACATCCAGAAACTCTAAGAAGACATGTGAGATGGAATGAAACCTGAGCAGGAGATCATGAGATTAAGTTCCTGGATCACTCGATGGATTGGGCAAGATATTTCCTTTGGAACTTGAGTGGAGAAAATAAAGAGAAGGGAAGGCAAGTAGGGGGCAGGGTTGAAGAAAGAGAAATTTAATTAGATATTCTACTCCTATGTGAGATAGTTACTTTCAGACAATGGGAGTTATCATGGGAAAGGTTTGATTCAAAACCAACATAAGCAGCTCCTTTGCCCCTTTTCCGTTTGTTCATCACTGCTTTCCTTAGACCTTACTCATAAAGATGAGATCATTAGGCAACATTTAACTTAGCTCCTGATTTCTGCTTTTCTAAATATACACAACACCTTACCTAAACTGTTGATTCCTTTCCTGGATTAGAAGGAATAAGAATGAAGAATTATGTAGTTAAGGACTGACTGACTCTCTACCCTTAGTTTCCCCTTAGTAAATTTGCAGGTGGACCTTGCCGGTTCAGGCTGACCACGCGGGTGAGACAGCATCCCAAGGAAGATTGGGAGAAGTCATCAGGCCTGCACGCAATGGAAAACGATGAAGAATCTGACCTCCTGCCTTAATAATTAACTGAGATCGCTTCCCCTTTTTCCCTTTAAAAATCGTCATGGCTGAGCAGAATCTTCGGAGTTGGTCTCTGGACATAAGCCCACCTTCTCCCCAGATTGCCGGCTTTTCTGAATAAAGCAACTTTCCTCTCTGCCGAAGTTTGCCCCTTGATTTATTGGCTGTTGAGCAGCAAGCGCCTGAACCTGCATTCGGTAACACCGACTGTTAGCTTCACTTTTCTGCTCTGTGATCACGATTCACTGTGCGCATTTGGACTTTGTTCCTGATGGCTTCAGACATGACTGCTTTGCAGAGGCCTAATCTTCCAAAGCTTTCCATCAAATCAAGTTGATGTTTTTTATGACTGTGACAATGTTTTTGTGTAAGGAAGTTACCTATTTATAAGGGAAAACAAGGAGAAACAGTTTTATTGTGGTTGGGGAAATGCTCCCTGGAAGAGAGGCCCTCTGCCAGGTGCTAATTACATTCCTATTGTCTTTTGGCTTCATGCTTCCCACACCAGGGAGAGGAAGAGTTGGGAGGGGGCAAAGGAGGGAGCAGTGGAAGATAATTGAACAAGGTGAAAATGAACGCTCATTAAATTCCAGAATACAGGAGGACTCATTTCATATGATAGGGCTGTAAATATGACTTTTAATGAAGTTATGACATGGTTGCCAATAAAAGTCATTTACTCTGCAGTATTACAGTTAATTATACACAGCTGGAGCCATTTATGGCCTGTCCCTTGTTAACTTTGCTTTCCCTGCACGTTAACCCTTTCAGCACAGTTGATCAACCAGGAACCAGGCGGTTTTAAACCTAAAGAAACCATGAAATGTTAATAAATGTCCCATATGACTCAGGATAACTCTCACTAGCTCTAGGAGAACGCACTCACCTGCTCCTCCCCTCAGCATACCGTCCCTTCCAGGAGCACATCGTAAGAGGAATGCAGATGGAAAAAGAAGGAGAAAGAGGGAATTATGGCTGTAATTCTCTTGTTTTTGTAATTCTTTTTTTTGGAAAAAAAAAATACACTATCTTTGATTTGTGGGAAAATTTATAGACATAACAATTTTTTATTACCAATTTTAAGAGCATTTTAAATACATTTTACCGATAGCAGTGTAACAAAAATACTCGAATAAAACACTCATGAAAAAAAGTGAAACTGACATATTGTCTTTAGCAGCCTAACCCCGTGGACAAAGAGCCTGCCCCTTAGCACGGCTGGAAGAGATTTCCATTTCTGAAAATCCTACACTCTGCGATGGACTGACAGGGGAAGGAACCCGTAGCATAGTAACCGGCAGTTACTAAGCTACGACGCAGTTACTAAGGCCTCTCAGTTGGTTATATCGAAGGCAGAATAGCAGTGTATCTAAAAGCCCTGTTTCTTGGATATGCCATGAACAACAGGAAGACCCTAGTTTTTAATTTGTTAAAAAGATTTCAACAATAGATGTAGCTCTCTATCTTCATTCTGGGAGCCTGGGTGTTCTGACAGCACAAGTACTGCCTCGTATTATGCTTTATTATGGGGTGGGAGTGGGGGACCTTACTCAGTAACCAAGATCGTCTTAGGGTTTTGGTTTTGACTGGTGTTAACAATTTTCCTTCCATGAGGATTCAGCTACTGGAGCCAGGAAAATGTGGTACTCAGTAAATGGACTTCACAAGCATCTTTGTCAGCGGTCCACTTTTATTGGCTCTGAGGATGAGTTGCCATGTACAGTCATGGCAGAATCTTGCTGAGTCTGTTTCTGGATTATTTCTGGTTCACAACTGTGTGGTTGTCTGGTTTATTTCTGGTTCATGACCGATCTAAATTACTTGTCATTAATTAATGGCCATCTGGTCTCTTTCCACCAGTGTTAAGTGCTAAGAGGTTGATTCTGGTTGTGTGTCTGCAGGATTTCGTGAAATTTCCATTGACTCAGGCCTTCCTCTGCTTCTCACAACAGGGTCGAGGGAGTAGCTCTTTTAGAAAACCACAGGCCAGTCCCAACCTGGTGGTTGAAAAAACTGCCCTGGGCCAAATGAGGCTTTACTGATCTTTTTCTTGGGGGGGAGGGGAGGGGCGTGGAGCATCATAGAAACAGTCCTCCGCTTGCTTGTCTGTGTTGATTTTCCCTGAAGGGGCAGCTTGCATACAATCCCCATTATATTGGCTTTTGCATTATGGCTGGATTTTATGATGCTGTCAGTTTTCTGTTTGTGTGTCTGTAAGTAAGAAAGCCTCCCGACAGAGGGAAGAAAATGACAATGAACGATCAGTTTATAATTACAGCCCCTTCCCATCTGCAGTCAGATTATTTTAGGGGGCATGCTTGGACCTTCCTTGATCATGGAAATCTGTCCAATTTCCACACTACGTGAATATCCAAGACAAACACACATATCTACCATTAAAAGGGAGAAAACATACGCAAATATTTAAAGCAACTGAAACAGTTCGGATACCTTGGAGAGCAGAGGGCTGGTGTGGCTTTTATTTCAGGTGTGTAGATGCACCTGAAGGAGTGATGGGATGGGGACACAGATGGACTTGACACGGCCTATCTGGGGCCTGCAGACCTCTCATTAATGAGCTCCTAACTTCCTAAGAAGTCAAAGGGCTTCCATAAAGTCTGGCCTTTTCTTGCTTTTCCTTCTAAAAGTGTCAGGAGTAATACCTTCCGAAGATAAACTCCAAAATACCAACCTCAGTAACTTGGTTCCCAGACAAGCATCCCTACTTGGGGCTCAAACCCAGGCAAAAGGGCTTGTTTCCTGTAAAGAAAGGACACACCAAAATTTTCTCAACTTTTGTCTAAGATTCTTTGGATATGTAATTTGAAATATCTTCGAAGCATAGCTCTGATATTCCTTTATCTAACTCTGGAGAAGATTAACCAAATAGAGTATCCTGAATTTCAAAGAGAGAAGGAAGAAATCAAACTTTTAACGCTTTAACTGTGTTGGCTTTTTAAGAAAAACTTTTCTACCAGCTCAGGAAAAGTCAAGCTGTGCTGGCAATGGCAGATTGCTAGATAAGAAACACAGAAATGCAAATGACATTAGCTAGCAACAAAGAGTCATAAAAATGTGCTAATAAAAGATTCTGATACACATCTGATACATGGTAAATAAAAGCAGATTTATTATAAGGTATTAGTTTATGTAATGTGCATATTAATCAACGTAAATCCCTTGATAAAAAAAATGGGTTTGATAATTTGGGTTTCAGATTTAGCAATGTGTCTTCTCAAATTTTATCATGATGAGGTATAAAATATAAATTTAATACTTGCATAAGATTAGATTACAAATATTAAATTTACATGTATTTTGTGTATCTTAAATTTCCAAGGGGGTTAGATAGAGTATCATTGTCTCCACACACTATTTAAGGTTATGAGAATGTACTCATATATATTTAACTAAGTGAATTTATAATAATTAATGTCTTTTTAAAGACTGTTTTCTGTGAACTTTAGACGGTGCTGCAAATCATCTGGGATCGTTTCCTCTACTTGCATGGAGTAAAAATTTAAATGTCACCTCTCTGATGAAATATCCTATCTATATACAACAAATTTGACCTTTGTAAAGCTCCAATTAAGATGGTGAGTTCAACGTGGTAGAGCCATTCTCTGATTAGGTTAATACATACTGAAGCTAAAGTTAAAGGCTTTCAGTTTGTCACCTAAATATGTATTTGTGTAAAGGCCTATTGACGTTATTAAACAAAGAAAATTTATACATGATAAACCAATTGAAAATTAATCTTGGTGTCATCAGCCTGATATTAACACTAGGTAGTAAAATTTCTCATTTACATTTTGTGTGATCTGCTCAGAGGAACCACCTCCTAGCATATCCTATATTGTGCATGTGTCTTTCTAATTTTTTTATTTTAGCTTTTAAAAAAATTTTTTTTGGGTTTTGTTTATGCCTGTGTCTTTTTTTTTTTAAATAGATCTTTATTGGAGTATAATTGCTTCACAATACTGTGTTAGTTTCTGTTGTACAGCAAAGTGAATCAGCCCTATGCATACACATGTCCCCACATCCCCTCCCTCTTGAGCCTCCCTCCCATCCTCCCTATCCCACCCTTCTAGGTCATCGCAAAGCACCGAGCCGATCTCCCTGTGCTATGCTGCTGCTTCCCACCAGACAACTATTTTACATTCCTTAGTGCATGTATGTCGATGCTACTCTCACTTTGCCCCAGCTTCACCCTCCCACCCCATGTCCTCAAGTCCATTTTCTACGTCTGTCTCTTTATTCCTGCCCTGCAACTAGGTTCATCAGTACCATGTTTTGTTTTGTTTTTTTAGATTCCATATATATGTGTTAGCATACGGTATTTGTTTTTCTCTTTCTGACTAACTTCATTCTGTATGACAGAGTCTAGGTCCACCCACCTCACTACAAATAACTCAATTTCATTTCTTTTTATGGCTGAGTAATATTCCATTGTATATATGTGCCACATCTTCTTTATCCATTCATCTGTCGATGGACACTTAGGTTCCTTAAAAAACTAAAAATAGAACTACCATACGACCCAGCAATCCCACTACTGGGCATATACCCTGAGAAAACCATAATTCAAAAAGAGTCATGTACCACAATGTTCATTGCAGCTCTATTTACAATAGCCAGGACATGGAACCAACCTAAACGTGCGTGTGTCTTTCTGATGAACTTTATCAGGCTCAGGATTTTTAAAATCAATTTTACTGAAGTATAATCGTATTTTAAAAAGGGACAAATTTGAAGTGCATAGTTTGATGAGTTTTGATCAATGTATACACTCGTGTAACCACAACCACAATCAAAAGTGGCCTATTTTCATCTTCCCCAAAGATTCTCAGTAAGGTTCTCAGTAACTGCTAATTGGCTAATAACCTGTATCTATAGGTTTGATTGGTCTTCTTCAGAAATTTATATCCTTGGATTTATATAATATATAGTCTTTTGTGTCTGGTTTCTCTTACACAGCAGAAGGGTTTCCAGATTCATTTACCTTCTTGAGTGTACCAGTGTATTTTATGTCACTGAGTAGTATTCCATTTAATGGAAATACAACAATGTATCCATTCACCTGTTGATGGGCATTTAGATTGTTTACATTGTGGGGCTATTTTAAATAAAGCTGCAAATCTTCTGGTGGAGGTATATTCTTATTTCTCTAGGAATGGGATTCTGCATCTTAAGGTAAGGGAATGTTTAAACTGATAAGAAACTGCTAAACTCAATACCAAAACGATTTGTGGATAATTTTTAAAATAAAATTTTCTCATTTCCAAAAAAGCTAAAGTTCCTTATAATTGATAGGGTAATTTATTCTAGATTTATAAAATATTATCTCTCTGATTAATAAATTAAACAACACAATGATCACTTCTTATCTTTAGATAAGAATTTCTTATCTGCAGGTATCTACAACATATGACCATTTCTGGAAGTAATAATGATTTTCTGACAACTCTTTTTTATATTGCTTTTCCCAAATTTAGGTCCAAAATGAATAAGAACACCATTAAAGCACCTTTTGCATGTAAGCTATCACTTCCTCAAAGAACTCTGGTTGCCCCCATGTTTTGCTCCCTCGCCTCATCAGAGAATGGATGCTAGAAGTAATTAGGCTTGTTTGTAGTCACTATATTTTTAATTAGTTCAACAGTGTGTTGAGAGTTGCCCTATTTTCATCAAGATCAAAATAGGGGAAGAACTGGGCTTCCCTGGTGGCGCAGTGGTTGAGAATCTGCCTACCAATGCAGGGGACACGGGTTCGAGCCCTGGTCTGGGAAGATCCCACATGCCGCGGAGCAAGTGGGCCCGTGAGCCACAATTACTGAGCCTGCGCGTCTGGAGCCTGTGCTCCGCAGCTTGCCGCAACTGGAGAAAGCCCTCGCACAGAAACGAAGACCCAACACAGCAATCAATCAATCAATCAATCAATCAATAAATCCCAAAAGTTAAAAAAACAAAAAACAAAAACCCCAATTTAAAAAAAAAAAATAGGGGAAGAACTATCCAATCAAAAAGAGAAGCTAGTGGGAAGCAGCTGCATCACATGGGGAGATCAGCTCGGTGCTTGGAGACCACCTAGAGGGGTGGGATAGGGAGAGTGGGAGGCAGACGCAAAAGGGAGGAGATATGGGGATATATGTATATGTATAGCTGATTCACTTTGTTATAGAGCAGAAACTAACACACCGTTGTAAAGCAATTATACACTCCAATAAAGATGTTTTAAAAAAAAGAGAGAAGCTCAATCTCACCTAGGTGAATTATATACAGGTAAAATGTTATTAATATAAATATGTTTCTCAACCCCTGTTTAACCTTACATAATGAAGGTTCATGTGCAAAGATGGGCACAAGAATTTTAAGAAGTTTTATTTCTAAGTTTGAAAAGCCCTTATCATTTGGTGACCATTGTGACGTACACTCTACTGATGAATCAGAAGGGCTAGAGCTCTGTCAGTGCCACTGCTATCTGTGCTATGTTCTTCCCACCAGGATAACCATTGTGTAAGGCATCATGGAACAGCTATGTTTTATCCTCCAACAGGGGATTCTACTCTCTCTCTCATTTTCATATTGTTGGTTATTGAAATAAATTAACCAAAACTGTTCAGTCTTAGTATCAATAGACGGTTCCTGGCTCTTCTGTCATAGTTGCCTAAAGGGCTCTGCTACAAATTTCAGCTCAGAAATGGAATCTTATGGAAGAAATGAATCATAGCTGCTGCAAATCTATATACTGTACTTGGTATTTTTGCTACTGATCCCAGAGTGTATGGGATACACCTGACGCTGCAGGACACAGATCCACTGGTACAGAATCCCAGGGTGGCAATGGTGACCACCATCTCCCGCTGTGTTCAGTGCCTACTAAGGCACCGAGCTTTCAGTTCGCAGGTGCAGGTGACAAAGGATGGGAAGCTGCTTTAAGGCATAAGAAAGACATTTCCTGAATCCTTCCAGCAAAGATTCCCTAGCTCAATTTTTGTATTACTTTTATCTACTCTTGTATCCACCCTTCTAACCTGATTAGAGAAACCGCTTTGAGACAGCATCACCACATGTCTCTGGTAAAAAGAAGATCTGATGAAGGAGCGGAACAGTGTGGAAGGAGAAAAAAAAAAAAGACAAACCTACCGGGAATAAATGTAAACCTGGTCTCAGCAATGCATTTAATTACAACCAGATGTATCAACGTTTTTGTCCTGCTAGAGTCTGTCCCTTGCTAACGGACGGGGTGGCATGGAAATCAAGACATTTGGGCTTACAGACTTGGGTGCAGGAACTCCCTCTCAACAGCTGCCACTCTGTAGCTACAGAAAGCAGTGGTGACATATAATAACCCACGGTCGCTTTCCTGGGTGGAAGTCTTCAGGTCCTTCTATCATAAAGTCCTGGCCTCCTCCACCAAGATTTTCAGAAGAAATGAAAATGTCCCTAATTCTTTACCTTAGGAGAGGGATCATCTTTCATAGAGCTACATTGTGTGGAAGGCACAGACCGTAATACTTTACTCAGTAAGCAAATGGGAAGGAAGCTTTACTGCCTCAGCCTTTACTTTCTTGTGCACACAGATTCTCCGTGTGCTTTCACTCCCCAAAGATAATAGCATCTGCATCTTTTTGTTGACTGTCAAAACCCACTCGCCCATCTAGGGAGGCAAAGTGCCTGAGAATGTGTGTTCCCCAGAGGGCAGCCTTTCATCAATAACCCTTCTGGGTTCCCCAGGGCCTGATCAGGACAATCTTGAGGTATGACCTCCTCTGTCCCCAGAGTGTCCCTGCGGGGTTGAGCCATGCTTCATGTGGGACTTTGGTTGATATTTCTCCCTTGCGTTGCCTCCTTCTCTTCCTGGTCCCTTTCTCCATCCCCCCCATCCATTTTTCCTAGGAATACTTCTTAATAAGTCACTTTCATGATACCCACTGCTTCAGGTCTATTGGTGAATAAACCATCCTAAGACAACTTTGCTTTCCCCCAGTTTTACCTTGTCTCCTCGGTGTTCATAGCACCTCCTCTCGAAGCTTCGTCTGCCAAGCTCCACCATCCAATGTATCTTCAAAGTATCTTCAAAGTCAGGCACCACCGGCTCCGGCTGGATGCTCCTGGAAGGTCTCCTCTGCCCAGATTTTACCAGTTTCAGATGATAAAGAACGGGCTCTGGAACTCACTGTGGGGAAGTAGGCTCTCCACCAGCTAGAGTTGTAGTAGGTACCCAAATCACCCCAGCGGGTCCTGAAACGTTAGCACACCTCAGCAAAGTCTCCTTTACCTTCTTCTCCTCCTCCTCCCCCTCCATTTTCAGCTTCCTCTCCTCCTCTCCTCCTCCTCCTCTTTCTTCTCCTTCTTCTTCTTTTTTGTTTTGTTAACCAAGAAAGCACAGTCTAGTTTTATATGAGAAAAATATTCCTTTTTAAAACATATGTTTAATCTTGCTCCTGGGAAGAAATAACCAAAAACATGGCATTATAGACCTAAGAATCCCATAACGTTTACCAAAGTTTGGCTCAGATTACATGAATCACTGCTTTTACTGTGAACAGCTCTATCTTACCAGTGGTCCCATTGCCTGTTACATTCTTTCTGATGCCCAGATTTTCCTCTAATAGGAGATCAGAGCAAGCATGGAATCGATTCCATGTACCCACTATGCCCATAATTTGGGGGATGGGGCCATTAATGAGCCCGATTTTTAAAAAATTAATTTCTCAGCCTCCATGGAAACTAGAGATGGCAAGGGACACAGTTCTGGCTCAAGGGATGTAAGCAGAAACACTGGATGTGACTTCCAAGAAAGCCTGAAGGGGCAGTCGCAGCTGAGAGTGTCCTCTCGATCCTCACCTTTCCTTTCTTCATCCCTGGAACCCGACACAAGTTTGGAGCAGCCACTATGCAACCATAAAGTGACCATGAGGAAAAGGTCAGGAGAATTTCTGGGACCTCAGACCTAACTGTTATGATCTGTTGATCTGGTACTTGCTAGCAAACACCCACCTGATTTTTGTGGGAAAAATAAAACCCCTAGTTTGTTTAAGCTGCTTTTTGTTATTGTTTTGTGTTTGATTCTTGTTATTCACAATTGAACATATATCTCTTGTTGGTAACAGCCAGTAGATATTTGTCCAAGCTTGGACCTGGGGACCCAGAGTCTAAAAATTCTATAATCCTACTCTATATCTGTCCAGTTTTTAGATACACCATTCATTTCTCTGTGCCTTATTTTATCTTATAAAAGAGAGGACACTGACATCATCTCTGCTAAATTGAATAAACAGGATGCTTCCTATGCTGTAGAGTGACAGCAGAGCCTTTAAATGCCTTTGACAACCACCCCTCCACACCCATCAGCAAACTGATTTGTTTCGTCAAATTCTTCTTTAACAATGGTATCATGTAAGGGGGAAGTAATAGGATTTTATTTATTAACCATGATTCCTTTGTGTAAAATCACCTTTGTTTTAACTGGGCGATTATGGGAGGGAAAGAAATAGCATAATTAGGAACGTAAAGATGGAGCACTAGAGAGACACGAATGTGTTAAAATAAGTTTTATCCTACTACATATTGTCCTTCCAGCCAACATTTTCCTTTATTTCTAATTTTCCCCCCAAATGGCTGAGGCCAAGACATCCATTTATCAAGCCCATCCATTTTACCTCTCCTGTCCATTTTTACATATATGTTTGTGGACTTTGCTTCTTACCATGATATCCCATGTCTGGCAGTTGGGTGATGTTTGCACTCCCAAGGATCAGACAAGGACATATCTCTCCAACAGTTGTTGATAATGAGGCCAGTGGAAAGGCTAATGGTTTAAAGCTGTTTGAGTGTTCTTTCTGAGGCAGAGATGGAGTAAATTATTCCATGGCTGCAGCTCTCCATAGAAGAGCCCCGTTCCTCAATGTAGGGAGCTTGATACACCGTCTGCTCTGAGGAGCCCGGATTAGTCCATCTGTTTCTGGTTTTCAGAAACCTAAGGTGAAGAAAATAAATAACAGAAAAAACAAAAATGAAAAATGCCTCCTGTTCCTGAATTGCAGGAAGTCTGCATATGCTCCTAAATCGGGTGTTCCATCCAGATGCACCAAACCCCGCTGGATTTCCTGGGTGGAAAGAGGAAAGAAACATCCAGATCTTGCTTTTGAGGATTTTTCAACCTTTAGAAATACACCGATTATTACATAAAAAGTGACATTTCCCATTATTTTGGCAAAGAAATAAATGTAGCGCTCGATGTATGAAACCATATTCTCGCCATCATTTGCTTTTTAAAAGCTATTCACAAGTTTTTGACTGAAGCCTGTTTGAACCTCCACTTTCATAAGCAGGAGGATACAGCCAAGGAATCAGAGGTGTTTGCCTAGAAATGATATAATCACAGCCTCCAAGTGTTTAGAATTAACTATGGAAGAGGGTTTACCTTAGTGGCCTTAGCTCCAGAAGGCAAAATTCAGACCAACAGGAAGAAATTATAGAAAAGGAAGATTTCAGAGCTTAGAGAACATTTTAATCAATGATCTGTTAAGTTTTAAGTGAATTACCTTGGATGACAGTAGAGACCCATACATGTTGGAGATCAAACCAGAAACAGAGGAGCACAGACGGGGCTGCAGCGTAGAGGATGCCTGCGAGTGAAGACTGCACTTGGTGGTTTCCACCTTGTCCACTCACTCTACAGCCCACTGCAACTTTTTAAAAACATTTTTATTGGAGTATAGTTGATTTACAATGTTGTGTTAATTTCTGCTGTACAGCAAAGTGAATCAGTTATACATATACATATATCCACTCTTTTTTAGATTCTTTTCCCATATAGGTCATTACAGAGTATTGAGTAGAGTTCCCTGTGCTCTACAGTAGGTCCTTATTAGTTATCTATTTTATATATAGTAGTGTGTATATGTCAATCCCAGTCTCCCAATTTATCCCTCCCCCCTCTTTTCCTCCTGGTAACCGTAATTTTGTTTTTTACATCTGTGACTATTTCTGTTTTGTAAATAAGTTCATTTGTACCATTTTTTTAGATTCCACATATAAGCGATATCATATGGTATTTGTCTTTCTCTGTCTGACTTACTTCACTCAGTAGACAGTCTCTAGGTCCATCCATGTTGCTGCAACTTTTTATTCTCATATTTCTCTGAAACTAATTGGGCTTATGGTTATGAATTATCAAGGGGATGCTACCTGTTTTTATAGTTATTTTCCACAAAGAGCCAAGGCTAAGGCAGATTTCTTTTTTCTTTTTTGCTTCTCCCTTTACGGGTTGGAAAATTTTTTTCTACGCCCACCCTTTCACTAAAGTCCTTAACTTTAATCTCGTCTGTAAAGTCCCTTTTTCCACATAAGGTAACATATTCACACATGCCTCAGATTAGGATGTAAACATTTGAGGAGTGGGTGGGAACAGTATTCTGCCAACCCCAGATTCCTGCTAATACTGCCATGGTTGGATTTGTTCTTCTAGAAGGATATGGGGTTTCAATACGTTTTACAGCTCTATCAGCCACAAAATAGCTATAATTTTCAGAACATTATTACAGAAAGGGATTTTGGAATACAGTGAGTTAATTTTGACTTTATAATTCTCAGCTTTCTGTTTCTGGATCAATTTTCCCTTTGTTAAAGCTACTACCTGGGTCAGTCTAAGTCTCCATAATGAATAGCCTACTTAAAACTGCTGTGTGGCTGAACCACACTGACTCCGTTTTGCCAGCTCCATCTTAGCCATCCCCCACGCAAGATGTCCTACCCCCTCTCCTCTCTGCATGACTGAGCTTTAGCCTACTCACAAGGAATGTGCCCAAGCCAGATAAGTTTCCGATCAACTTTTATCCTTGCCTTCATCTGATATGAAAACTGAAAGAATGCCTTTTGCTGACACATATGGTTAATGGACCCCTAAGGGAAGAAAACTCTGTTTCCTTCAGTGCAGATATGCTTCTTACCTGGTAGTCAGATTCTGTTTTTAGCTTTGGCCCCTTTAAATACCTCTGTACCCTTTTAGGCAGTGCAGAGTGCAGCTGCAAATGCCTCTGGACTGTTGTCTGCCCTATCCTGCCTGTATGTAAGTTCCCCACAATAAACTTCATAATTGCACTTTATGGACTTGCCTGCTTCCTTTTTCAGTCTTAAAGTTCCTTCTCAGTTTGGAGGAGATTATTCAATATCTCCGCCATGCAACAATTGCCTTGTCTAGGCAAATGCATGTGTCTGAATTTATTTCCTTTCTTATTTGATTTACATGTCCTCTAGCTCTTAACTTTAAATGAAACTCTTTATTTTTTACTGGTATATTAAAATTCTAACCTGCTCTAGTAGAAATGTTTGGGCCAAAATTTATCTTCTTGTGATTTCTAAACTTGAGAAGAAATATAATGTTGTGGAAAGGCCAACACCGGACCAGACATTAAAGAAACAAGGATTCGGTTTCTCTCCTGCCACTAACTAGACTTTGAATTGGCCACTTCATCTTATTGGATTTCAGTTTCCTGATGGGTGAAAGGACTGAACTAGATGACCTCCAAGGCACATCTACTCTGGAAAGGAGACTCAGAGAATTCCAGATTCAAACTTTTTGCTTTGGAAACAATCCTTTATTTTGGAGAACTTGAATATAAGGGGATCTATCCTCAGACAGGGATGAAATCCTTTCTCTTTCTACTCCAGTACACATTTCTGTGTAGCCAGTGTGTCATTTCCATCTTTTCAAGAGACAGTTGAAAAAATTTAACGTCTTAAGTCTTTTAGGATTAACTTCTACTTGCTTCCCCAGTTCATCTCCCTGTTCTCCCCCAGACATACGTATTTTCTAGCCTCACTGAATACTCAGGATTACCAGGTGCAGGGGCTGTGGCATTTTGGAGGACCATGGCAATATCATCTGTGAGAAGCCAAACTCAGATGGCTTCTTGAGCAACCAAAGTCAACCAAGAAGGGCAGAGCCAAAAAATGGGGTTCTCAGAAATTCTAGATGTGAGGGATTTTTGTAGGAGTTTTGATATTATATGGGTGGTGAGAACTAGACCAATTGAAATTTGAGTTTTTATCATAACAGTATTCCTTAGAAATCCTGGGGAGGGTGCCTCAGGTTACTAAATAATAGAACTGTCTATAAATCCAGGACACAGCTCAAACTTGTAAAGATTATCATATTAGACCTTAAGCTATCTTGAATTTGTCTTTGCCTGATTTCACCCCCAACCCCTATCCCCAGAATCCACCTCCATAAACAGCTCAGATTCTTAGGCAGGACAAGTATTTAGAAACACACATTGAGCAAACCTTACTCAGAGGATGAAATCACAAAGTAAGTTTAATTAGTCCTTGAATATCCATTTGAATTTAGCCTCCCACAGAGGCCTGTAATGCCATACATTTTTGGTGTTGCTCAGAAAATACGAAGTCTGAAATTCACATTGTCAAATTACAGGGTCACTCAGTGCAAAAGCTTATTTTGGTTGTTTTGGAAATTAGGCTTTTCATTCCCATGGAAAAGTGGCAATTCAACCCATCTAAAGATAGGACTTCTACCCTCCTCCCCCACCTAGGATCTGTTTCAGGCAGAAAGTCTGTAGCCAGGACAGGGAGGTAAGGATAGAATTTTCTCTCTTTCTCACTCACCTCCTCTCACACTCACCAGCTGCTCTTTTCCACTAGAGCTGGAATGGAGGGTTGGGACAAGAGCCAGGACTAGCCTTTTAGATCTTCCTGGCAGTAGCCAGGCTTCATTGACTGCAAAGACTCATACCAAGCTCTCTGAGAGGTTTGGGTCAAAGACCTTCTCCACTGATTGAAGTGTAGGGGAGGTACCTTCCTAGCCCTCGAGATGGAGGTTAAGTGGGTAACAATAAACCACCATCTGTCTCCAAACACCCTTCTCCCCAAGCCTCTCTTCTGCTGACCCTTGCTATACCTGCATGTTGGTAAAGAACTGCAATCATGGAGCTGTCCTCTGCCATCCACAATTTTCCAGTTCTACCGTGTGGCCTGTCTCACAATTCACTTTGATACCTGATATTTTCACCAAAGAATCTCAAATGAAACACCCATGCTAATAGCCTGTTGCACAAAATCAGAGAAAGTTTGTAGAGAAGGAAGCAATGGTACTTGTAGATTTCAGTCGCAGGAAACACCAGGTCACTCAAGTGTAGAAGTTTCTGAATCCTTTGAAGACTCTCTCTTGACCCAAAAGAATGTTTACCTTTGTGTTCTTCCATCCCTTCTCCCTTTGTTCACTGTTATCTGCTTGCTCATCTAAATTGAATTTTGTGTTTTTACTGTTCCAGCCAACTGTATCTATTTTACCCAAGAAAAAGTATTCTTTGAGAGCAAATGGACAGAAGTCCCAAGGCACCTGATACTGGCAAGGGCAGAGGAGCCCTGAGTGCCAGAGGCACAGAGCTTGCCTGTTCTAAGCAACCTGGAGAATTTGTTCTGTTTCCCCAGAGCTTGCTGACATGGAGACTTTTATAGTTGCAACAAAGAGTCTGAAAGTACCTCAAAGTCCCCAGGCACTTCTCCTAATTCACTTCTAACCTGCGGGCCGTGGGGATTTTTTCCTCCTCTAATTGCTAATGAATTCTAGAATCTCAGTCTCATTTCTCTAGTCTAGAATCTCCAGTCTCCCGAATGACGAGAGCCTTCTAGTCATTAATTATGTGCCCTGTGTTTCCTTCCTCGCTTGGATTTATAAGGTGCACCACAGTGGGAACTTAACATTTTTTTCCTATTTAGAGTCAACTCAATTTCCTTCAGAGTTCTTCTCGTCTTTGCAGAATCACTAGGAATGTAGGATAAACAACAACAACATAATGTGGAAATGGGTAAATAGACTTTGGAATGTAGGGCAACCTGAGGGATGAGTTTGAGGATATAATATCTCATTTCTCAGGAAAATACTAGCCTTTCTCTTCCTTACTGAGTGAAAAACATTTGGTCTGAGCCCAGAGACGAGACAGTCTAATGAAGTGAAAGAATCAGAATAACAACGCATTCACATTAAATAAATGCTGGAGAGGGTTCAGAGAAAAGGGAATCCTCCTACACTATTGGTGGGAATGTAAATTGGTGCAGCCACTATGGAGAATAGTATGGAGGTTCCTTAAAAAATTAAAAATAGAACTACCATATGATCCTGCAATCCCACTCCTGGTCACATATCCAGAGAAAACCATAATTTGAAAAGATACATGCACCCCAATGTTCATAGGAGCACTATGTAGAATAGCCAAGACATGGAAGCAACTTAAATGGCCATTAACAGTTTAATGGATAAAGAAAATGTGGTACATATATACAATGGAATATTACTCAGCCATAAAAAAGAATGAAATAATGCCATTTGCAGCAACATGGATGGACCTAGAGATTATCATATTAAGTGAAGTAAGTCTGAGAAAAACAAATACCGTATGATATCACTTATATATGGAATCTAAAAAAATGACACAAATGAACTTATATACAAAACAGAAATAGACCCACAGACATAGAAAACAAACTTATGGTTACCAAAGGGGAAGGGGGGATGGGAGAAGGATAAATTAGGAGTTTGGGATTAACAGATACAAACTACTGTATATAAAATAGATAAACAAGGACCTACTGTATAGTATATAGTACAGGGAACTATATTCACTATCTTGTAATAACCTATAATGGAAAAGAATGTGACAAATTAGCAGAGAATATATAGTAGTTCATTCAAATTCATCACTTATTTATTCACATGTTCATCTATTTGACCAGCATTAATTAGCCATCTTTTAAATGCCAGGAACTTTTCTAGACACTAGGGATGAAGAAATGTGCAAGCCCTCCTGGAAGATATCATCTCAGTGAAAATCTCACACTCTCTTCCTGAATGATCACTCAGTGCTTCAGAGGTCACTTGCAGAGTGCCCAATCCAGTTGCCCGGCCAGAAAACTCATTATTTTTGGAAAAGGCGAAGGAAATCCCCTCACCACTGTATGTGTCACAAAGGCATTTCTCTGCTTTAAAAAGATGTTACTGCCATATTTCTCTGCTGAGGGAGAGGGTACATGATAAGGGGCACATTGATAAACAATAGGATAAATTTATTTCCCAAGTTTACAAATTATATCTTAATTTAAAAAATAAACTAATTCAACAAATATAAATTTGAATGGCCATTTAATAGCTTAGCAGTTAATTCAGAGATTTTTAAATCCTAGTTGTGTATAAGAATTGCCCAAGAAAGTTAAACAGTAGAGAAGTTTAGGCAGTCCCTACCTGGGAAGAGTCTGTGAAGAGTCTGCAGTGAGGCTTAAGTAATGAGGGTTTTTATTTTTAAGTCCCGTAAATAATCCTAATGGGCCATCAGAGGCAAGAGCTACCAAAAAATCTTCATTGATGACCCCCCAAAATGTTCTTCTATGAGATAATATCTCACTATCGTTAGGAACCAGGAAAATGGTTGTTTAGATTTTTGGTCATAGCTGAAATGAGTTCCACACAGAAAAAAATATTCATTGTCAGTTAAAATGTTTAGTTTTCTTCTCTGTGTCGTGTTGTTGGAGAGGAAAGTGCTTGCTAACATTGCCAGATTTTGACAGCCAGAGAAGTCACATGCCAACCATACTTAGGTATCCTTCCTCTCAAATGACTGTTGCATTTACCTTAACATTCTCAGACATTCAAACAGAGTTGCCCTCAGAAAAGACTCTAAGAATAGCCTGTCATCTTCCTGTTCTCTTTGACATTTTTCTGATCAGCACATTCTACCTCTAATGTCCTTTAGGTATCCAGAAGAACACACACACACACACACACACACACACACACACACACACACACACACAAACCAGCCTTTCCAATTAGAATGATGGACCAACTTACTTACTCTTTTTTTTCCAATTTACTTTTGATTGCTATGGCTATTTTATATTTTTAGAATTTGGCTTTGTTCTGGGATTCAGAGAATTTTATATTAACAGGCTGCTTATCCCACCAAGATCAATTCCTCCATCTCTTCCTTTAATAAGCCCGGATGTTCTTTACTTCAGTTTTGTTGGTGTCTTTGGGTGAGAGAAGCAAGTAGGCCCAGGACGTGACATTTCTCTTTTTGAATGAGGCAGAAAAATGATTCATGAAAGTGTGCATTTTTTTTAAAGGGAGAAGAAAAGAGAAGTCTATCCAACAAGATCACCACAGGTATTTTTAGCCACAGGTATTTTTAGAATTTACAGGTATTTGAATACTTGTAAATTCAGGAATTTACCTGGTTTGTCCTCACCTTGCTATGACTGGGATTCAGGACATCAGTGGCTTTTAAAATTCAAAGCATAACTTCCAAAACTTTAGAAGTATGACTCTAATATAAATATAATATAGACCTATTTCAAGGACTTTATTCAACTTATTCATTAACAAGGAAACCGGGAATGAGGTAAAGGCTGGTTCAAAGAGCATTTTGAGGATTTGGATTTTTACAGGCATTTTGAAGCAATGATAGAACAGAATGATAAATTAAATGACTGATGTCCCATACATAGGAGTTATCTTTTCTAACTGACAGAAGTTATTTGCATTTCTACTGGACCAAAATCTGTAAGTTAGCATACATTTTATTAAATTTTTATTCAATAATAAACAATGAGTCAAACCAAGTATATTTCCCTAGAATGAGTGACCCTTGGGTGTGCCTTTTAAACAGTGCCTCCATGTAACACTGAAAGAACATGCTGCATACCTTTTTACTGGATCCTCATGCTTTACATAATTTTTCTTATTATAATTAAGTGGTAGTAACAGTTTCAAAGCAGCAAAGCCCTGAGATAGCTCTGAGGCCAACTTTCAGGTGACAATAATGAGTCCATGTTGCTTCCTCCCCAAGGTCATTGCTATGTACATGCACACAAGGATACACGTGTATGCGTGAAACATGGCAAGTCTGGCATTGCATATACAATGAAAAAACTTTTAAATCCCTTTGAAAAGAATGAATTTGCTTCTCAGAAAACTGAACTACCCTGATCCTTAGAATTAGCCTTATTAATTTTTCTTTTCTACCGTCCTCTTCACCTCAGGCCTCTGTGTATATTTCTTGAAGAAGCAGCAACATTCTATCAACTCAGAATTGTTCTTTGGAACCATCCATGGAATGCATTCCACTGTCCTTCACAAGGGACTTTTACACAGGTGCTTAGATATCTAGAAAATAAGGAATGGCCTTTCCCAGATGAATATCAAGGGTAGGGGCTTTCTTCAAGACCGTTGTTGGTTTTTTTTAATATAAATTTAGATTTAAGTTCCTTTTATTGATGCCTGTTAAGTTCCTTGAGAGGGTTTCTGGAAGATAAAAAAGTAAACCAGCTTTCATGTTTTCCATCATGTTGAGGAAGGAATATCACTTACGTCTTCCATTCCCATTTTGTTTCCTTGCTTTCATCTTGAAAGTTTCCTGACCATCAGAGAGGTCCTTAAAGAGTCTCCTCTTATGCTGAGAGGGTCACAATGATATCAGGATCACCTGGACTAAATGCATATGTTAATAAGCTTTGGAAACATTTTGAAGAGAGCTCACAGGATTAGAATCTATTTTCTACTATAGAATATTCAGAATGGAAAGCCAAACCATTTGGAACTGGGTCAGACCTGATCCTTAGTACCGCCAGTCTGTGGACACATTATAATATCTTATGGTGGCATTGTAGTTTTCCCCAATTTGCTAACTAAGACTAATTATCCAAATAATTCAGCCTGACTCTGCTCTTGACCACTGCAAATCTCCCTGCTGTTCCTTAAAGCTCTGTTTGTTCCCCATTTCTTCTCTTGTTTTAAACCCCTCACTGTTCTGAGTGCCTTTTATTTAAAGAGAAATTGGATACCTACTGTGTAAATTTCTGCAGGGAGTCCTTTAATGTAGACTGTAGCAATTTTCTCCAGGAATATGCTAATAATTAGAGCAGCTAGGGATTTGGACTTTGTTATCTGTGGAGGAGGAATTGTGTGAGAAAAGGAGAAAAAAAAATCTCAACTCTCTACATCGCTGAAAAGAAAAGAAAAAAGAACAAAATAATAAAGGAGAAAGGAAAACAAAGTTATTTGTTCAAATGTGGGGTGGGAATAGACAGATGCTTAGAAGTAGCAACGGTGGCCACTGGTCTTGGTTCAGGGTGTTAGGAAAAGGCACGCATGAAGGGAGAATGGTGAACTTTGGTCCCCGGGGCAGCAGGCTGAGTTCTGGCCTCCGTAGTCATAGCAACAGAACATCCCCTGGTGCTCCCGGGTAGTCAAAATGGGACCTCCTGGAGTTCTCTCTGTCTCCTCTGCTGGAGGTTATGGGTGTCTGAACGGCAATTTCACAATCCTGAATTGCTGGTTAAGATTAGTTTAAGAGAGTTTGGGCTTTTTCTTTCTTGTTTTTGTTTAAAAGACAACTTTTTGAAATAAATTGCATAGTTGTGCTTCAGAGAAAAGTTTCTGGGAACTAAATATGGTAATCTTAGAAACCAATTTGCATTGAGGTGATGGTGCACTCACACAGAGTTTGAGCAACAGCCTGGTCCTATCCTAAGGTTATTTGTGAAGTAGATTATTTAAGGTGACCAGGGGTCTTCTACTTTTGTTACCAAGCAGCTTTTGGTGGTCACAGACTGACATGGTCTGACCCTTTATCACAAAGTTCTGAACATGCAGTCACTCTGTAAGCTTGTTTCAACCAAGATGAAGGGAAAAAGACTCCTTAGAATTCCTATAGGAGAAATGAGGCAAAGGAATTATTTCCACATACTGATGTGCAAATTAAAGCATTGGAAAGAAGGAATTTGCCCATGATGGAACCAAAATCAAGTCCCAGTAGGACCCAAGGTCCTTAAATTCTTCGCTTGTTTTTATAGGTTAGACTTCTGAAACTCTGGTTTTGGTGATTGCTTTAAGGGTTTCTTCTTGGACAAAGGTGTTAAGAAGGTCTGCAAACTAAAAAGGATCATGAATTCACTTTAATTAAAATAAAAATAAAATCAACACCCAGCAGTACTTTTTGCAGTTTCACAGAAGGGGAATTTCTTAAAAGCAACCAAATAATGTTACTAATGGCAATATTATTAATAATAATATAAGTAACATTTATTGAACGATGTATATAGGTGCTAAGCATTTCATATGAATTATCTCATTTATTTATTTCTACTTGATTGATGAAGAAACACAGAGAATTTCAGGATCTTCCCCTAAGTCACATAGCTAGTAATTGGTAGAGTCAAAATTTAAGCTTGGGCCATCTGACACCAGTGTCTGTGCTTCTAATCACCCCACTACACACTACTGTGCTTCTACACTATAATTTAAAACACATATACAAGATTTAAATACTATAGGATAATGAAATGTTTATAAGTTATTTAAAAATCTACTAACTGTATCACTCTATGGGGAGAAGAACCACCAACACCCACCCTTGCTGAGCTCCTACGTGTCAAGTACGCCACTGGTCACTGTGCATACATTGCCTCCACTTCTTACCACAAACCTGCAATGAAAGAAATATTATCCCCATATCTTACATGAAGAAATGAAGCATGGAGCTACTTTAATCACTTGCCCAGGGTTATATTTAAGCAACAGGCTGAGCTGGGGAGTGAGCCCAAGTGTGGGTGATGGCAAAGCGTCTGTTTTTTCCATGTTGCTGTGATGGTTTTTTCCAAGGTGTATTTAGGGGTCGCTTTAGTTTTACCAAAAAGGACTAGGCACCAAATCTCTCTTCCTAATCCCTGACCCTACTTTCCTACTAAAGTTGTTAATGAGATAGGAGTATTAGAGGTACTGTCTCCAGAACCTGAATAAACTACACTATTTACCTGAGGGGAAGACGGTGGTTTATCTTTCTAAATTAAGTGACCATCACTAGTTGATTAACTTGATTTTCATTCTTTAATACTTAAATGAATTAAAAATGAATGAACGAATGGGTAAGCAAAGAAGACAACTGCCAAGTAAAAATTGTCACTCACCATCTGGTTCTACAAGAATGAAGTCACTGGCCACTGAAGTCGCTGACCTTCAACACACCCTGAAAGGAGTCCAGGGCGGAGATCAAGAATGAGGCACTCTGTGCTCTGGGAAAAACCAGCAGAACAGGCCTTCAGATAGAGAGATATTTTCAGGAGAAGATTTTATGAGCCCGATTTCTTGCATCTTCTCATATCTAGAAAAGCACATTAACGGAATCATTAACAGAGACATCTGCTCCTTGTGACTAGCAGCAACCTTCTGCCAAAATGTGGGCTTGGTTGCATGGACCCCCTTCACCTAAATCACGTATATACTGACCTCCCCCCCTCCCACCTCTTGAGCAGTTCCTCAGAGTTATCTGATGGGCTGTCTCCCGGGCTATAGTCCTCATTTTGCCCCAAATAAAACTTAATTCACAACTCTCATGTTGTGCACTTGTTTTTTTCAGTTAACACAACCTACCATCTATTGAATGTCTAGTAGGCAGTAGGCACTATGCAAGGTGATTTCATATTCTGATTTTATGTCCTTTCCACAAAAGTTGTGCTGTAAAGTGACGATTTTTATTATTGCTATATTTAAGGATGAAGATCTGAGGCTTAGACTGGTTAAGTGAACTGCTCAGAGTTTCAGCTAGTGAATGAGACATTTGGAAATAGAGCCCAAGGACCTATGGCTCTGAAGTTCGAGCTGTGCCATCTATGTTTAAATTTCTTTAAAAAATTTTTAGACGTGTTTAAATACAAAGGAATATTTTAGATATATCTGTAAGGAATACAGAACAACCATGTAAGTTAGCACCCGAATATTCATGACCCAAATTTATAAATAATACATTACCTTAAACTTTAAACTTCCCTGAGTGCCGTCTCATCCCATCCTTTCCTTTCTATCTCAGAGGGTTTTTTTATGGTTTCATATTTGTTAATAGACATAATTCATTATTTATATACTCGTTTTTGACCTTTAAGTCAACTGAATCAAACTGTACGTGTTTTTATCTTACCTGCTCTCTTTGCTTGACACTGTTCCTGAGGTTCATCTATAACACTGAATAAATCTGTGTTTAATTTCTTTTCACTGTTGTATAAAATCCCATATTAAAACTCTGCCATGTTTTGTTTATCCATTCTACTTTTTAAAACTTAACTACAGTTGATTTACAATAGAATATTACTCAGCTATAAAAGAGAATGAAATAATGCCATTTTAAGCAACATGGATGGACCTAGAGATTATCATACTAAGTGAAGTCAGACAGAGAAAGACAAATATTATATGATATCACTTATGTGTGTTATCTTAAAAAATAATACAAATCAACTTATTTACAAAACAGAAACAGACTCACAGACATAGAAAACAATCTTATGGTTACCAAAGGGGAAAGGGGAGGGGAGGGATAAATATCCTTTCTACTCTTGGTGAATATTTGCGTGTGTTTTCCCCTCCCTTCCTCTCTTCCTTCCTTCCTCCCTCCCTCCCTCCCTTCCTTCCTTCCTTTCTCTATTACAAAGAGTGCTGGCAAGAACATGTGATACACATCTCTCACGGTATTATCTGAGAGGGTCACAAAATCATAAGCTTTACACATTTTTGGTCGGTGAGATAATACCATATTGTTTTCCCAAAATGATGGAGCAGTTTCTACTGCAACTTATTCTGAATAACACTGCAAAATTATTTCCCTTCCCCTACATCCTCACCAACATATTGTTACACTTAGGTTTTACTAATATGATTGGTTTGAAAGGGTACCTTATTGTGGTTTTCATTTGAATTTCTTTCATTATTGATAAGGTTGAGCATATTTTTATGTATTTTATGGGCTTTTTTTTTCTGTGAAGTACCTATCCATTTTTTATTTTTGCCCTCTTTTTCTATTGGGTAATTTGACTTTTTCTTATCAGTTTGTGGGTCTCTTTATACCTTTTGGACATTAAATATTACAAATGTAATCCATTGCAAATAACTTCTTTCAGCCTACAAAGTGATTTCACTTATTTATGTGAACTTTTGATGAATGGAACTTCTTAATTTTAATATATTCATATTCATCAATCTTTCCTTTTATTCTTTGTACACAAAGCAATCTTCCTTAATTCAAAGCAATGAAAAGATTTTGCTCAAAGTTTTATAGTTTTGCCTTTTGCACTTAATATTTAACCCAGCTAGAGCTGATGTTTGCTTAAGGCCTTATAAACCTAGTTCCCATACGTGTGGATGTGTCTCTGGGTTCTCTCTTCTGCTTTTCCAATTTGTCCATTTTTGTGACAGTACTATATTGTCTTAATTTTTTCAGTTTATGGTAATACTTGATATCAGGTAAGGGAAATCCAATTACTTTGCACTTTTTAAGCAATGTCTCACTATTCTTGTACCTTTGATCTTCCCCATAAATTTTAAAATAAGCTTGTTAAATTCCCCAAAGTCTGTTGGTATTTTGACTAGAGTTGAATCACATCACTAGAGCAATTTGGTGAGAATTTACATCCTTAGGATATTGTCTTTTTCTTATTAATTTTCAGACTGTGTCTGAGATGTAGTTTCTATTTATTTAAGTCTTTGAAAACATTTTCTTCAATATAATTTTCTCCATACAAATTTTGTACATGAATTGCTTGATTAATTCCTTGGTACTTTACTTTCTTTTTATTTGAAGCCAATATGAAAGCTATCTTTTAATAATTACCTTTTATAAATGTTTTTGAGCATGTATCAAATTGCAACTGATTTTTTAATCCTTTTTAAAATAAGCGTAATTTCTTAGAAGAGTTTTAGATTTACAGAAAAATTTGGAAGATAGTACAAAAAGTTTCCATAAATATTGCACCCAGTTTCCCCTATTATTAAATTCTTATATTAGTATAATGCTTTTGTTGTATATATTGAACCTATATTGACACACTACTGTTAACTAAAGTACATGCTTTATTCAAATTTCCTTAGTTCTGTTTTTTTTTTTTAACCTAATGTCCTTTGTTCCAGGATCTCAACAGGACATCACATTACATTTAGGTATTACCTCTCCTTAGGCTCCAATTGGCTCTGAGAGTTTTTAAGAGTTTGCTTGATTTGATGACCTGGACAATTTTGAAGAGCACTGGTTAGGTATTTTGTAGAGCCCTTTATTGGGATTTTTCTGTTATTTTTCTCAGGATTATGGGTTTTTGGGAGGAAGACCACAGAAGTGATATGTCATTTTTGTTCCATTTTATCAAGGGTACATAGTGTGGGTATGTAATCTATAAAAATATTGAATCACTATGCTATACACCTGAAACTAATATAATATTGTAAGTTAACTGTACTTCAATTTAAGAATACATAGTACGGAAGCTGACCTTGGTGGCCTGACTGAGGTAGTGCTTGTCAGATTTCACCACTGTGAAACTCTGTGCTAGAGCTTTTCTCTAGCACCCCCTTACCACAGTGTAACATTCAGAAAGAAGTTACTACTCGCAGCACCTGCCTAAGGAGTGGGGAGTGAGTCATGGTCCACCTTCTTGACGGCCAGATATCTACACAAATTAATTGGAATTCTTCTGCACACGAGACTGTCTCTTCTCCCACATTTATTTATTCAAATCATTTATTTATCTCAGCATGGACTCATGAATATTTAATTTAAACTTTGTGCTATAATCTGGCACTACTTTATATTGTTGCTAAAATTGTTTCATCTTTGGCCATTGGGAGCTCTTTCAGTTGGCTCCTGTGTTCTTTTTTGGACACACTATCACTGTGGACTTTTTTTTTTTCTGAGCACTGCCATTACAATCGATTTTTTTATATACTGACCTTTCAACAATTCAAATAATTTCCTTTTTTCCAGAACCGTGTTATCTTCAAATAATGACAGGTTTTCTTCCTTTCAATTTACTACAATTCTTATACCTTTTACTTTCTTTTGCCTTGCTGCACTTAACTAGGACCTTTCATAAGATGCTGAGCTGAAGGTGCAATACAAGGTTCCATTTAACTTGCTTTGGATGGTACAGGGGATAAGTTCAACATTTCACCATTGAGTTGGATGTGTGCTTTGTTTTTTGTTTGTTTTCTGTTTTCTTTTTCAGGGTGTTTTTTGTTCTTTTTTGTCTTGTTTTGTTTATCAAGTTAAAATATCATTCCAGCTCTAGCTTGCTGTCTTAGTTTGTTTGCCACAGAAAGAGACTGAAAAAAACGATTTAAATGCAATCATTTATTTGGGAGATGATCTCAGGAAACACCATAAACAGAGTGCTTAATGAATTAAGGAAGAGAAGGAAACCAATAAAAGATGCTTTATAAAGCCAGTTACTTCTGGGAGTCAGTGTAAAGCATACTCCTTTGAGCTTTTCAAAGGGAGAGATGAGACAGCTGGGAGCCCTTGGTTGAGGGCTGCCGGGGAGGGAGTACGGGGCTGATTCTCTGGCGCTTCTGGCCTGCCTTATGGGCTACAAGGCAAGAAAAGGCTCTTAGGCAGATGCTGGCAGGTGGAAGTCTGGCTGAGTGTGCTGAAGGGAGTGCAAGGGAACATGGGCACCAACAGCATCTGCTACACTGGCAAGGATGCTGTATTTCATTGTCTTGTTACTAACAGATGTTGGATTTATCCAATACATTGTACCTATTGAAGGTCATATGATTTTTCTGCTCTAACCTGATATTAGTAATAATATTTAATTATTATTTTATATCATATTATTATTAATTGGCTTTTGAATGGTAAATGACCTTGCATTCTTGGGATAAATATAACCTGCCAATGTTTTCCTTAGGATTTTTGCATCTCTGTTCATGGAATGAAATTGGCTTGTAAATTTCCTTTTGAATATTGCCTTTCTCAGATTTTTGGTTTCAAGACTATAGCAACTCTCATATTTTGAGATTTGATTTATTCTAAGCTCATGCTCTTTCCTCCACATTGGTGTTTTTCTTATTCCCTGGAGACAGTGGTATATATAATTACAGTGAGTTAGCATGGTGTGGGGATATTGGCGATGGGAAACTCTGGGTAGAACTGGGATCAACATAGGTGTGTCAGCCCAACAGTATTGATAATTAGGAATAAGAGAACAGATATAGGTGTTACAAATATTTTAGATACTAGCTTTATCTTCTTTAACAATTTGGTTTTGCTCTAGAGTCCCCTCCTTCCAAATACCTAAATTATGTTAAACATCATCTTTCATATCTTTGGTAGAGAGCTTTACTTTGTCCAATCTCAAACGAATAACATCAGCCTCTCTAGTTATTACAGTATTTGTAAAGTTGTCCGGTGCAGGAAGAACTGTGGAAAAGCCACCTGGAGCTACACCGGAAAGGTTCAGAAGGCAGCATGTGTCATCCTGGGGTTCTGCATCACATCACCTGCTCAGTATCTCTACATTAAGCAACGCTACTTAGAATGCTAAACATATATATATTCCCTCTCTCTATATATATTTCTCTCTATATATATTCTATAAAAATCATAGACATTTTACAAGGACAGTACTGTAAGTCAGGATATCGGGCACACATATTCTGTTGTGTAACCTTGTAATCATAATTATTTTGCTCAATTTAATAGTTTTTAAATTAAAAACTCTGAACGGGCTTTGTTTTAGATCCCATGCTTACCTTAACCAAACTAAAATATGACCTTTACAAAAGTGAGTGCTTTTTTAAATCAAATACAGAGCATTTTGGGTCGCCTATTTCTCTCCTTAAGCACGTTGTGGACCTGAATCTCTAAGATAGATCCCCCAGCTCCTAACCTCACGTTGAGCTGAACTGTTGAACTTTCCCTCCTTATTGAGGAGTCCTGCAGGGCCGGGATGTCCATGTCCATGTCCATGATTGTTTACTTTAGTAGTTCTTCTTGTAATCTTCTCTCTTAGACCCTTTCTTCTCATCTACTTGTACCAAGTCCTCTGGATCTATGCCCCATATCCAGGCTAGCCCTGGACACATCTGTGAAAATGCCAGAATTTACTCTCCTTTTCTTGTCCTATTCTTCC
Organism: Balaenoptera physalus; assembly: GCF_965194825.1. Taxonomy (NCBI): domain Eukaryota; kingdom Metazoa; phylum Chordata; class Mammalia; order Artiodactyla; family Balaenopteridae; genus Balaenoptera; species Balaenoptera physalus. Next base: position 16,230,594 of record NC_138902.1, read on the forward strand.
AGCCTCTTCTTATCTTTTCCCTTTCCCGATATTCTTTTCCAGTACCCCCCCACCCCCATCAAATTTTACAGTTTTAAGATATTTTTCATAAATGACTAGTCACTTCATTTCCACACCACTCTTTCCCTGAATATGAAATTTCGAAAAATCAAAGCTTTAAACTGAAGCTATACAGATATGCATGTATTCTACCTTGTGACTTAAGGTTCTTTGAAGTATACATCTTATGGTTCTTTGAGGTTGCAGCTTAAATTGTTACCCATTCGGCTCCTCAGCCCAACCCTGTGTGTGCAAGGATACTTACAACCTGAAACACCCAAGACAGACTCAACCCAAAGCCCCAAACTTCACTAAACATAGGCTGCTGTTGAATAGAAAACTGTCCTATAGTCAGATAAATGTTTTGTTATTTTGGACAATTGAAAGTAAGTTTCCTTTGCTAATATTTCTAATTTAAAAACCAAGATCCAGACCAAAGAGAGAGAAAAAAAAAAAAACTATCACATGGTCCAAGGGCTCAGTATTGTGAGGAAGTAAGGGGACTATTTTTACCTGGCAGCCTTGTTGAGACTCTCAGATACACAGAGAAGTTTTTCAAATTTTAGGGCATATAAGAATCAACTCAAAAGCTTGTTTAAAATGCTAATTTCTGCTTATTTCTCTGTTCCCTCATTACTATTCAGCGTTTCATATCTGGGTCTCCAGAATCTTTATTTACAACAAAATGAGCAGGAGAGAGGCTCTCCAAGAATTGTCTGATGATTTATGGACAGTGTGATTTATAGCAAGCAGGACTTTATCCTGATTTCATTCAACTCCTAGCTATTCTGGGCTGTGCATCACTGAATGAATAGGCATGACCCCCTGGGCATCGTTCCTCTAAGAATGCTGTGGCAACAGCCCTGTCCTTGGCTGCAGAGATGAGAGGGAGCTTGAGGAAGAAGTTAGCCTGATCTATCTGTATCACTGTTCCCTTTCAACCCCAAGTGAAGTGTCACAGCCCACTTCTGACACCAAGCACTCAAGAGGTTGGTGACACTCAATCACCAGAGCTCAAGTTGAGAGCTCTGTCCTCCATAAGACTGTCCTCACTTCAGATGCCACAAGTGGAGCTCCCAGGCCACTAGCACTTCTGACCAACTGGCTATAAACTCAAGGGTTCTTACAACCACCTCAGGTTTGATATTTTCCGAGAATGACTCACGGCACTTATTAAAAGCACTAACTTACTATTACAGTTTTACTATAAAGGATACACATAGGGTAAGGTCTGGGAGCATCCAGCACACAGACCTTTTGTGATGTTGTGATTTATAATGAGAAATATATATTTGGTCTTCATCCTGCTTCTGACACAGAGTTCCTAAAACCATTGGAATTTCTGTGATGAGAGCAATAAAGGTGGCTTTTGTTATATTAATGAGGTGACTTTTGGAAAGGACCTAAGGATGGGGGCTGGTTGCCCGGAGACCCAACCATGTGATAAGGTGGTAGGAACTTTCAGTCCCGGCCCAACCTCTGGGGAGGGGAGAGGGGCTGGAAGTTGAATCAATCACCAAAGGTCAATAATTTCATCAAGCTTGACAATGTAATAAAATCACCATAAAACAAAAAGGATGAGGTTTGGAGATCTTCTGGATTGGTGAACACGTGGAGATTTGGGGAGAGTGGTGTTCTTAGAGAGGGCATAGAAGCTCTCTGTCCCTTCCCACATACCTTGCCCTATGTAACTCTTCCATCTGGCTGCTCCCAAGTTATATTATTTTTTAAGAAACTGGTGATCTAGTAAATTAAATGTTTTCCTGAGTTCTGTGAGCTGCTCTAGCAAATTAATCAAACTGGAGGAGGGAGTCATGGGATCCTGTGCTTTATAGTCAGTTGGTCAGAAGCACCTGTAACAATCTGGATTTGCTTTCAATTGGCATAGGAAGTGGAGGGAAGTCTTGTGGGACTGAATGCTTAACCTGTGGAATCTGATGTTATCTTTGGATAGATGAGTCAGAACTGAGTTGAGCTGAAGGACACACAGCTGGTGTAGCAGAATTGCTTGGTGTGGAAAAAAACCCTTACATTAGAATTGGAATCTGCATTGTTACTTTCTATGTCCTCTCCCCATGGAATCAGGGCATGTCACCCTCCCAAGACATCAGAGTGTTCACCAATCAGGAAACTCCACTGAGCTTCAGTGTCCAGAGATTTTACTGGGGTTTCATTATGTAGTCACAATTAATTAAATCATTGACTTTGTGGTTGAACTCAATTTTTAGCTCTCCCTCCTCGTGGAGGTAGGGTTGTCCCAGAGTTCTGATCCTTTAATCAGGTGGCTGGTCTTTCTGGTGACCAACTCCCACCCTGAAATCATCTAAAGGTCACTTTGAGTCACCATTAGCATAACAAAGATACTCCCATCATTCTGGAAATTCTAAGGGTTTTTGAAGCTCTGTTCTGGGAACTATGGACAGAGACCAGATATATTCTTTATTATTTCACAGTGTGAAAGACAACAATGTGTGCATGAGGGTGTGCATCAGTGTGCACTACACATCCTGCTGGTGTCTGAAAACAGGCAAACAAGATTGATGGGAAGAAAGATGGAGAGTCCTCCTGGGTACAATGCACCTAAGGTGAAAAGTGTGAGAGCTCCCTGACAAGCATCCTAACAAATAGACCCTTTCACCTTGAGAAAGGCTTGCAGAATTCCTGCAAGCATTCTCCTCCTGCTTCCCATTTTTCTCTTCTTTCCCTTTTTTTCTTTTTTGGCTTTTTCTTCAGTATCATAATTGGTTGGAAGGGACTGAAAAACTGTATGAGGGGGACCTTCAAGATGGTGGAGGAGTAAGACGTGGAGATCACCTTCCTCCCCACAAATACATTTACATGTGGAACAACTCCTACAGAATACCCACTGAAAGCCGGCAGAAGACCTCAGATTTCCCAAAAGGCAAGAAACTCCCCAGGTACCTGCGTAAGGCAAAAGAAAAAAGAAAAAACAGAGCTAAAAGAATAGGGACAGGAGCTGTGAAGGAGGAAAAGTTTCCACACACTAGAAGCCCCTTCACTGGCGGAGATGGGGGGGTGGGCGGTGGGGGAGCTTCAGAGCCATGGAGGAGAGCGCAGCAACACAGGTGCAGAGGGCAAAGCGGAGAGATTCCCGCACAGAGGATCAGTGTCAACCAGCACTCACCAGCCCGCTAGGCTTGTCTGCTCACCCACTGTGGCAGGTGGGGGCTGGGAGCTGAGGATCGGGCTTCGGTAGATCCCAGGGAGAGGACTGGAGTTGGCTGCGTGAACACAGCCTGAAGGGGGCTAGTGTGACACAGCTAGCCGGGAGGGAGTCCAGGAAAAAGTCTGCCGAAGAGGCAAGAGACCATTGTTTTGGGGTGCATGAGGAGAGGGGATTCCTTCCCTGTCTGCCCACAGAAGTCAGAGCACCACCTAAACGAGCTCCAGAGACAGGCACGAGCCACGGTTATCAGCTTGGACCCCAGAGACGGGCATGAAATGCTAATGCTGCTGCTGCAGCCACCAAGAATCACGTGTGCAAGCCCAGGTCACTATCCACACTCCCCCATGGGAGCCTGTGCAGCACGCCACTGTCAGGGCCCCATGATCCAGGGACAACTTCCCCGGGAGAACACATGGTGAGCCTCAGGCTGTTGCAACGTCACGCCGGCCTCGGCCACCACAGGCTCGCCCTGCGTTCCAGTTATAACTACTGTACCCCTCCATCCTCCCGGCCTGAATAAGCAAGAGCCCCCTAATCAGCCGCTGCTTTAACCCCATCCTGTCTGGGCGGGAACAGATGCCTGAGGGCGACCTACACACAGAGGTGGGGTCAAAACCAAAGCTGAACCCCAGGAGCTATACGAAAAAGAAGAGAAAGGGAAATTTCTCCCATTAGCCTCAGAAGCAGTGGATTAAATCCCCACAATCAACTTGATGTACCTTGCATCTGTGGAATACCTGAATAGACAACGAGTCATCCCAAACTTGAGGCAGTGGAATTTGGGAGCAACTGTAGACTTGGGGTTTGCTGTCTGCAACTGATTTGTTCTTGATTTTTATGTTTATATTAGTTTAGTGTTTACAACTTGTGGACTTGGTGGATTTGTTTATTGGTTTGGTTGCTCTCTTCTTTTTTTATTATTATTACTATTATTTTATTTATTTTAATAATTTTTTTTCTTTATTTCTTTTTTTCTCCCTTTTCTTCTAAGCCATGTGGCTGACACGGTCTTGCACTCTGGTCTGGTGTCAGGTCTGAGCTGCTGAGATGGGAGAGCTGAGTTCAGGACACTGCACCACCAGAGACCTCCTGGCCACACAAAATATCAATTGGCGAGAGCTCTCCCAGAGAACTCCGTCTCAACTCTAAGACGCAGCTCCACCCAACAGCCAGCAAACTCCAGTGCTGGATGCCCCATGCCAAACAACTAGCAAGACAGGAACACAAGCCCACCCATTAGCAGAGAGGCTGCCTAAAATCATACTAAGTTCACAGACAGCCCAAAACACGACGCAGCCCTGCCCACCAGAAAGACAAGATCCAGCCCCACTCACCAGAACATAGGCACCAGTCCTCTCCACCAAGAAGCCAACACAAACCACTGAACCAACCTCACCCACTGGGGGCAGACACCAAAAACAACAGACACTATGAACCTGCAGCCTGGGAAAGGAGACCCCAAACACAGTAAGTTAAACAAAACAAGAAGACAGAGAAATATGCAGCAGATGAAGGAGCAAGGTAAAAACCCACCAGACCAAACAAATGAAGAGGAAATAGGCAGTCTACCAGAAAAAAGAATTCAGAGCAATGATAGTAAAGATGATCCAATATCTTGGAAATAGAATGGAGAATATATAAGAAACGTTTAACAAGGACCTAGAAGAACTAAAGAGCAAACAAACAATGATGAATAACAAAATAAATGTAATTAAAAATTCTCTAGAAGGAATCAATAGCAGAATAACTGAGGCAGAAGAACAGATAAGTGACCTGGAAGATAAAATAATGGAAATTAATACTGTAGAGCAGAATAAAGAAAAAAGAATGAAAAGAATGGAGAACAGTCTCAGATACCTCAGGGACAATATTAAATGCACCAACATTCGAATTATAGGGGTCCCAGAAGGAGAAGAGAAAAAGAAAGGGTCTGAGAAAATATTTGAAGAGATTATAGTTGAAAACTTCCCTAATATGGGAAAGGAAATAGACAATCAAGTCTGGGAAGCAGAGAGAGACCTGTACAGGATAAATCCAAGGAGAAATATACAAAGACACATATTAATCAAACTATCAAAAACTAAATACAAAGAAAAAAAGTTAAAAGAAGCAAGGGAAAAGCAACAAATAACATACAAGGGAATCACCATAAGGTTAAGAGCTGATCTCTCAGCAGAAACTCTGCAAGCCAGAAGGGCGTGGCAGGACATATTTAAAGTGATGAAAGGGAAAAACCTACAACCAAGATTACTCTACCTAGCAAGGATCTCATTCAGATTCAACAGAGAAATTAAAACCTATACAGACAAGCAAAATAATTCAGGATCAGCAAACCAGCTTTACAACAAATGCTAATGGAACTTCTCTAGATAGGAAACACATGAGAAGGAAAAGACCTACAAAAACAAACCCAAAACAATTAAGAAAATGGTAATAGGAACATACATATCGATAATTACCTTAAATGTAAATGGATTAAATTCTCCAACCAAAAGACACAGACTGGCTGAATGGATGCAAAAACAAGACCCGTATATATGCTGTCTACAAGAAACACACTTCAGACCTAGGGACACATACAGACTGAAAGTGAGGGGATGGAAAAAGATATTCCATGCAAATGGAAATCAAAAGAAAGCTGGAGTAGCAATTCTCATATCAGACAAAATAGACTTTAAAATAAAGACTATTGCAAGAGACAAAGGAGGACACTACATAATGATCAAGGGATCAATCCAAGAAGAAGATATAACAATTGTAAATATGTATGCACCCAACATAGGAGCACCTCAATACATAAGGCAAATGTTAATAGCCATAAAAGGGAAATCAACAGTAACACAATAATAGTAGGGGACTTTCACAACCTACTTTAACCAATGGAGAGATCATCCAAAATGAAAATAAATAAAGAAACACAAGCTTTAAATGACACATTAAACAAGATGGAATTGATATTTATAGGACATTCCATCCAAAAACAACTGAATACACTTTCTTCTCAAGTGCTCATGGAACATTCTCCAGGATAGATCATATCGTGGGTCACAAATCAAGCCTTGGTAAATTTAAGAAAACTGAAATTATATCAAGTAACTTTTCCGACCACAATGCTATGAGACTAGATATCAATTACAGGATAAAAAGTGTAAAAAATACAAACACATGGAGGCTAAACAATACACTACTAAATAACCAAGAGATCACTGGAGAAATCAAAGAGGAAATCAGAAAATACATAGAAACAAAGGACAATGAAAACACGACAATCCAAAACCTATGGGATGCAGCTAAAGCAGTTCTAAGAGGGAAGTTTATAGCGATACAATCCTACCGCAAGAAACCAGAAAAATCTCAAATAAACAACCTGACCTTACACCTAAACCAATTAGAGAAAGAAGAACAAAAACCCCCAAAGTTAGCAGAAGGAAAGAAATCATAAAGATCAGATCAGAAGTAAATGAAAAAGAAATGAAGGAAATGATAGCAGAGATCAATAAAACTTAAAACTGGTTCTCTGAGAAGATAAACAAAATTGATAAACCGTTACCCAGACTCATCAAGAAAAAAACGGAGAAGACTCAAATCAACAGAATTAGAAATGAAAAAGAAGTAACAACTGACACTGCATAAATACAAAGGATCATGAGAGATTACTACAAGTAACTATAGGCTAATGAAATGGACAACCTGGAAAAAATGGACATATTCTTAGAAAAGCACAACCTTCCAAGAATGAACCAGGAAGAAATAGAAAATATAAACAGACCAATCACAAGCACTGAAATTCAAACTGTGATTAAAAATCTTCCAACAAACAAAAGCCTAGGACCAGATGGCTTCACAGGCAAATTCTATCAAACATTTAGAGAAGAGCTAACACCTATCCTTCTCAAACTCTTCCAAAATATAGCAGAGGGAGGAACTCTCCCAAACTCATTCTACGAGGCCACCACACCCTGATAGCAAAACCAGACAAAGATGTCACAAAAAAAGAAAACTACAGGCCAATATCACTGATGAACATAAATGCAGAAATCCTCACCAAAATACTAGCAAACAGAATCCAACAGCACATTAAAAGGATCATACAACATGATCAAGTGGGGTTTATCCTAGGAATGCTAGGATTCTTCAATATATGCAAATCAATCAATGTGATACACCATACTAACAAATCGAAGGATAAAAACCATATGATCATCTCAATAGATGCAGAAAAAGCTTTTGACAAATTCAACACCCATATAAGATAAAAAGTCTCCAGAAAGTAGACACAGAGGGAACCTACCTCAACATAATAAAGGCCATATATGACAAACCCACAGCCAACATCATTCTCAACAGTGAAAAACCGAAACCATTTCCTCTAAAATCAAGAACAAGGCAAGGCTGCCCACTCTCACCACTATTACTTAACATAGTTTTGGAAGTTTTAGCCACACCAATTAGAGAAGAAAAAGAAATAAAAAGAATCCAATTCAGAAAAGAAGAAGTAAAACTGTCACTGTTTGCAGATGACATGATACTATACATAGAGAATCCTAAAGATGCCACCAGAAAACTACCAGAGCTAATCTATGAATTTGGTAGAGTTGCAGGATACAAAATTCATGCACAGAAATCTCTTACATTCCTATACACTAATTAAGGAAACACTCCCATTTACCCTTGCAAAAAAAAGAATAAAATACCTAGGAATAAACCTACCTAAGGAGACAAAAGACCTGTATGCAGAAAACTATCAGACACTGATGAAAGAAATTAAAGATGATACAAATAGATAGAGAGATATACCATGTTCTTGGATTGGAAGAATCAACATTGTGAAAATGACTCTACTACCCAAAGCAATCTACAGACTCAGTGCAATCCCTATCAAACTACCAATGGCATTTTTTACAGAACTAGAACAAAAAATTTCACAATTTGTATGGAAACACAAAAGTCCCCAAATACCCAAAGCAATCTTGAGAAAGAAAAACGGAGCTGGAGGAATCAGGCTCCCTGACTTCAGACTATACTACAAAGCTACAATAATCAAGACAGTATGGTACTGGCACAAAAACAGAAATATAGATCAATGGAACAGGATAGAAAGCCCAAACATAAACCCACGCATATATGGTCACCTTATCTTTGATAAAGGAGGCAAGAATGTACAATGGAGAAAAGACAGCCTCTTCAATAAGTGGTGCTGGGAAAACTGGACAGCTACATGTGAAAGAATGAAATTAGAACACTCCATAACACCATACACAAAAATAAACTCAAAATGGATTAAAGACTTAAATGTAAGGCCAGACACTATAAAACTCTTAGAGAAAAACATAGGCAGAACACTCTATGACATAAATCACAGCAAGATCCTTTTTGACCCACTTTCTAGAGAAATGAAAATAAAAATAAATGGGACCTAATGAAACTTAAAAGCTTTTGCACAGCAAAGGAAACCATAAACAAGACGAAAAGACAACCCTCAGAATAGGGGAAAATATTTGCAAAGGAAGCAACTGACAAAGGATTAATATCCAAAATTTACAAGCATCCCATGCAGCTCAATACCAAAAAAACAAACAACCCAATCCAAAAATGGGCAGAAGACCTAAATAGACATTTCTGCAAAGAAGATATACAGATTGCCAACAAACACATGAAATGATGCTCAACATCACTAATCATTGGAGAAATGCAAATCAAAACTACAATGAGGTATCATCTCACACCAGTCAGAATGGCCATCATCAAAAAATCTACAAACAATAAATGCTGGAGAGGCTGTGGAGAAAAGGGAACCCTCTTGCACTGTTGGTGGGAATGTAAATTGATACAGCCACTATGGAGAACAGTATGGAGGTTCCTTAAAAAACTAAAAATAGAACTACCATATGACCCAGCAATCCCACTACTGGGCATATACCCTGAGAAATCCATAATTCAAAAAGAAGCATGTATCACAATGTTCACTGCAGCTCTATTTACAATAGTCAGGACATGGAAGCAACCTAAGTGTCTGTCGACAGATGAATGGGCAAAGAAGATGTGGCACATATATACAATGGAATATTAGTCAGCTATAAAAAGAAACGACATTGAGTTATTTGTAGTGAGGTGGATGGACCTAGAGTCTGTCATACAGAGTGAAATAAGTCAGAAAGAGAAAAACAAATACTGTATGCTAACACATATATATGGAATCTAAAAAAAAAAATGGTCATGAAGAACCTAGGGGCAAGAGGGGAATAAAGATGCAGACCTACTAGAGAATGGACTTGAGGATACGGGGAGGGGGAAGGGTAAGCTGGGACAAAGCGAGAGAGTGGCATGGACATATATACACTACCAAATGTAAAATAGATAGCTAGTAGGAAGCAGCTGCATCTCACTGGGAGATCAGCTCGGTGCTTTGTGACCACCTAGAGGGGTGGCATAGAGAGGGTTGGAGCGAGACACAAGAGGGAAGGGATATGGGGATATATGTATACATATAGCTGATTCACTTTGTTTCACAGCAGAAACTAACACAACATTGTAAAGCAATTTAAAAAACAAAACAAAACAAAAACAAAACTGTATGAGCCCATTAGGATCTTAATCACCTGTTAAAGATGAGAGCATCCAGTGAGGGACAACAACATTTAATCCTTCGTGGAGAACTAACTGAAATTTATCTTTTGAATCCATGCCCAAGTAGTTTCCGTGAGGCTGTCAAACAGTGTTTGAACCTGGACTTAGACAGCAGCAGTGTTAATGGGCTTAGGGATATGGTAGGAGACAAAAAAGCTGCCCCGTGATGGAATGAGAAGTTCAAGTCCAGTTCAGTGCTTTTCTTTTCTCCTAAGCTGAGGTCTGTGTACTATGAATTTTTAGAACAAAATGAACTATATAAATGCAGAGAAACATTATCATAATTACTTTTGGCATAGAAATATTTTTAGCTAATGTTATTTTAATAAGAGCTGCTGTCAGGGGGGAAAAGGCAAATCATTTAAAGCAAGAGTTTGTTCTGATGTTCTCTGACTTAATGTTCCCCGCCTATTCAGCTGGATATTTCAGAGTCTCTTAAGCACCCTGTTAGGGGAGCAAGCCTATTATTCATTCCCAGGAATAATATTGGGTAACTCTCTCTCTCTCAGGCATTGTGCTTAATGTTGCAAGGAATGGGGCTAGATAGGAGAGTTTCTGTCCTCAAGGAGCTTCCAGTTTAGGGGTCTGGAGATCCAGACATCTGGTCAAGGATCAAAAATATTTTGCTGAATGAGATTTGGATGCAAGTAAATTACATGATGTACTCATAAAAACAGAGCTTAGATGATTCCAAAGAGAGATGCAGAAACACTATTTCCTGGTAAAGTGAACTTGAAGAAGTCCTAAGAAAGATGCATAGAATCACGATTGGATTACATAAGAAAGGGCATTCCAGGCCAAGGAAAGAGCCTGAACAAAGGTAGGGAATCCTTAAAATGCATAAAATAAAACATGTAAATATCACAAAGTTTTGCCCCATAAATTAATCTGCTAAAGTTACATACTTATGAAGAACTCTGCAGAGAAATTTTCTGGGTTTAAATACTTTCTTTTCACCCCCCGCCCCCTTTTAAAAAATAACAGTGGTTCTCAAAATGTGGCCCCTAGAACATTAGCATCAGTATCAACTGGAAACATTTAGAAATTCTAGCACTAATATGCTAAAATCTCTGGGGGATGGATCCAGCAAACTGTGTTTTGACATACTCTCTACATGATTCTCATGCTGGCTAAAGTTTGAGAACCACAGGACACAACTCAGTAACTGTTTTCTTTCCTTCCTCAGTAACTGTTTTTCTTCTTCTTTCGTTCTTCCTTTTCGTCAATTCCTCTTTTCCTGATTACATGGCTATTAAAATTCTTTCTCCTCTTCTTAAGTTTCCTATCTATTTCCACCATTCTTTGTTTCAGCAGATAACTTACTGTGCAGGAGAGGCAGGGGTGGAAATGGAATCAGGAAGAACCCTTTCAGCTTTTCTCAAAATCCACAGTTAGATCATCTAGGTCCCTTTTCACATGCTTTCCCTGGTGTTTCACAGAAGGAGTGTCCCTGCTTCTCTACAAGTCTGATGGTTCCTTTCATTTTGTCTTGGAGTTCATTCCTTCCAAAAAACCTCTCAGACTTGGCTCTATCTGTTGTCCCCTCTCGCCTGCATGTTCCATCTCTCCTTCCTTACTGGCCCAATTCTCTATGCTTATGAATGTGGTCAATCTCCAGAGAAACAAGTAATACAAAAAAAAAAAAAAATCAACAACTTCAATAATCTTCCCTTGGCTCTATTTCCTAAAACACTGTCTCTCTCTCTCTCTCTCTCTCTTCAGCTAGTGATTATCAAAGTTCTTGAACTCAGGAAAATAAGCTTAATGCCTAAATTCAATAATAAATATTTGGTTCTAATTCTACTTTAGATTTTTATACTTTCTGATTGTTTTGAATGCTTCCTGCATTTAAATTTTATCCTCCATTGATTTTCTGGACTCTTACTCACTCCTGAGCTCCTACACTTTGACTCTTTCTCTGTTTACTATCCTACTCTTCTAACTCCTCCTCCTCTGTCCTTTGATCTCTGTTTCACCTGTTTTAAATGGTCCCCTGGATGATACTGGTAACTTGGATGGACTCAGCTACTGACTATATCTTGTCTGCTATCAAATCTATGATTAAATTTCTAACCTCTATCCTGAAATGAAATCCTAATTACAGTTGTCAGTTGGACATTTGTTTATCAAAACTGGATTCTTTATTCCCCTAAACTCATTTTTAAAATCTTAATCCACGGCAACTACTTAATATATCAAGCCAAAAATGTGGAAGTCTTTTCAATACTTTTATTTCTTCCAAACACCACCCCACATTAATTTTGTTCCCAAAGCCCATAAATTCAACCTCATAAATGGTTATAGTTTGTGTCTTATTCAGCTGTATATCTGGTAGCATGATACCATGTTGAACAACCTTCTTGCTATAAAATTCCTCCTGCTATAGAAAGACTAGAATACATACACACACACACACACCAACACTCAGAGCACCATGATCAAAAGTCAGAAAAAAAACAGGAACTTCATATATTGAATTACTAAATACAGGATATAAAATAAGTGTATTTAACATATTTAAAGACATAAAAGTGTGGATCCAAAAATATGAATAAAAAGCAAAAGACTGTAAAATTACCAAATGGATTTCAAAAAGAATCACATAAAACTTTTATAAATTAAACATATAATTGAAATTAAAACCTCAATAGAAGAGTCAAACAGGAAATTAGGCACTGCTAAAGAGAGAATTAGAGAATTGGAAAAGAGTTCTGAAGAAATTCTTGAGACTGAAACAGAGAAAAAGAAATAAAAACACATAAAAATAGGGACTTCCGTGGCAGTCCAGTGGTTAAGACTGTGCTTCCACTGCAGGGGGAACGGGTTTGATCCCTGGCAGGGGAACTAACATCTCACATGCCTCGCAGTACAGCAAAAATAAATAAATAAATAAATAAAATTAAAGGTAGATAGATATAGATTAAGAGATATGAAAGATGTAGAGAGGTCTATTATGTGTCTAATTGAACTGCAGAAGGATAAGAGAGATATAATGGGGACTATACAGTATTCCAAGAGAGGGAAGGCTGGAATATTTAAAATTGATTAAAACTAATTCTAATCCTTAGATTCAGAGAATTTAAAAATCATAAGAAGTAGAAGTAAGAAACTAAGGAATTCTAATCCTTAGATTCAGAGAATTTAAAAATCATAAGAAGCAGAAGTAAGAAAATATTTTGATACGTTACAGAATGATCTTAAGAGAAGTCAGAAGGGAAAGATAAATTATCTCCAGAGGAAGAATTAGAGTGACATATGATTCTCAAGTTCAAGGTCTAGAATCAAGTGTAACTTTACCTCTCTCCCACTCCTCCAACTTCATTCCTTCCTTCATCATTTCTCACCTAATTTATCGTACATAACTTCAGCCTCTTATTCTCCCTTTCTATATTGAGTTTTACTTTGCTGCCCATTATATCATTCCCACAACACTGCTGTTGGTTCCCTATCACAAACACAATCAGTTGCAAATTGCTTACTTTAGCATTCAAGGGTTTTTCCAAACTATTTCAGTAGCCTTTTCTCCTTTCACAGTTTTCTCCAGTTACCCTGGGCTCCCAGGAGCGTCACTGAACTTCTCACTAGACCTTGCACTTACAGGCTCTTTCATGCCTTTGAAAATGCTGCACTTACTCGGAAGTCTCTCCTCCACATCCTTTTCGGCTATTCTTTTTTCTTTGCCTATTAGCCTCTTTATTAGTTTGCTAAGGCTGTCATAAAAAAAGAAAAAAAAGAAAGAAAAGAAAAAAAAACCACTGCCACAGACTAGGTGGCTTAAACAACAGAAATTTATTTTCTCTCATTCTGGAGGCTGGAAGTCCAACATCAAGGTGCCAGAATCACTGGTTTCTAAGGGGTCTTTTCTTGGTTTGCAGATGGCTGCCTTCTTGCTGTATCTTTACATGTTTGTTTTTTTTTTTTCTTCTGTGCATGTGCACTCATGGTGTCTCATCCTCTTCTTATAAGGACACCAGTCCTATTGGATTAGAGTCCCACTCTTATGACCTCATTTAATTACCTTCTTCAAGGCCCTATATGTCTGGGGCTCAGGGTGGAGGAACACAGTTCAGTCCCTAACAGCCTCCCCTTACCTTTCAGGATCCAACTGCTCTGAAATAGTCTCTGAATCCTTTCCTGAAGCACCTCAGCACTGTTCTACCCTGCCTTGTGTGCTCACAGAACATTTTCCATAACAGGGTGACTGAACCCATAACAGTGAGTCATGTACAGTATGTACCGTGTACATGCCAGGACCTCAGGAGCTGTGGTCTTTTGGAAACAGGGACCATATTTCCTTCCAATTTGAATCCACAGAATCTAGAATGCCTGTCATAAAATTACTCTGTAAAAGTGAAAGTAATAGATTAAAAAAATACACTCAAGATCCTGAAGTATTCATTTGATCTACTGTGGGGTTGTTTATAGTTTAAAGTAGAATTTACCTTAAGCCAGGTCAACTCTATCAATATATGCTACCTTCTGTGAAAGTGATTAAAACTTACTATTCATGTGTGCACTCCTACGAAATCTCTGGTTCTCATGGTAACTAGACAACCTTCACAATAGGTATGTAGACACTGTTCTAAAGGTGGTGTAGGAGAGTAGAAGTAACTCCTGTGGACAGCGTATTCTTTGATCCTCATGCATAATGCATGGAGATTATGAAGGATTTTCCGTCTTAGGATGAGGTAACTCTAGGTGCAGTTACAATGGTTGGCTTTTAGGATGTATTTGTCTCTAACAGATCTTAAGTAGCCTTCCAAAGTAGCTTTTCTTCTTGCATATGTCCTTCCTCCATGCAGTGATTTTTTATTTTTTCCCTGTTGGTAGGATTGCAGATCAAGATAAAGGAAATTTGAGGGTCATCGGTAGTTTATTTCTTCAAGGAGATTTTACAAAGATGCAGTTTAGCTCTTGAAGTGGTCAGAGTTTGGGGAAATGAGTTCCATTAGAAGAGATTCTTTTATGTGTTGTGAGGTGGGGAAGGCTACCTGTAACTAACAAAGGTCTTTCTCATTGTCACTTAAGACAAATATGAAATTAAAGGAAGCCCACAATTGCCTGTTTTAAAATACATGTTTTCACAATGTTCACATTGCAGCTCTATTTACAATAGCCAGGACATGGAAGCAACCTAAATGTCCGTCGACAGAGGAATGGATAAAGAAGATGTGGCACATATATACAATGGAATATTACTCAGCCATAAAAAGAAATGAAATTGAGTTATTTGTAGTGAGGTGGATGGACCTAGAGACTGTCATACAGAGTGAAGCAAATCAGAAAGAGAAGCAAATACCATATGCGAACGCATGTATATGGAATCTAAAAAAAAAAAAATGGTTCTGAAGAACCTAAGGGCAGGACAGGAATAAAGATGCAGACGTAGAGAATAGACTTGAGGACACAGGGAGGGGGAAGGGTAAGCTGGGATGAAGTGAGAGAGTGGCATGGACATATATACACTACCAAATGCAAAATAGATAGCTAGTGGGAAGCAGCCGCATAGCACAGGGAGATCAGCTCGGTGCTTTGTAACCACCTAGAGGGGTGGGATAGGGAGGGTGGGAGGGACACGCAAGAAGGAGGCGATATGGGGATATACGTAAATGTATAGCTGATTCACTTTGTTATATAGCAGAAACTAACACACCATTGTAAAGCAATTATACTCCAATAAAGATGTTTAAAAAAAAATAAAAAATAAATAAAAACACTAAAAAAAATAAGATAAAATAAAATACAGGTTTTATTATTATTCAGGTATGGGAAGGCCAACTGATCAGCTGATGATTGCCACTGAAAAGGTAACTTGTTATTCACAGTTTCCAAGAGGAGGGGACATGCCATGCCAAAGGAAAGCCACCCAAGGAAGAACCATGTTCCTTCAGGAGGCAGAGGGGTGAGGGGAAAATGTGGGCAAGAGTCTTCATTAGCATTTCTGTGGGAAGAAAGGGGAGTGGTGGGGTATCCAGGCTGAGGTCCGGCTGGTCTGAATACTTTTGGCAGGCTCTGGGGCATAGGGACCATCCCTGGTTGTCTGGTACCCGGCCCTTGAGTGATTAAGGCAGGTGGATGGTGGCCCTGAGTGTGAGAGCCTGATAGAGAAGGTTGTTAGGGGTGTAGGCTCTGGGTTGGTTGGTTTGCATATGAGAGTTGGGCTCACAGGCAAGTCATTTACTATCTCTAGGAACTGGCTAGCCCTGGGAGGCACAGTCCCTCCAGGGTCAGCAAGGCCCCAGATGTCAAGGCATCAGAATGAAAAGGCATACTTAATACACAACCTGTGAGACTCAAACACAAATTCACTTAGGAAGTTTTCAATCTTTGTCAGAGAGAAAAGGAGAGATTAAGGAAACTGGCAGAATGAGGTAAAGTAGACAATAAACTACACATCCCTTCTTAAAAAGTTCTGTTTCATCACAAAGGGTTAGTAAAACAGGTCCGGGGGTGGGGGGGAAACTCAGTGGATATATCTGATATAGACAGCCACAGCACCCCTGCCCGTTAACCTAGCTGATGTTGTCAGATAAGGCCTCAGCTTCCATGAGTGATCTCCTTTTATTTTATTAAAAAAGCAGTTGTTATAATACCTTGCAGCTTTTGCTTTCTCTGATCATGAAGATTAGGAAAGCCCTGAATTATTTTTTTTAAAGAACAAACTGAAACACCAAAGGTTAACGCCCTTTTGGGAGTTTAGTATAATAACGAATGATTAGATAAAGCTCACTTTGAACCATCACTCGACTCAGTGAGGGTGATTTTTGTGTTTCCATTCCATGCAGTCTTTTCTGGGCTGGTGCATTTCTTCTTTGCTGTATGTCCCTTTGGCACCCTGTAAAGCAGCTGCTTATCTGATTATTTCTGCTGAGAAAATACATTGCACATCCTGCTTTGCATGTACTGCCTTGAATTATATTTCTGTTTTACCACTTGCTGAAAAAAACTGCATCTCAGCAGTGCCCCAACTCCCCTGGGAAAGACATCCATCAACACGGACCTGTTTTTCCCCTTAGGTGCCTGTCCATTTTGGTGCCTCTTATTAAGCCTCATAGGTTCCTATTCATCAAAATCATGCCAAGGAAGCCTTGAATTCTTCCTGAGGTGCATATTCAGCAGAATGCCAAGGAAGAGCAGAGACACACAGAGAGAAAGCACTGAAAGAGTGTGCAAATTAGGCTACCTATTTTTATTCAAAAGACCCAAAAATGTAAAGGCATGGATCAGAGTTTTAAATAAAACCCATTCCTGACTTATTAAAACTGCCTTGCCTACCCTCCTCTATGCATTAATTGTCCAAGGAAGCAGGGAAGTTAGTGACCAAGATATAAGATTAGGAATATCCTGAGGGTTGTGATTCAGCAAGGAAGGATGCATGGACTTTGGTTTACGTATCTACCTACCTCTCTCCAGAGAACTAACATATTTGAAATAAACGTGAATGGAAAAATGTCACCTGTCATATTAAAGAACGTTAGGGGAAAAGGACACTGAGATGGGAAACTTGACATAAATCCAACTTAGAAATCACTTCGAATTTGAGCGTATGTCCAATGTAATAGATTACCTAGGAATTGAACTGTAATCAAAATCAGGTTCTGTGGATTGGGTTGGGGAGATGTTAATGATTATACTATTTTTAGAAGAAATAATTACATGGTGATGAGGACATGCAACTGCAACTCCCTTGTGGCTGCAGGGGGTTGTGGTCATTGATGGGACACGATGCTTCTCGTGAGGGGAAAAGTAATAAATATACTTGGCTTGTTAAAGAACAAGGGCGCAGAAGCACGGAATCACCTTCTAGGAGCTGTGGGTGTGCGCGTGTGTGCTTAATCTCTTTGCAGAATGTGCTGGTCCTGATTTGAAGGCTCAGTTGAGTAAAGGAAGCAGAGCTGTGTACCAGGACAGGTAAGCCTAGTTCAGATGGTTATCATGTGCAAAGTCGAGAAGTCACTGGGCTTGGTGGTCGGCATAGAGAATTGTGTGTGTGTGTGTGTGTGTGTCTGTGTGTGTGTGTGTGTATGTGTGGTGTGTGTGTGTCTGTGTGGTGTGTGTGTGTGTCTGTGTGTCTGTGTGTGTGTGGTGTGTATGTGTGTGTGTGTCTGTGTGTGTGTGCGTGTGTGTGTGTCTGTGTGTGTGTGTCTGTGTGTGTGTATGTGTGGTGTGTGTGTGTCTGTGTGTGTGTATGTGTGGTGTGTGTGTGTGTGTCTGTGTGTGTGTATGTGTGGTGTGTGTGTGTGGTGTGTGTGTCTGTGTGTGTGTGTGGTGTGTGTGTGTGGTGTGTGTCTGTGTGTGTGCGTGTGTGTGTGTGCGTGTGCGTGTCTGTGTGTGTGTGTGGTGTGTGTGTGTGGTGTGTGTGTGTGTGGTGTGTGTGTGTGGTGTGTGTGGTGTGTGTGTGTGGTGTGTGTCTGTGTGTGTGCGTGTGTGTGTGCGTGTCTGTGTGTGTGTGTATGTGTGGTGTGTGTGTGTGTGTGGTGTGTGTGTGTGGTGTGTGTGTGGTGTGTGTGTGTGTGTCTGTGTCTGTGTGTGTGTCTGTGTGTGTGTGTGTGTGTCTGTGTGGTGTGTGTGTGTGTGTGTGTCTGTGTGTGTGTGTGTGTGTGTGTGTAAAGTGGATGGGTGGTGTCAGACTCCAGGTCAGAAGGACTATGGTTCTCCAAGTTACAAAGGAACCGAGAGAGGAAGAGAGTTCCAAGTGGAAAAATAGATGGGTATAATCTCGGCTCTCCCTTTGGGCAAAGGTTGAAGGTGGCTTTCATACTTAATATCCTCTTTGTTCATAGAACGCTACACCTTGATAAATGAGGTGACAAGCGTTGGCAGTGGTGCCTAGGCTTTCCTGTGAGTAACCAAATAAGAGAAGCCTGGAGAATGTACCTGGAGACCATGTTGCTGGTCACTAGTTCTCCAGGGAGATCAGCTGGCACAAAAGAGAAGCAAATCCATCAGATTTCCCCCCGACCCTTTTTTGCTATCTCAACGTAGCTGGTGTTCCTAGAATTTGTTTTCTGGCTGTGTGGTTTTGAGATGATACTCCCCTCATTATGTTCTTATAAATAGCTCTGGATACTGGCAGTGCATGAAACTAGTTCCAGCCACAGGAGATTCATTGTAGGTGGCCTCTGCCTGGATCCACCTGATTTTTCTCAGTTCAGTCATGGGCTATGCTCTCTGGAAATATATATGATGTCATTATTGAGGTTACTCAGAAGTGAATATAGTATTTGCCAAGACAGGGCTATGAGATGAATTTGAGATTGTAAAATGGAGTCAAATAGGAAAGGATTGGAAGAGCTTGGTTGGCTGATTACATTCACAAGGGTTTGAAGGATGACTGTGAGAATGTGTATCTGTACCCTCCCTACCCAGAACACAGTCTGTGCTCCAACATTATTTTGCTCAGTTGTGAAGGTATTTGTGGATTTAAAATTCCTAAACTTTCATCATACTGCACTAGATAAGATGGGTGAGAAAAAAAGGAAAATCATTGACAGAAAGGCCTTGAAAGCCAGGAAAATGGTTTCTGGGAATAAATTTCCTTTCTATTTCCTTCAGTCTATGCTAGTGGGCAGTTACCTAAGAAGAGCTGCACCCGAGGGAGCCTTGGGCTGGATGTGTGTCAGCAGATCTCTGATTCAGTTCAGGTTATGCATTCAAATTTCCCCCTCACCCGTCTTCTCACTAGCATCACAGGATAGTCAACAAACATCTTGTAATTAGTACTTTTCAAATTAAGGCAAACATGGGCATAAGCTTGGCTCTCTCTTTGGGCAGAGTTTGCAGATTACTTTTTTGTGTGTGACAGATGTTTTATTTATAGGGAATTAAAATGTAGGCATATACATGACACAAACATTATATACAGTACTTTCCATGATAGAAGCTATGATACTGCTCGCAGAAAGGCCTCAATTCAAGTTGCACACTGCACACGCTAGAATGCGCACCTGGGGAGGAGAGGGGGACTGATGGCCTTTTTGTTTTGGTTTTGGTTTAAATAACCTCTGGATGCATTCAAGTAATACTGACCATTTAATGTTCAAAAAACTTTTAATAAACAAATTCTGAGTAAAATTAATTGAAATATTGTTACACATCATTTCCAATGTACAATCAAGTCAATGCACAACACTTAAAAGGAAGGGGAAAAAAATCTAGTGCACCCACAAGGAAAACAGCTTTTTATTCATTTCTGTGTTTACTAAAGTGTGTAATTGCTTAATATAAATACTGAATTGCAGATTATTTTTTATACCTAATCCCCTCTTTATTTATAAATGTTATCTCGACAAACAAGGCAGCATTCTTCTGTACTCCAGGTAAAAAACAAAGTTTGCTGTCTGAGAACTGGAGGTCTTTCTGCTTTCTGGCATTTACCCTATTCCCATCTGTAGGGTCAGGCCATTCAAGATGGCTGTTCTCTTGCTCTCTGTACATCCCCAGTACTGCTCAACCTCTTGCTTCCTCTTAATTATAGGGCATAATTAGTAACTACCTGCATGCTTTCTCCCTGCCCTAGCCGCTGGTTTCCCTGGTAACTGATAAGCCACCCTGACCTCAGTCTCCCTATAAATGGTAGCCTCCTTCTCCCTCCAGTAGTGGAGATTGCTGCCATGTCCTGTCTGCCATCTCCTGTACACAGTGGGGTCGCTCCAGAACTTTCTGCTTCAGATATGCAAGATTCTCCTGTCTCTGTCACTGTTCCCCAGCTCTTTTTCCATGTCACAGCTGGGCAACTACAAGGCTTGCAATTCTGAGGGATACAGCCCAACACCATCAGATGTTTCATTCTGAACATTTTGTTGCATTATCAGCCACCTGAGTGGACCAGGAAGTCAGGAAGCCGTAACTAACCAGCAGCATGAACCTGCCTTCTCAGAGCTTCGGCTTTCTGATCTCTTCAACACAGAGGTTCATCCCTTACGTTCTGAATTCTCCCAGAGCATCCTACCAGCTTGAAAATTATAGTCCCATGTTTCTGTGAAATCTAACTGCAGAAGGTTTTCATGTCGGATGTTCTCTCAGAGAACAGAAATTAAAGTGCCAGAAATTAAAGAGGAATAATAGAACACTTACTTTATAGATGGAGTCATTTTCATAAAGGAGATTATAATAGAGATTTTCCATTTCAGTCCACAGATTTTTTATAAGAGTAACTAAGCAAGGATTTCTTGCTCACAGTCTTTTCCACTATGTCTTTTTTAGAGGGAAACGAGGTCTTTTTCAAGAAAGCTGTTGTTCAAAGTATGTCCACAGAACCTGATTTTAAGACAACCCTTTTGAGACTATAAGTCACTGGAAGAAGATGTGAAGTTTTCTTACTCTATGTGGATTTGCTGTTCTGGTTAATGTGTGTGTATGTGTGTATGTGTGTTTAATCCATTTGCAGATGGAGTCATTTAACATACTGCTGCCTATCTAAGTGATAATCTTTCTTTGGGGGATTTGCAAGGCTTGGAGACCAAGGAATGGCTTTTCAAATAAATATTTTATCAAAAGGTTGAAACAGGCATAGACACACAAAGGTCTGACGCAAACCCTGTCAGATGCCTTTCAGTGTGCAGTCGTCCCGTGAACAAGCACATGCCGACTCCAGAGGGAACCGTGCTCCCAGGGGTCAAAATTAATTCCGAGAATGCTGATTTTTTTTTTTTAATTAATTAATTAATTAATTTTATTTTTGGCTGCGTTGGGTCTTTGTTGCTGCGCGTGGGCTTTCTCTAGTTGCAGCGAGCGGGGGCTACTCTTTGTTGCGGTGCGCGGGCTTCTCATTGCGGTGGCTTCTCTTGTTGCAGAGCATGGGCTCTAGGTGGGGGGTCTTCAGTAGCTGTGGCTCGTGGGCTTAGTTGCTCGAGAATGCTGATGTTTAATTTGTCATTCAGTATGCAGCCCAGAGATGGAGTGAATATCTGGGCAAGAGGGACGCACCACCTTCCCAGCCCCTGCTGGTTGGCAACGCACTAGAAGCAATGAGAAAAAAGAATCCAAAAGAAAGAGAAGGAACAGTAGGGGTTCTGGATCTCCAAATCTGATCAGTTTCCAAGATCCTGTGTTTTGATACAAAGCCTCAGGAGGCTAATAGATGCTGTATTTTCAGTCTGATTTGTGAGATTTTTCTGTTTGCTTGCTTCTGCTTTTTGTTTGTGTTTTGGTTTTTCATTGTAGACATTTTTTTTTTTTGCTCTTCTCTGAAAGAACTAGGGCATAAAACTTCCAGGAACTTAATGTTGAGGCCTGAGATCAAGTGAAAGGGCAGAAATTAGCTGGTAACCCACAGATCTGAAAATGTGGTTTTTAACTTAGAAAAAATACAAGGTAGGGAAACATTTTGAAAGAAAATATTCTGTCTGTTTTCTCCTGAACTACCTGATACCAACTTCCAAATTATACTCCTCTCATTTGAAAATGGATTTTTATTTAAATAGTGTTTATTTTATGTCAAATTATACATGCATGTACTTCAAGGATCCAAATTTGTTTTTTCTACAAGGCTTGTTACAAAAAACAGCATTCTGACCTCCCCCTTTTTTTTCCCTCAAAAGCAACAACTTTCAACTCTTCAGCTGATGTTCTCTGAATTTACCTACATATCTCTAAAGAACATGCACATATTTCTGCTTGGTTTTTCGGTTATAGATATTATCAATTAACTCCCCTCTATGAAAGATTAGCTCTCTTTCACCACCTCCTCGGCCCAAGTACATACATACATAATAGCCTTCCTGTTCACACATTCTCCCAATACACTTGTATTATAATTCTGGTTACAGTATTTAGTGTTGTATTATGACTGGTAAACACTCTCTACAACTGAACCATGATTACTTTTATTTTC
Source organism: Balaenoptera physalus (assembly GCF_965194825.1). Lineage (NCBI taxonomy): Eukaryota > Metazoa > Chordata > Mammalia > Artiodactyla > Balaenopteridae > Balaenoptera > Balaenoptera physalus. Next base: position 16,253,282 of record NC_138902.1, read on the forward strand.
CTTCATACCATGTTTTCCTTCCCTGAAGTTAATAATTATCTTGCTTTTTTTCCCTTTCTGCTTAGCTTCCTTTTTTTTTTTAATTAAAAATGATCCTGAGCCTTTCATCCAGTGGTACACTCTATACAACATGCTCAACACTTTAGGTGTTCTATCAATTTCATATTTTTGAAGAAATCTCTCTTTCTGATTTGCTCTTAGGTAATTGGTATACAGATGTCATCTTGACATCTCTCTTTATTATTATGCTGGTTATTTCCTCTGCTTCTTTTTGTATTAGATTTCACATTTCCCTGGATCCCCTGTGTTCTTCCTTTTTTGATTATTTGCTTCATTTGCTTAATGAAATATATTTTCCAGTGGCTTCTTAAGAAAGAGTACATTGGAGGTAAATTTTCAAGGCAATTTTTATGCATGCCTAAAAATGGCTTTATTCAACCTTCACATTTAGTTGCTAGCTTAGTTCAGTATACAATTTTAGATTGAGAATAATTTGATAGTGTGGGAATTCTTTTTTTTTAAAAAAGCAGAACGATACTTGGATGTAATAGTCAGTTTGTGCTAAGGTGTTTTGCAGTAACAAACAATCCTTCTAAAATCTCGTTCATTTACAACAGTGATAGTTTATCTCTCACTTGGTTTTTATGCTGTCAGCTATAAGTCATCTTACTGAGGCTCCATGGGCCTTCTCACTTCAAGATCTAGGAGGAGGTAGAAGTTCCACCCTGAGCCATTCCTTTCCTGGCAAGGGAAAGAGTAAAAGAGTTGGTGGTATTATATGACTCTCAAAGCTTTTGCTCAAATGTCACTGGCTAAAGAATGTCCATAGAGTGGGTGGGGAATTATATTTCTAATGCAGGGAGATATTAACAATACAAGTTATGTGACAATTGGACGGGATCTATTATTCTGTTATAGGAAGGAAGGGGAACAGACATTTAGAAAATATATTACAACCAAACAGATAATGTTAATGTTAGGGTAACAGCTATATTTGTCGTCACAGAGGACTTTTTATAGCCTGGCTTTTTTTAGCTTTTTTAAAGAGTAATAACATGGGTGAGTAATACCTCCTATTCAGTATCTTCCATTTATTCACCTGTATTTCACTCTTTCACTGCTATGAGTGTGGTTAGAACCATGTTGATGTTTGCTCTCACTTGGTTCTAGAAATATATTTTCAAAGTTAAAATGGACTATAGAAGCCATTTGGTATAAACTATTGATTAGGTACAAATTTCTAGAGTGTAAACCTTGGCCCTCTCACTTAAAATTCCTAAATTACATGTTGGAGTTTAGATCACTCATATGTAAAACAGGGATACTGATAGTTGATTCACCAGGCTATTTTGAGAATTAAAGGTCATAATATATTCAAAAAAACATAGCCAAGTGTGACTTATATCAAGTACTATCTTCATACTAGTTAAATGTGAATTTCTCCAGATTATGAATCAATAGAAGCTTGACATTGTAGACAGAGTAAGAACTAAGTATACATTAGCCCCCAAGCTCACTTATTAGAGACAGTATTTATTATCATTATCAGTAGGCTGAGATAATGCATTTCTACTTACAGTCAGCATTTTCATTGTTAACCCACATAAACACAAGATTCCCAGAAAAGCTGAATAAAAGGTTGACTTAAAAGGAAGCCAGCAACCTAACTGTCCATCAACAGATGAATGAATAAAGAAGATGTGGTATAGATACACAATGGAATATTACTCAGCCATAAAAAAGAATGAAATAATGCCATTTTCAGCAACATGGATGGACCTAGAGATGATCATATTACTAAGTGAAGTAAGCCAGACAGAAAAAGACAAGTATCATATGATATCACTTACATGTGGAATCTAAAAAAGTGATACAAATGAACTTATTTATAAATCAGAAATAGACTCACAGATATAGAAAACAAACTTATGATTACCAAAGGGGAAAAGTGGGGAGGAATAAATTAAAATTTCAGGATTAAAATATAAACACTACTATATATAAAATAGATAATCAACAAGGACCTACTGTATAGCACAGGAAACTCTCCTTAATATCTTATAATAACTTTTAATGAAAGAGAATGTTAAAATAGAATATATATATTTATATATATATGTATAACTGAATCACTTTGCTGTGCATCTGAAACTAATACAACATATATTCAATAATAATCAATAATATTCAATAATCAACTATATTTCAATGCAAATTAAAAACAAGAAAGCCAAGCTGTATTATTTTCAACCTGCTCCTGATTCTTTTTACAAACATGGCTTCACACTTATTGTTTATAAACAGGAGCCCATGCATATGTGTGTGGCTGTCTTATCATTGAGAGTAGACTGTGAAAGTTCTCACCTTCACATAACAGCTCATTCTAGCTTCCAGCCAATTGAATGTTTGGTCCTATTGAGCAGGTTGAGGGAGCTTCCAGGGCAACAGAGGCAAAGTTTACTTAAATCAATCTGAGATGCAAGATCGTAATTTTCAAACTAGTCCCATCATGGAATGTAAAGTTTGATCTTATTCTTGAAATCTGTAGAAGTTAGAGGAGCTTACTTCTTGAGTGGAACTTTTTCCTCCACCAACTTTGATGTTAGAAAACTCTGGTTTTGACCTCTGAACATACTTTGGGCTTATTGGAAAAGAAGCCCCTAGCTTAGTGCATATTGCCATCTCGGTAATATCAAAGGTAAATCATAGCTGGTAGTACACTAATGGCTATCGCTGCCCCTCACTACTTTCCCCAAGAGAACTGTATTTCTGGGGTGGGAATGATGAAGTTGTTATTTACAGTTCATAATCTCCATAAGGCACCGACAACAGATCTAAACTCTATTCCTTGATACATGAGTACCATTTTCTTTCTCTCTCATTCTCTCTCTCTGTGTGTCAGTATTTTTCTTCTTAAGGAATTCATATTGGTCTCTATCTTCTCTTCTGACATTTGTCTCTGTGTTTGAAATGACAGTAAATAATACAGAACTTAACGGCTGCATAAACACCATATTCAAGTCAGGATCAAAAATCCCTTACCCTCAACATTTTTCTCTCTAATAGAAACTTAGCCTTATAGTTCTCAGGGGAAAAATTATATTGGTGAAACCTAAAAATATATTAGCTCTTGATAAATGGCTCTCCAAAGTCCAGGATGTTATTATTACTTAATAATCTAGAACGCTGAAGATGAATATCTGTTCCTCAGGGTGTGAATGAAAGGGTATTAAATTGGCCCTTAAGGACCTTTTTAGTTTTTGTTTTAGTTTCCTAGGGCTGCCATCACAAATGACACAAACTGGGCAGCTTAAAGCAAAAGAAATTTATTCTGTCACAGTTCTGGAGGCCAGAAGTCTGAAACCAAGGTGTTGACAGAGCTGTGCTCCCTCCAGAGGCTCTAGGGAAGAATCCTTTCTTACCTCTTCCAGCTTCCGGTGGCTACTGGGGTTCCTTGGCTTGTGGCCACAGCTCTCCATCTTTGCATTGCCTTCCCCTCTGTCTCCCTCAAAATCCCCTCTGCCTCTCTCTTATAAAGATATATGCTATTGCATTTAGGACCCAGCCAGATAATCCAGATAGCTCACCCTCTCCAGATCTGTAAATTAATCACATCGTGTGCCCTATGAGGTACCATTACAGGTTCCTGGGATTTGAGGTGGATATATTCTGAAAGGCCACTGTTCAACCCTCCACAGTTCTTCTTTTAACTGCCCATAGTTATAAAATCAAGTGAGATTTTTTTCCTTTTGGAGACTGAAGCTCCCGAGAACTTTTCCCAATGGGTTTATGACATCCTCTGTTAGGAGATTCCCTTCATCCAAGTTCAGTCTGAGATCATTGGTCTTCCCTCTCCCCCTGCCCTCCCTGGCTACTCTCACTTGTTTTCTAATGTGGACACGCATGGCTCTTCCTGACGCACTGTCTCCTTTTTCCCATTCAATGGTATATCAATGGCCTTTATTCTAAACACACACAGAGAATTGGGGCCATCCCAGATTTAAGGCTGGAGCTAGCACACGATTTAATGTGTAACAGTGGATTACAGTCCCTCCTGGGAGCTCCTGATGGAGTTTTCCTTCTGTATTTGGTTGTTGAGGGCTTCACTGCCTTCCTTTGGGGCTTAGAGGCTTTTAAGCAAATGATCGTGGTTCTCACGGAGCTCACTGGGATCTGATTCCAGTTTTTGCTGTCTGGTCTCCATTTTTCAGGGGTGAGCAAGGGGAATGCCCATTAGTAGGTATGAGAGGAAATAGAGAAGAGAAGGGTAATACTCGTCCCTCTTTTCCATCACAACAGTTGGAACAAACTATTAGAACAATTAGGGGGTGTGTCCACACACCCTAATAATCTCTGTAACTACAGTAACTTCACCGAAAATCAGGACCAGAACTAGACCGAGTTTTCTGAGTGCCTCCCTGCATGGAACTTGATTTACAGCTGTCAGTTATTTTCCTGGGAATAACCACATCTGTAGTTTCCTCCTCAATTCATAACAGCTTCCCACTGATTTGTCCTCTGTTGCCTCTTGCCAGACTCAGTCTCTCCTCCAAAGCACTGAATGAATCATTTGTGCCCTGACGCACTGCTAGGAATAAGCCTGACAGGGATTTCACATGAAATGACTAAAACAAAGGTGTGATCTCTGGTCGATTCACTCTAAAATGTTGTTTGTTTGTTTGTTTGGCCGCGGTGTGGGGCATGCAGAATCTAGTTCCCCGACCAGGGATCAAACTATGCCCCCTGCAGCGGAAGCATGGAGTCTTAAGCACTGGACCGCCAGGGAAGTCCCAGATTCACTCTGAAATGGATCAGGGTGAAAAATAAAGCACTGAGCATAGTTCAATGCTCAGGCGGGTAGCTACACGTACCAACTTCTATGCTTACCTCCGGTTCCCTCTACTTTCCATGCCTTGGTCACAAGGGAACTTATAGAGTGCATATGGATGGATTATCATGTATCCTGGGAAAATGATTCAAATTTCATGCCCTATATACAGCCACTCATTAGCATCTTTGACCAGCATCAAGCCTCCCCGTCTATATCAGCAGGCAAAGAAAACCTTGGGTGGCTTGCCACTGATATATTCAATGTCCACCTATAAAAGCCTATTGCTTTTATAAAATTTGAAGAAAAGTTAGAAGAAAGACAAAGTATCCCGAATAAGGTTTCCTAGGACTGTCATAATAAATTACCACAAACTGGGTGGCTTAAGACAACAGAAATTTATTCTCACATTTCTAGAGGCTAAAAGTCTGAAAGCAAGATGTTGGCATAGCTGTTCTCCCTCTGGATGTTCTAGTGGAGAATGCTTCCTTGCCTTTCCCAGCCTGTGGAGGCTGCTGGTGTTTCTTGGCTGTGGCAGCGTATTTCCAACCTGTGTTCATCTGCACTCAGCTTTCTTCTCTGTGTTTGTGTTTTCTTTCCTTTTTTTTTTTTTTCCTATGAGGTCACTGGATTTAGGACCTACTCTAACCCAAGATGACCTCATCTCAAGTTTCTTAATTACTTAACTGCATCTGCAAAGATCCTTTTTCTAAATAAGGTCTTGTTCACAGGTTCCAGATAGACCTATCTTTTTTGAGCGGGGGCAAGGGGGTCACCAGTTAACCCACTACAACGAGTGCATGACTGGCTGACTTCTCACGGGCCACAACTGTTTTTTTTTTTTTAAAAGTTATCACCTAATAAGGAAGTGCGTTTCTATCTCATGATGTGTGGTTGCAAGTTAGATACAAACATGGTAGATGACTATGAAAGACAATATGAAGACAGATGGCAATATGAAAACTGGATTCCCTTTATTGCCTTTGGATTTTAATGCTGAAGTTTCAGCATTTTATATTTCTCTAGCCATAAAACCCATCCACGTCTTAGGTGTATTTTCCTCTGATGTCAAAGAGAAGGATAATATTTCCTTGTTAAAGGTGGTAGTTCTTCTGTGGACTTCTGTGATTTTGTTAATATGAACACAGTTTGGTGAGAACAGTATTTCCACGAAGAACACATTACTAAACTTACAGGTGATGCTTCAACACACACCTTCTTATAACCCCCAAATTGTATGAAAATATTGTTTCTAGTACTACAAATAAATCTTTTGGCTAGTTTCACGTTAGATAATATTTAAATTCCCTTAAGCACCTAGTAGCCAACCCAATGAGTGACCATAGTTTTACTTTGTTGAATCTGTTTATACATTTTGTGCCTTTAAAAAAAAATCACGCTTCGATATGATCTCTGAGAAAGAGTGTAGGTGTGGGATTTAAAATCTTCTTGGTGTGTAAATAAATTCCCCCTTGGAAAATGCCAGCTGCTCTTCTAAGAAATGAATAACTTATTTGACCATCAGCTTTGGGATTAATTAAAAAATATGACAGTGTCTTATCCCAAAGACAAAATTATCATTCCTCTCTTAAACCTTGTCAGACCTAATGGATCCTTTCCCATCTTATATTTCAGGGGTTCAGTCTGTCTTCACACAGGACATTTGGACAGTGCTTCTCAAATTTTAACGTGCATACAAATCAATGGGGGATCTTGTTAAAATGCAGATTCTGATTAAGTCAGCCTGACAGAAGGTCTGAGATTTTGCATTTCTAACAAACTCCCAGGTGATGCCCATGCTGCTGGTCTATGGACGACACTTTGACTGGCATAATTTTAGGATGTGCCACATAGTAAAAGCAATAAAAAAGGTGGTATTTAGAAAAAAAAATGCTTGGTTTGGGAAATAACTGATTACATTCAGGTCTAGAATCTTGGAAGGTGAGCACAGAGTTTATGGTCTACTGGTAGAACCTGAACACTGTAATAGTGGAGATGACTTTTGCCATACAGTCTCCTGTTTTTGCCTACTCTGCATCCATATTTCCTTTAATGAACTTCTCCTGCTTCATTTCATGAATTCCTGGAAAAAATGACAATTATGGGGTTGACTTCCTACCAAAAATCACCATTACCAGTAGTAGTACATGTCCCAGAATGAATATACATGCCTCTTTGGATGAATATATAGATTTTCAAAAGGGAAATCCCTTTTCTGCTGAGAATATTAAGTTGGAGGGATGTGACTCTGGGACTATTTGTAAAAAGGAAGCCAACAGATAAAAGCAAGCAGAACCAACAATATTTTCATACCTGGATTGCACATGAGTGAAGCCTGCTCTTCTTACTGTGTAAGATTATAAATTTCCTAAGATATTTTCCGTAGTGCTTTTTCCCACTTGTAACTGAAAGCATTTTGATTAATACATTTGCAGAGATTTAGATCAATTGGTCCACTGAATAACTGTGTCTTCACTTGGGTTCCCCAGAAAATAAGGCCTGAAGCAGAAGTTTTTGTGCTCCTTCTTTATTAGGAGACTGAATCCAGGGAAGGAGGAGTAAGGATTTAGGAAAATAAGGTAGGGAAGGAGAATAAAGTGAAGGTGTATTACTGAGCTGACCTCTGCTTGGTATCAAGATCATCTGATTATTGAATTCCAGTAGGATCTTTTGCTGAGAGGCTGTATGAACTGTGTCTCAGGAAAGTCTGCTTGGTGGGGAAAAAGGCAGAAGAATATATGTGCTCTTCTTTCTCTCTTTGAGTAAAAGTTGGCCCCTTGGTGTTTTAATTCACCTATACTTCCAGGTGGTGTATGGTGGACACTTAGCCCCTTGGCATTTCAAGCCTCAGCAACAACAGAGCCTCAGGGCAGGAAGTAAAGGATCTCAGGGGAGACCCTTTTGGATTGTCCTTACATGAAGTTGGCTGGTCACAATGTCAACTGTCCTAGAACAACTGTCACAGTTCCTGGAGACAGGTGAGTACAGGAAGATCTGAGCTGGTACAATCTGATGCTTCCTTCTAAATCTGTATGCTCTATTCTGCATCTTGGTGACTAAAAGCCACCTGCCCAGCAAGCTCCCCTAGACAATATTTTATGCAGTGTAGTTTTCCTTTGAAGGCCTTCGTTTGAGGGTCCTCTGGTGATACCAGGTGTATTAGTTTCCTAGAGCTGCTGTAACAAAGTACCACAAACTAGGTGGCTTCAAACAGCAGACATTTATTTTCATATTTCTGGAGGCTTGAAGTCTGAAATCAAGGTACTGTCAGGGCTGAGCTCCTTCCAAAGGCTTTAGGGCAGAATCCTTCCTCACCTCTTGCAGCTTCTGGTGGTTCCCGACTTCCCTCAGCTTGCAGCAGCCAAGTTTCTGCCTCTATCTTCATGTGGCCTTCTATGTCTCTGTGTCCTCTCCTTTTCTTATAAGGACACAAGTCATTGGATCTGGGATCCACTCTACGTCTACTATGATATCATCTTGCGATTCTTAACTAACTATATCTGCAAAGACCCTATTTCCAGAGAAGGTCACATTCTGATTGCAGGTGGATATGAATTTTGGAGAGACACTATTTAGCTCACTACACCATGGTAAAGTTGTAAGGATAGAGAGAAGCTTAGTTTATTGCATTGTATGTGATCTCATTGACCTCATGATGCATGGAAGCATGATAGATTTGTGCAATGTGGCTTTAGCTCAAAATAATACATTTTTGTGTATAGTTCGTCCTCAGAATTTTACAGCTCAAGTTCCTCACCTCATTTCACTACAATTCTGATCTCTTCCAAGCTCCTTGTATAACTATTAAAATAGCAACTCATATACCAGAATAAGCAGTGGGTGGCATTAATATAAAATGCAAATATATTTCAATGTGTCCTAAGGGCGCTCATTCAGTAATTTTATCTATTTTGGGGGCCCTTGTTCTGCTATAAGAAATAAAGTACCGACCAATGCTCAAATTCAATGGGTATTTGAAAATCCCAGTTGGAATCATCAGGCCTCACTATCCACAGAATCCAGGAGCTGGAAGTACCACTGAGGATCACACCTATTTTCACTAAAATCTGCATCACCAGTTCACTAAAAATAAGGTAAACATCACAATTACATTGATTATATAAAGCAAATATGGACAACATGAAAATCAACTCTAATAATGTCCTGATTAAAAAAGGAACTGTCATGAAATATAAAAATATAAAAATAAGAAAGGATAATTCTTGAGACACAAATCAAACTGATAAGGCAAGGTTTGAGACATTCACTGCAGACCTTTTCCTGAGATCAGTATTGCAATAATATGATTTGCTCTATATTAGAGTCTAGGTATCATTTTTTAAATTCCTAATGAGTTAATGAATAAATGAACGTGTATCTTATTTAGGAGCTTTTATTACATACTTCCACTCTGCTTAGTTATGTCTGGAATTCCCTAGACTGAAGTCTTAGCCATCCTTTCTTCATTTAGAGATCAGGCTGAAAATTCATGGGAAAGTTGCCCCAATAGCTTAAATTCACACTAAGATGCAAATGACACATCAAAGCCTTTTCTGAAAGTATGTGTTAACTGCGGGGTGAAGCAGAAACTCATAGGGATTGTGAGAGAGTACAGAGAGTAGAGGTTACCTTAGGCATACATATTTACATGGTAGAATTTCCATCGAGGCCCAACTTCAAACACTCTCATCCTTCGAGAATGGAGCTGTAGCTTAATTCTCTACCACCGTATAACCTTACACTCTAACAGCCCTGGAGTAAGTGGAAGAAGTAGAATTCTTGGGACTAACTGTGAATCAAAGCTCAGTGATGGAATAAGAAAAAAATGTGAGATGATACTGGTCATATATCTTTCAGTCTCCACAACATACAAATCACAATATTACATTAGAGTTTAAACTCTTTTTGAGTGAATTCTGTTGCTGCCACTGCCCCCATTCAGTGTTGTCTTGATAGTTTCTCCTTAAGCAAAGGGACAGGAGGAGTCCGCATAGATGTAGAACTCAGGCCAGGATCATCAGATATAGTTTTGTTAGCTTCATGACTTTCATCCAAGAGACTAAATATATTCAAATATTATTTGTTAGAAGAGGTATTTATTTTGTCAGGGTCAGTGATGAAAGGGAGAGGGGGAACAACTAGGAAAATAAGAATCAGTGAAATCCCACTTAACTGGAAAGGCTCTGACCTTAAATCATCTTTAATTGGTATTATAATTGGCTATCATTTTTAGAGACTATAGCCTCAATGTGAAATGAGTGCCACTAATTTATGTCTCTTAGAGAAGGTAATTTTAAGTTTTTCTCAAAAATCGAAGATGTGGTACATATATACGATGGAATAGTACTCAGCCATAAAATGAATGAAATAATGCCATTTGCAGCTACATGGATGGACCTAGAGATGATCATACTGAGTGAAGTAAGTCAGACAGAGAAAGACAAATCCCGTATGATATCACTTATATGTGGAATCTAAAATATGACACAAATGAACTTATCTATGAAACAGAAACAGACTCACAGACATAGAGAACAGATTTGTGGTTGCCGAGGAGGAGGCAGGATAGGGGAGGGATGGATTGGGAGTTTGGGATTAGCAGATGCAAACCATTGATATTATATATAGGATGGATAAACAACAAGGTCCTACTGTACGGCACAGGGAACTGTATTCAATATCCTGAGATAAACCATAATAGAGAAGAATTTGAAAAAGAATATATATATCTGAATCACTTTGTTGTACCCCAGAAACTAACACAACGTGGTAAATCAACTATACTTTAATAAAATCGTTTTTAACAAAGAGTTTTTTAAATCAAATGTATCAAGATGCCCCCCACCTGTCTAATGGCAGACTCCAGCTCTTCCTCTCTCGTGGAAATCTCTGAAAGTTCCCCCAAATGGAGTTGTTATTCCACTAATGCCTGTCCCACTCTGTATTGCTCTGGTCACCTCCACTGACCCACTCAACCTGACCGTCACTGACACCTGATACACCGGTTCTCCAAACTGCTGCTGCCTAGAGTACTCCAAGATTTCACCTGCCTTCAAATCACCAGGGCTGGTCTTCTGGGTGGGACCTCCCTTCTCTCTCTCTCCCTCTCTCTCTCTCCATTTGGGAAAAGATAGAAATGTGTGATTATACATGTAAACTTTCAGAGTTTTCATCACAAACTTTGGTGTCTACGTTTATCATGAGAAGTTTGTTTCAAAGGTAGAATCCTTGGCCTGCCTGCAAACATTCCAATTCATCTGGTCCAGTGCCACAACTTTCAGAAATCATCCGGATATACAAATGTGCTGCTTTGTTCCATACTCTGAGGTATTAATTTGTTTTGTTTCTTCCTTGTTACCCCCTCCCCTTTTCTTCTCCATCTTCAGTCAATAGCCCCTCCTCTTCCAATCTCAAGGAGGAATGTGGCAGGGAAAGCAGAAAAAATATGTTTTCTCTCTAATGTTTGTTTCCAAAAGTCTTATTTTCTAGACTAGAGGGATTTGAGATTATCATCCTCTTTTTGGTCACACTACTGGGTATCATGTGAGGCCCAAGGGAGAAATCACAACAGGAAGCATCTAGGTGGATGGACACATAGAAAGTTTTGCCAAGAATTCCCAAGTCTGTTGGTGTGGATAGAAACCAATAGACCCACCAGAACTGAAGGGCCTAAGGGTGCTTGGGTGACGGATGTGTCCACACAACCTAGGTAGACCAGTTGCCCCTCTACTCCAGTGCCTGGGTGCTTCACAAGTCCCCAATGTACTGTGGCACCACCTGAGGGTCTTTCATTGTCTTTCCCAAAGAGTGATGATAACTAACAACAACATCACATTTTTATATTCCAGGCATGGTTCTCAATGTTTTAAATAAAGTAATTCATTTATTCCCTGCAACAACCCTATGAGGAATGTACTATGAGCTCCATTTTACAGCTGAGGGAACCAACTCGCAGAGAAGTTAAGTAACTTGTCCAAAGTCACACAGCAAGCCGCCAAGCTGAGATTCAAACACAGGAGCTATGGGACCTGTCTTAGTCTGCTCAGGCTGCTACAACAAAATACCATACACTGAGTAGATGGATTAAACAACAGACATTTACTTCTCCCAGTTTTGCAGGCAGGGAAGTCCAAGACCAAGGTGTGTGCTGATTCAGCTCCTGGTGAGAGCTCTTTTCCCAGAGTGATGGTGATGTGATCATCTTGCTGTGTCCTCACATGGCAGAGCAAGCAAGCTCTGGCATCCCTGCTTCTTATCAGAACACCAATCCCATCATGGGGCTCTACCCTCATGACCTCATCTGAACCTCATTATCTCCCAAAGGCCCAAACTCCTAATACCATTACCTTGGGAGTTATGGTTTCAAAATATGAATTTTGCGGAGAAAGAGGGCACAAACTTTAAGTCCAAACAGAACAGGAGCCCATGACCTGAGTCAAAAGACTGCTGTTGAAAACAAATCCATAGAATTCGGGGACACCTGAGCTTGTGAACTGCAACTCATACTACTAGAAAGCACTAGAAAGCACACACACAGACACAGCGCCGTACAGCAGCACCATACAGTCTTCCAGGAATAAAGTGCGTGCACTGTAGGGGCTGAGGAGCAACTGTTCCAGGGAAGTTTCTGTTAGAGAATTCTGGACCTGGACTCCCCTCCATCCAGGCTAGTCCCAGGTTAATCGTCACTGAGTAGAAAGCACAGGGGTGACAGATTGTCTAGAAGCTACGTGCACTGTGTTAAGAAATCAGAGGGCGGGGGCTGGGGGCGGGGCAAGGCCCTGAGATGAAGAAGCTGGCAAAGGAAGAGCAGTGTGCCCGCGCTCCAGAGCTGCGAAGAGAGAGCCTGCGTGGCGGGGAGGCGCGCTGACACCGTCTCACGCTTGGCAGCCAGGCAGTTTGAAGCCAAATAAAGCAAGAGGCGCCTCTTTCATCTCAGGTGTTGCTTATTAAGAAACATTCTTCCTACCTTTGCATCGCAGCAAGGGCTTCTCCCCGCATCTGTTCTCCCGCCAGAGCCCAGAGCTTTCTGACCGGGAAAGCAGAGATCAAAGTGGGGCTCAGAGGACTGGAAATGAAGCCCTGGGGCAGGAAAGCAGGCTGGGGACGCGGAATCCAGCGCGGGGCGCGTCCTGCAGACCCAGGGCCTGGAAGCTGCTTTGTGGCATTACGGGGGCCATGGTGGACTTAACTAACGCGGAGTAGCAAGCAATTCCTTGTTATTTATCAAGTGCTGCACTTTGCGAATTATTTACTCTAAACATATAAATGAATCGGAGATTCAAGGTAACCCCCGTAGTAAAGCATCTCTTACTTGTGTTCCCCCAAAACAGGGCCAAAAATATTAATTTTTATTCAATGCCTCTCACCCTTATCCCCAACCCTACACCTGAACCCCTTCCCTAGACCCTACCCCAACCCAAGAGAAGCCTGTTGTTGATGACTTGGCCTCCCCTTAGGCTCCGTAAGGAGGATTCTTCCTGACTCCGTTGATTGTTTCTTTGCTTCAAAATGAAAGTAAAGTATATAATTTGGAGAAAGAGCAGTTAACAGAAAAGTGGAGTAGTTACTTGGATTCAATTTGGAAACGATAAAGAACTATAGCTTGGAAAAAAATTTGGTAGGTAAAGGAGAGGAAAGAGATGTGAACGGAGGAACGACGAATTATAATAGGATCTGTTTGCTCTAGGATTTGGGGACGGATTTTAGTATTTCGGGAGTAAAGCAGGTGTTTGTTTGAAGCTTAAGTGAGATACTAACATAAGCTGTGGCAAGTGGGGAATGAATATTTTAAGTATCTGTGGCTTATGAATGAGACCCTCCTTTAGAGCTTTCAAAAAAGATTTCATTGTAGATTTAATTTGCTTTTCAATGAATTCTTTCAACTCCAAGCTGTCGGGATCCGACCCTGTGCAGAAGCTGCTTTAAAACAAGAGGGAGTGAGCCTGAGTTGATGTGGGTGACACCTGAATAGGAGAGAAAGGTGAAGTAAACCCTAGCGAGGCTCTGAAATTGTGCACAAGCTGTGGACAGTTTTATCCATGCAGCAGCCCAGGACAGAGCCAGTACCCCCTGGGCACGCATTATACCCACAAGCATCTTCAATTGGTGTGTGGTGGCCGCTGGAAGGTCCAGAGCCTCTCTCCAAGGGCATCGAGGGAAGAGGGGTGGAGGGGAAATCCAGCTGCTCCTCATGGCCAGTTCTTCTCCCCATCGCTGCCTTGCTCCCGTCTTTCCATGGATGTAGTAAGGCAAGGTCCTTCCAGTGGAGCCTGTATCCCCTCCACTTCCTGAGAATTACGAAGCCACTTGGTGCTGGGGCTGTGCGCAGAGGCCTGTTGTTTGCAATAACATCCCGGAGAGCCTGGTTTTGTTTTGACGGCATCTTTTTCACCCTCAGTCGAGAAGTCTGTCATAACAAGCTCCCATAAATTGCTGACAGTGCTCCCGTTTTACCACCTCCAGCCTTTCAGCTGTGAGACAGGGCCCATCAGTCTTGTCGTGACCCTCTCACCACACTGGGTGCTCGGCCGCCTCTTCTGGCTTGTGCATCATCCCCTCTGCTTCTTCTGACTCTGAGTGGCTCAGCCATAATGGAAGGGGGCTGCAGTGGGGTTTGGTCAGACCCTGGGCGGGGGTGCTGAAGATGAATGGGATTTGAGACCGAGGGTTAAGGGAGGGGAGCAAGGAGAAGAAACAGGCCAGCAGCAATTAGGTCTCCGAGGAGCTAAATATTTCAGAACATGGAATTGGCTAGAGAGAGTTGCAGGGATGTCTGAGAGTGTGTGTGTGTGTGTGTGTGTGTGTGTGTGTGTGTGTGTGTGTGTGTGTGTGTGTGTGTGTGTGTACTTCGTGCTGATACACAGACCTCAGCAGTTTCCAGTAACTCAAAGGATAAGACTTGTTCATTATTAATTTTCCTCCATGTTTGATTAGAACTACAAATGGAGGAAAGCGGGAGAGAGGAACTCTAAGCCCTGGGCATACTTCGACGTTTGCAATAAATCAGGATCTTAATAGTTTTTTTAAAAGGGGGTTTATATCTAATGTGTTTCCTCCTATATCAACTCAGGGTTCATCCTTTATCTTTTTCTCACTACAAGAAATGAGTACCGGACCTGGGAAAACATGAAATCCCACCCGATCCAAAACGCAATAAATAAATACATTAATAAGTAATCTATAACAAAAATAAATATAGCTGCTTTCAGCGGAGGACATTTATGGTTCAGAGAGCCCCTCTGATGCCCCTCTGATGTCCCTCTGGCCTGGCTGCTCTTCCCTGGTCAGCTGAGCTCAAAGACCTGACACGTTTCCTTCTACCTTGCTCTGGTTTTCCAGCCAGAACATGATCTTTTCTCCACCTTGATTTTGCAATAAAGAAAACAGAGCATAGGAAGCCCATGAATCAACTTCCCCTGAGCTGTGTGGGGCCCTTGCAAGTTTAAATTAACCATCAGTCAAAGGTGATGTGGGATGAAAAGAGGACAGGATAAATGAGGGAAGGTGGGGTTAGGAAAGTTTTGAAAATGTGTTCCTTTCCTCTGCCACACATCTTGTGTGAGTGCTATACACTCACTGCCTCGTCTCCCCGGACATGGTTAGCTGTGGTTGAACCTCTCAGGCCCTCTTTCTAATCGAACTGAATCCTAAAACCTTCCCCAAACTGGAGGCTGTAGTCACTTCCTTCAAGCTCCTCTTTTTACCCCGTTTCACTCTTGCTTCCACTCCCCATCCTCTTACTATTCCTAATTTAATTCCCAGGCTCCTCATCCTCTTTTTATGAGCTCACTAGGTTTATACAAAAGCCCAGTCTGCAATGCCCTATGACTTCCTTAATTCCTCTCTAAATTCTATATGCCTCACCTCAGAGCTTCCCCCTCCTCTGTGAATCTATTATTGCAAACATTCAGATGACATAAACCTCGCTTTCTCTGCCCTATTAATCACCTTAGCTCTGGGGCTGCCTTTCTACTCTTCCCTGGGTATTGTCACTTAGATATCCTGTGATCGAGAAAACACAGCACACTTCTGTTAACAACACGATGTTTTTTAGCTCAAAGTCTCAGATATAACTCTGATTCTTCTTTCATTTATATCATTGCTCTCCCATCCCCCTGCTCCCCCCCACCCTGGGCCCCCGGTCATCATGCTCTGTAAATACTCTGTAGAAGGTCTATTACCCCTTCCTTCCTTTCCAGTCCCATTGCCATTGCCCTCAACACGCTTTTTATTTTTTTGGCTGCACCAGGCGGCTTGTGGGATCTTAGCTCCCCGACTAGGGATTGAACCTGCACCCTCAGCAGTGAAAGCCGAGGTCCAGTGGAGTCCTAACCACTGGACTGCCAGGGAATTCCCTGCCCTCGACACTCTTAACTCCTCTGCCTCTTGCTTGGAGATAAAGGCATAGATATAGATATACATATAGATATATAGATATAGGTATAGCTATAATATAGATACAGATATAGATAGTGATTTCCTGGCTGTTTATCTAAAGTCTAATCCCTTCCTATTTCAGTCCACCCTGATCAGATGTTATACACATTTGATTTTCCTTTGCTACCCTACCCCGACTCCCAAAATGAGAAAACCCTCTTGTTTATAGGAAATCCCAAAGTAATAATGTAATAGGGAAGAACAAATCTGATTCCATATTAGATCTGTTTCTTTAACATTTGTATTCTATTGCTTTTGCTTGAGTTAAGAATGTTGCCTACAGCCTGAAATATACGGGACAGCCCATTCTCAAGGCTCTGACCTTTAAAGGTGTAACCCTCTCCCATTCACATAGGGATAAAAAGTTGCAGAACAGAGAATAACATTTGTCTTGTTGGAGGTTTACAGCCAACATCGTGACCCTGACCTACATGGACAGCTGTGAGAACAAAGGATTCCTACACCAAGAAGTCTGCAACCACCAGCCACACCCCTCCTTCATCTTCCCTTTAAAAGGGCTTTGCTGAAACCGTTTGGGGAGTTCAGGGGTTTCTGGGGCATGAGCCACCCATTCTCCTTGCATGGCCCTGCAATAAACCTTTCTCTGCTACAAACTCCAAAGTTTCACTACAGTTGCTTAAAAAGCCAAGCATCTGTATCTCTTTTTGGCTCCTTAGAAGCTAGAGCATAGGCATGTGACCTGAGTCTGGCCAAATGTATGGCCCTCCCAAGGAATCTGATTCTTGAGGGACCAGCAAAAGGGCCCAGGAGGAGTTAAAGGTAATTTGCAGCAGGAGAAGCAGAGTTCAGCAGTGTGGCAAAAGTGATCAGTGGTGGCAGGGCCAGTGTGGAGTGAAGATGACCCTGTGGAGGGTCTAGCACTGCTTCCTGAGCAGGATGAGCTGGGATGAGACCGTGGCTATATTTTCAGTTGCTTAGCCTCTCTGGAATCCTGCCCATTTTCCAGTCTAACCTTACGTGCTTCCCATCAGTTCTATGTGACACCCAATATCCTTTCAGCAAGTTACTTTTTTTAAGTTATCCAGATGTAATAACCATTGTTTTCTAGTTTCTTTATTTGATGCTGGACACCTTGAGGCCTTGATGACCCCAGAGGGAGTGTGCCTCCCAGGACTAGCCAATTCCAAGAGGTAGTCAGTGTGTCCGATCGGCTGTGGAGTGGAACGTTGCTGAACCTGCAGATGACAGGAATCAATGGCTCCAGCTCAGATGGGCTGGTGAAGGTAAAGTATTATATTATTTACTTACTTTCTACCATTCCACAGTATGAGCTTTCCAATGCACACAGACTAGTCTCCTTCTTATCAGTATCAGCCAATATGTTCATTCCAACCTAAGAAACTATGCTTCTGCCAGTGCACTCACCTCTAATGCCTGCTCCTTCACTGTTACCATACAACAAAGCAAACACTGAGAGTCTACTCTGTACAGGCTATTATTCAAGGGGCTAGGGAGCATCGAAGCTGGAGGTATAAGGTAGGAGTTAAGAAATGTCCCAAAGTGACCACATTTGTCATAATATGGAGTCTTTCTAATGCAGATCACCCTTCTTGAAGGCTTTCAGAAATGCAAATTACCCACTAGTTATTTACATTACAGTTGTTTCTTTTGTAAGTAATAGAAACCCAAATCAAATTGACTTAAGCAAAACAAAATAAAAGAAATATAAATATGAATGTTGATAATAAAAAAAAGAAAAGAAATGACTAATTTAACTGAATTTTCCATAGATAAAACTCAGAAATGAGCTGTTTACAGGCATGTTCTCAAGGGCTCAATGGATATTGTATTTTGTTCTCTTTCTTTCTCTCTTTCCTTCTCTGTTTCCAACTCTTGGCTCCACTTCTTTTTATGTCGACTTTCCTCTTCAGCAGGCTCCTCTTACCATGGCAAAGATGACTACAGACAGCTCCAGGCTTATATCTTACTGGCTTTGCAGTCCCACTGCGAGGTTTCCCAGAAACCCCAACAAAGTGCTCAGAACAACTTGCACTAGCCCAGTTAGGGTCATGTTCCCAACTCTGAATCAATCCCAAGAGAACTAATAGTTTTGTCCAGGAAGAAACTCTTCACGAAGGTCAGCATAGCCTGTAACTTTGGGTTTAGGGGGTGGAGGTTAGGCATCGGTGAGATCATCTCTTTGAAGGAGACAACAGGCATCTGATAGATTTGATTTATATTCTTACCAAGGGACTCAGAACTAGACACCAGAGATCATGACTTGAAGGGCTGTATGCATTCCCAAGACTCCATAATATCCTATATTCAATAATATGTTCCTCCATGGTAGTCAGTGGCATTAAGGCCCTTAAAACAAAATGAGCTGTGTTCTAGTCTTTTGAGGATGCGTGGAAGGAGGCTCAGGTGTGGGGCAGAGAGTAACAAGCAGCAATGTGGACACTAGGAGAGAGGATGTGAGTGCGGATAGGACAGAGTGGTCTTAATAATCATGGGGTCTTTGATCTCAAGTCATGTGGGTCCAACCGTTAGCAGGAAATGCCACTGTAGGGTGACCCCACAGTGCTCATTACAAAGTGACAAGACTGAGCCATGAGTGTCCATCAGAAGTGTCCGTCCAGAGTTGTGCTCTCTGCGACTAAGTGAATAATTGGGCATTGGACGAAGGCCTTGTCTACCATACAACGTCCTACCTTGGAGACTATCTCTGCGTGGGTATCTGCACAAACCCTTGTGTCATCTCTCCCCTTTCCACTGTCTATGCCATTGCTAATGTTATCATGCCACTTTATAGCAAACACCACCTGGAGCAAATGGGATGTATAGGGTCTTTGCTCTCTCAAGTCTGAGCAGCCATGAAATAGTTATAAACAGAAATAGGGTCCTATCTGGGAAGCTGAGAGTGGGAGAAGTCAGGGGCAATACACCAGAATTTAGGCTGAGAGTGAGCTGAGTGGGGAGCTAACATACGGCAAAGAGACAGACCTGCAGGTTTACAGACTCGACCTTCTCCCCAGTAGTCCCGTTATCATGTCTTCCGCACCAACCAAAGGGAACTCTTTGCCTTCACATGCTAGACTGTTTCATCTTTGCTCTTGCTAATTCTTCCAACCATTCTGCCACTAGTTCGCATATCTAAATCCTACCCATCTTTCAACAAATATCATATGATTTCACTTATATGTGGAATCTAAACAAATGACACAAATGAACTTACTTACAAAATAGAAATAGACTCACAGACATAGAAAACAAACTTATGTTTACCACAGGGGAAAGAGGGGGAGTATGAATTAGGAGTATGGGATTAACAGATACATACTACTATATATAAAATAGATAACCAACAAGGACCTACTGTATAGCACAGGGAACTATATACAATATCTTGTAATAACTGATAATGGAAAAGAATCTGAAAAAGAATAGATATACATATTATATATATATTTTATATATATATATATATATATATATATATGTGTATAACCGAATCACTCTGCTGTACACCAGAAACACTATAAATCAACTATACTTCAATTTAAAAAAAAGAATTACTGGACTGGTATTTCAGCAAGGAGGAACTTCTTGCCAAAACTGATGTTAGAAAGATCATGTTCTTATAAAAAAAAACCAAGAGATTAATGAAAATAATAAAAACATAAGTCACATGTTAAAAAAAAATATCCTACCCATCTCTCAGGTGGTGGAGAGATCCCTTCCAGGTTGTGGAAGTATAGCATTTGAATTGGGTCTTAAAAGCCTATAACATTTTACCTATACCACTATTATGGAAACCCTACATGGATTGTTTTATTTGGTAGTTTTCTATGCTCAGGCATGATATCTTCCCACAGATTAACAGCTCCTGGAGGGAAAAAAAGCCATGGATAATTCATGTTTCTTCCTTCTTAGAACACTCCCTTATTCAAACTGGGAAGATTTCACCTGTTGAATCAACAAATAAATAAAAATCGATCTTATGTTCCTTCTGATCATTATTTTCTTCTTGGAAACTTCTTCATCAAATCCATAGTCCTATACCCTCATTCCTTTCCTGAGGTCACTGCCTTACATCCAGCCTCCTGCTCTGAGTCTTCTTGGCTCCATGTAACACACTTTGCTATTTTTCTTCTTCCAGATTTTCATAAAGAGGTCAAGCTCAGCACTAAGGCATGCAGAGAGAGAGAGAGTAGCAACAATATGTTGGCCAAAGGGGGAGCGTGCTGGTGGTGATAGAGTCCTGTTCATGAAGTTTGATAGGTGATCTGACTGTATGTGCTGGTCCTTCATGCCACACATCAAGGTACAGAATCTACAGAGTGTTGCAAGCTTAGGTGAGGTTCAGCTTTCTGCCATCCAATCTTATAGATGAGACATGGAGTTGAAAGAGTTGAAACTGAGGTCTGCCCATTGGAAAAAGAGGAATAACCTCATAAATTACTCTGTGACTTGTAGTGGTGGTAGTGTGGAAGAAGGGGATGAATTCCTCAGTAGTAGTGATTGTAGGACATGTCAATTAAACATGCTCCTTATTCTTTAATTGTTTAACATAGGTGTGCCTTGCATCCAACACCAATTATAAAGTGTCAGAGGACAGACCCATGTGTTCAGACTCCTGTGCCCCTACACACAGCGCGTGCCCTTTCCTAAACCCAGGGCACAGCACTGAACTAGGTATTGAGCAAGTGACTGAATGAATAATTGAAATGTTTTTCTCTGGCCAGATCCCCTTCAGGTATCCCGCACGGCGCTGGTAACAGACCCACTTGAGAGTATGTTCTGGTTCTATCTTCCTTCTAATTATGTAACCCTAAGCAAATTGCTTAATAATCAGTATTGCTGTTTTCTCATCTGTAAAAGGGGATAATAAGTGCCATTTTTTGTTTTAGTGAGGATTAAATAATGAAATGATATAGGTCAGTTAGCACTAGAATGCACCGTTCTTTAGCACAGTTCCTGGCTCAGAGAAAAGGTTCAGTAAATGGTTAGCCATTATGATACAGTCTGCATTTTGACATCATCTGCAACTGTTTAATTTTGGTAATGATCAGTGCCTTTGCAATGTATGAATTATGAATCAAAAGGTGAATTTAGCATTGATGGGGAAAATAGTGGATCTATATTAAATAAGAATAGAGATCCCTGAAGACAGACTGTACTTATATTTTACAGATTTCTTACTTTTGTAATTTAGAGAGCTCTGGGAAACAGGGAGGCAGTTTCAACTGAGGTGTTTGCTCTCCCCTATCAAAAGTAATCCTGGAGTGTTCGTCCTTTTTCCTCTTCTGTTTTGAGATGGGTGTGCTGTTTGCTACGTGCCTCTCCAAGAACTGTTTTCTCTCAGCTTCAAGTGGACTTACAATTACTTCTTTTCTGATCAAATAACATGACCGGTGGGAGTAGCACAGCCTTTTACTTGTGGGCCTTCACGAACATGTTCCCATCACACATGTTTCAAAGGCCATTTGCGTCAATTAAGGCACTATGAACATAAAGAGAGTGTACGGCTCACAGTCCTCACCACCCCGTATGGTGCTGCGCGTCGATTCGTATGAAGCCCTCCTCGCTCTTCCCGCCTGTGATGTCACCCTAGCACAACAATCCATCTGAAATATTGCTTTTTATTGAGCTATTCACCCAGTATGCATAGTATTATGAACCAAGGTTATTTCTCATAGACTCTTGCTTTTTCGTGGTAGTCACAGCTACCACTGTGACTTAAAAAATATGGCTGATTTATTCTTAGTTTTTGTTCTACATTTCCTTTGGAGTAAATTCAATAAGAAAGGGGTTGGTGGGGGGGGGAGTGCAAAATCCACAAATCCTTGCAGAGTGAAATTCATCAGAGCATGAGTCTGTCTCTAGGGAGCATCAATTTCTCTAAAGGGAAAGTTCTGCCTGATGTCATGTATCCCCCAACTGGGCAGGCTGTAGACTGAAGCACCAACCAGGCAGCACCCATCTGATGGGCTTAGTATGACTGGAGCTTAGAGACCTCAAAGAATGAAACACCTCCCAACTTGGCCATACATTCCAAGTCTGGACCATTTCTTTCTGTTAAAGCATTTGAATGCTTCTGCGGAAATATAAAAAGTCACTGTCACATCAAACCTCCTACTCCAGGAAGGCTTCCCTAACTCTCCCCAGAATCATTAGTTGTGCTTCTCGTGTGCCCTCATTACTCTTATAAGTACACATGCTTTCCCCGAGAAGAACACGATTACCACACTCTAGAGTCACTGGTCCCCTTTCGAGAGCAACTTTTGATTGGCAGATAATTTTATTAATCTTTTTCCACAGGTCTAGCACTTAGCAGTTACCCCAGAAAAGTTGAATTACCAGATGTCCAGGTAACATTTTCTTGAATATATAAATTAAAACAACACACAGACCCCATTTACCAGCCATTTCCTATGACCTTCCGTTCCAGATAGTACTAAGAAAATTAAGGATTATTTTAAAAGCTCTCTTGGTAGCTTACCTCCTGCTTTCCCAAGAGAATTCCACATGAAAAAGCAGCCAATAACACCTTAGTCTGAATCAGTTTCCTGTTATGGTGGTTCATTGATAGGTATCCCATTTCTTTGAAACCAATGGTGCACAATATACTCGATGGACTTGTAACATTTCCGCCAGCAATGGCTCATGGCGTGGTGATTCTTGGGAGGTGTAGAGGCAGGAGGAGGGAGACACAATGTCTGGAGGTCCCATCAGAGTCTCCAGAAGTGTGTATATTTTGAAATACCCTCCTTGGTGATTCTGATATGGCGTCTCTACTTCAGTTTATGTATTTGAGAATCCAACCACAGCCCTCCTTCCTCTATCTCCTAGCTTTTGGATGCATCCGGCACATAACAGATGTGCCATATGTTAGTTAACTAGTTACACTGTCACTAGCAAAGACCAGAAGGGAAGTGGTCTAGAAAAGCATAGGGATGTATTTATTGAAGAGAGAAAAGACAACTAAAGGAGATGTGTTTAACCCAGGATGCATCCCAGCAGAGGGAGAGGTGACTCAGGGTTTTAGCAGGAGGGAACCTGGGGCCTGAGAAGACTCACTGAAAGCAGGAGTGTCTGAGTAGAATACAGAACACTGAAGACTACGCTTCCCTATTTGGCATTTGCTCAGTTCCAAGGATGTGTGTGTTTCTGCTTGTTTTCCCCCTTTCCCCAAGACCCATCAGGTGCTTGGACCTGGTGCTTCTTCCCCAAATAACCCATGCATGACTTAGAACAGCGCTCAGGCTGCTATTCCAGTTAAAGGCACAGTAAATGTAGGAACAGCATTGGGAATGTCTTTCTACTTCCTTAGCTATACTTATAAAACACGTTCAGTGTCCTTGCACATCAGCAATTTTCCTTCCTCATGCCTGTTTCCTTCTCACTACAAGTCTATTTGCACCTCACATGCTCCCGGCTAAAGTCCATGAAAGAATGATCTGAACTTACTATATTTACCAACTTATTACCGTCTCAGTCCATTACAGTCTGGATTCTGCCACCACTGGGAAATGAACAGTGGTTTGCTGATGTGATGTGCTGATGATCTGAAGTGGAACATTTAGTCTAGTGAGAGCTTTCCGATCTCTTCCTGCTCGTTGGTAATACAACTTCTCCTTGGACTTATTCCTGCCTCTCTAGGCACTTTGCTCAGTCTCATTCGGTGATCTTATTCTCCCTGAGCGTTAAATGTCGATCTTGTCTACAAGTCTATCCTTGAAACTCTCTCTTCCCAATACATGTTCTACCTGGGTGATTTTGCCAAACCTCCAACTTCAGCGATTCCTAAAAGTGCACTCTATTCCTAACTCCACTCCAGACCCCAATGTAACCCTACTCTTTTACTTTATGGCATCAGGATGGCATACAGGGATAATCTGTTACCAAAGGATTCTCTCCTCCTCACAATTGATCACAAAAATTCTGAGAGTCAAAAGAAAGGTACCAAAGCGTTCTGTTTTCTTCCATTGATTAGCAGATATTTGGTCCTGTCTAAAACATCCATTAGACATTGGGTCCACGCCAAAAGGTCCTTGAAATCTGGTCCTATTCAAAATGTCCACGAGCATTTTGGCCCATGCCAGATGGTTTTGGACAGGACTAAATATCAAGGATTTTTATCTTGGACCAAATGTCTTCATGGATGTTTTGGACAGGACAAAAACATGACCAAATATCCTCCCTGCTTTTCTTCATTTTCTCTCTCTTTGCCCTCTCCAAGCTCCCCGGTCTATTCAGCCAGCACCCTTTGTAAACATCCAGGGAGAACTGTTAATGGTTCCATTCTGGAAGCAGAGAGCGGATCTTAATTCTTCAGAATGGAGCATCAACAGATAAATATACTTGGCATTTGATAAAGTTTATCACTTTTCACAGTATGATTTCAATGCATTCATATGTTAAAACATCCCTTGTCCAACATGGGGAGGGTTTAAAAAAATGAAATAATGTACAGTTCTTGGCACTGTAATGTATAATTTCTAGCATAGTTCCTGATGCAGAGAAAATATTTAAAAATGATTCACTATTTTAATTAACTCTGCATTTTGACATTTTGGGAGCCATTTAAGTTCGGCAGTGATCAGTGTCTTTTCATTGTATGAGGTCTGGATTTGAAAGACCAATTCAGCATTTACTGGGAAAAGGAGAGGGCACCAAGCCCTATCAGGCACAGTCCCGGTGACTGAGAGGAGTTCTTACACCTGCACGTTCTGCGAAATCTCCATCTTAGCACACGCAACACAGGACGAGTTTACTCCTTCCCAAACCTGGTCCTCCTCGCTTGAATTGGTCACTGTCATTACCCAAAGCAGAAGTCATCTTAACCCATACCCAGTCCCCATCATTCACAAATCTAGTCAGCCACCAATTCCTTCCTATGTCCAAAAGACAGTTCAAATCTTATCTCTGCCACTATCATTGCCTTAATTCTGCCCTCTACAAGTAGCTGATACTGACTGCTCAGCACAGATTCAACGGTCCACAAATGCTGGTTTTGTGCTAAGTGTTCCATGTTCATGAGTTAATCTTCACATACAAGCTATGAAGTGTGCATCATCACCCTATTTTACAAATGAGTAGACTGAGGCTAAGGGAGCTAGAGAGGCCCAGGACCACCCAGTTAGGAGGAGGTAAGCCACAGCTTAAGCCTAGACCTGCCCTGCCAGATTTCAGAGCTTGCCTTCTTAATTTCTACATTCTGCATCCTCTACTGCATTGTACCTCCTGTTTTTCTCTCCCTCTTCCCACCTCGTTCTCCTGATGAATGCCTATGTGTTCTTTTTTTCATTTAAATTTTTTTTAAGTTTTATACAATTTTTAAAGGTTACTTTCCATTTACAGTTATTATAAAATACTAGCTATATTCCCCGTATTGTACAAGACATCCTTGAACCTGTCTGACACCCAGTAGTTTGTGCCTCCCACCCCCCAACCCCTATATTGCCCCTCCCCGCTTCCCTCTCCCGACTGGTAACCACTGGTTTGTTCTCTATATCTGTGGGTCTGCTTTTTTGTTATATTCACTAGTTTCTTGTATTTTTTAGATGCCACATATAAGTGATGTCATACAGTATCTGTCTTTCTCTGTCTGATTTATTTCACTTAGCGTAATGCCTATGTGTCCTTTAAGAGTGAAAGAAAATAGTCACTACATATGAGACTCTTTCCTTGCCATCTTCTTTTGCCCCCTGCCATGGGAGCTTTCTCTGTTTTCTCTCAGAACTTCCTACCTACATACGGTAAAATACTTATTATACATTATTCTAATGTTGGTGGGATGATATTTCAGAATACTACCCATGTCGCTTTTATCCTTTTCCATTATGTTTCTTGTTCTTTCTACTTTCAGTCAGCGAGGGCAGCCTTCATTTAGTGTCCTGGGGATGGGATGACAAACAGAACACAGAGAAAGAAAGGCATCAATGTCTGGCTTTTGATTTTCAGAAACTCATTCCTCTAGAGGAAAAGGCAGACAACTTGGAAAAGAGAGTTGGGAAACCATCCGAGGAGCAATAGCTGAGTTCTCCTTCCCCCAACTAGGTAAACAGTCTCTGGATAGAGGTAAGAAAGGACTTTGGAGAGGATGATAGATTGACTCGTGAATTCTGGATGAGAGAGGACAGGGGCAGCTCTCTTCCCCACACCCGGGTAGACCCCTGAGAGTGGACTGTAGAATCCCCACTATGTTTAGGAACTCAGAGAGCGAGAGAACTTTATTCAGCCTATTCCATCTATTGAGTGCCTATCTTGTGCCAGGCACTATTCTAGGTACTGTGTATATGGCAATAAACAAAGGAGGAAATATCCTGCTTTTAGTTGAAGGAGCCTTAAAAACTTCACTGGGTGTTCCTGTGTTCTGGCTTTGTACAGGAACAGCAGAATGACCCTAGTGAGGGTCACAGAAGTAGCTGCATATCTGCTGGACCTTAACAAACCTTGCACCTGGAACAGCAATGAGCTCTACAGACAAATAGTTGAGGACCAGACCAAGAAAGGACATCTCAGGAGATGGCAGGTGCCTAGAAAAAGACCCTCAGAGGGGATGGACAACCCAGCATAGCACAGTGTACATGAACCACTCCACCCCCGTTTTCTGCTCCCCCCACCCCGAACAACCAGGATAGTGAGAAACCCTAGGTCAACTGAAATCAAGCTTCTCCTATTTTGGTGGAATGGGAGCCCGAATGAGTTTAACCGAGTTATAGAAAAGTGAACAAAGTTGTGTTTCCTGACCTTCTGAACTAGCAGCCTGAGATTTTTAACTGCTGAACATTTTTTTTTTTTTCTTTACCACAAGACTGTGGGGTCTCTGAGAGCACTTGATTAACTGATCAGGGGAAGCTATGATTAGTAGATGTCTGAATGATTGTACACACATTCATTCATTCATTTTTCACATTTATTGAGTCTAATTTTTGAGCACTGGGACAGGAGCTGGGTATACAGCAGAGAAAGACCAGATTCTACCACTCAAGGAAACAAAACCTCAGCCATGGGCTATGATTTCTTTCCCCCTTGAATTTTTTTTTTCTTAAATTATTGTTGATTTACAATGTTGTGATAGTTGATAGTTTCCAGGTATACATCAAAGTGATTCAGTTATATATATATACTTTTTCAGATTCTTTTCCATAATAGATTATTATAAGATATTAAATATAGTTCCCTGTGCTATAAGTAGGACCTTGTTGTTTAATCTATTGATATTTTATATACAGCAGTTTGTATTTACTAATCCCAAACTCCTAATTTATCCCTCCCACCCTTTCCCCTTTGGTAACCATAAGTTTGTTTTCTATGTCTGTGGGTCTGTTTCTGTTTTGTAAATAAGTTCATTTGTATCATTTTTTTAGATTCCACATATAAGTGATATCATATGATATTTGTCTTCCTGTTCCTTACTTCACTTAGTATGATCATCTCTAGGTCCATCCATGTTGCTGCAAATGGCATTATTTCATTCTTTTTTATGGCTAAGCAATATTCCATTGTATATATATATATATATACCACACCTTCTTTATCCATTCATCTGTCAACAGACATTTAGGTTGCTTCCATGTCTTGGCTATTATAAATAGTGTTGCTATGAACATATGGGTGCAGGTATCTTTTCATATTAGAGTTTTCTCCAGATATATGCCCAGGAGTGGGATTGCTGGATCATATGGTAGTTCTATTTTTAGTATTTTAAGGAACCTCCATACTGTTCTCCATAGTGGCTGCACCAGTTTACATTCTCACCGATAGTGTAGGCTATGTTTTAAACAGGAAGCCTTGTCAGGCAGGATGCACAGAGGAAGGAAGATGATTGTCACCCTCCCTTTTTCAGAGGGTAATCATTTTCTTGATTGATTTTTGGTTTTTGTGTTTGTTCATATATTTCTAAGCTACAAAGTCTCTGAAAGCTCTAAAATTTTCTATCGACACTTTCCACCCACTCCTCATCCCCACACCACCACACCTTCTCCTAGGTGTCACATTTTCTGGGCTTTATTGTTTGGTTTTTTTTAAAGTAATGCTGGTATATTTATGCCAACAGGTCCTCAGTTAGAAAGTCTTAAACCGCGAAGACTTGGAAAAGAGGAGAGTCTTTAGCAGCTGCACCTAGACATTAGGTGGGTATAAATAACTTAAGCAACACCCCACTGCTTCTAAAAGGCTGCTAATCTTTAAAGTTGATTGTGAAAGAGAAACATCGCTGTCCTAGGAATCAGGTCCTATCAGCTCACACATGCAGCTGATTCTTAAAAAGGCACTTCATAATACATTTTCAAAATTAAAAAAAAATTAAAAATACATTTTTAAGAATCAAAATACTTGTTTTAAAGAGTTTGCTTTTCAATATTGCTTTCTCTGTGAGGAGCTCAAACAAAGTAAAGTAAACATGAGCACACAGAGCCAACTAGTGAGGAAGACAGATCCTTAGAGTATTTAATGAAAGCAAACCTTAAAAAAACAATCTCCTAAGACCTTTCCTTCTCACTCCTGCCATGCTAGGGAAGATACTTGTCACCTCACACCAGATGCTGGAACACCTCAACTGCTTTCTGTGTCTTTAATCCAAGACCCCTTCGAATCTGCTTTATCCTTCCCATGTTCCCAGACTGATCTTCCTAAATTACTTCATAAATGTTACATGTCTGCTTCCCTTCTGCTGCTGCCCTTTGGAAACGTCATTAGTGTTCTCTCACTGGCAGTGCCTATCTTTATAGGTCCATCTGTTTCAAGCAGGGTGACCATACAAATTGGTTGGCCCTGCACTGTTCTGGTTTATGCCTGTTTTCCTCTTTTCCTCTCAAAGCTGTCTTAGTGCAGAGAATAACCTCTACTCCATTGATTATTCCTCCATATTCCAGTGTGGCCCGTGCCATCGAGATCTCACCCATGCCAGCCCTTCTCTCATTCTTCCATTCCCCTATGTTGCTCAGGTTGTGTCCTTTTTATGGAAAGTGCATCCTTGTTTCTTTAGCCATACTTCAAGATTCAGCTCGCGTTTCTCCTCCTCCAAAAGGACTTCATCAGCACTTAGGGCCACACTGTGCCCTTCTGTCTATGAATCTTTATCATCTCTCAGTACCATTCATTTTGACACTTCATCATTTACTACTTCACGTTCTTAATTAGCAAGAGTGAAGAAAGAAGAAAATCTTTCATGGTATGCGTTTTCTAGGATAATTCAAATATTATTTTCTTCCAACATTTTATTTTGAAAAATTTCATGCCCCAATGAAAAGTTCAATGAACTGTATAATAAAAATATGTATATGCTTCACCTGGAATCACTAATTGTTAGTATTTTGCCACATTTGATTTCTCTCTCTCTCATTCTTTCACTGTCTCTATCTCTTACCTCTGTGTGTGTCTGTGTGTATTTTTTTGGCAGACCCACTTTAAGAAAGGCTGCAAACCTCATGATCATTTACACTTAAGGTTTCCAGCATGTACATCCCAGAATAAAGCCATTTTCCAACGTAACCACAATACTAACACAACTAATAAAATTAACAATCATTCCATAATATCAATCAAATGTAGATATTCAGTTTTACCCAATTGTGCCTAGAATGACCTATATAGGTATATTTGTTTCCTGTTACTTCTGTAACAAATTACCACAAGCTTAAGTGTCCTAAAGACACAAATTTATTGTCCTATTATCTGGAGGTGAGAAATCCAAAATGGATCTCACTCTGTTAAAATTAAGATGTCAGCGTTGTGTTCCTTTCTGGAGACTCTAGGGGAGCCTCCACTTTCTAAATTTTTTTCAGCTTCTAGAGGTGCCCACATTCTTTGGTTTTGAAAGAAAGCAATGGCCTTTCTTACATCACATCATTTTGACCCTAACTCCTCTGCTTTTTTCTTCACATTTAAAAGACCTAAAGATGAGGTAGACACCTTAATTCCTGCTTCCTTGTAGTATAACATATTCACAGGTTCTGGGGATTAGGGCATGGACATATTTGAGGGGTCCTTATTCTAGCCAGCACAATGAGTTTCATCCCCCAATCTGATTTCCAATAAAGTTTTACATATTAACTTGATTAATTTGATTTGATTAATTTTACTTTTTAAAAATCTAGAACAGTCCCTCACCACCCCCCCACCTTCAACAAACACACTTCTTAGTGAGTTTTATGAAGAGACCAGACCAGCTGTCTTGTAAGGTATCTCATTATTCTGCCCATGTGTGATCGTTTTTTAATCATTAGATTCAGGTTAAAAATTTTTGATAAGAAAACGTCACCTGTTATGGTTTGTACGTTTTATTTCATCACATCACCACTATTAGTAATGCCAAGCTTGATTACGTGGTTCCAGCAGACTGCCATCACTCTACCATGAAGGTATGGTTTTCCTTGAATTAGTAAATGATTTGGAGAGTGACGCCTTGAGATTGTATAAATATGTGTTTTCTCCACAGTACTGTGCATAATGGCTATAACTTCTATTAATGATTCTTCCATGAATGAATTTATTATGCTGTGAGTTTAAAAATGGTGATTTCCTAATTCTATTGCTCCTTCTGCCATGATTATGTGGCATTCTTCTACAAAGAAGAACGTGTACTCGTCTTTTTTCTTTTCAAATTATTATGTTCTTAAGTATTTGATGATGATGATGATGATGATGATGAATGTGTTATAATCCATTACTGGTAGTGCGGGTTTTTTTTATTCTCAAGTTATTCCCTATATAATCAGTGTGAGCCACTTCAGGTTAGCTCCTGTGTTCCCTTGACACAACTCAACAAGCTTTGGATACCTCCTTGCTTCCTGGAACAACAGAAAGATATCCAGAGCTTCTCTTGAAATTTTGCGTCGAATCAGTTATTTCTCCAAGAAGTCCTGGACTATTTTAGATGAAATTGGCACTTGGAAACTGAGACCTGATCACTAGAGACACTCATTGCTACTCTGCCCTGGAAGTCACTCAAATACTCTTAATTCTCCTGCCGCTGCTGCTCAGTTCTAGTCTGGAACCTAACCGATGAATGAATGAATGAACAATTGACAGTAAGCTAGGGCACACCGGCATGCTTTGATGATGTCAATTACTGCTCAAATAGTAGGTGTTTTCACAAAGATTTTAAAATTTAAGGTCTTGTGCACAAATTTAATGAAGTGAGGGAGAGGAAGAAGAAAGAAAAAACCACTCAAAATTATTGAAGGGAGAGAGAAGAGGAGAGAGCAAATATTTTGATAGCTTTATAAGGCCAGAGATATTGTTTTGGCTATGGATTCCAAGTCTGGCTGTGAAAGAATTGGAATTATTCCTGGAGATGCATTCTGCCTTGACTTTTTCACAAAACACCTGAGCCCTTTACCAGTTGAACTGTCTGAGGGTGATGATAAGGAAAGACAGAGGGAAGCAGTACAGCATCCTGATGCTGTGATGGGGTGAGCCCTCAGGCTTAGGCAATAAGAAGGCCACCAGAAAGAGCCTGATGTAACACGCACATAAGAGATCTACATCGTTGTGATGTTTCCTTACATTTCACATTTTGAGCTGATACTTTCTATCTTGCCCATTTCTGAGCAATTACTCCTTGGTAGCAATGCCATCCTGAAACAAAGTGAGACGTTAAATTTCCCATGAAAATCACTACTGCTTTGTTTCTTAATACATGAAGGTGCTACTTACTGGAAACTATTGTCATTAGGGGAAGTTCCAAGCTGAGAGTCAATTTATAGAAAATGGAAGAAAGTGTCCAGAGAACTGAGATTTATTAGGTGTACTGCCCTGTACTATAGACCACCAGTTTTCTCTCTTTTCTTAAATGTAATTGCAAGGGAATGTTTTTATAATTTATTTTTAAAGAGAACGTGTTCCTACCAATGTTGACAAAAGTGAAACAGAGCTACCAAACAAAAAACCAAAGTATTTAGACGGCTCTGGTTTAAATAAATGGATTTATGCTCGTTATAGCACCCTAAATACCAGAAGGAGCATTTCAATTAAGTAAAATTAAACTTTATAAAAGAAATGTAGACTGAAGCCGAGGTAAAATAGAGAATCTATTGGTATAACATATTTCTCAGAAAAACATCAAGTTTGGGGAAAGAGCGCCACAGAAGACCCAGTTAGCACCCTGCTGACTTTCCAGGGCCGGGGGAATTCACAGATCTATTAAGTAAGGAGCTTTCAAATGACAGGACCTATGTTTTATTTATATTTGTATTTCATTTTCCTTCACAAGGGTTGGTACCCAGAAGACACTCAATATATTTGAATGAATAAATGAATGAATAAATGTATTAAAATAAGGCATTGATAATATAAAAATAATTTTCCAAATTCAACTAATTATGTTAGAATCCGTATTGCACATTAGCTGTAATAGAAAACCATTTTTAATTGTTCAGGCTTTTATCTTCCTTTTAAAGCAGAACAAAGCATGTCTTCATTTCAATAATTAATTTCACCAATATAATAACTCAGCTGCTTCAGTGAGTTTGATGACACAGGAACAACCCAGCTTTGACTTTGTGGAGTGGAAAAGTACACAACTTTTCGTTGAAAGAAACTTCAAATACATTGACTGTGGCCCTCAGAGGAAAGAAAACCTTTCTAATAGAAAATGCAGAAAACACTGTGTTTAAATATTGAATAACTGGGTACTTTGTTTTGATGGTTAAATCTATACCTAAGCTGTGTGAACATATGGCCTCTTAATGCAAAGTTCCTCAGGATAGCTAAACAAATAGGATGAACCTGAATTAAACAGCAGTCTCTAGAAACTAAGCCTTAATTAATGAAAGGATTCAGTAAGTGAAGCATTTCATGGGCGCTTCAGTGCCATCTTCAGGTGCTATCTCCACGTACATAGGAACCTGAGACATGGGTGGTCATCTTCAATTAAGAACAACCTCTCATTCTGAGGCTGCCCTTACCTGTTGCAAAAACAGCTATCGGGTGCAATGAACTTGAGCTCTGAACAGGTCAATCGGGGCCACACCTGTTACAACAAGGACCTGGGCACATGTTACACGTGTACATTACTAATGACTGGGTTTCTGCTTAGTCTGAAAGGTTAGAGTTAGCTGGAGCTGACTCATATGTGTGCATGTGTGCCTGTGTGTGGCTATGAATAAGGGGAATTCAGTACACAGAGCGAGAGGCATTGAGAAAATGACAGGAGGATTTGGCTCCTCCAACCTGGCAGGGAGATGTCGGTGATTGTAGAGAGCTGTGGATGAGGTTTTCCCCTCCTCCCTCCAATAGGTAGAGCGTGTTGTTGATTGGCTGCAACGCCAAAGGTTTTCACATTCTATTGGTCATTGTATTTGCATTGTACAGTTAATCGCGCACGATTTATTCATCAAGATAATGAGTACTCCTATCTAGGGGCAAAGCAAGCTATACTCAACTGATTGGTACCAGTCCTTCAGATCTGTCACGAGAGCTGGGCAGGAGGTGGGCTCAGAACATCTTCTAAATAAAAAAACCTGAAGATGGCAACCTGGGCCACATTAGTCTTTCTAAACATGACCGGCCTTTTCAATTTCCATTTCTTACAAATGGCAAAGAATATGCCAAAGACAAGCTGGCTGATGTGTCTCCGAGCGCTCCAGATACTGTTTGCTTCTTTTGAGAGAGCAGTCGGCAGATCTGGCAAGCACGGGTGTCAGGTTTAACTCAGCGAAGGGAGAGTGTTTTTGTTTATTAGGAGGTCTGAAGCAGAGCCAGTAAGAGTTGTGATTAAATTTAAAACGTTTTAAGCAAAAAGAAGCAGCATTTGTCTTGTGGAGGAACGCATTATCGATTCATCCCTGATTGGGATGGAGAGGGCATGTAGGGAATCATAAACTGTAATCTGTTCATATCTTCATTTCTAAACATGCTAGAATCATGACAAGGCTTTGCAATTCTGTTCTCTGGATTTTTCCCTCTGTGAGGGAACCCAACCCTGGACGTTAGAGATACAAAGACAATTACAAAAATCTGGGAAATCTCCAGTCCAATTGCCCTGTACTTGTGGCTCAATTGGTTTCAAAAGCTCACTCTTCCTTTCTGGCCTTGTGACCTAGCTGGATTCAGCCGGGCTGGACAGTCGGACGCCTTCACATATGCTGGAATTTACCCAGGATCCATATTCGTTCCATCTTTAGAAGAACCGTGCCCACACTCCTAATTCCAACTTGATTTCACATTATTCTCATGAAGGTAACGTCACATACAAAGGTGGGGGTCTGGTTATTCATGTGGTATGAATAGTTCCTTCTCATCCTTCAGGTCTCAGCTTAAGTCATCCCTGCCTCTTCTGTAACCATTTATTGTAGTTGATGTGTTTACTTTTCTGTGGTCATTATATCCACAACTATAAGGTCAGTGCCATAAGGTAAAGTGGTGAGAAACCTACAGGATGGCTCTCAATAATCCCCGCCTCCTGATATTCACAGGAATACCTTTGTAGTTCCTTCCACTTTGCACCAGGGCTGGTCTCTGAGGCCAATAGAACACAGAAGTGATGGCATGCCATGTCACTTCTAATAATAGGTCATGAAACACTGGCTTCTGACTTGGGCTTACCCTCCTCTTCCCTCCTAACCCCTCTCCCTCTCCTTTTCTCACCACTTGCACTTGGGAAGCCAGCTGCCCTGTACTGGGCAGCCCTATGGAGAGGTCCCTGTGGCAAAGAACTGAAGCCATCTGCCACCAGCCATGTGAGTGAGCTGGAGGCCGATTCTTCAGTCCCTCCAGGTGACTGCAACCCCGGCCAACAACTTGACTGTAGCCTCATGAGAGGCCCTGAATCAAAATGACTCAGATAAACTGCTCCTGGGTTTCTTACTCTTACAATTGTATGAGATAATAAATATTTGTTTTATATTGCTAAGTGTTGGAGTAATATGATCCACAATAGACAATTAATACAGGGAAGATCAGTGTTTCCTGCGTGCTCCAACTCCTAGCACAGCGTGGCACATATATCGCAATTAATTGCCTTCTAATAGTTGTTAAATAAACAAATGGAACCAGATAGCTATAAACTTTGCCCAGGCATGTTTTAGAAGGCGGCTTTGCTCAGGTACAAACAGCAACCTCTTGACTGAAGTTTTTGGTAGGGAAATCTACTTCTAAATAAACTGGAAAGAGCCCTTTACTTCAAGACCTTAGAAGTAATATGAAGTTCAGTTAATAAAGCCAGAGGCTGTACTACAGTACGAAGGTCATGTGCTGTATTAAGCAGCTGACATAGACACAGACATTTCTAAAATGAAGCATAAAAAGTGATAAGGTCTGATTTTGTGTTGCCTTCCAATTTCTTCTCCTGAGGGTGCGGCGGGGAGGTGGGGGGCTGCTGGTTGGCAGGTATGATGAAGGGAAGGGTCTTTCCTGACTTGGTTGGTCTTAGAGGTTTGGAGTCTCTGGGGTGGCTTCTCTTCTTTCTCTCTCTCCCTCCCCCATCTCTCTCTCTCTTCTACTCTAACTTGGCTTGTGCTCCTCTAGAGTGGTGGGAGTACTTTGGTGACCCTTCCCTTTTGCCAGCATGGCAGTTAACACCCAGCCTGGATAAAATCTAGAAATTTTCCTTGGTGTCAGAAAACGTGTTTACCGATTATGTACTTACATCAGATCCACTATATAAAGCCAGTGAATGTAGAACTTTTCTGTGAAGATTTTGCAACAGCTCCTACTTCACAGTGCAGTTAAAGTGGCCCTAAGAAGGGAAGGTGGACAGATTCATGTACTCAAATAACAAAAATGATCCAGTCTTTCAGTCCATCACAAAGTAAAGACGACGAAGGCAAAGAAGTTTAACGATAGCTAAGGAAGAACACCAGTGAAGTTGCAAATATGGCACTATTTCATAGTCTTTCAATTTTTTAATTTGTTAAACACTGGACATTTCTCTGTTTCTTGTACAGCACTGGAATTTTTAATATTCCTGTACTCTGATTAAAAATCACCGTGGTCATATCTAGCTTTGATTATCTAACCGTATTTCTAACCATGCACTTAAATATCTTATACTTGAAGTAATTCTCCGTCTGTCTTAACACCCAATGAAGTATTTTGTACTTAGGCACTTAGTAAATATTTTAAAACTTTAATGGTACCCAGCTGTGGCTATTCAGTTTATAAATATTTTCCTCCCTGGACCCCACTCCTACCACTACAGGCATGTAAACCATACTCATTTTGACCAAGCTACTATTTCCTCAACCAATGAATGTTCCCAGCATCTACAGTCGATCTAGCGCTTCATTGGAAATGCACTTGAAGACTTTACTAAACTTTCATTAACTGCAATGATTGTCTCCCCCAGTGTTTATTGTTTGTAAGAACACTCAACTATCTGTTCACACCAGCCCTTCATTATTTTGTTCCTAAGTACAGGCCTTCTCTCTGCATCTAATTTGTAAGTTTCTTTTGAGAAGCCATCATACTTTGTGCCTCTTCGACATTCCTTATAGTATCTGACCCAATGCAAGGCACAGCATTCCAATGTACACCATCATCAATCAATTATACTTAATCTAATCTTCAATTAGGAAAAGGGAGCCACAGAAAAGGAGAATTCCCATTTTCACAGAAACCATAAACGGAGGCAGCTGTACTATGTGTGGCTAACATGGATAGGGAAGCAATCAGGGTTTATTGCCTCTTAATCACCAAATGTCATGACTCAACTTCTACGACTTGGCTTCCCATATTTTTCATGAGATATGGGGACTGGTTTGTCTTCTTTTCTTTTAAAAAGGAGCCCTGCCTGAAAAGACAGTCTCTTCAGGAAATGGTGTTGGGAAAACTGGACAGCCACATGCAAAAGAATAAAACTGGACTACTTTCTCACACCATATACAAAAAAATAAACTCAAAATGGTTAAAGACTTAAATGTAAAACCTGAAACCTTAAACCTCCTAGAAGAAAACATAGGCAGTAAGCTCTTTGACATCGGTCTTAGCAATATTTTTTGGATAGGTCTCTTCAGGCAAGGGAAACAAAAGCAAAAATAAACAAATGGGACTACTCAAATTAAAAAGCTTTTGCACAGTGAAGGAAACTATCAACAAAATGAAAGCCCACCTACTGAGTGGGAGAAGATATTTGCAAGCAATACATCACATAAGGGGCTAATATCAAAAATGTACAAAGAACTCACACAATTTAACATTAAAAAACCAAACGACCCAATTGAAAATGGGCAGAAGATCTGAAAAGACTTTTTTTTAAGAAGACATAAGGATGGGCAACAGGCACATGAAAAGATGCTCGACATCACTAATCATCAGGGAAATGCAAATCAAGACCGGAATGAGATATCATCTCACATCTGTCAGAATGGTTATTATCAAAAAGATAGCAAATAACAAGTGTTGGTGAGAGTGTGGAGAAAAGGGAACACTCATACACTGTTGGTGGGAATGTAAACTGATTCAACCACTATGGACAACAGTATGGAGGTTCCTCAAAAAATTTAAAATAGTACCACCATCCCATCCAGCACTTCCATTCCTGGATATTTATCCAAAGAAAAAAAAGACACTAATTTGAAAAGATATATGCACCCCTATGTTCATAGCAGCATTATTTACAATAGCCAAGATATGGAAGCAACCTACGCGTCCATCAATAGATGAATGGATAAAGAAGATACGGGGTATATATATACATATATACACAATGGAACATTATTCAGCCGTAAAAATAACAAAATTTTGCCATTTGCTACAACATGGATAGGCACAGAAGATATTATGCTGAGTGAAAGAAGTCAGACAAAGACAAATAGTATATGATTTCACTTATATATGGAAATATGGAATATAAAAAGCAAAACAAAGAAACAAACAAAAAATAGATACATAGAACAAACAAGTGGTTGCCAGAGGGGAGAGAGTTGTGTGCAGAGGGGGAGAGAAATGGATAAGGGAGATTAAGGGGTACAAACTTTCAGTTACAAAATAAATGAGTCATGGGTAAGAAATGTACAGTGTGGGGAATTTAGTCAATAACTATCTTTGTATGGTGACAGATAATAACTAGACTTATTGTGGTGATCATTTTGAAATGTATAGAAATATTGAATCACTATGTTGTGTACCAGGAACTAACACAGTGTTGTAGGTCAATTATGTTTCAAAAACAAACAAGCAAACAAACTCATAGAAAAAGAAATCAGATTTGTGGTTACCGGAGGTGAGGGAGGGGGAATTGGATGAAGGCAATCAAGAGATTACAAACTTCCAGTTACAGGATAAATAAGTACTAGGGATGTCCTGTGCAGCATGATGACTATAGTTAGCCCTGCTCTGTGTTATGTATGCACGTTGATATGAGAGTAAATCCTAAGAGCCCTCATCACTGGGAAAAATTTTGTCTCTTTCTATGTCTTTAATTTTGTATTTATAGGAAATGATGGATGTTAACTTGGGATAATCAGAAAACAAAAAAGAAACAAACAAAAAACAAAATGAAAAAGAAGCCCTGCCTACCTGTTTCTCCAGGCTAACTTTAAGAAAATTTTCTTCTTTGCTGCCTCCTTAAAATACACACATTGACTTTTACTGAAAATTTTATCTCTAATCTTTAAGACTAAATGGAGGAAAGAAGACAGTAAC
Organism: Balaenoptera physalus; assembly: GCF_965194825.1. NCBI lineage: Eukaryota > Metazoa > Chordata > Mammalia > Artiodactyla > Balaenopteridae > Balaenoptera > Balaenoptera physalus. Next base: position 16,292,103 of record NC_138902.1, read on the forward strand.
AAATAGTCTATACCTAGGATTTGAGATGTGTTTTATCTCACAAATGTCATGAGTCGTTTGTTCATAATCTACTGTTTCTGATTTTCCAGCTTAGATTCATCTGGAAGCCAGATGAATTTCTGTACTTCTGGAGCCAGGAGCTCATCAAATCTTTCCCTCCCTAGCCTCTGTCTCACACATCTTCAGAAGCCTTTAGTCCTCTAGGTTTTCAAACAGCTTCCTACACAAAGACCCCTTTTCCTAGTGGATAAAAGTGTAAATATTGTGTCCCTTCAAAATTCTCCTCGTCTGTAGTGGGTTGTTAGTGCATTTGAGAATGTCCTGATAAGTAGATCCTGACTTCAGTTAAGGTCCTCGCCTATAGAGAAATGATTGCTTTGTTGTGCATGGCTCCTATGTACACATAACACTCAGCCCTTGACCTACACCTCCCAACCAAGGATTCATTTCCTCTCTGGGTCGTGTGGTACATTACTTTAATCACACTTTTTGTCTGCATGATCAAATTCCTGTTTTCGTAGCCTTTTATTGCATTTGCCCTGCCAGCCCCGCTTTTGGACCAACCTATCCATCTACTTTCTCAGCTCCTACATATATGAGCGATGATATAGGAAGAAAGAAATAACACCATTGCACAGACTACAGTCCCTATATTTTATGGTGTAACCTTCTGGCTCCACCCTCAGCGAGGCTCTCGGTCATATTTGAAAACCCTATTATGTATCCTTGAAGAGATCTCTCTCCCATTTCTTACAGTGGTTACTCAAAACCTTTTTAAAATTTCACTTAGTTTATCTCCTTTTCCTTCAATCCTACCTTTCTTACAGTTTCAATGTTTTTGTAAGGAATCAAGAAATTGTATACAAAGAACTTAGCATGGTGCCTAACACAGAACAAAAATTTAATAAAGGTTAACTATTGCTATTATTAAATAATTAGAACATGCAGCAAGGAGGAAATAAAATTACACAGAAGCCTACCATCTAGAGATATTTACTATTCAGCAGTTTTTATTTTAACAGACACAATACTTTAGATTAATGTTATTTCCTCAAAAACATAAATATTAATTTCTCAATTATTTATCTAAAGTTAAACAGAGGAGGCACTTCAAGATGGCAGAGGAGTAAGACGTGGAAATCACCTTCCTCCCCACAAATACATCAAAAATACATCTACATGTGGAACAACTCCTACAGAACAACTACTGAACACTGGCAGAAGACCTCAGACTTCCCCAAAGGCAAGAAAATCCCCACGTACCTGGGTAGGGCAAAAGAAAAAAGGAAAAACAGAGACAAAAGAATAGGGACAGAACCTGCACCTCTGGAGGGAGCTGTGAAGGAGGAAAAGTTTCCACACACTAGGAAGCCCCTTTACTGGCAGGGACAGGGAGTGGCAGGGGGGAAGCTTTCGAGCCACGGAGGAAAGCGCAGCAACAGGGGTGAGGAGGGCAAAGTGGAGAGATTCCCACACAGAGGATCGGTGCCGACCAGCACTCACCAGCCCGCGAGGCTTGTCTGCTCTCCCGCCGGGGCAGGCGGGGGCTGGGAGCTGAGGCTCGGGCTTCTGAGGTCAGATCCCAGGGAGAGGACTGGGGTTGGCTGCGTGAACACAGCCTGAAGGGAGCTAGTGCGCCACAGCTAGCTGGGAGGGAGTCCAGGAGAAAGTCTGGACCTACCTAAGAGGCAAGAGACCACTGTTTCAGGGTGCGCGAGGAGAGGGGATTCAGAGCGCCACCTAAACTAGCTCCAGAGACGGGCACGAACCACGGCTATCAGCTCGGACACCAGAGACGGGCATGAGACGCTAAGGCTGCTGCTGCAGCCACCAAGAAGCCTGTGTGCAAGCACAAGTCACTCTCCACACCGCCCCTCCCAGGAGCCTGTGCAGCCTGCCACTGCCAGGGTCTCGTGATCCAGGGACAACTTCCCCGGGAGAACACACAGCACACCTCAGGGTGTTGCAACGTCATGCTGGCCTCTGCGGCGCAGGCTCGCCCCGCATCCCGTACCCCTCCCTCCCCACGGGCTGAGTGAGCCAGAGCCCCCAAATCAGCTGCTACTTTAACCCCGTCCAGACTGAGAAAAGAACAGATGCCCTCAGGTGACCTACACGCAGAGGCGGGTCCAAATCCAAAGCTGAAACCCAGGAGCTGTGCGAACAAAGAAGAGAAAGGGAAATCTCTCCATGCAGCCTCAGTAGCAGCAGATTAAATCTCCACAATCAACCTGATGTAACCTGCATCTCTGGAATACCTGAATAGAAAACGAATCATCCCAAAATTGAGGCACTGAACTTTGGGAGCAAATGTAGACTTGGGGTTTGCTTTCTGTGACTAATTTGTTTCTAGTTTTGTGTTTAACTTAGTTTAGTATTTAGAGCTTATTATCATTGGTAGATTTGTTTATTGATTTGGTTGGTCTCTTCCTTTTTTCATATACATATATATATATATTTTCCTATTTCTCTGTTTCTGAGTGTGTATGTGTATGCTTCTTTGTGTGATTTTGTCTGTATAGCTTTGTTTTTACCATTTGTCCTAGGGTGCTGTCTGTCTGGATTTTTTTTGTTTTTTTGGTTTTTTTTAAATAGTTTTTAGCACTTGTGGATTGGTGAATTTGTTTTTTGGTTTGGTTGCTCTCTTCTTTCTTTCTTTTTTTTAATTACTTTAAATTTTTTTTATTTTTAATAATATTTTTAAATTTTTTATTTTAATAACATTTTATTTTTTTAATTTATTTATTTTTCTTTCTTTCTTTCTTTTTCTCCCTTTTCTTCTGAGCCTTGTGACTGACAGGGTCTTGGTGCTCCGGCCGGGTGTCAGGCCTGAGCCTATGATGTGGGAGAGCCAAGTTCAGGACACTGGACCACCAGAGACCTCCTGGCTCAAGGTAATATCAAAGAGCAAAAGCTCTCCCAGAGATCTCCATCTCAGCACTAAGACTCAGCTCCACTCAATGACCAGCAAGCTATAGTGCTGTACACCATATGCCAAACAACTAGTAAGACAGGAACACAACCCCACCCATTAGCAGAGAGGCTGCCTAAAATCATAATAAGGTCACAGACACCCCAAAACACACTACCAGATGCGGTCCTGCCCACCAGAAAGACAAGATCCAGCCTCACCCACCAGAACACAGGCACCAGTCCCCTCCACCAGGAAGCCTACACAACTCACTGTACCAACCTTACTCACTGGGGGCAGACACCAAAAACAACGGAAACTACAAACCTGCAGCCTGCAAAAAGGAGACCACAAACACAGTAAGTTAAGCAAAATGAGAAGACTAAACAAATGAAGAGGAAATAGGCAGTCTACTTGAAAAAGAATTCAGAGAAATAATAGTAAAGATGATCCAAAATCTTGAAAATGGAAGGAAGAAAATACAAGAAATGTTTAACAACGACCTAGAAGAACTAAAGAGCAAACAATGATGAATACCAAAATAAATTAAATTAAAAATTCTCTAGAAGGAATCAACAGCAGAATAACTGAGGCAGAAGAACGGATAAGTAACCTGGAAGAAAAAATAGTGGAAGTAACTACTGCAGAGCAGAATATAGAAAAAAGAATGAAAAGAATTGAAGACAGTCTCAGAGATCTTGGGGACAACATTAAACACACCAACATTCTAATTATGGGGGTCCCAGAAGAAGAAGAGAAAGAAAAAGGGACTGAGAAAGTACTTGAAAAGATTATAGTTGAAAACTTCCCTAATATAGGAAAGGAGGAAATGCAGAGTCCCATACAGAATAAAACCAAGGAGAAACACGCCAAGACACATATTAATCAAACTATCAAAAACTAAATACAAAGAAAAAATATTAAAAGCAGCAAGGGAAAAGCAACAAAAAACATACAAGGGAATCCCTATAATATTAACAGCTGATCATTCAGCAGAAACTCTGCAAGCCAAAAGGCAGTGGCAGGACATATTTAAAGTGATGAAAGGGAAAAACCTACAACCAAGATTACTCTACCTAGCAAGGATCTCATTCAGATTCGACAGAGAAATTAAAACTTTTACAGACAAGCAAAAGCTAAGAAAATTCAGCACCACCAAAGCAGCTTTTAAAACAAATGCTAAAGGAACTTCTCTAGGCAGGAAACAGACAGAAGGAAAAGACACATGATAACAAACCCAAAATAATTAAGAAAATGGTAATAGGAACATACATATTGATAATTACCTTAAATGTAAATGGATTAAATGCTCCAACCAAAAGACATAGACTGGATGAATGGATACAAAAACAAGACCCATATATATGTTGTCTACAAGAGACCCACTTCAGACTTCGGGACACATACAGACTGAAAGTGAGGGGAAGGAAAAAGATATTCCATGCAAATGGAAATCGAAACAAAGCTGGAGTAGCAGTACTCATATCAGACAAAATAGACTTTAAAATAAAGATTATTCCAAGAGGGCTTCCCTGGTGGCACAGTGGTTGAGAATCTGCCTGCCAATGCAGGGGACACAAGTTCCAGCCCTGGTCTGGAAGATCCCACATACAATGGAGCAACGAGCCACAACTACTGAAGCCAGTGCACCTAGAGTCGCAGGCTCCACAACAAGAGACGCCACCGCAATGAAAAGCCAGAGCAGTGCAACGAAGAGTAGCCTGCGCTTCACACAACTAGAGGAAAGCCCGCGCACAGCAATGAAGACCCAACGCAGCCAAAAATTAATAAAGAAATTTATTAAAAAAAAAAAAGACTATTCCAAGAGACAAAGAAGGACACTACATAATGATCAAGGGATCAATCAAAGAAGAAGATAATTGTAAATATTTACGCACCCAACAAGGAGCACCTCAATATATAAGGCAAATGCTAACAGCCATAAAAGGGAAAATCAACAGTAACACAATACCAGTAGGGGATTTTAACATCCCACTTTCACCAATGGACAGATCAACCAAAATGAAAATAAAAAAGGAAACACAAGCCTTAAATGATACATTAAACAAGATGAACTTACTTGATATTTATAGGACATTCCATCCAGAAAAAACAGAATACACTTTCTTCTCAAGTGCTCATGGAACACTCTCCAGGATAAATCATATCTTGGGTCACAAATCAACCCTTGGTAAATTTAAGAAAATTGAAATCATATCAAGTATCTTTTGCGACCACAACGCTAAGAGACTATATATCAATTACAGGAAAAAATCTGTAAAAAATACAAACACATGGAGGCTAAATAATACACTCCTAAATAACCAAGAGATCACTGAAAACATTAAAGAGGAAATGAAAAAATACCTAGAAACAAATGACAATGAAAAGATGATGACCCAAAACCTATGGGATGCAGCAAAAACAGTTCTAAGAGGGAAGTTTATAGCAATACAATCCTACCTCAAGAAACAAGAAACATCTCAAATAAACAACCTAATCTTACACCTAAAGCAATTAGAGAAAGAAGAACAAAACCCCCCCAAATTAGCAGAAGGAAAGAAACATAAACAACAGATCAGAAATAAATGAAAAAGAAATGAAGAAAATGATAGCAAAGATCAATAAAACTAAAAGCTGTTTTTTTAAGAAGATAAACAAAACTGATAAGCCACTAGCCAGACTCATCTAGAAAAAAAGGGAGAAGACTCAGATCAATAGGATTAGAAATGAAAAAGGAGAAGTAACAACTGACACTGCAGAAATACAAAGGATCATGAGAGATTACTACAAGCAACTATATGCCAGTAAAATGGACACCTGTAAGAAATGGACAAATTCTTAGAAAAGCGCAACCTTCCGAGACTGAACCAGGAAGAAATAGAAAATATAAACAGACCAATCACAAGCACTGAAATTCAAACTGTGATTAAAAATCTTCCAAGAAACAAAAGTCCAGGACCAGATGGCTTCACAGGCAAATTCTCTCAAACATTTAGAGAAGAGCTAACACCTATCCCTCTCAAACTCTTCCAAAATATAGCAGAGAGAGGAACACTCCCAAACTCATTCTACGAGGCCACCATCACCCTAATACAAAAACCAGACAAAGATTTCACAAAGAAATAAGACTACAGATCAATATCACTGATGAACATAGATGCAAAAATCCTCAACAAAATACTAGCAAACAGAATCCAACAGCACATTAAAAGGATCATACGCCATGATCAAGGGGGGTTTATCCCAGGAATGCAACGATTCTTCAGTATATGCAAATCAATGTGAGACACCATATTAACAAAGTTAAGGAGAAAAACCATATGATCATCTCAATTGATGCAGAAAAAGCTTTTGACAAAATTCAACACCCATTTATGATAAAAACTCTCCACAGTGTGGGCATAGAGGGAACCTACCTCAACATAATAAAGGCCATATATGACAAACCCACAGCCAGCATCATTCTAAACAGTGAAAAACTGAAACCATTTCTACTAAGATCAGGAACAAGACAAGGTTGCCCATTCTCACCACTATTAATCAACATAGTTTTGGAAGGTTTAGTCACAGCAATCAGAGAATAAAAAGAAATAAAAGGAATCCAAATCGGAATAGAAGTAAAACTGTCACTGTTTGCAGATGACATGATACTATACATAGAGAATCCTAAAGATGCTACCAGAAAACTACTAGAGCTAATCAACTAATTTGCAAAGTTTCAGGATACAAAATTAATGCACAAAAATCTCTTGCATTCCTATACACTAACAACGTAAGATCAGAAAGAGAAATTAAGGAAACACTCCCATTCACCACTGCCACAAAAAGAATAAAATACCTAGGAATAAACCTACCTAAGGAGAAAAAAGACCTGTATGCAGAAAACTATAAGACACTGATGAAAGAAATTAAAGATGATAGAAACAGATGGAGAGCTATACCATGTTCTTGGATTGGAAGAATCAACATTGTGAAAATGACTGTACTACCCAAAGCAATCTACAGATTCAGTGCAATCCCTCTCAAACTACCAATGGCATTTTTCACAGAACCAGAACAAAAAATTTCACCATTTGTATGAAACAAAAAAGACCCTGAATAGCCAAAGCAATCCTTTTTTTAAAATTTAATTTATTTATTATTTTATTTATTTGGTTGCATTGGGTCTTTATTGTTCTGTGTGGGCTTTCTCTAGTTGCTGCGAGCGGAGACAACTCTTTGTTGCGGTGTGTAGGCTTCTCATTGTGGTGGCTTCTCTTGTTGCAGAGCATGGGCTCTAGGTGTGTGGGCTTCAGTAATTGTAGCATGTGGGCTCAGTAGTTGTGGCTCGCGGGCTCTAGAGTGCAGGCTCAGTAGTTGTGGTGCACGGGCTTGGTTGCTCCATGGCATGTGGGATCTTCCTGGACCAGGGCTCAAGCCCATGTCCCCTGCATTGGCAGGCGAATTCTTAACCACTGTGCCACCAGGGAAGCCCCCAAAGCAATCTTGAGAAAGAAAAACGGAGCTGGAGGAATCAGGCTCCCAGTCTTCAGACTATATTACAAAGCTACAGTAATCAAGACAGTATGGTACTGGCACAAAAAGAGATATATAGATCATTGGAACAGGATAGAAAGCTGAGTGATAAACCCACGCACATATGGTCACCTTATTTTTGATAAACGAGGCAAGAATATACAGTGGAGAAAAGACAGCCTCTTCAATAAATGGTGCTGGGAAAACTGGACAGCTATATGTAAAAGAATGAAATTAGAACATTCCCTAACAACATACACAAAAATAAACTCAAAATGGATTAAAGACCTAAATGTAAGGCCAGACACTATAAAACTCTTAGAGGAAAACACAGGCAGAACATTCTATGACATAAGTCAAAGCAAGATCCTTTTTGACCCATCTCCTAGAGAAATGGAAATAGAAACAAAAATAAACAAATGGGACCTAATGAAACTTAAAAGCTTTTGCACAGCAAAGGAAACCATAAACAAGACCAAAAGACAACCCTCAGAATGGGAGAAGATATTTGCAAATGACGCAACTGACAAAGGATTAATCTCCAAAATTTACAAGTAGCACTTGCAACTCAATACCAAAAAAAAAAACAACCCAATCCAAAAATGGGCAGAAGGCCTAAATAGACATTTCTCCAAAGAAGATATACAGATTGCCAACAAACACATGAAAGGATACTCAACATCACTAATCATTAGAGAAATGCAAATCAAAACTACAGTGAGGTATCACCTCACACCAGTCAGAATGGCCGTCATCAAAAAATCTACAAACAATAAATGCTGGAGAGGGTGTGGAGAAAAGGGAACCCTCTTGCACTGTTGGTGGGAAAGTAAATTGGTACAGCCACTATGGAGAACAGTATGGAGGTTCCTTAAAAATCTAAAAATAGAACTACCATACGAGCCAGCAATCTCAATACTGGGCATATATCCTGAGAAAACCATCATTCAAAAACAGTCTTGTATCACAGTGTTCACTGCAGCTCTGTTTACAATAGCCAGGACATGGACACAACCTAAGTGTCCATCGACAGATGAATGGATAAAGAAAATGTGGCACATATATACAATGGAATATTAACCATAAAAAGAAACGAAATTGAGTTATCTGTAGTGAGGTGGATGGACCTAGAGACTGTCATACAGAGTAAGTCAGAAAGAGAAAAACACCACATGCTAGCACATATATATGGAATCTAAAAAAAAAAAAAACAGGTTCTGAAGAACCTAGGGGGAGGACAAGAAAGACGCAGACATAGAGAATGGACTTGAGGACACAGGGAGGGGAAGGGTAAGCTGGGACGAAGTGAGAGAGTGGCATGGACATATACACACTACCAAATATAAAATAGATAGTGGGAAGCAGCCGCATAGCACAGGGAGATCAGCTCGGTGCTGTGTATTCACCTAGAGGGGTGGGATAGAGAGGGTGGTAGGGAGACGCAAGAGGGAGGAGATATGGGGATATATGTATATGTATAGCTGATTCACTTTGTTATAAAGCAGAAACTAACACACCACTGTAAAGCAATTATACTCCAATTCAGATGTTAAAAAAAAAAAACCTCAATTAAAAAAAAAAATAAAGTTAAACAGAAAGTTTACCAGAAACATTAAGCAGCAGCATTTAATGCATTTTAATTTCATGTTTCTTAATGAGGTTAAGTTCTATACCTGTTGGTAAAACTGAATAAAGTGTCTTAAAAATCAAAGCCTGAAAAAGATGCTATTTTTCCAATTTTTTTATTATAAAAGAATGTAATCATGGACAAAAGTTGAAAGAATGGTCCTATAAACACCCACATACCCACAACATAGATTCAACAAATATTAATATTTTATCGTTGCTTAGTTCTCTCTTTGTGTTTGTGCGTTTGGTGAAGGTTTGAAGTGATTTGCAGATATGACACTTCTGAATATTTCAGCACGAAACTCCTAAAAATAAGTATATTTTCTCACATATCATTATTTCATTATCACACCAAAGAAAACTAACAATTCCATGATGTCAACTAATATATAGTCCTTATTCAGTTTTCCCCAAACCTGTCTTCTACAGCTGTTTTTGTTTCTTTGTTTGAACAAGATCCAGTCAATGTCTCTGTTAAAGTCCCCTACTATGATTGTGTCACTGTCGATTTCCCCTTTTATGGCTGTTAGTATTTGCCTTATGTATTGAGGTGCTCCTATGTTGGGTGCATAAATATTTACAATTGTTATACCTTCTTCTTGGATCGATCCCTTGATCATTATATAGTGTCCTTCTTTGTCTCTTGTAATAGTCTTTATTTTAAAGTCTATTTTGTCTGATATGAGAATTGCTACTCCAGCTTTCTTTTGATTTCCATTTGCATGGAATATCTTTTTCCATCCCCTCACTTTCAGTGTGTATGTGTCCCTAGGTCTGAAGTGGGTCTCTTGTAGACAGCATATATACGGGTCTTGTTTTTTTGGTTGGAGCATTTAATCCATTTACATTTAAGGTAATTATTGATATGTATGTTCCTATTACCATTTCCTTAATTGTTCTGGGTTTGTTATTGTAGTTGTTTTCCTTCTCTTGTGTTTCTTGCCTAGAGAAGTTCCTTTAGCATTTGTTGTAAAGCTGGTTTGGTGGTGCTGAATTCTCTTAGCTTTTGCTTGTCTGTAAAGATTTTAATTGCTCCGTCAAATCTGAATGAGATCCTTGCTCGGTAGAGTAATCTTGGTTGTAGTTTTTTCTCCTTCATCACTTTAAATATGTCCTGCCACTCCCTTCTGGCTTGCAGAGTTTCTGCTGAAAGATCAGCTGTTAACCTTATGGGGATTCCCTTGTGTGTTATTTGTTGTTTTTCCCTTGCTGCTTTTAATATGTTTTCTTTATATTTAATTTTTGATAGTTTGATTAATACGTGTCTTGGCGTGCTTCTCCTTGGATTTATCCTGTATGGGACACTCTGTGCTTCCTGGACTTGATTAACTATTTCCTTTCCCATATTAGGGAAGTTTTCAACTATAATCTCTTCAAATATTTTCTCAGTCCCTTGTTTTTTCTCTTCTTCTTCTGGGACCCCTATAATTCGAATGTTGGTGCGTTTAATGTTGTCCTAGAGGTCTCTGAGACTGTCCTCAGTTCTTTTCATTCTTTCTTCTTTATTCTACTCTGCAGTAGTTATTTCCACTATTTTATCTTCCAGGTCACTTATCTGTTCTTCTGCCTCAGTTATTCTGCTATTGATCCCTTCTAGAGTATTTTTAATTTCATTTATTGTGTTGTTCATCGTTGCTTGTTTTCTCTTTAGTTCTTCTAGGTCCTTGTTAAATGTTTCTTGCATTTTGTCTATTCTATTTCCAAGATTTTGGATCATCTTTACTCTCATTATTTTGAATTCTTTTTCAGGTAGACTTCCTATTTCCTCTTCATTTGTTAGGTCTGGTGTGTTTTTACCTTGCTCCTTCATCTGCTGTGTGTTTTTCTGTCTTCTCATTTTGCTTATCTTACTGTGTTTGGGGTTGCATTTTGTTCCTGTATCTCTTCAGTTGGTTTTATTCTATAATAGTCCTCCCATTTTTTCCCCTCTCCTGACATTGACTTTTTGAAGAGAACAGGTCAGTTGACTTACAAACTGCATCCCATTCTTTTTGGGTTTAATTGTTTACTTTTGATGGTACTTAACCTGTTTATCCAGCCCTTGAATCTATTATATGTTGAAAGTTAGATCTGAAAGCTTAGATTCAGGTCATTTTTTTTTTTTTTTTGGCAAGAATCATTCATAGGTGATGCTGTGAACCTCATAAAGCATTACATTAAGAAGGCACACAGTACCATGTTGCCTCACTATTTATAATGCTCAGCTTTGGTGATCAAAGCCAGATCTCTTCATTGTGGGGTCAATTTTTATTCATTTTAGTTTAGGAAATAATCTGTGGGGTAATTAATACACTTGCATCCAGGGTGCTATCCAACAATCTTTGAATAAAAAGTTTTGGCATTCTCGCTTGAATCAATTATTTCGATGGAGGTTGCAAAATAGTGATCTTTTAAAAAATATTTAAATCTTTCTACATTTGTGGTCTAACAATCTTCTATAGAAAAGAGCTTTCCCCTATCAACTGGATATTTCCTAAATAGGCAGGCTAGATGCTTAATTCTTTTTCTTTTAGTCCTAAATTTAAAAGTAAGTTGATAATGTGATAATTATATCTGCTGGGAGCATATAAGTTTGTTTTATTTTTCTTCTCTCGCTCTCCCTTCTAATTCATTTGTTTCTTTTATAATTATAAAATTATTTATTATTATGTTAGTTTTATAATTAGTTATAGACTTGTTAAAACTGTCCCAGAACTGGCCAATGGTAGTTTGTCCAAGCCAGATCCTATGTTTTTTGAACATGCTCCTCTTAGTCTTTGAGAACTTACTTGCTTTCTCGGCCATAAGGTGTTCTTTGTAGTTTCTCTGCCCCAGACCTGAAATCAACCATCAGCTGATAAAATAGGAGAAAATATTTGAAAACTATATATCTGATAGGGGACTGGTATCCACAATATATAAAGAACACTTAAAACTCAATAATAAAAGAAAAAAATCACTCACTTAAAACTTGAAAAAGGATTTAAATAGGTATATTTACAAAGAAGATATACCAATTGAGGGAAAACATGCAATCTTTAAATAAGAAGTTCACTGGGTTATTTTGTTTTGTTTTATGCTTTTCGTTTTTGTTTTTAGTATATGACCTTTATCAGTAGAGGAACTTCACTTCTATACTTATTTGCTTGAGTATTTTTTTCATGCATGAGTGGTGGATTTTTGTCAAGTGCTTTTTATATTTCTATTGAGTTGACTATGTGGTTTTTGTCCTTTATTAATTTGGTGTATTATCTTGTTTGATTTTCAGAGCTTAAACCAAGCTTGCATTCCTGGGATAAATCCTATTTATTGTTGGTGAACCTTTTTCATATGTTGCTAGGTTTGATTGGCCTTCTATAGCCAGTCTTAGCAGACCTCCATCGCACTGAAATCCATCAGTGTTTCAAGTTCATGGGTAGCCTTCTTACCTAGTTTTCATAACTGATACAGAAATTTGCCTATATTAGTCATTTCAATGAGAGATTTCAAGGAAAAGCCTTAGTACAATTTATTTGGAGGCCCAGCACATTTTTTGTATAGGTCTCTCCCATATAGAAAATATTAATCCCTTGAGCAACGACACTATGCTATATTCACCTCTGTTTCCCATATTTTATAGTGTGAATAGCTTGTACTAGATGCTAACAAAAAACAAACAAACAAACAAAAATAAAAAGAGCACAGAGAGAGAAGGAATAAAGGACAGAAAAAAAGAAGGAAGAAAAGGAGAGAAAGAAGGAAAGATGGAAAGATATTTTAAAAGGGGAATTGAAGTTGTAGCTCTTAAATTGAGGTTACCTATATTAAAGAAATTGGGTTTGAAATGAAACTCAAAGTTTTGGCAACCTATACCTATATCTATACCTAGAATTGATTAGACAGGAGAAAATTTCAAGAAGTGGGAGGTAAAAGGGAAATATAGTATTACATACCACTGCTAAAAGAATGAAAAACAGCAGTACTTGAAGAAAGTTGGTAGTTTGTGGTTATTACATCATGCCTAAAGACAGGTCAAAGCCAGAGAATGAGTCAGAACTAGAAATATATGTTGAGGGTTTCAAATGGATGGTCTTAATTAGACTCCAAAGCAAAAATTTTGATTGTTCTTATACAGCTACACCATGACTATTTCCAAGTAAATATTATTTCCTCACAGAAAAAAAAATCAACTCATAATCTGAGAGGAAAGAGAGGATAAGTATCATAACCTGATGAAGTAAAACAGAATGGATATAGTTTAAAGGAAAAATATCATTACTTTGCTGTGCACCTGAAACTATCATAACAATGTTAATCGGCTATACTCCAATATAAAATTAAAAGCTCAAAAAAAAGGAAAGAAAATTATCCAGGGTGTGGCTTGAATTGTTTCTCTCTATCTAGTATAAGTTTTACATGCTTTGGGGGCACTTGGATAATAGTTATAGAGCCAAATATAGGGGTTTCGTATTCTAGCACAAGCCACTTCCTTTTCTTCCCTTCCACTTCAGAAGGTTGAATACCACAGTGAAATGTAGGGACATTGGAAAAAGAGTCATCAAAAAAGATCAAGAGTATGGCCCGAAGCCATCCTGCAGACCCTGTAGCTGTATCTGTCCACTATAGACAGCAAAACCAAAGTGGATTAAATACTATCTTAACCCATGCCATGGGACAAAAGAAACACTTCAGTAACTTTAACATGGGAGTTACAAATCTAAAGTAGGCACAATCTAAAAAACAAATACCAGGTAGGGTATGGGCTGTTCATTAAAGCTTGGCTTAGGTAAACTAATAATAAAGGCAAGGAGAAGCCATCCTTCTATATCCAATCAATGAGAGGAAAACAGCCTGGAGGGAGTGAGCAAAAAAACTAATCAGAAGTCCAAGAGACCTGTGGTGTGATGCAATGGGTTGTTGGTATTGGTCCTAAAAAAATATGATATCATGATCTGCATCTGCAGACACTGCCCAGAGTCCAGGAAGTCAAATGTTTGCAAAAGAAGCCTGAATGTGGACTTCTTGTGAACTCTGTCTCTTATCAGCTGAGCAACTGTAAACAAATTACTCAACTTCTCTATGCTGTAGGGCTAATGAAAGAGCCTATTTCATGGAAGTGTTAACAAGCTAAACTGAAATAATATATTCAGAGAATCTAGCACAATACTTAGCTTATTAAAAGTGTTTAATGTGTAAAAATATTATCAACACTATTACTGTTACAGTATTATTATAGTGCTATGTTCAGATTATTCAACAAAAATGCTACTCTGTTAGCACTGTTCTAAATGCTGGGGAATACTGTAGTAAATAAAACATACAAAAACATATGAACTTCCTGTCCTCAAGGGACTTACAATCTAGTGAGAGAAGGAGAAAAACAGTAAAGAATGATAAGTGTTATTGAGGAAACAAGGGCTGGAAAGATGACAAGGAAGATCTGAGTGGGGTCAGTAAGTGGGGGGATCCCTTCTTTCCCATATTTTAGCATCAAGAGATGAGAGATGATGTCAAAAGGGATAAAGGACATAATGATAATCATCCTGATGGTCTCAAGCAGTGGTGGTGAGAGTCGGGGTACTGGGAGACCAGGGACTTGTTAGCAGTACCCAGGATGCAGGGGTCCCCTCTTCACTGTTGTCGGTGGTACTGTGGAGGGCCAGGGAGGTTCTTGTTACAAGCCTTGATGCTGTTCACTCTTTGAACCATTTTTTGTTTTTGTCATTAATTTCTTTTCAGGCATTCATCCTAGCAAAATGGAGTATCAAATACAAGAAAGCAATTTTATTCCAGATCCAGGAAAAACATGGGGGTACAGATTACACTGAAAAAGTCTACCTGTTTTTTTCTACATAAAGCCATATAGGCCTATGAAAATTCATTATGTGTTTCAAATTGTGGCAAATTTTGGTCCATCAAGTAACTGAGGATGCTGCTGAGGCCACAGAACTGTGACTGGGGAGACAGCGTCTTATCAGAAGCAAAGGAGAAGGAAGGAAGAAGGTGGTGTCTCTGAGAACTAGTGCCGAGAGACCTGAAGTTCTGGGCTTAACAGGGGCCTACACCACCACGTAGCCATCCCAACCCACATGCCCATGTTCTATTTTAGCTCTTCCAGAATGTCACTCAGACTTCCATCTGGTGACTTATTTTCAGTGTCAACTTTCCACTGATATTCAATATAATCTTGATTTTCCTAGATACCAATATGGGCCACAAATCTGGTTTGGGTAAGAAATTTTTAAGGAGCTCCTCTCCTTATTGGAGTCTAGAATCTCCTTAGATGGAAGAAATGGTCTTAAGAAAAGTTAAGTCAGAGGTGAGTGGGAGAGATGAGGGTCTGACATATGAATATGCTGACCGGTGTAGGGTAAGCATAAATGGATCGAGGTTTAACATACTGGGAGGAAACGTGTAGACACACAATTGCTCTCTTCAGAAGATCTGGTGATAGTTATGAGGTTCAGACGCTGGGCAGATATTGGCAGTCCAGCAGATGAAGCTGTTCCTTAATCACGGAGGATCCCTTAAGAAGTCTTAGGCAGAGAATATGCAGGTTCATTGAAAGAATCACCCCCAGCAGGGATCGGGGCCAGTCATGGAATCAAATGTGAGGTTGACTTTAGAATCGTGAAAACTGATTAAAGCAAGACTTTTTAAAGAGTCCTGGGTTTGTGGGACCTTGGTGACTGTGCCAGCAAAAAAGGCAAACATGGAAGCCAAGTGTACTTCAAAACTGAGATCTGGTCCCAAGGCAACACGCCAGTTACAAAAAAAGAGAGTACTACAGAAAAGTATTCCCAGACAGGAAGAGTTGGTGTTGATTCACTTGACTTACTAGTGTTCCCCAAAGTCCTGCTAACTGTGGGCATTCTGAGTTTGGGGTGGAACTGAACCCAAATTTGGGGGTTGAGTCTAAGCAGAGGAGGGAGAGGATGCGTGGAACCAGAAAGCAAACAAATCATTCACACGGGACTCACCAAGGCCTACCAATCGTAACTAGTAGTCAAGAGTCTTTGTACTCCAGCATTATTCAAAACACCCAAGATATGGAAATAACCAAAGTATCTGTCTATGGATGAATGGATAAAGAAATTGCGGTGTATATGTAAAATGGAATATTACTCGGCTTGGAAAAAAGAGATCCTGCCGCTTTCAACAACATGAATGAACCTGCAGGACATTATGCTATGTGAAATGAGTCCATTGTTTGTTTTTATAATTATTATTATTTTCCATTCTCCAACTTTATTCACAAACATGGTGTCTGTGAGAAGCTGAGAGATAGGCCTAAGGGTCATCATGTCACCAAGATGCATCAGCCCCCGGGGAATCTCGCTTTCCCCGCAAAATTACAGAAATAAAACTGTATGATCTCACTTATATATGTAATCTAAAAATATCAAATATGTAGAAACAGAGAGTAGACCACTAGTTACCAGGGGTGGGGAGATGGAGGACATTGGAAGGTGTTGGTCAAAGGGTACAAAATGTCAGTCATGTAAGGTGAGTAAGTTCTAGAGATCTAATGTACAGCACGGTGAGTGTACTTAACAATATTGTACTGTACACTGAAAATTTGCTGAAAGAGTAGATCTCAGGTCCTCTCACCACAAAGATAAAGTGGTAACTGCGTGAGAAGATGGATATGGTAATTAGCTTGACTGTAGTAATCATTTCACTATGTATATTTGTATTAAAACACAATGTTGTACATCTTAAATATATGCACTTTTTATTTTTAAAATGTCCTAAAAGAGTCTTTGCATTCCAAAATAATAGGGCTCAGTGTCATTACAATAACAATCATAGTAATAATAAGGGTAACAAAAACAACAGCTATAATACATGATGTTCTCACCATGTGCCAATCTCATTGAACACTTGGTAATATTACTCTCTTATTCTTGATGAGGAACCTCAATACCAAAGAAAAATTTTTTAATTAACCAATGTCTTTGAGCTACTAAGAACCATATCAAGATGATAGCTTCAAATCCACTTCACCTTCATTCTAAACTCTGTTTTCTTTCCATAAAATCTCAGCGATCCACACATGTGTATGTTTGCCCTATTTACCATCTCTGAGGTGTGTGGTCAACATATTTGCAGGAGTTCAAAGCCTCTGACTTGCACAGAGTACATCTCAATAAAATCTGTATCATTGAATCTGCATATTTGAGCATGAAGAAGATTGATGCAAAGATTACAAGGCTTTGGCTAACTTATTGGCAATGTTGCTAATTCAGAATGTGTCCTTGAACAAGTCTTTTTTACATTCTGCACCTCTGTTTCATTTCTTATTAGATGAAAAATGACTATTCTTATCTCCCTGGAATACTATAAGAATAAACGAAGTGCTACGGCTTTGGAATGGCCACTGGCATCTGTAGCCAGAGACTATGGGGAAAATGCCAATTTAAATCATTTTATTTTTCCTTTTTCTCCATAGGGAGGTGTTGTGTGGATAAGTGTGTGGGCTTATATTTTAAGCATATTTAAAAATGACTACACAGTATTTTCAGCATTTATCTAATGGGAGTTAGATAAAGTAAAAGGGAAGAAATGAATAAAAGAAAGCAAAGCATAAAATTAACCAGAGTAGACAAAAAGACACTGGTCATTAGACAAAAAGGGTCCAACACTTTAATAAAAGTGATTAATAAAAACGGAAAAAAAAAAAAAAAAAAAAATGACTACAGTAATATAAGTAAAGCAACTTAAGCATCTGGAAAGAAAAGTGCTATGTCCACCTGGGGGTGATAATGATGCTGGTAGTGATGAGGAAGAATTTTAATAACAGTAAATCTGAGTGAATCTCAATAACTTGCTCATGGAAAAGAGCAGCTCAAGGACATAAAGTTCTCCCAAAGGTTAGTTTTAGTACCTAATTTTGCAAGTAGATTGTTCATGGCTTTCTTGATCCCGTATTCTAGACAAAACATAGATGTACCAATACCGTGTCTTGCTTCCTGACCTGGAAAAATATTCATGCCACTTGTGAAGATTAAGATGACTTTAACTAGTTCTCATGAAACATGTTCAGTTTCAGAAGAACTCTATCTTCCCATGCATATATGTGCACTTTCTTTTTCTGAGAAGAATGTGAATAGTGTAGCTTGAATACATAAAAAGAAAGTCACACAGTGTTGTTGTTTTTTTTATAGTCATGCTTGATGGCATTCTACCTAAGTAAGTGCAATCCAGGCAGATGCTATAAAACTGAAATCCTGCAGTGTAGTAGATTTTTATTCATGAACATACAAGTAGCTGTCAGAACTAGTCTTTGAGTATTTTGTAGTAGAGACATGTAGCAAAACTAAGGATGGTCCAGAGCAGGGTTATGGAAGCCTGACGTATGGAAACCTCAGGAAACGGCAATCAGTGCACTGACCCAAAGCTGTGGGCAGCAGAAAAGAAAGAATGAGGCCTCACCTTCTGTAGTCTTGTCTTGGAGAATCATAGGAATTATTTGCTAATGAAACTTATCTGCTGATACGAAGTTTGCTAGCCTATCCAAGGGTACTGGCCCTCCTCAATGTCTATTAGTAGAAATCCACATCATCACAAAGTTAACCATGAGTTGTGGAATGCACAGTGCACCAAAAAGCAAAGCAACCTCCTTCTTGAGAAGGACTTTCCTTATCTCTGAAGGAAGGAAGCCGTGAGTGGCATTCTCTCTCCTTGAATGGAGATTTGGTCTGATCTACTAATGAGGGGGTGTGACACACGTGGAGCTTTCTGCTTGTTTTTTGCTGGGGCCAGGGTGGGAAATGTGATGGAGGTAACGGATGTGAAAACATTTTTAGACCTTACCTAGGATATTTGTAATCCTAGGTATATTTGTAATATAGCCCTTATTGACCCAGATGAAATGTGCTAATCTTTGAAAAATTCAGATGCTCAAGTATGATCCCAAAACAACTCTGGGAAGAGCTTCACCTCCCCCTGAGCTCTTTTCTCCTCTTGCTTATCCAAATATGCATGACCCACAGCACATGGCACCAGTTTGTGTGCACGCAGAAGGCATGTGGTTTACCCCAGTGATGACTAGCAAGGCCTTTCCTTGGCTCAAAACACAATGTTTTTCTTTCTCTGGTCAGAGAGAAGCGAAAATCTCACCAGTGGTCTCTACACTGTTTTGATGATGTGCTCTACCAATAAACGTTTGACTGTTTTGATGATGTGCTCTACCAATATATGTTTGAACATATACCTCTAACAGTTGTATGATTTTTGTATGATGTATATTATATACATGTACTACTGTACTATTATGATGCACACTGTAAAATCTACTGAAAATAAAACATTTAAAAGGATAAAGTAAAATGAAATTTTAAATTTTTTAAATTTGTCTAATAATTAATAGGACAAAATCCATAGTGTTCTCATGAATATATTATTGATGACTTTTTAAACTAGCAAAAATCTGATTGAATGCAGCAGACATGATTAAATCATTTTTGTCTTTAATTTTTAATATGGATGATAAAAAGCTCATTCTAAGTTTAAAAGTGCTAACTCCTCTATTTTCTTGACATTTTCTTGGGTTGCATTTTTGTTTCATATTTTCTCCTTCTACAATTTGCAGAAATTTTACTAAACCACCTGTGATGATTGGCTTAGTTAAATCTGGGTATAGCAATCAATAAATTAAGGTATCCACACATATATACACTGTGATAACACAACAGCTAAAAAACAAGTGCACTAGAAAGATTGCCACTTTCAATCCCACCACATTTCTCGCACTTGTCCCTCCAGACATCTGGTCTCCCTATTGGAAACATGATAGGAGGGCACAGATATCAACTCATAAATTAAATAGTCTGAAGATTAACTTTGTTCTTATATTTAGGTGAAAATAAATATAAATATAAGTTTTCCTATTTTATTTCAGCATCCCAAATGATCATCTTATGCACCTAGTCTTCCCATTCCCCACTTGGGAGATCTGTATATAGACTTATTCAACAGAGGACATCAGGTCAATTTGATTTCTGAATTTTTTGACTCTGCTGATAAAAACAGGTAAGATCAAGGAGTTTGGGTGAGAGCGGCTGAGGCAAAGTGAAGAAAACGAGGACGCCTCAGCAACCACCTAGGGGAATAACAGATAGGGTATCATCTTGTGACCACCCTTGGCATAGTGACCTCTTCCTTCTCAGCCCCTGTGCTTAAAAGGAAACAACTAAGCCGTTTAATGTCTTTTATGTTTCCTCCTTTAAAAAAAAAAAAAGAAACAAACTTTGAGTGACCTAGTCAGTAAAGACAGGTCAAGTGAAATGGTTATGGTACATTTTGCTCTGGGGAGTCTTTTTTTCCCCTCCACACTGAGCAGGATAAAGGACCCAGTTGAGACTGCCACACAGTGGTTTCTTAATTGAGTCTTCCATCTTCACAGAACCAGATGAGAGACTCACTTAAAAGAGAATAAATTCAAAACCACGTGCAGTTTCAGAACAAATTGTCCAAGCCACCTGAAAGCGAAGTTCTTTGAAATCCTGCTGCTGCTTCTGCCACATCAGGTCCTTTCTAATTCTAGCCAAAGAACTGTGTTTAAAGTGGAGATCCTGTAATGAAGTGACATTTGACTGTTCACAGTGAATTATAGAGCGTGTCACACGAGAGTAGTATTCGCAACTGCATTTTCTCCACACTGTTCAAGTGAGAAAATACCACATGAAGGGTCAGGAAGCCTTACTTCTATTTCTGGGAGTCACACGGTGAGACACAGCTGAGGCTGGTCCATTATAGGAGGTCAATGGAGGCCTGATCATGGAAGACAATTAGGGGCAAAGGTTAAAGTAGTGCCAGGTAACAAAGGAAGCGTGTTGAGAATTAGACCTGTTGTTAAGTTGGAAGGTGAATGAACAAGGGGCTTTACTGAGATAACCGAAGATCAGGGAGGCCTGGAGTTGCCAAGGTACCCACAATAAAGAGAGATGGTAATGTGATATTTGTGGAAAGGAGCTGAAAATTCAGAATAGAATGACCTATTACACTGTAAGGCTCTTTCTTTTAAAATAAAGTCGTATTAAACTTATACCTGAAAACAGAAAATAATCAAGCTGAGGAACAATGAAACCTAAACATAATAACTTTACTAAGTTCTTCGTGTAACATACTCTAAGTGGTTATCATGTGATTCAAATAACCACAGTAGAAACTTACGTAAGTAGTGAAATGGAAAGTTAAGATCTATATAGCCAATCACCATGTGAGGCAGAATGACTATTTGACAAGCATAAAAGATCACACATACAGCAGTTATAAAACTTGTACTTCTAGCTTTATCCGGAAATAACTGAGTAACCCCAGGTGAGTTTGGCCCTTGATTTACTCATCAGTAAAATGAGAGCATCTGTAAAGTTGACCTTTCTTTACTATTATAAAAGTAATACAGAAGTATGGCAAAATAAGCAAACAGTATAGAAAGATTTTAAAAGGCATTCCTACTCTTACTTTCCTCTGTCACCATGAACCCTCAGTCCAATTTCTCAGAGAAACTGCTATTAACACTTTCTTTGAAGTCTTACACATTCATGCAAATACATATATGCAAATACCTTAAAAGCAAGTGAAATCTTATTACTTGTAATAAATTACTTATTACATATACTATTCATACCTTGCTTTATTTTCTTTATAATATATGGGATGGGCTGAATTGTGTTTTCTCAAAATTCGTATTATGGAGTCCTAACCCCCAGTACCTCAGAATGTGACTATATCTGGAGATGGATCTTTAAAGAGGTAATTAAGGTAAAAAGAGGTCATATGGATGGGAGAGCGTGGAATAGGATAGACATCTACAAGCCAAGGAGAAAAGCCCTCAGAAGAAACCAATATTACTGATACCTTGATCTTGAATTTATAGCCTTCAGAATGTGAGAAAATAAATTTTTGTAGTTTAAGCCACCCAGTCTGTGGTTCTTCGTTATGGCAGCCCTAACAAACTAATACATTATAGATATCTTTACATATCAGCACATACAGATCTACTTTTTATTATAAAAGTTCTATAATATTCTATTTTATAGATATGATACAATTGATTTTGTGATAAGTGAAAATATAGTCTATAATTTGCCTCTACTTTAGTGACTGAGACATCAAGTAAATCTTCTCTACAGGAAGAAAACACCACAGAGCCTCAATTTTCTTAAGCACAATAACCAGTACTGAATAAAATGTTAGCAGGCATGGCAGGAGAGAGGACCAAATGCATGAAAACCAAGATAAAAAAATGTAGACAAAAGATTTCTATTTCTGCTCATGAAGGGGTAACTGCTATAGCACAGTTCTTCCTGTCTTAAACGACTTGAAAATTGGAGAAAAATGATAAACAACTTTTAAGACACTGAATAACAGCAGCAAAGGCCTATGATTTGAAAAATAATGGAAACAAATGAAACATGCCTTACAATTGCCCTGTCTTTTTTCCTGAAATCAGTCTTTGGTCTGTGATGAATGGAGGGGAACTCAGAGTTCAGAGATGTCATTGAATAGAAGAGACAGATAACGAATTCAGGGAGGCTGAAGAAGCTAGAATTTGCTGTTCGAAGTTTCACAGAGGAGGGAGCTAAGCAGAGAAAGAGCTCCAGAAGTCTATAAAGAGACACCTTGAGTCTTTTGTTGAATGCAATCTCTGTTTTTCTAGGGGAAAACTCCATGAATCCAGGCAAATAACAATATTAGGGAAAGCAAATTACTGGGAACTATATGCCAAAAAATTTCCAGGGTCTACGGAGACCTGAGAATCTTCTGAGTTACCACCAGCCAGAGTGGAGAACCCCCTTTGGGAACATGAGACTTTCAGTAAAGACTTCAGAAAAGTAAAACATAGCTAACAGAACTAAAGTAACTCTCAAGGAAACATTACTCTAAAAGTTCTCTTTTAGAAATAAATAAAATTAAAAATATGCCAGATTCTTTCACATAAAACTAAAATTATCTATCTATCTATCTATATGATTGAAATAAACTTTAAGACTTAAATAAATGGAGGGGCACACCATGATTATGGATAAGATCTGAATTCTTTCCATTTTGACCTAAAGATTCAGTATGATTGCATCAACATCCTTAATGTGGTTTTTAGTAAAAATTAATAAGCTAATTCTAAAATGTATATGAAAATACAATGGTCCAAAAATATCCAAGAGAATTTTAAAGAAGACAGAAAGTTTGAAGACTTTCTTAATCTGATAAAAATATAAATTAAAAATGCATTTAATTATGAAATATTGAAACCTTTCTTTAGAGGTTAGGAATGAAACGAGAAGTCTTGCCATCACCATTTCTCTTCAATATTATACTGGAATTCCTAGCCAGAGCAATAAAACAAGAAAATTATAATGTGGTGTTGCTACAATTCTAATCAAACAAACTAAGGGAACAGAATGAAAGCCTAGAACAGACCTGCATATACTTTGTCACTTAATTTGTGGCAATGTGACATGGCAGTGTGATGAACAAAGAATAAACTTAACCAATAAGAGATATTAGATCAACTGGATAATCTAATGTAAAAGGTAAAATGATAAAGATTCTACAAAATAATAAAGAATGTTACCCTCATAGCCTTACAGTAGGCAAAATTTTTTGAGTAGGATATAAAAGAACTGGATATAAAGCACAAATTTGAGAATTTAACTTGTTAAAATTAGGAACTCTTGTACATAAAAAAAAAAAAAAAAGACCACAAAGAAAGTAAAAAGACAAGCCTTACTTTATGGGAATATAACACACACACACACACACACCAGAAATTTTATGCCATCAAGTGTATTAATTTTACTCTTCATAGTGCTTAAGTCCTAATTAAGAAGTCCTTACTCCCTTGAACATTATCAAACACATGACCTACGTTTATGGAACTATCTTTTGTATAAAGAAGGTATTACATATGTAGCTTTATTTTCCCTTATAACTAAATTCTTGTTCCAACACTATTTTTTTCAACAATCTCACCTTTTTTTCTTTTTTTTTTTTTTACTATTTTGAAATATCATTGTTATCATATACTCTCTTCCCATATGTATTAGAAGCCCTTTGTGGACTTAAAAAAAATAATTACATGTCTTTTTATTTACTACTCCATACCTTTATAAACCCAAGTGATACTGAAGTAATCCAGTTACATTTCAGGACTTATTTTTACATTCTAAAGTAGGATATGCCTCTATATTTGCTTTTAAATAGATTCTGTGATTCATGTAGAAAAATTTTTGTAAGTATGAAAATATTTAGGGGTTTTGTTCAAAACTTAGCTACCCTAAAAATGATGTTTAAAACTTTTCCAAACATATACCCTAATCTCTCCATTAATAATCTGATTTCAAGTACCCCTGGAAAGGTCATTTTGAGTTAGGTACATATATGTAGATTGTAAATACGTTTTAGTCATAAAAATATGCAGCATCCACTCAATAAAAGCTTAGCTCTTAACAGTGGAAATGCGAAGTGAGGTCGGGGGTACAGGAGGCTTTTCACTGCACTCAGTAGAAAAATACATAACAAAATATTTCAGTAAAGCTCACCTGAACTTCCTATTGAATCACAGAATGAACAAACATAAATCAAGGCTGACAAGGTTGAGTATCTCTCCTCAGAGCTTTGAAAATAATAATATATCATTCCATAACAATATAACATCCATCCTCCCCCACACTGTTTCTCATTTTGTTGGCAAAAAGTCTCTCTCTTCAAAAACAAACCTTCATTATACCAGATGAATGTAAGTTTTATGCCAGAAAAAGAGTATCGGATTCCTATTAAAGGGAAGATTGTTTTATACAAGGACTTGCCAGAAAAAGAGTTAGAGATGAATTATGTTGAAGCTCCCTGTGCTCCTTTAATAAAAATTCTAGTATGTAGGCAGATGTTTTATTGGGGAAGGGAATCAAGAGAAACATAGATTGTCCTGCCACTCAACTGAATGCTGAAGCTGAAATTAGAATGATTCACAAATGCACATAATTGCCTGGAATATTTATCTTTTTCCAAAAAAATGAAAAAAAAAAAAAAAGAGACATTTCCCTCCTCTCTCTGTAAAATAAAAATCAGACCTGTGTTGTGAGAATTTAGGAGATCTTGTCCCTGTGGCAGCAGCAACTAATGCTACTAGTTCTTCCAATATATGTTCTCCTCCTTTTCCTTGCTAACAGAAATTTAATCTTATTTAGGATGGCAACGTGTCAGCTTAAAGGCAAAGAGCTAGTCTCCCTTGAAACAGGAAATGCTCATGTGACACAATCATGGTTCGTGAAGTGTAGGTAGAAGTCACTGGGAGGTACTTTTAGAAAAGCTCTTTATGGGGACAAACAGATGGCATGAACCTCTTCCTTCCTTCCTCCCTGCCCCTCTCCCTCCCTCCTCCCTCTGTCATCCCTCTCTTCTTTTCTATTTATCTATCTATCTATCTATCTATCTATCTATCTATCTATCTATCTATCTATCTATCTCTCCTTCTACTTTCTTTCTTCTTCCCAGGAAGAGTGGACATGACATGATGCTGGAAGTATCTGTGATTCTACTCTCCTGATTTTTAGGCATCTTTCTTGAAAGTGAGTTATCCTGATAAGAGTCCTGGGAAATCCTTCTCTATTTCTGGCATGAACTTCTATTGCCTTTGTATTCTTTAAGCTGTTTTGACAAGTAGTTGTTCTCAGAGAAGGCTGACATACACTGAGTCTCCAGCTGCTATCAAAGTGATAACAATTTGTTCTGAAGCTTCTGATTTCTTGGGTTTGCAGATTATGAAGCTCCTAGTTGGAGCATGTGACAAGTGGAAAGGGAAGCATTCATATGAAAGCATCTCTAAATATATTCAAGTTGCTGCAATTTCTATAGTTCAGAATTGTACATGAAAAGTCTACAAGGAAAGGGTAATGGGTACGGTGGCCATGCTCTTTTAACTTGCTATTTGGAGGTGGACAAGCCACTTAACCTCCAATTCTCCTTCTGTCAAATGGAAACCTGTAGTAGCAGGTACACCTCATCATTTTCCAAGTAGTGGACGTATATACTAGACAAAACTTAGCTACATCATGAGCAGTGCGAGATATATAATGAGTCTCTGGGCTGTGTTTACTTCTAGCCTAGCCCTTGGACTTTCAAAAGTTCCACCAATGTAAATTCTTCCAAGAAGAGTTTACATGAATCATTCAAAACTCATCACTGACACTTGTGTTCTCTTTCCTTTCCTGAAGTAAGCATGGGATAAATTAGATTCATGTGAAATGTTTATAATGCCTTTTGTCATGGGATAATATCCTAAATGTAAGTTTCAGAATGGGAACAACGATATCTATGCCACGATATTCAGTTCCCTCTGTCTCCAGCTGTGTCTTGCACATGTCTCCCTGGTAGATTAAACTAGCCAAATGTGAAGTAGATGCTGGAGGTTTAGACATGCATATGTGCAATGCAAGTTGCTCATACACGCACACATGCACACACATACACACACACACACACACACTCGCCCTTTTTTATCAAGAAGTATTAAAATAATCAAACTATCCGTAGATGCTCCTTTGAGAATGCCAAACATGGTTGGGTAGAGTTATTGATCTGATACTATGCATCAGGTTATTATTCTAAGCTCTGGAGATATAGCAGTAATCCCTGCTGTTATACAGCTTACATTCTAGGTGATAGAGATAGACGATAAGTAAATAAATCTTAATGTAAGGTGGTGATAACATCCCTAAAGACACTAAAACAGAATAAGAAGGTCAAGAATGAGATGCTATTTTAGGTAGCATGGTCATGGAAACCTTTCCCCTGAAGTGACATCTGAGCAGAGACCTCAGTGAAGTAAGTAAGTGAGTCGTGTGAATTTGGATAGCTGGGGACACAATGTCCCAGGAAAAGGGGACAGAAAGTGAAAAAGCAGGCATATTCAAAAATTTATAATAAGGCTTACAGGACAGAGTGAATGATGAAGAGTGGCAGGAAACAAAGGCAAAGAATAACAAGAGGCATATCTTAGAGGGCCATGTTGACCGTGGTAAAAGCTGCATATGCTATGCTGAGTGAAATTGGAGCCATCAGAGAACATAAGACACCCATTTCTGTGCAATAAAATAATAAGTATTCTGAATTAGAAGTAAACAACATGTATTATATTCAATTATTTTTCTGATATTTAATCTATAGCACCTCTGCTAAGAGTCATAAAATGTCAAGGAAATCACCCCCTCCAAGGTATTCCATTCAATTCTTGTATGTTATTTTTTGTCAAAATACTATTTCCCATTTGTAAACAAAATCTGTTTCCCTCAACTCTTCACCATTATGTTTTCATTGTATTCATAGCACAAGTTTTTTTCCCCCCTAATGAAAACCATTCATGTATTTTCCCCCTGGTAAATCTCTAAAATATCCACCAGGTCTTGACCTGACATAGGATTGAATCTTCTGATTATTCTCCTCAGGTCCATTTTTATCCTTGTATAAGTTTGGTGACCAGAACTAAATGCAATATTCATTTCTATCCATCTTAATTTATTGCTATTATTCACATTAGTTCAAGGCAGTTTATTTTCCAACTTCTGAAATAAAGTCATGCTTTCTCCTTGAGTAAACCTATTTTCCTTACATCAATTGGCTTCCACTTGATGGCTCATGAGAAGCTTGGCATGTTAGCATTTGGTTCCTCTGCTCCAAGTCAGCAGCGTGCAATCTTTGAGCTGGAGTCAAACAGCACCTGCAGCAATTCGAGAGAAGGTCCTACTATTTTCCAACATATGACACTCCTTATTACTTTTCCTTTCTCCCTCCTCATTGTTTTCTTTTCCTTTTCTTTTTTTCTTATTATATCCTTCACTTTCATTTTATTCCTCTCTTTACTTTCTTCCATTTTCTTCTCGTATTAGAACTCTGAGTAATACTCAATAACACCCACAAATATTTCTTGGCCTTATTATAGACCAGAACTACATTCCAAGTATGCAGAAAAGATGACAGTCAATTGGATTACACACTTGCCATGGTTCTAAGAAGGAATCTTAATATCTGAAATTCCATTTGTAGAGATTCTTTCTTTGGCTTAAATATCCCTGATAACACAATTGTCACATTGTTGAACTGAAAAGAATTAGAGGTACCTAATATCAAACTTTACTAATAATTCCAAGGATATATATAATCAAGAGATACAGGTAACTCAACACAGTTCCCCAGTCCTTCCACATTTGGACACACCCAATTTTTGTCAAGATCTAAGAGGTCTCTGGCCCAAATGTAACTCCTAAGGTCTTTAAGAAATGTGTGTGTGTGTGTGTGTGTGTGTGTGTGTGTGTGTGTGGTTTATCATTACACAAAGGTAGCTGCTTCAAGCATGCAACCTTTCCATTTTTGTCTCATGTAACTGCAAAGTTGATAATGTTTTCCAGAGGGCATGCCTCCAAAATCCATAGATTTTTTAAATCATATTTTTGTTGTTTTTTTCCCACATTTATTTAGAAATAATTGACAATTCTTTTTTACTCATCTGATTGTTGGGTTTGGAAACAGAAACTATACAAACCTGCACATTTAATTTTATGAGAAAACAGAAGTACCATACATAGCGTAAAATAAACTTTTAAAAAGTTAATTTAAAACAAAAGAACCCTGTCGATTTAATGGTGTGTTTTTCACCAATTTGGATTACAGCAATAGCAAATTCAAGTTACTGCTCAATGCATTTTGTTAAGAAACACTTTTTTATTGAAGTATCATTGACCTACAACACTATGTTAGTTACAGGTACACAACATAGTTATCTGATATTCCTATACAGAGCAAAATGATCACATCAATAAGTCTAGTTACAATCTGTCAACATAAAAAATCATTATATTATTGTTGACTATATTCCCCATGCTGTACACTTCATCCCTTTGACTCATTTATTTTGTAACTTGAAGTTAATTCCCCTCACCTATTTCACTCACTACCACCCCCCAACCTAACCATCTTCCCCTCTGGCGATCACCTGTTTGTTCTCTGTATCTATGACTCTACTTCTGTTGTTATGTTTGTACATTTGTTTTGTTTTTTAGATTCTATTATACATATAAGTGAAATCATACAGTATTTGTCTTTGTCTGATTTATTTCACTTAGCATAACACCCTCTAGGTCTATCCATGTTGTCACAAATGGCGAGATTTCATTAATTTTATGACTGAGTAATATCCCATTGTATATTTATAACACATCTTCTTTATTCTTTCATTTACTGATGGGCACTTAGGTTGCTTCTGTATCTTGGCTACTGTAAATCTGCTGTTACAAACATAGGAGTGCCTGTATCTTTTCAAATTAGTGTCTTTGTTTTCTTCAGAAAAATACCCAGAAGTGGAATTGCTAGATCATATGGTGTTCCTATTTTTAATTGTTTGAGGAACCTTCATAGTGACCGCACCAATTTATGGTCCCAACTCCAGTGCATGGAGGTTCCCTCTTCTGTACATCCTCTCCAACACTTGTTCTTTGTTTTCTTTTTGATAATAGCCATTCTGAAAAGTGTGAGGTGACATCTCCTTGTGGTTTGGATTTGTATTTCCCTGATGATTAGTGATGTTGAGCATCTTTTCATGTGTCTGTTGGCCATCTGTATGTTTTCCTTGGGAAAATGTCTATTCAGGTTCTCTGCCCATTTTTTAACTGGGTTGTTTATTTACTTAATGTTGAGTTGTTTGAATTATTCGGATATTTTGGATATTAACCCTATGTCAGATATATCATTTGCAAATATCTGCTTCCATTCAGTAGGCAACGTTTTTAATTTTTTTGTACTTTTCTTCACTGTGCAAAAGCTTTTTAGTTTGACATAGTCCCTCTTGTTTATATTTGCTTTTGTTTCCCTTGCCTGAGGAGACACACCCAAAACAATATCGCTAAGACCTACATCAAAGACTGTAGTGCTTATATTTTCTTCTTGAAGTTTTATGGTTTCAGGTCCTACATTTAAGATTTTAATCCATTTTGAGTTTATTTTTGTATCTGGTATGAGAAAGTAGTCCAGTTTGATTCTTTTGCATGTAGCTGTCCAGTTTTCCCAACACCATTTATTGAAAAGGCCATCTTTCCACCATTGTATATTCTTGCCTCCTTTGCCATAGATTAATTGACCATAAAGGCATGGGTTTATTTCTGGGCCCTCTATTCTGTTCCATCGAGCTATGTGTCTGTTTTTGCGCCAGTACCATACTGTTTTGATTACTGTAGCTTTGTAGTATAGTTTGAAATGAGGGAGTGTGATACCTCCAGCTTTGTTCTTCTTTCTCAAGAATGTTTTGGCTATTCAGGGTCTATTGTGTTTTTATACCTATTTTAGAATTATTTGTTCTAGTTCTGTGAAAAACGTCATTGATACTTTAATAGGGATTGCATTGAATCTGTGGATTGCCTTGGGTAGTATGGTCATTTTAATATTAATTCTTCCAATTCATGATCATGGTATAACTTTCCATTTTTTATGTCATCTTCAATTTCTTTCATCAATGTCTTTTAGTATTTTCAATACAAATATTTTACCTCCTTGGTTAGGTTTATTCCTAGATATCTTATTCTTATTGATGTGGTTATAAATGGGTTTGTTTTCTTAATTTCTCTTTCTGCTACTTTATTATTAATGTACAGAGATATGGCAGATTTCTATGTATTAATTTTATATCCTACAACTTTACTGAATTCATTTATTAGTTCTAATAGTTTTTTCGTGACATCTTTAGGATGCTCTATATATAGCATCATGCCATCTGCAGTGACAGTCTTACTTCTTCCTTTCTAATTTGGATGTCTTTTATTTCTTTTTTCGTATCTAAATTCTCTTGTTAAAACAGCCAATGCTATGTTGAATAAAAGTGGAAGGCGTGGGCAACCTTGTCTTTTTCCTGAACGTAGAGGAAATGCTTTCAGCTTTTCACCATTGAGAATAATGTTAGTTGTAGGTTTGTCTTATATGTCCTTTATTATTTTGCAGTATGTTCCCTCTAAACCCACTTTACTGAGAGTTTTTATCATACATGAATGTTGAATTTTGTCAAAAGCTTTTTCTGCATCTATTGAGATGTTCCTCTGATTTTTATTCTACAATTTGTTAATGTGGTGCATCACATTGATTGATTTGCAGATACTGAACCATCCCTGCATCCCTAGGATAAATCCCACTTGATCATGGTTATGATCTTTTTAATGTATTGTTGAATTAAGTCTGCTAATATGTTGATTTTTGCATCTGTGCTCCTCAGGGATACTGGCTTGTAATTTTCTCTTTTGCTGTCCTTTTCTGTTTTTGGTATTTGGGTGATGCTGGCCTCATAGAATGCATTTGGAAGCATTTGTTCCTCTTCAGGTTTTTGGAATAGTTTGAGAAGGATAGCTGTTAACTCTTCTTTAAATTTTTGGTAGAATTCACCTGTGAATCCATCTGGCCCAGGACTTTTGTTCATTGGAAGTTTTTGATTACCAATTCCATTTCATTACTAGTAATTGATCTGTTCATATTTCCTGTATCTTCCTGACTCAGTCATGGGACATTGTACATTTCTAGGAATTTGTCCATTTCCCCTAGGTTGCCCATTTTACTGACGTATAATTGTCTGTAGTAAACTCTTTTGCTCCATTATTTCTTCAAATAAGTTCTCTGCTCCTTTCTCTCTCTCTCTCCTTCTAGGACCCTATCATGTGAATGTTAGTATGCCTGATATTGTCCTAGAGGTCTTTTAAAGTGTCCTCATTTTTCTAAATTCTTTATTTTTCTCTTTTCTGTTCAGTTTGAGTGATTTTCACTAGTATTTCAGTTGCTGACTCATTCTTCTTATCATCTAATGTATTATTGATCCCTTCTAGTGTATTTTTTACTTGTCGTTGTATTCTTCAATACAATTGTATTTTCTAACACTTTGTTAAACTTCTCACTGTGTTCATCCATTCTTCTCCCAAGTTCATGAGCTTCTTAGGATCATTACTTTGAAATGTTTATCAGGTAGATTGCTTACTTGATAAACATGATTGCTTAATTGTGTTCTTCATTTGGAACATTTTCTTTTGTCACCTCATTTTGCCTAAATTTCTGTTTTTATTTCTATGTATTAGGCAGGTTGTTTACATTTCACAGTCTTGGAGAAGTGGCCTCATATAGGAGTTTACCTA
Organism: Balaenoptera physalus; assembly: GCF_965194825.1. NCBI lineage: Eukaryota > Metazoa > Chordata > Mammalia > Artiodactyla > Balaenopteridae > Balaenoptera > Balaenoptera physalus. The sequence continues at coordinate 16,324,278 of NC_138902.1, forward strand.
TGGGCCCAGCAGCACATTCCCCTCTGTTCACCAGAGCTATATGCTCTAGGGCTTCCCTCATGTGGGCCGCATGGATCTTTCTGTTGTGGCAGCACTGACTACTATGGGCACACTGGTATGTGGGGCTGGTCCTCAGCCTGGTTGGCTGCCAGGCCCTGCCTTGTGCAGAAGCTGCTTGCCACTGGTGAGTGGGGCTGGGTCATAGTTGACTCTTTGGCCTGGGAAATCCCAGGACTGGTACTTTCCATGGGTGGGCGAGGTGGTGTTGGGGTGGCTGGCAGCAGGGCTTATGGCATCCCAGGGTTGGTGCCAGTCCATTAGTGGGCAGAGCCTGGTTCTGGCAGCACAGGTTGCATAGCCTGGGGTGTCCCAGGGCAGCTGGCTTTGGGGCCCAGGGGGTCCTGCAGCTGGTGTAGGCCCAGTTGTGGGCAGGGCCTAGTCCTAGGCCAGCTGGTTACAGGGACCAGAGGGTCTTGTGACTGGTGTCGGCCTGCTGGTGAGCAGAGCCAGGTCCTGGGCCCACTGGGGGGCAGTGCTGGGTCCCAGTGAAGCTGGCTGACAGGTTTAGGAGGGGCTGCAGCTAAAGCTGGCCCACTGGTGGGCATGGCTGGATCCCCACGTGGCTGGATGCTTGGCCTGTGGGTTCCCAGGACTGGTGTCCATTGCCTAGATGATGAGTAAGCCCCCAGCACTAACAGGCTAGAGGGAGGACTCCAAAATGATGCTTATCAGCCATCATGCTGTGGTCCAATCAGCTCCCAACATCTCAGTTCAAACGCCGTCAGTATTAGCAAAACAACATAAAAGGTTTTATTTTATGGCAAAAGAGACATAGCCTCCATTTCAAAGATGACTGCCACTTGCTAAACCTTCCAGTTCTTAGAGAAATGAATTGTACACTCACTCTGCAATTAATACCTCTAGCTTTCTAACACTCTCATCTGTTTCATTCAGTGTAAATTGACTTTATCATTTCTCTGTTCCAAACAGACTTATCAGATTTAAGTTCTCAGAATTTGGTAATTTCTCAGCCAAGTGTCTTTATACATATTTCTCATTTAAAGTGTAGCTAATTTTGTTAGGTGTAAATCGGAATTTATTGCTTCAAGTAATATTTGGGAAAAACATTGAATCCTTCAGTCTACTGGAAGCGTCCTCTTCCACTTCCTCTTCCTTCTGGATTGACTTTAGTTGAAACAGTATTAGGGGGGTTATAATTGCAAGACACTTAACTTTGAATAAAGACAGTAATAAACAATGGTCACAAGCTGAAAAAAACTGACTTCAGAAAGAATTTGCATATATAAGATAAGGTGATAAACATATGTTGTTCTGTCACCTCAGTCTTTTCGATGAAACATGTTTTCTATTTTCTAAGGTCTACTGATTAATCAACTAGTTAATTAATTAGTTAGATTAATCAATTAGTTAATCAACTAATTAGGACAAATGAACTAGAAGCCAAATCCTAAACAGCAAATATGGATTGACTATTCCACAGCATGGATACTATTTGATAGAGATATCGTGAGCACAGTAATCCCAGATGGTGAGAGACCTTTAATACTAGTTAATTTTATTCAACTGCATAGCTTGTCAGACACTTGGAAGTTATTTTGTAATCATTTTACTTTCAATCTTTTGAAGTTTTGAAAACCTTGATTTAGAGGGTTTTTCCCTCCCCAGTGGCAGCTACTGCCTCCTCTTCCTCCTCAACACTCATGAGGACAGAATGTAGAGTCATTCAAATATCTGACTTTCAAAGAGTCTATAATTCAGAATTGTGGGTTTAAAATTTTTCTTGAAAGTAGGATCAATTAAGAGGACGCCAATAATGTTTTTTCATAAATAATTGTTTTCAGCAAATGGCTAAGAACAACTGTAAACTAAAATCTCACAGTACTTAATTACCTGTGAATACAAAATTGGGTAGAAAAACGTTATCCAAATTGGTGTGTGTAGTGTGTCTTATAAGAAAAAAATGTGGGGAACAAAAGAGCTGTATTTTCTTAAGAATATAACTTGCCACAAAAGGAATATTAGTAATGTAACTGGGAAAAGCTCAAAGTTCATATTCTACCCAACACCATTCGATCTAAAGTCAATGTGTACAGTGTGGCAAATTAAGCAAATGGCAAAGAGTAATTTTCTCTGCAAAAGGGGACTATTAACAAACAGAATATGCCATCAGCATTAAGGTTCCAGAAACACTACTGAAAGTAATTTACAGGTTGGCCAATGATTACATTTTTCATCCTCATTTGTACTCAAGAGAATTATTTTTAATTAAAATAATTCACAGAGCCCAATGCAGTTTGACATATAGTGGATGAAAATAAAAGTTGGCTAGGTTGTTTATATTTGTTTAGCTTGTTTGGGTTGTTTGCCCCTTCTTTCTCACTTTTTTATGAAATCTCAGCTACAGAAGATTTACTGCGTTAACAGTGTGAATTGTAAAGGAGAAAAATGGAAAGGTGTTGTTTCTGTTTATCTGCGTTTTCATACCTCTGAGGAATTTTATTATATTCACATAAATTGACATAAGAGTTCCAGACCTACTGCCTGTGCCTAACACCAGCTTGGCTATTTTATTTATCTGGAAAACAAAGCCAAATGCTCCCTGGTCTCACATTCTGTGAAGTTCTGTTCCTATAAGATGGTGTTTTACTCATCAAATGTTGAATCCTGCCAAATATCAGCCAATCTTCTAGGCACTGGGGATAAATTAATGGAAAAATAGACAAAGATACCTGCCCTTGTGTAGCTTACTTTCCAGTTGGGGAAAATAAACAATAAAGAAATTGAATTAGTGAAATTGTATATGTTAGAAAGTGGTGAGCATGTGGAAAAAACTAAAAAGGAAGGGGAAAAAAACTAAAATGCAATTTTACATAGCAGGTTAATAGCAGGTTGATAACTTCTCAGAAGATAAAACCACATCTTCTGGCTCCTCTTGTTGCTGTTTCAAAGGTTCTTTCAGTCTAACTGTTGTCATAATTGATCCAATTTGTTTACAGCCGCTGTAGAGGGTACGAGTTATACTCCACAACAACATGCAGGGCTGTAAAAAGCTACAATACTTTTCAAAAACAAAATTTCCACATGGCCAGGAATCTACTATTCAGTTTCTGTGGTTGGGATTTTCTTGACTCCCAAGGACTGTACACAAACTCATAATCTTATTTTGGGTTCCCCTGGCCTCTTTTTCTCATTGGTCACCACAAATACACTCAGTCTCTAACCCAAACGTTGCTTGAAGACATTCAGCATAAGGACTATTGTCAGCTCTTACCCCTACACCATCTATACAGCTTTTCACTCTGAAGGGCTTTTTAGTGCTATGAGGATGAGCAGTACCAATCTTTTTATTCTTTGGACCTGCCTCAAACCCTGTCCATTTCCCCATGGACAGCTTTTCTTAGCCTCTAATTTTCTTCCACTTCTCCAAAATCCCTCACTTCCCAGTGATTCCTACCCAACATACACTCATGGAAGCTCAAGATTGCCTCTTACTTCCTAGAAAAAATGGCATGGAAGGAGTCACTGACACCAGCCAGCTATATTCCTTCTCCCCTCTCCCAGCTTTCTCTTTTACACTTTTATGTAAAAGGGCATGGGTGTTTCCTGCTGAATTAGCCCTGTGTGGATTAATTCAAATTAAGAATGCTGGATAGCCCTGGGGTGGGGCAATGTGATTATCATATGCCTCTTTTGATTATCACAGAACCTGAGAGGCGGACTGGGCAGGGAAGTATCAGCTCCTGTTATGGATGTGGAAATGAGGCAGGTAGACAGAGGGTGAAGTGAGAGATGGAGCCAGGACGGAAAACCAGGTCTTCTAGATCCACAGTCTAAGCTGTTAATCACTGCAGAAAGACAGAAGGAAATACTTGACCATGCAAAACAAGTTCATCAGTCTGAATTTCTTTGACAATTCTTTTCTTCATTTGCATGTTTGCCTTTCTTCCCCTCTGGACTTACGCTATTTCTTAACTTTTCAATGTGAGCCCCTAGGTCCTCATAGCAGCACCTATAAATGGCTCTACATTTTTAGACAGTACACCACAGTTCTGCCTTGCTCCACAGAACTTCTGCACATACCTTAGCACCTCTTCTCCCATGACCTTTATTTTCCCACACATGATATGCCCCTTCATGTGAAGAAACTATATTTTGTTTCCTCAAAGAAGAGATGGATTAATGATTATATTCCCTTTCACCAGTATTTCCCAAACTATGTTCTATGGATACCAGTACTCTTCAGCAAAAAAATAGGTTCTTTGATAAAATGTGGTTGAAAATATTTGTTTAAACAAATTTCATTGGGATAGGATCCTCAGAATGTTCCTGGTGTTAACATGCATAAGTCTCTCCAAGAGGGGGAAAAATGCATAAAGAATGTCCCCAGTGTTTTGTCAATACAACACTTTTTCTGGCAGAATACCCATCAGCATTGTCTAAGACACTAAAGTTCAAAGAATACATTTGGGAGGTGCCATCCTGAACCTCTCTTTCCCTGTTGCCTACCCAAGGATGCTTGTCATGGCTTAATGCTGGGCAGCCACCTTTTATACACATCATGTAATTTGGTCCTTTAAGGACCAAATGAGGAAACTTAAGTTTAGAGATATTAAATTGGGTTTCTGAATCTAACAGTATGACTGATTAGGTATTCCAAAGAAACTGTCTACTTAAAATAGCTAAACTTACGGATAAATAAAGTTTAAAATATATTATTGAGTTGGCACAAAATAAGAAATCCACAGAACCCTGGGAGGTAAGCCAATGTCAACACGGGTTTTGATATGAATGTTTCTAGCTACACTCTAGAGACCTTAAAAGCTTCTTTTGATGGCTTCATTGGTTCCAATGAAGGTACGAAATTCAACAGAAAATTCATGAATAAAGCTGGGAGAGCAAAGAGCTCTTTGCTCAACTTAAGCATAAAAAATAAATAAACCCCTCATGCAGAAAGAGACAGAAAAGTAAGTTGCCTATTTGGACTCTCTGGTGCTGGATAGAGAGATTAAAAATAAGCCCTGAGAAGTCATATTTATATGCTAGGCCTCATGCAGGATTGCAGTCTGAATTTATCGTTACCATTATGGTTTGAAAAACTTCAACTACAAAAGTTAGGTTAAAGTGGTCTCAGGTTGGTAGTGATCATAGATATTTGGCAGAAACAAATGCAAATTCTCTTTGGAGGAACTCAAAGTTAATTCAGGCTTCAAAGAATTCCGCAAATGGAGTTCCAAGTAAAAGGGCATTTTACAGTCAAAAATAATAAAATAGGTCCGGATAAAAGACATCATGAATAGAATCCAGCAGAAATAAGGTGCAGTATGTACAGAACGACAAATGCTTCAGATGGTAGATTTGGACACAGAATTCAAAATCACTGTATTTAATATCTTTAAACATAATAAAGGAGCATGAAATTATGATTAGAGAACAAGCATACATGAAAAAATAGAACTGCTGTAATGAAAAATATAACTGAATTTTAAACCTTAGTGTATAGTTTAAACAGCAGAGTTCATGTAGCTGAAGACAAATGTCCTGGAAAAGAGATCTGAAAAAATCCAGAGCACAGCCAATAGATTGAAAATATAAAGGGAGGGTAAGAGACAAGAAGAAAAGCAACGCAAGATCTGAAATACTTTAAATCATAGTTTACAGGAAGATAAAATGGAGAAGGAATATCTAAAGATAAAATGGCTGAAAATTTCCAGACTGTTTGAAAAACACCAGAATTCAGATCTAAATGCTGTTGTCTTTTAAAAAGTCTGGCATATTCCAAGCCAGATGAATAAAAAGAAATTTAAACCTTGACACATTAAAGTGAAACTGAAAAGTACCAAAGAAAACCAGAAAATCCTAAAAAACTTCTTACAAAACAAAAGACCAATTATCTAACACCTTGAAGATATGCTTCAACTGTCTTTCAGCTTCATTTTAGCCTTCAGACAATTTGAAAGAGAGTCAATCGATAATCTTATATCAAGTAAAACATCTTTCAAGGGGAAATATGAAATAACAATTAGGAAAAAAAATACCAAAGAAAAGCTAAAGGATGTGCTTTAAAAAGATGAACCCAAATGGAAGGTCTGTATTTAATAAATAAATGGTGAGCAAAGGTAATAATAAATATTTAGATACAACTAAACAAATATGAACTGTACCATAATAATAATGCCTACTTTGTGTGTAGGGAGGAAGAGGCTCTAAACAAAAGACCATAAAATAATGTCTTATATATTAAATATGAACATTAAAATAGGGTAAACACTAAAGAATTGACATAGCGTGCCTAAAAGTAGAGGAAAATTGAATGAGATGAAGAAAAGAAATCCAAAAGGTAAGAAAAAAGGGAAATAAACATTAAAAGGAAAAAAAAAAGAAACTGCTTTTAATAAGATCAGTGGAAAGAAATCCAAATATATCAGTGGATTGTAGTGTTGATGCCCATCTGTTAAAGACCATCAGAGATATACCTATAGTCAAAGATGGTTGGGTTTATTGCTTCACTGTCACAAGGAAGAGAGCCTACCATGGGGGACCACAGGACATCTCAAGAGGTTTTAGAAGGAATTTATAATAAGATTTGGTCACGTTGAGTGATTGGGAGGAGGATTTAAGGATTTGATTTGTTCAGGACTGAATATTATTAGGAAGCAGGAAAAAGTCTATGAATAGGTATCTCAATGAATTTTATCTAAGAGGTAGGAGAAATGAAGAGGGGCTAAATATGTAATTAGTACAGAAGCAGTAGTTACTAGTGTTAATCAGACAAGGGAATTATTTGGTTATTTTTTTGGTTTGGATAATGCTTTTGTTTGTGCTGCAACATGATTAATGGAGAGCTCTTGTTTGTGCCTTTCTCCATCACGGTCACAGTGAGACCTTATCTGATGTTCATGTTCTCTGGAATTGTTTGTGTTTCACAGCAGAACACCATAACTCGGCCATGAGTGCCAGCCCAGCTCCTAGAAACACCAAGACCTAACTCTTATCTCCAGGTCTGCTTATGGATATAAGGGAATGCTTTTCTCTACTTTTCAACAATAACTGTAAATTGACTAAATTTACCAGAGAAAAGACAAAGATTATTAAACTTACCTCAAATTTTATGTTGTTTATAAGAGAACTAAAGCATATGAACACAGATAATTAAAAGTCAAATGATGGAAAATAAATACTAAGTAAATACTAGCCAGAAAGAAAAAATGTGAAATTATATTAATATTTGACAAAATAGACTTCAAGTCCAAAACCATTATTAGAGAAAAGCAATTCATAATATAATAATAAAAAGTTCAATTTATCATAAGGGCATCACAGTTCTAAATATTTATTTATTTAATTCCATAGCATCAAATATGTAAAACAAAAATTGACAGATAAAGGAAAAAATATAAAAATCCACAATCATGGTGGGAAATTTTTAAATAGTATTGTTGGAAATGTTCAAATATTTACCAAACTGAACAAAATAGTATTATAAACTACTATGTGCCCATCACCCAGCTTTCTGTTGAAGTATACTGCCTATTTGTATCTCTTTTGGGGGAATTACCTGTTTATATGCTTTGTAAATTATCCAATGTGTTTTTATGGTCTCCATAATACTCATTTCACTCTTCCCCCATTGCATAACAGTAAAGCAGTTGAGATAGAATAAACTATCCAAGGGGATTGGCAGAAGCCAGTTAAAGCAATTCCACCCCTCTTGTGACAATAATTGATTCAGGTGACACAGATTTAAACCAATCAGTACTTGGCAGTCTCCTGTGTAGAGCTGATTGAGTCATAGATATTTTAGTCAGTACAAAGCTCAGGACTTTTGTGTAATGACAGGTGAGTAAGGAGTCAGGTAGCCCCAGATACTCCTGGCAATCATTTGAACCCATGATGAAAGCCAACCCAAGGGTTGGGATCATGAAAAATGAGAAGGAAAGTAGCCAGAGCCTAGTAAAATTGTATTAGAGGAGAATTTATGTTGAACTTCTCATTGTTTAAACCAGTTTGGGTCAGTTCTTTGGCTTGCAATGTCAAAAATGATAAAAGAGTTATTATTTTTCTTCCTGTTATGAAAATTTTTTTTAATTTGTTTTGTCTTTGTAAATTAGTCTGGATACCTTGATGCTAATCCTGTTATATATGTGATAATGTGTTTTTAAAGTTTGTCATTTATCTTTTAACTTAGTTTATGGAATTTTTCTTTTCACACATGAGAGTTAGTTCCAGGATTTTGGGGGCAAAAAGTTATACAATTTCCAAAGTCCTCATTAAAAAGAAGTACAATTATAAAAACAATTTAAATTATGAAAGTAAATATTTTAGATGAGAAAAAAATTACAACGAACTACAAATATAAAAGAGATGGTAAATACTATAAGTATCACAAACTTTTGATGATTTTTTCATGTATCAAAGATTGGATAACATTTCTATAGAGAGGATAAAAGTTAATTTAGTTTTTTCTACAGTTTGATTAACATTTATGTTTTATTGTTAAAATTGAGACACATAAAACCTGAGACTTTACCCACAAATATACTCAACTATTTGGAGTACTGTTAAAAATTTGGGCTCTACAAGCACAGGAATTCTGATAAATTTTACTTCACTGAATTCCCAAGGGAAAATTTTTAAAAATGTGTGTTGTATTTATAATTGTAATGCTGCATTAATCAGTACATTTCCAACAGGAAAGAACTTCCATTTTTAACTAGTCATTGGAAAAAAGTAAATCCTCTGTAAATTTTATGTATCTGCTATGTGGAAGAATTTTCCACAGGCCAGATGCTTACTCCTTAATTTCAATCATGTTTTGTTTCCGTGCACAAAAGTTATTGTAAATCACCTAAATATATGCAACTAAATCTAAATTGGATATATTCCTCACTCAACACTTCTTCCAAAAATTATCCCTGGACAATCCACTGCCTCCTGACATGGAAGCAAATGTAACAGAGGGAAAGTTTGAGCAGACGGAGATGGTGATATAAATGAAGATTAGCAAACTTTTTCTGTAAAGGGTCAGATAGTAAATGTTTTAGAGTTTGAGGACCATAAGGTCTCTGTCACAGCTATTCAACTCTGTCATTGTAGCACCAAAACATCCATAAATAATAGGAAAAGGAATGAATACGGTGGTTTTCTATTAAACTTTATTTATAAAGACAGATGGTGGGCTGGATTTGCCTACCTCTGATCTAAACCAGTTGAAGTGAAAATATCATTCCAGTGTACATTTCACATAAATATATGACCATCTGAGCATATTTAAGACCCCCTGTGACCCTTGAAGGAGTGCAAGTTAGCATAGTATTAAAGTTTAATAATCATTAGTGTCAAAAGAAATCTGCCTCTAATCACAAATATTTACATTTCATATCCTAAGTAATTTTTACTTCCTATGACTTGTTTTAGGTATTCCCTATACAGAGGCATAAAAATAGTTTTCTATCTTCCAAAACTTTAGAATTGTTTCCTTTTTGTGTTTATGTCCTTAATCTCTATGAAATTTACTGTTTTGAATGGTGTAATTTAGGGATCTATTTTTTTATAACACTTTAAATTTTCCCAGGAACATTTATTGAAAAATTTTTCTCCCCACTGATCTGAAGTGTCACTTCTATCATAATATTAAACACTGAACTATGATTCTTTTTCTTCTTTTTATTAAGATCTCTTAATTCCTTCAGTAAATTTAATATTTTCTCCATAAGGAATAAAGACATAATACATTTCTGTGAAGTTAATTTCAACATACTGTGCCATTTTTGTAGCTTCAGTGAGTATAATTTTTTTTCTTGCTACAGTTTTGAATTAGTTTTTGCAGGGATATACAAAGCTATTGGCTTTTGTGTGTTCATTATGTATCAGGTCACTTCTTATCTAATATTTGTCAGTTCTTTTGAAGTTTCAAGGTAGATGATTATGTTGTCTGTAATAAAATTTAACCCACTGGGGCCTACATTTTAATTTTCTTTTTTTGTTTTAGTATCAGGTTTATGCTAGCTTATAAAATGAGTTGGGTAGTAATCCATCCTTTTGTATTTTCTGGAACAATTGTAAAACTTGGAATTATCTGTTCCTGTGTTCTTTGAAGTTATTATAGAGAATTCGTCTGTAAATTATGAATGTTTGGTGCCTTTTGAAGGGTAGATCTTTCATTACCACTTAAATTTATTTTAAAGACATGATCCAAGAAGAATAAAAAGATTATACCAATTAGTAATAGTAGAGTCTCATATTCTTATATATTTGCCACCTCTGCATGTGGCCGTGTTTCTATTCTTGCTGTTGTTTTCTTTTGTGAAAACTTGTGAATACTTGTCAAGAATTTATTATCTTTTTTTAAAAAATAGCTGTTTCATTGATATACTCTCATCTCTATTTGCTTAACTTTTGCTTTTAAACTTACAATTTTCTTCTTTCTTTGAGTTTATTTCAGTATGCTTTTTCAAACTAAAGGTTATTACATATTTATTCTCCCCTTTCGTTAAAAAATTATTTAATGGTACACATTTTCTTTAGAGTACTGCTTGCTTATTCTACAATTTTATATTCCTTGTCCATTTCAAAGTGTTTGTTAATTTCCATTTTCTACTCACTGTTCAACACTTGAATTACGTAAAATAGGGTTTTAAATATTTTAAATAATGAAATTTTAAGATATCTTTTGTGGGTGATTTTTAATCATATTTCATTAGACATCTCTGATGTGTGGTCTATGTGATACCAATATTTTCAAATTTGTTGAGACTCTCTTTCTACCTAATATGAGCTCAAGTTTTTCTGGTGTTCCATATGTGTTTGAAACTATGTGTTCTGCACTTGTTGAGTTTGGTAGACAACGTATCAGTATTGGTACTATACCCACCAATATTTCTAAGTCTCCACTCCTCCTTGGGAAATAAAACCTGCTCCTCAGGCAGGTTTTATTTCCCTGCCCCCTTAGACTCAGCTATGGCCATGTTACTTGTTTGAGAGAATATGAGTGGAAGTGACATGTGTTACTCTTAATGGAAGCAAGAAAGAGCTAGTGGCACAATTTCCTGTGCAATCCTCCCTTGTAGCTGTAATTTCTGGAGCTTCATTTTGAGATGGTAGCATGAAAAGATGGTGGAGCCTCTCCCAGCCTGATCCCTGAATATTGACTCTGTAGAACAGGGCTCCCCTGCTGAGTCACTAGTGCATGTAGCATGAGTGAAAAATAGCCTTTCTTCTTTAAGCCCTGAGATCTGAGGATTATTTGTTAGTATAATGTTCCATCAGTCAACTTAAGCCAATTTATGCTGTCAAAACAACCCCAAAACTGTGATGGCTTATAGCAACAATGACTTTTTGCTCATGTGATATAGCCCAAGGGGGGGCTCTGGATTTTGCTCTAGGACCTAGGATGAAGGAGCAGTGCCTCTCACACACTCTTGATGCTATGGCAGAGCGAACAACAGAGATGGTGGTACACATGATGCCTCTTAAAGCTTGTGCCTAGAAGTGGATCATGTCACTTGCACTCACATGGCGCTAGCCAAAGGTGCATCGTATAGCCAAGCTTGGTATCAATGGTGTAGAAAGAATTACGCTTTCATTAGGGTGGTCCTAATAGGGAAGAGCTAGAAGGGAAGGCAGTGCATATTTTGACAATAATAAACTCTAACATATAAAGCATAACTTAGTCCAATATACATCACTTTGATATGTCCGTTTTTGAGAGAAGTGTATTAAAGTCTTTCAGTTTGATTGTGGGACTATATCTTTTTGTCACTGCATTAGTTTCCCTTTGTACATTTCAAAGAAATGCTGCAAAATGCATACTGTTTCATAACCACTACATCCTCTTGGTGAGTTATTATGTTATAATTGGGAAATATCTTAATTTGTCCTTTTTTTAAGGTTTTCACCTTAAATTTGTTTTCTCTGATAACATTACCGCACATGATTAATTTTTATTATTTTCACCAGTACACATTGTAAAGAAATTGAGGGCAAGATTCTGAAGCCAGAATTTGTCTTTGTCTTGGTTCAAAACCTGGCTCTGCTACTTACTACCTATGTGAGCTTGAGTAAGGTGACTAACTGAAACGGAGCAAGACCCTAGTCTTTGCCCCCCATGTCCTCAGCCTGCCTTTTGTCTGTAGAAAAACTTTAGCCAAAGAATAAGTTTAATCAGAGAAGTGAGAAAATGAAGAAGCAAAGAAAAGCAGTCAAACAGGACAAAATAATAATAGTTTATACAGTAAGCAAAGTCAAGGATCTTTAGTTCCTTCTCAAGGGCTATAGAAAATATTCTGAACCATATCCTGTGAGCTGTCTTATAGATATTGAAACCCCACCAGGTGGAAGAAGTTAACTACATGATGACCAGACTGTAGCCATGACATAAGCTGCCACAATTCCGAGAACTGGCCTCAAAGAAATGGGAACAAACTGACCCTGGAACTGAAGACTAACTGTACTTAAAACAATCAAGATGACACTGATCATACCACCAAGGACCAATTTCAAGATGACTATCAGAGCTGACTGTGCTGTTTCTACATTGCCCCTCCCTCCGTCTATAAAAGCTCTTGCCCACTGTTTGTCAGCTGGTGGGGGGAGTCGGCCTTTGGACCACCCTGCCATTGCCAGCATCCAAAATAAAGTATACTTTCCTTTCCACCAACCTTGCCTCTTTATTGGCTTTTGAGCGGCGAGCAGCCAGACCCCACTTTCAGTTACATAACCTCTCTGTGCCTCAATTTCCTTGTCTGTAAAATAAAACTAATAATAGGTCTACCTCCTAGCATTGTTGTGAGGATTGGAATTATGTCTGGCACGAGTCTAAATGAGTATTTACATGTTTTTAAAAAATTATTTATCTAGTGTCTTTTGTAAAGTAAATAATGGCAGGATTTGGATTGCTTCGTTTTTATTACATACTGAGAATTTTAGTAGATTAGCTTAAACTAGTCACAGCTATTGTGATTACTAATATTTTTGGACTAATTATTTTTTCTTTTCTTAAGACTTTACTTATCATGCTTTCTCTTTTTTTTTCTCTTCTGTCTTTTGTTGGGTATGTTAGATTTCTTTTATTCCATTATTTTTCTAAACTGGTTTAAAACTTATTTTATTTCTATTCTTCTAAAAACTTTTAATATAGCACAACTACTTACACTGACATTTTCCTAGTAAAATGTGTTTTAATTAACGTCTCTATACTTCCACCTCTAGTCTCTACCTCGCTTCCAGTGTTGATCCAGTTTATAATCTTTGCCCTAGATTGTAAAAGTAATCATTTCTTTAAACAAGGAATACAATTAAGACTGTAAAGTTTATGTATCTATTTTCTTGCCATCACTTTTGCATGCCATCCTATTCACTTGGAATTATTTTTCTTGTTATTAGAGCATACTACTCTCAACTTTATGAATGAAGCTCTCCTAAAGACACCCCCATGCTGCAGAGGGATAAATTGGAAGATTGGGATTGATGTACACACACTACTATATATAAAATAGGTAACTAATAAGGACCTACAGGGAACTCTACTCAATACTCTGTAATGGCCTATATGGGGAAAGAATCTAAAAAAGAGTGGATATATGTATATGTATAACTGATTCACTTTGCTGTACACCTGAAACTAACACAGCATTGTAAACCAGCTATACTCCAATAAAAATTTTTTTAAAAAGACACCCCCGGGTCTTCCCTGGTGGTGCAGTGGTTGAGAATCCGCCTGCCAATGCAGGGGACACGGGTTCGAGCCCTGGTCTGGGAAGATCCCACATGGCGCAGAGCAACTGGGCCCGTGAGCCACAACTGCTGAGCCTGCGCGTCTGGAGCCTGTGCTCCGCAACAAGAGAGGCCGCGAAAGTGAGAGGCCCGCGCACTGCGATGAAGAGTGGCCCCCGCTTGCCGCAACTAGAGAAAGCCCTCGCACAGAAACGAAGACCCAACACAGCCAAAAATAAATAAATAAATAAATTTAAAAGACACCCCCATGCTTATAAGCTGTCAGTGCTTCTTCAGTACAATTCTATCTCTAGTCAATCTCAGGGCTTCCTCACAATTTCTTTTGCTCTGAAATTTCCCCTTCTATTTCTGACCATGAATATGTATTCACTTAAAACTTTTTACCATCATTTTAAGAGTTTGATAAGAGGAGAAAACTCCCTTGTGTTTTCCCTACTCCATTTTGAAATCACAATTATATCGAAGACTATTTTAAGAGTATATGGTGACAGATGATGGATGGATTTAAAGGCTACTGATCACTGACTGAGAAACATTATTTATAAATATATTTACTTTAATTCATGAGCTACCAAATCTATTTCAAAATTTTCACAATTGTGCTTTCTGAATGTTAATAGTACTATCAGATTAGGTCCGTGAAACACCTAGATTTTATGAATCTTTAACAATTAACCAAGTCATAGAAATGTCCACAGTTAAGTTTAATTTCTTCGTAACAAATACCTTAATATTCATTTATTTTCCTTATCACGAGCAATCTTAGAAGATGTGGAGCCATTTAGAAACAAAAGAAACATTAGCTATGATAAACTCAAGTGCCAGTGGAATGGTATGTGAACAAAACAATTCTCATCTAATTTCCTTGTCTTTTCCTAATCTAAAAGAAATTTACCCTGGCCAGAATCATCTTTCTCGGGTGCAGATCCTGTTGCATTCTGAAGTTACATCACATGACCTACCACGAAAATCTATATAATGGTCCCAACTTATCTGTACAGTTGATGTTCAAACCAATTAGTATGTACGCTCCCCTGACTTTGTCCACACATCCCTGTGTTCACATCTTAGCTAATGCTATTAAGAATTCCAGGTATGGGATCTTCTAACATTTCTGATAGCTTAAATCCTACAAATTGTTTAAAATCCCATTACTATCCAAATGAAGCCATTTGGATTTCCTCAACAGTTTATACATTCTCTGGTTTTTCAATTCCAAGAGGACCTTGTTTCTTTGATGATCTTTATTCATCTTCATTTAATGATATAATTTTGTGTGATTATATTTTCTATGCTTTACACACACACATACCACCTGCACATTTGTACACTTCTGAGGAGCCTAAAGAATGTTTAACTCAACTTCAGTAGCCCCTGTAGGGATTAGTAAGCATCTTGCTTTTTTTTTTTTTTAATAAAACTCTCAGTACATTTACAAATAGAATTGAATTGGATCACATTTCTTACTGGTACACCATTGAATAAGTGTACAAATTTGACTACTGAATTGGATATGACTGGCAGGCCATTGTTTCTTTGGATTTTAAATGAAAAACTGGATTTTATCAGTTCTAGCCTGTCCTAGTCTACCATTAGCCCAATTTCCTACAGATGCTTCTGCTGTGATTGGAGTCACCATCTTATAAATAACGACCTCAACATCAACCTCCTGAAATTAACCCTACATAACAAAGCATAATAAATGTAAAGCATCAGAGGAGTCTCATAGCAAGAATTTATCTTTGGCGAAAGGAGAAAAGATGCTAGGAGGAAGGTCCCACAGAACTGCTTTAATTTGTTGATGAGTGCTACTTACAGTTTGCAATCTCTGAACATTTGGTAAAACCCATTTATTTTGCTGATTAGCCATTCCAATGAGTGTTTAGGGAAAAGAAAGTCTCTGATCAATTCTAAAGTTCTATTCAAATACAAGCTTGATTTGTCAAGATGATCCTAAGCTAAACTGTCAAGTCTTGGTCTCTTCCTGTTTATGATGTCTTAGTCCCCCTGGGAGTGGCCCCAGTGAGAGGATAACTCATTTATACCTGGGGAGAACTGCATAGATAGAGAATGTTATATCCAGAAGAAATTTAGAGACAGACAAATCCAATCCTCTGAGCTTTGTTTTTGTCATTTCTAAAATGGGGAATTTAATCATGAAAAGCATGTATTAAGAAACTTCTAAGGTCAAAGCAAAATTTCCAAATGACCTATCTTACATTTGGTTAATTCCAAAACAAGTAAATCACCAAAAAAATTGTACAACCTGGATTTCCCTAGGTCTTACAAGACAAGCCACATATTTCAATGGCTGTAGCTTTTGCTTGCCAATGCAGGACATCCAGGTCTCTTCTAAATTTCATTCAGTTATTTCTGGAAGTCCGTCAGAATATGCGACAGGAGTTCTTAAACTGCCCTTTCTGTAGTGCTGGTCCTGCCCTGCCCTGGGATCCCTTGTTGATGTCTCGTCCATTGAACTTCTTAAGGGCACCTCACACTCCCACCGCAAGCATTGTCCACCAGAACTGAGCTACATCGGCCCTAAGTGTGCTGCCTCCCAAGATCATAAATCCAAAATCCTTCTAAGTGACACTCTATTCCAAAAGAAGTATGAAGCATCCCTCTTCTCCACTCTCTGTCAACACGTTTCATTAAGAACAAGGCAGTGCTGCTTATCAGCTGAAATAGCAGAATAATCAAAAAATAATACATTGATAAATTCCTTAGGGGAAGTCTTGCTCATTCCATCTTATAGCTCTTCTTCAGCCAGTAGGCAGTGTCTCCTCTTTTGGTCACAACATGGCTGCAGGAGGACCAAGCTTCACATTATCACATGATGTCGATCAGGAATAATCATGCATAACTTTAAAGTAAGCAAAAAGAGTACTGCATGCCCTGCCTAGTGCGCCCATCTTAATTATACCTTAATGTATCTCAAGAAGAAAGAAAGGTATACAGGGCTAGTCATTCCTCAGATACATTTCTTTTTTTATAAAAGAAATTTTGGCTAGAACTGGCTCAAAATGCTATCCCTAACTTTAAGAGTGCAAACATATCTGGCATCTTTAAATTCTATATTAGGAAGCTAGTAAGAAAGATGGCAGATGAGCATGGCTTGTGCTTGCCCAGCTCACTGAGTTGTTTAGAAGACTCACTGAACTTCTGCCTGGGACCCTTCTCTCCAGAAGTAGCAGACAATATCTTTGGAGCTCAATGCTGTACGGAAAATGTCTTAGACAGAACTTGTTCTATTCTCTAAAAACTGTTCCCTCTTAGATATGTGTGTATTCCCTGCTCTTGTTCCTGAATCCACACCCCCTGTAAACAAACTCCTGGCAAGTTGGCTAACTTAGTTTACCATAAGTGTCTCATCTTGCCTGAGAAGTGGTAGTGAATACAGCTTGAGCTCAAGGCTGGGGTCCTGATACCCCAGTAAGAAGGAGAGCAACATCTACCTAGAGGCAGCTCAATCATTTGCCAAGAACAGTAGCTAAGAGGAAGTGAATAACCTGGAATTTGCTCCCAACCCTAATATTGTAGACTAGTAAGGACTAGCATGAAAAGAAAACTCCTGAAAAATGATCGAAAACATCTGGTTTCTAGTGCCAAATTTGCCCAACTAGAATTTAGCCTTTGAGTCTCATTTTCCTCATCTGAAAAATAAGTGTCAAGTTACATAAAAATTGTGACATTATAGTTCAACATGGCATGATTCTATAAAATTTAATTCATCCCTGGACCATACATCCTTCAAAAGAGAGTGGAAATAAGTTGACCGTTAAGCTAAACAAGAAGTGTGGAGAAACTGCCAAATGTAAAGCTATTATATTTTTCTTGGCAAATGTTCCACAATCTACCCAAACTAAAACTGTGATATATCAAGGCATAATACAGAGAATACTGGGCAAGGCCTTTGCCAATAACTAGCTATATGACATGACATCAGTAAGTTATTTACTTGTCTGAGCCTCAAGTCCAGAGAGGTTAGACTTAATGCCTAAGTTCTCTTCTGGCTCTAAAATATTATGATATAGGATGTAGTTCTTTATTACTCTCATGTCTCCACTCAACTCTCAACAAGGACTTAGTGCTAAAAATAACTCTTCTCTCCACTGTAATTTAAAAAGATAAACAGAGTTTGTGACAATAAAACCAAAGCAAAGAAGACCAAAAACCACAAAGTTCAGTGTATTACATTTGCCTTTATCAGGGAAGGGCATCTTTGAAGAGCTAGATAATTGATCACTAATCTCTAAATTAACAGCTCACTGTTTCTTATGGATCAGCTCAAGCAATTCCAAAATTATTTTTAAAAAAATAAATGAGTTTAAAACATTAATAATATTGGAACTAAAGTTATGTATAATATCTTTATACACAAAAAATACATATAGAAGAAAGCAATGGACATCTTGTAACTATAATGCTGATGGAATAAAGCCAGACTCCAAAGAAGACACATGTATGATTTCATTTATATAATGTCCCCAAACAAACAAAAGTAATTTCTGATATTAGAAGTCAGAATAGTGGGAGAGGGTAGTGACTGGAGGAGGATAAGAGCTGAGGTATCTGTATGCTGGGGATCTTCTACTTCTTGATCAGGATATACAATTATGCTCATTTCATGGAAATACATAAAGCTGTACACCTATGATTATTGTTCTTTTCTGGGTGTTTATTATACTTCAACAAAAATATTTTATGTGGGTAAGTACTTATATTGATCTCTTTAAGATTCATAGAATGAACCAGTGTTCATTTTTATCATTTTCATCATTTAATCATAAATGAATTAATCATAAATGATGTTATCATCATTTATCATTAATCCAGAGGGCATAGATAATTAATATTTCCCAATAATTTTTTTCCTTAAAAAATACTGGGGTATATTACATAAAAGTTTTTAAATTGGTTGTATGAGTGATGGGATTATGGGTAGTGTTCATTTTCTTGTTTATAATTTTCAAAATTTTCTACCTCAAATATGTATTAAATCTATATTCATAAAAAATAATTTGATGCAAAAGAAAATAAGTTAAAGAATAATTGTGAGAGGAGAGATTTTCTTTTATTAGAAAGTCTCCACATATGGTAGACAGATGGTAGGGAGCTATTGAGACCAATTTATTTTTCAAGGTGAAAATTACATATTGTTGACGCCGTTTTTTCTTTCTGTAGCTATGAAATATTAACAAAAAATGTGAAGATGTAAGTAAGACCATGGCATTTTTCGATACTATTTTTGTCCAACCTCAGAGGATCACACAAGGAACTTTTGCAGATTCATGGCAACTAATTACCACTCTGATGCACTGGTGAGGAATTCACACTCTTGGTCTAGTTGGTACAACTCATTCACTGTGATGGCACCTAATATGTGCAGTACTCCTTAACAGAGAAGTAGTGATACCTTATTCTCCTATCAGTTTAGAGGAGTACAAGATGTTAACAACACTCAAAATTACACTGGGCCACCTGTGGTTGATGCTAAACATTTTAGAACGCGACTATTCAGACATCTAAATGTAGATGGAGAAGGTAAGTTATTTCTGAAAAACTCCTATGAATTATCAGTATTAGCCTTTTGGCATTCCTTCTCACTTCCCTCCAACTTTTCTCCTCCTTCTTCTATTCTTCTTCCCTTCCTTCCTCCATCCCTCCTTTCCTCCTTCCCTCTTCCTTTCTTTTTTTCTTTCCTTCAAGCTCTCCATGTAGCTTGTAGATCACAAGTCTGTGATAAATCAGCCCCTTGGTCAAGATGAACAAAAGTCAAGGGTAGTAACTAATGTTATCCCATGGAAAGTTTGCGCTAGAAACAAATCACAAATAAAAGTACTAATTAGAATAATTATGGCCATTATGATTATAATGACACAGCACGGTCTTGCATTGTGCTAATAAGTATCCAGAACTGTCACATTTGCAAACAGCATAATTGCACATATTAAGATTTAGAATTCTTTTACTCACTATGGAAAATAGGCCATTTCTTTACATTATGCAAATAAGCACATCCATACATATCCAGAATATTATGGTGTCTAAGAAGCCTAATACACAAAGTGAAAGAATGTGGGCAAGGAAAGAGAGTGAAATTTTTTTTATTTTTAAAATTTTTTTAATTGAGATACAATTGACATATAACACTATGTTAGTTACAGGTGTGCAACATAATGATTCAATATTTGTATATAGTGTAAAAAGCCACAGGTCTTTGCTAGAGCAGACTCCTAATAGATTTTAGCATCTCCTTGAAACTCTTTGGGCAATCCTACTCGTATTACAAAGTGTGGCTGAGATTTTAGAGTGAGGCAGAGGTGAAGTCCGGGTTCAAAGTCAAGTCAGAAGACAGGTGAAGGGGAGAGAGTGATCCATTTCTATATATTGAAAATTGCAAAGGGAACGAGGCACCAGGTGGTGATGATGAAGTTCGTATTTTACTGGAATGTGTGTGTGTGTGTGTGTGTGTGTGTGTGTGTATGCAGGAATTTCAGAGCTTTCTAGAAATCATACTATACATTAATCTATGTGAGGTGTGCAACCCTAAATTCCGTCTTGATAGCAGCTTTAATTCTCTGGCCTTTTGACTTCCTCTGTATAATCATATCAAATAGAAACCAAACAATTATACAGATGTGTTATGCCTGGAAGCTGATAACTCTGATTTGACATTTAGAGGATATTCTCATAAAAACTTAGACACTAAAATTATGACTGTGGCAGGAGATGGATGGATTTAGGAAAAGGAGCTCTTCCTCTTAGAAGAGTTTCTGACACGCAGAGTATATTCAATAAATGCCTACTGATGTTATTGTACCACTGCCCCCTCACACACCTTCTCTTAATCCTGACCCTGTGGGTGCACATTGAATTCTGCCTGAACTTTGAGAAATTGCATTTTTAATGACATTAATGGCCATTTATTGGTCTTAGAGAATCCCTAACTACTGGTTTGAATCCTGACTGTTGGGAGTGTTGTCAGCTCTGAGCGGGAATGCAAACAGGACCTTGGAGGCTGGACCCTGACTTTAGCTACTTGGTGAGTCTTCAGTGAGTGTGTAACAACTGCTCCCTCTTGCCTCAAATTCTCATTAAAGTGGATGCATCAGAATACTAGTGGGAAGTGTAGCTGAATCCCCCTGTCTAATTGGCTTGGGTGATCTGTGACTCGATAATATCACTGCATTCAAGAAAAGTAAGGAAGCTTCAGTAGTCCCTTTTGTGGAGAAATAGTACCTTGTTCAGGAAAAGTACCCAGTGTGAAATTCATTAGTGAGCATGTGTGTCTGGGGAGCAGAGATGAGGAAATGTGTTCAGGATGAAGGGTTCACTAGTTCCCATGGAAACAAACAGAACAACCTGCCCAGCTTATTTGGTTCTATAATATTAAGGAATTTCTTTCTTAACTGGGCTCCACAATTTCCTGGGAGGGAGGTCTAGAGCGGATTTATGTACATTATGGGCTTTTCTACTTCTCTAAAGAACAAAGCTAGCTGAGCAGAGCAGAAGTAAAGATTAAGTGTTTGGTGAAGCATTGGGGGTAAAGTATAAATCTATTATTCCATTGGGAGCAATAATTTCTTAGGTTCAAGAGGGAGGGGATACGCATGCATAGGCTGATTCACTTTGTTGTACAACAGAAACTAACACAGTATTGTGAAGCAATTATACTCCAATAAAGATCTATTTAAAAGAAAAAAAAAAGCCAGAGTGAAGAGTAGAATGAGATACTGAACTTTAAAAATCCTATATCTGCCTACTTTTTCACTTTCCCTCTGGTCACCCTCACTCCACTTCCCTTCCAATCTTACAGTTAACTAGCATCACAGCCCTTGATAGCATATGACAGAGCTGAAAACTGACACTGGTTACTATCTCCCATCATTTTCCTCCAATTGAGAAAATCTTTTGCCATTCTTCTTCTACTATTTCAAAATTTTACCTTATTATCATCGTATTTTTAATACATGAACCTTGTAAAAATATCCAAATACCACAGAAGTATAATAAGTATATGTATCAATTCCCCGTTTTTCTCAGAATCCCTCTCCTTAGAGTTGGCCATTTGCAGCAGCTTACTGTGTATCCTTCCAACACCTTTTACCTATTTAACCACATGCACATATGCATACAGATATTTACACTTGTGTGCTCAAGCACACACACTCACACACACATATGTATATTGGCATACTTTTAAAAACACGATTGGGACCCTCTGCAGTTTACTTCTTTCAGTCAACAATGAATTGGGAATATACTCCCAGGCCCACACAAACAGACCTACCGCATTCTTTTCCAGTATTGCCAGCATCCCACATTGTACTTTAAATTTAGTTTTCTTTTAAATTTTATAAAGATTGCATGCACATTGTAAAATAACTGAAAAAAGTTATTAAAGGCATAAAATGAAAAGTAAATGTATCCATTCATACCTCCTACACTTAATTCCAATTCCACTCTCCAAAAGTTACTAATATTAATCATTATATATTAGAAATACACACTATATACATATACATACTACATATACACTCTCTATATAGACACTATATGTATGTGTTTATAGTGTATAATATATAGAGTACACTCTACATATACACTATATATACTATAGTGTATATATATATAGTGTGTACACTATATATTCACTGTATGTATGTATGCTATACATACTCTTGCTATCTGGTCTACCAATTTCTGCTAGTTTTATGGTTTGTTCATTTTTAAGTTTTTTAAAATTTACGATCTGTTTTGTGAGTATAATTACAAGTATAAAATATATACCATTAACCAAGTAGTGTGATTGGACTAACAGAAAATTATGGGTAATTTTTTGTCATTAAACTTTACCATTCAAAAATAACCTTTCAGATGTTGAAGACCAAAAGGATCCTCTTTAAATTTCACCTGAAGTCCATTCATTTACACTGGAAGAGGCAGGACAGAAGAGTGGTTAAGAGAATAGCTCTGGAACTGGACAGCCCCTGGCTCTGGCACTTACCAGCTCAGAGAACCTGATGGAGTTTCTTAAGCTCTCTGGGCCTTAAATGGCAATAATATCAGTGCCTATCTTGCTGATTTACTCTGAGATTAAATAAATTTATATATTCAAAGCACTGAGCATCTATCGGGGTTTGCTATCATGACTAATCGCTGCTTCTGGGTTACAGTTACTTGCCACTGCTTCCTATAGCCTATGTTATATTCTTTCTTGAATTCCTTGGACTTCAGTTTGTTTTGAATATTTTTGCTGTTATATATAAAGCATTTTTGAGAAGGTTTTGGGAAAAAGCAATTTTGCTTTCAGAGTAGATTAATATTTTGGCTGAGTAGAAAATTCTAGAATCAAATTTTTTTTCCTAAAAACTTTAAGCGTTTATTCTTTTTTTTCTGATACTAGGTGCTTTGATGAAAAGTGTAATGCAGTCTAATTCTCTTTCCTTTATAAGTAATTTCTTTTTAAAGAAATGTTTCCCCTGGAGAATGAATATTTTCAAATAGCTTTAATTCAAATGTTTATGTTTTTAATCAGTTTTGTGATGTAAATTCACAAGTAAATCAGGGGAGTCTTTCTTTTCCATTTTGGAAAATTTTATATTGGATGGTGAAAATTGAGGGAATATTTTATATGAGTTCAATATTCAGAAAATTTCATAGTTTCGTATTAATAAAACAGTTATAATTTTTCTGAAACAATTTCATGATTATAAAAATTGTCACAAATATAGTATTATAAAAATGCTTCCCTTTAAGTTTCTTAATCAATTTCATTTATTCCTATATAATTCATTGCTGTTTGACCAGATCTTAGATCAAAGTTCTCATTCTGTGAAGTCATCTGCTTCATGAAACCCTGGAATCCTAGCTCAGTTTCCTGGTACAGTCTGAGAAGTGTTTGCTCATAGTGATGACACCAGCTTATACTGGGGAGCCTGAACCCATAAGTCTTTTTCATGCAATGTCATTGGTCAGGATATTCTGCTCTTTATAAAACTTCCAATTTTTTCCTTTTAAAAAAATTATGAATTCATTGTTTTCTATTTTAATCAGTGTGTTACCTATGACAATCATCATTTATTTTGATGCTTAAACTGTCCTCATTTGACCAGTGAGAGCCTCTTCAGGCTGATTCCTATGTCCTATTGACATGCCCCAATTATTTTTTGAGTACTGCTGTACTTTCTGGCACAAGAGGGTGTTCCAAGCTCATTTTGCACATTGCCTGTTCAAGCCCTGGAATCAGCCAACTATCCAAGGAGCAATAATTCTATTTTTATTGGAAAAATGCTATTTAAATAATACCAAATTTAGGTGCTAGGTGTGTTCATTGCTATGTACAGATGTATGTATGTGCATATATATACATGTGCATGTATTTTGTATATACACACATTTTCATCAATATATATTTCTACAACTATATATGCATTGAATACCACAATTTCATACCAATACTGCTAATTCCTACCTAATATCATAGGTCCTTTCTAACTTTCTTCCTTTCCAGATTTGTAACTCCCTTCTTCCAATCTAAGAAACTTAGCTCTCACTATCCTTAACACATTTGATATACCTCCCTATAAGGAAACAATTTCCAGGGACTATAGCAACCTTCCCTATTTCCCAAGACACCCTCTTCACATCTTCTGAGCTCTGACACTTCCTTCAGGGCCACTGTCATGGCCCCCTCATCCATGGATCCTTCTCATCCTGTTTGAGCTCCAACACCCTCCTAGTTTGGTACCTCCCTCTCCCCGTGTGAACTTCCCCCTCCTTCTCTCAGGCTGATATGCTGCCCCTCCAGGTCACCCCCACCCAATTCCCCTTCACTCCATTCAGGCTGCCATCCCTCTTGCTGGCCCACCCTCCCCCTTGGCAGTCACCCTCCTCACCTCTTCATGATTCTTGGGCTCCAGACATCCCAAACTCTGCCCTTTCCGTGGCAGTATTCCTACCCTGCTCAGGTTCCTACACCTTGTGCTGGGCTATCTTTTAAAACAGATGCTCTCCTCACCCCATGCAGGCTCTGATACCTGCTGTGGTCCATCACGGCTGCCCTCGTGGTGATAACCTCCCTGACTGAGAGTAAATGGCTTTGAGACTGAATTGTTCACCTTCATGGTAGGAGGAATAATGGCCTCACAAAGATGTCCACATTCTAATCCCTGAAATCTGTGAGCATGTTTCCATATAAGGCAAAGGAGACCTTGCAGATGTGATTAAGATTACAGATCTTGACGTGGGGAGAGTAGCCTGGATAATTCTGTGGGTCCAACCTAATCATATGAGTCCACAAAAGCAGAAAACTTTTCTCAGCTGAGATCAGAGCCAGCATGAGATGTAACTACAGAGTGGGTAGAGAGATGCAACATTGCTAGTTTAGAAGATGGAGGAAGGGATCACAAGCCAAGGAATGTGGATGGCCTCTAGGAGCTGGAAAAGCTAAGGAAAGGGATGCTTTAGAGCCTTCGGAAAGGAAGGGTGACAAGACTTTGATTTTAGCCCTGTGACACCTGTGTTGGTACAATTCATGGCATTAAGTATATTCACATTGTTGTGCAACCATCACTACCATCCATCTCCAGAATTTTCTCATCATCCCAAGCTGAAACTCTGTACCCATTAAACAACAACTCCTTATTCTCCCCACTTTGAGATGACGTTTCAGCATTATCTTACCGTCTCTGTCAGTTACCACCTCTCTCTGCTTCTAATACTTTTTCTTTGGCCTCTTCTCCCTGTGTTTTTAACTCTTTACTATCATTTTAGAGGGATTTAAGAAGAAAGTGGAAATAAGAACAAATCTTCAATTAACCACTTTTAACTTGAAGACAGAAATCACAGTACCTTGAAATTTTATTCGACTCTCTATCCATCTTACGGTTGTAACATTTCACCTATATGTGTCTACTCATAAGTTTCATTACACTTTGGGGGAGGTGGCCAGGAAGGAACTTTTAATCTGAATTCCTTTCCTTTCTTCAGTTTAAGAGAAAAGTTCTTGCATTTTCATAATTTTTTGTTCTTTCCATTATGTCTATCCTCTCCTGTAGCTCTCATTAGATGAATGTTTAACATCTTGGTTATATTTTGCATATTTGTTTACATTTCTCTCATATTTTCTATCTTTTCCCCCCAACACTGAAATATTTCTTCAAATTTATCTTTCATATCAATAATTATAATTGATTGATCTTTAATTATGTCCATTTTATAATGGGTAGATATTTGTACTTCCCATTAAACTTTGGACTTACTAAATTTTCTGATAATAAAAGAAATATATTATTCTCATTGTGAAGAAACTGGAGAACATACTAAAAAGACTAAACAAAATGTGATCTTTAACTCACATTTTAGAGTTAACTTTTTGATAAGAATTTTTATTAATGTAAGCACTCATGCATTTTATTGATTTTAATTTTTTACAAAATAGAATTCTGCAAGCTAGTTTTTTTAACCTTATTTTTCACTTAGCTATGTAACATTGTCATTCTTTTTCATAAATAAATTGTTATTTACATTGTAATACTTAATAGCTACATGTCAAATTTTTGCTTAGATGCAATAATTTTTTATTTCCTATTAACAGACATTGTTTTCATTTTTCCTTATCATACACACATGATGATTAATTTACTCATAAACAATTTTTCAGGGCTTATTAAATGTTCTCCTTAAAACATTTTGATATATATTTCCAGATAGCCTTCCAGAAAGGTTAGACCAATTTACATTCTTATCTGCTGTGTCTTTTTTTCCATGCCCTTTTTTGATTTCTCCAATCAGTTGGGGGTGAGGGGATGCAATTCATTCTTATTTCAATGTGAATTTTTACAACTATGAGAATTAACATTCTTTTCCAATATTCATGTCATCTACATTGCTTCTACTGTGAATTACTTCTTCAAATTACTTGCTCATTTTTCAAATTGTTGTCTTCATTAAATTCTTTAATTACTAAACCCAGGCATTTTCTTTGCAACTAGTGAAACAATGTATATGCAAATATATATAAATTATGAAATTTTTTCTTTCTCCTCTCATCTACACTGTTCTCTCCCAACCCAGGGTGTTAATGATGGGATGTGTGCCCTTCCACAGCCTCCTATGCACTACACACACATAAGGTTTGTGTAAAGGACGTTTATTCACCAACATGGGTTTCTGTTATACATGTGGCTCTTCAACTTGTTTCACTTTTAATTAGGAAGCTTTCAAGCACAGAGAGCAATATGAATTAGTAAAATAAACACTATCTAAACACTTCCTCCCGTAATTTAAAAATATTAACTTTTGGCAGATTTATTTTCATGTTCCAAATAAACCATATGAAAGATATAGTTGGTATCTGAGCTACTCCTATTAGACACATGTACTATGAATTTCTTTAAATGCTTCAACATGTAACAAATACTCTACTTGCTTTCCTATTTTATTTTAAAAAAAAGACCGATTCTCAGAGGCATAAAAATACTTTGCAGTTTTTATTAATACTGTGCCATGCTTTATGCCTTAGAGATTGTTAGTCCATTTAGTTGTCCATGTAAAATTAATTTATGATGATGTAGTGAAAAAAATGCTGATGCCAAAGGTAATAGTATATATTCGACCATTTTACCAGTGCTGAGTTATAAAAGATATTTACTGTAATGCTGCAACATACTAAGTATACCTAAACATTGACCAATTAAAAATTACTAAGGTGAGACATGGGAGAAACCTATAAATTTCCTGATGATTGCACGGGAGGCAAAAAAGGTCATGTGGTATAATTTTCAGGAAACCAAAAAGGCATAAGATCCTCAAAATCAGGTCTTAGAAGATTTACCAAGTTTAGCCCTCAGAAATATCCAAAATATAGATTTGCAAATGAAGAAAGAATTGGGTGTTTATCATACTGACTTCCAAGGAATCTATCTTATGGTACTAACACCATCTTTTCTATAAGGATGATCACCTACCAGAGTTTGTCTGGAAGACTACAAATGTTTTACAATAAAAGCATTAAATCTTTGGCGGTGTTGAGTGTTAGGAGACAGACATGGTTTCTGATGGCAAAGCCATCCTACAGGTAGGACAAGTAGAAGTCTGTGAGAGGGATGAGTTTTAATACCATGAGCTTACTCAGTGCCTAAAATTCCCACCCCTGACATTGTCCACTTGGGGTTACATTAAGCCTTAGCAGATAAATAATGTCTCTTATTAAAATACAAATGTGTGATTTTGGAATTTCAACACATAGACATTTTAAGCCCCCAAAGAAGAATGGAACCCACAGCAGAAAACACTTTGATGGGAGCAGGGAAGAGAGAAAATCAAGAGGCTAAAGAACCAGCAGGAAAGACTGGACCAAGACAGTACTTTGAAGTTCACGTCTCCAGACAGAAATGGATATCGTGAAGGTGCTTAGTGGTTCAACACCCCACGTGGAACGTGGGCATCGGAGAGCAAAGGTGAACAATGCTCAATATCGTTTAGACATGAGGGCTATAGATCTCAGAAGCAGTGTGGGCTTAGAACCTACCTATTTTACCTACCCAATTACTTATCTCTCCATAAGCCTCAATACTTTGATCCTAACATGAGTGTATTTTCCTCAAGATATTTGTAAAACTTAAGTACGATAATATACAAAATGCATCTCATAGTGTCATATTGCAAGCACTTACTATGCCATAATGAATAATTGACAGTTTTGTCTGAGAATGGTCCTCATCTACCCCTCCATGAACTTCCACTGGTTTTTCCTGCCAATGGTAATGGCTTTTTCACCCCTGGAGGCAGACTCACCTCCATGTTCTAGGTTTCAGGTGAGCTCTCCAGGCTAGGCTGGAGAAGGAAATATGTCATACGTAAGTGATATAATGTCTGTCTGGACAGACCTGGGGATTAGGAATGGAAAATTGCAAAAGACAATTTAAATATGAATTTCTTTCATCATAGGGAGAGTGGGGAAGACAAGATTACTTTTACGACATCTCACTATGGGCTCGGCATTACAGTAAGCACTTTACAGATGTGACTTCATTTGCTATGCATCACTACCTTGTACCATAGGTTCTGTTACCTTGATCTTACAGGTCAAAAATTAAGGTTCAGAGGTTATAAGTTTTATAAGTGGAGGTTCCAGAAAAACAACTACAAAACTGTACACCAATGAAACAAATGTAGATATAAAGCCGACTTTTAAAAATAAAGCATTCAGAGATGCCCAGCAAATGTTCCTGAGACTTTCTTAGTATAAGCAATTCTTAGTCCTTCGGGGTTTTCAGAAGTAACATGGGGTTGTTGTCAGATTCCAGAGTTGCTAGAGTTTGAACACGGCAAGGTGATAAGTTCTCTACTGGAATAAATGGAGATCTGCGCTTGCCCAGAAAGTTGCAAATGTCACCCTTCCCCCTGGTGATTCTGATATTAGCAACTTCTTGAGGGGCGTGCTTACCACGGATACCCTACTGAGCATCAGGGCTGGAGCTAGCAACTGCCAAGGACAACAGCAAGTTATATTTCTCATGACAGATAGGGGGAAAAAAGCTGAGCATCCGTAATCTAGGAAGTAGGATAAATTACCCTGGGGTAACAGCCTTGTCTTGGGCCAAAGCAAGATAAAACATTGGGAAGGAACTCATTCTATATATTGAGGCTTGTTCCTTTAATCCTATCTTCAGAGTTATTGAATAAATTTCCCGAGAAAACTACACAGCACTCAAAGGTCTTATGAGCTCTGCTGTGAAAAAAGTCCTGTGGAAATGACATGGAGAGAATAAAACTGATCTTCCCAGCTGCTGAGGGGCCTGAGGATTTTGTCCTAGATATAAGGAGGCCGATACCTGAAAAATGAGGTGACCCCAGAGAACAGCCTATTGGAGTTCGGCAATGTTGGATGTCATGGCTTTGGGGAGAACTGTCACTACCGCTGACAGAAAAGGCTGATGCTTCTGCTGCCACTGGGATTTCTGTCCATCAGAAAACTCTCTGAGCGACCCTCTCAAGAACACATGAAACATAATTCAAATTCATTTATTTATTCAACTAAAATGCATCCAACATTTGTTACATCACAGGCACTGTGCTACCTAAGAGCTGAAACTACCATGAAGAGAACAGTGATATTGCTCCTACCTTCAAAGAACTTATAGTTCAAAGAAGGTGAGATGACAAAGGTAAACTGTTATATAAACTGTTATAAATCTTATAATAAGGTAAGCAGGTGCTAGGAGAGTAAATAGTAACAGATTGTTAAGACAAATTTTTTTAAAACTTGGAAATAAAACAAAAAGGTGAGTGGCACGTCTTTTCAATGTCCCACTGGGATGTTGTTTAACAAGGATTATATGATTAGCTCAGGGAATGTACCTATGTTTGACTTTGCTATTTACTACTGAGGGCTCAGACTTCATGAAGTTACATGTTAACTTGTAGATTTCTGTCTGGAAGAGATGTTATCCATCAGATTTTATTGTTCCATAGGACTTTAACCAATTTACCTTAACCAATTTTATCTCTAGCTCAGCAAATTTATTTAAAAATGCCTTACCTAGTAGACCATGAGTACCCTGTTTCTCAAAATGTTCTTTGAACTAGCTTTACCAGCTTATCACTTTCTTCATTAATAAAGGAATTGGATAAAATTTTTGACGCATGTTCAGTCTACATTGGTATGAGAATTATGTTTCTAACTTTTTGAAAACTAATTATCTGACAACAATGGGAACCATTTCTGGGAGAATGGGTGTATTCCTCAGCTTCAGCTACTTTAAGAAAATACCACAGACTGGGGCATAAACAACAGACATTGGTTTATCACAGTTCCTGGAGGCTAGGAAGTCCAAGATCAAGGTGCTGGCATATTTGGTCCCTAGTGACTGCTCTCTCCCTGGCTTGCAAATGACCATCTTCTCGCTGTATCCTTATGTGGTGAGAGAGTGAGAGCTCTGATCTCTCTTCCTCTTCTTATAAGGACGCTAATCCCATCACAGGGGCCCCACCTTCATGACCTCAAGAAAACTTAACTACCTCCCAAAAGCTGTACCTCCAAATATCATCACATTCAGGGTTGGGGCTTCAACATATGAATTTGGGGGTCCATAACATTCAGTCCCTAACAGTGGGGTTTAGGATTCATCAGACAAGCTTTGCAGGATACACCTGTGGAGGATGCAGCAGCTGATGGAAAATGACCTGGTATGGAGATGGAGTAATGCAGTTGAAAGAGCTTTGGAGTCAGGCAGATTTAAATTCAAATCCTGCATTCAGGACTTACTAGCTGTCAATAGAACTGCTCAGACCCTCAATTTCCACATCAGTTAAATGGAGTTGATATAGTGACAATATCAGAGGGATGGTGTGATGATTACAACACCTAACACAGTACATGGTACACAATGTTTAATGTGTAGTTCCCTTCCCAGCCTTCCAGTGCTGTTACTTTGGGAATTTCCAAAGAAATCAAACTGGAAGCTTGGTTCCACACTCTCAGATTCTGGCTCTCTCATTGTTGGCCTTCTAAATGGTAAAAATTAATAATCTCTTCCGTACAAATTATATAAAATTTTCTACCAAAACACGTAGATATGGCAGCCCAGAAACTTGAAGCTTAAGGCAGGTATAGAGACCTTGAATTTCATCTCAGGTTTCAAATGTTCAGGACACGGTAGAAGCTAAGAAAAAGGACAAATAGATTTCATCCCATTAACTCATGCTTGATTCAGTATTTGTGACAATTCTGCTAAAGATCAGCATTGTGTTTGCCTTTGCTCAGCAAAACCTACTTCAAAGATTAACAATGCAGTAGAAATTTGGGGAAGGATTTTTAATATGCTTAAGAAATTAAACACTGTTTATGCACCTACCTTAATTGCAGTTAAAACATACGCCAAATTATGTTAAAAATAAAATGTTCTTATCTAGTTGTTAAAGCTGGTCCCCAAGGGCTATTTACTAAGCTATACTTGATCACTTTCAAATATGTGAAGTCAGTTAAATAAACTTAATGTAAATGAATGTTGCTAAAAGTAGTCTATAGTTTAGATTTTTCGCTAATTTAAATCAACCTCCCCTATTAGTCTAAATTGGCTTTCAGAGTAAACACAGTTTTATGTCATCTTACAACACACAGAAACACCCACTCCATGGCACATTTCGACAATAAATAAGCAATGACATTTTAAGACTCTTTAAAGGAATGTGGTTGGGATGCAAGATTATCACAGGTGGTTTTTAATAAATTTGCTTTTAAAAACTTGGATCTCTTATGCTCCTTGTAGTGTCTCCCTCCTCTTCACATGTTTATATCTCCTTATTGTCACCCTTATTGCCTACCCTTATTCCCTCCTAAAATATGCTGCTAGATGTCAACAACATTTGTATTTCTGGGTAAAAGGAAAAAATGTCTTCTTCCCTAGCTTTGGGCATAAATAATAGAAATAACTAAGATTGGGCTTCCCTGGTGGCACAGTGGTTAAGAATCCGCCTACCTATGCAGAGGACATGGGTTCAAGCCCTGGTCCGGGAAGATCCCACATGCCGCGCAGCAACTACGCCCGTGTGCCACAACTACTGAGCCCACACACCACAAGTACTGAAGCCCAAGTGCCTAGAGCCCGTGCTCTGCAACAAGAGAAGCCACTGCAATGAGAAGCCCATGCACCACAACGAAGAGTAGCTCCCTCTCACTGCAACTAGAGAAAGCCCACGTGCAGCAATGAAGACCCAACACTGCCAAAAATAAATAAATAAAATAAATAAATTTATAAAAGAAAGAACTAAGATTTGTCAAGCATTTAGAACGTGGCAGGCACTATTTCAAGACTTTGATAAAAATTAACTAATTTAATTCATACAATCCCATGAAGCCATCCTTATTATTACATCAGCTTCACAGATAAAGCAACAGAGCATTTAGATAAGTCATTCAAGGTCACACGGATAGTAAAGATGGAGCCAGGCTTTAACCCAGGAAGTCTAGCTTAAGAATCTGCACAGTTGGACTTCCCTGGTGGCGCAGTGGTTGAGAATCTGCCTGCCGATGCAGGGGATGCGGGTTCGAGCCCTGGTCTGGGAGGATCCCACATGCCACGGAGCAACTAGGCCCGTGAGCCACAACTACTGAGCCTGCACGTCTGGAGCCTGTGCTCCGCAACAAGAGAGGCCACGATAGTGAGAGGCCCGCGCACCGCGATGAAGAGTGGCCCCCCGCTTGCCACAACTGGAGAAAGCCCTCGCACAGAAACGAAGACCCAACACAGCCAAAAATAAATAAATAATAATTTTTTAAAAAAAAGAAAAGAATCTGCACAGTTATCTACTACCTTCACTTTTCTTCCACACATTAAACATCTGTGTTACCCAAGCTATGACACTTTTCTTTACAAAAAGGACTGTAATGGTTAATTTTATGTGTCAACTTGACTGGACCACGAGGTACCCAGATATTTGGTTAAACATTATTCTGGGTGTGTCTGTGAGGGTGATTCTGGATGAGATTGAAAATTGGATCAATCGGCTGAGTAAAGCAGATTGTCTTCCCCAGTGTGGGTGGGCCTCATCCTATCCATTGAAGGCCTGGATAGTACAAAAGGCTGAGCAAGAGAGAATTTGTTCTATTCGTGTGATAGTCTTTGAACTGGGACATCAGTGTTTTTCTGCCTTCAGACTCAAACTTGAACTTACACCTTAGCTCTACTGATTCGCAAGCATTTGAACTGTGGATATTGGGACAGTTCAGTCTCTGTAATCACAGGAGCCAGTTCCTTATCTATCTACCTATCTATCTATCATCTATCTCCTACCTTTATATCTATACCTTTACATATCTATATTGATCCTATTGGTTCTGCTTCTTGGAGAACCCTGTGCAATATAGGGACACAGGACACATGAGATTGCCCCTAATCAGTTTTACATTTCCTCCAATATTCTGTATTAAGATATGGAGTATCTTACCAAGATATTAGGCCTATTCATACATATGAACAACTTGTGAGTTACACTTATTCATTTTCAAATAAATGAATACGGGATATGGTAAATCTCTTTATATAAGTGTCTATATACTGTACCAATTTTATACATTTAATCATTTTATTAAAGACATATTAGCAAAGAGAAAAAAACTGAGATTTCAGGAGAAACTTGTTTCTGTGAGAGACCTATCAGCTAGGAAAACAGACCAACTTAGTTAGGGGATATAAATACAGAATAAATATCCAGTATTTGTGACCCTACTATTAATGGCCACATTTCAGTTCCCCCAACTGCTGTGAGATAATTCTTCAAGTTTTGATATAAATTTATATCTATATAAAATCAACTTTTATATTTTTGTCTCCTGTCCCCAACTTCATGCATGCATATACATGTATGTATATGAATGAATGAGTGTATTGAATGTTTCTTATTCAATGCTTAATATCCTTTAAAAATATTTTTAGGCTTAATAATGTATTGTTATATACTGTATATCATCAAGATGAATAATAAATAATATAGTAAAGTAGAAAAAACATAAACATTAGAGCCAGCCAGACATGGATTTGAATCTCAGCTCTGCTACTTGTCAGCTAAAGGATCTTAGGATGGCTACTTAAACTTTGTTAGTAATCAGATAAATAAAAAATAAAATGTAACAACAAAAAATTTTTTTATTTACAAGACTGACAAGAATTTTTAAATTTGACAACATCAATTCTTGGCAAAGTTGTAAAACAAAAAATAAAAACTCCTGTACAGTGTTTGTAGGAAAACAATGTGAATACGCACATATTCCATGAGCCAAAAATTTAACTGCTAGCTGTACATCTGGGATAATATCTTGCAATTGTGCACCAGAAGACAGAGGCAAAAAGGTAGAAACAAACCAGATGTCCAAAAACAAGAAGATGAACAAATAAATTGTTAAATATCCATATAATAAGATATTATTTAGCACACACACATAAGGAGACAGAGACACACACATAAGCATGTATGAATCTCAACAGTTAAATCCTAAGAATATAAAGATGAAAGAAAAAAGCAAGTCCCAAAAGAATACATGCATTAAATATTATTTATATAAAGTTATAAAACTTGCAAAACTTTTATATTAACCATAATATAACTATTATATTAACTATATTATTTAAGGATGTGTTCATATACAGCTTATATATTTATATATGTAATAGATTTGATATATTTCTATATATTTATAGTAATTGTATATATTTTATGTATAATATCTATTTTCTCTATATAAATATATATGATATATGATAAAAAAATTTAGGATAGTAGTTACAGAGTGGGAAGTGAAGGTCTTCAATGTTGTTGGCAAGTTTCATTTTTTATCTGGGTGTTAGATTTGTTATATTATTCATTTCTTTTTTTTATATTGAAGTACAGTTGCTATACAATATTATACAAGTCACCAGTGTACAATATAGTGATTCACAATTTTTAAAGATCATCCTCCATTTATAGTTATTATAAAATATTTGCTATATTCCCCATGTTATACAATAGATCCTTGTAGCTTATTTTATACATAATAGTTTGTACCTCTTACTCCACTCCCTCATTATTCATTTCTTAAGATGTTTAAGTTCTTTTATGTACACGACAATTGTTATTTTTAGTAAAAAAAAAAAAAGGGGTATTAATAAAATACAAATTCTACTTTTAAGTCAATCAATTTATTTTTATAAGGTAGATATATCAGAGAATTCCATGAGCTCATGTTACAGAAAAAATCCTGGATCAAAGAAGTCAAGAGTTCTGAGTTCAGGCTCCAACAACGGCGCTAACTAGTACAGTGATATTTGACAAATGACATCCTGGTCTCTCTGGATGTAATCTCAAACGTAAGATTGGAGGAGGGCTGTGCCTCATTGAAAGGAGCTGCGGACTAGATGAGCTTTAAACTTACTTCCACCTCTAGGACCGCATAGTGCCATGAGTTCAGTCTTGAAGACTTTTTGGTCAATCTCCCACTTTGTTCTCAGTTCTCCACAATATACTTTTTGGGGAAAGAGTTTCAAATGTTGCAGTAGTTTATGAAAACAAATACCATCCAATACAGTAGGACAACCCAGCAACAAAACTTCTTTATGTTTCTTTCTGTTCTGTAATCTATGAAACGATAGGCTCAGTGATGATGAAAGATATTTTCTTAGCAAGGATAGAATTCTAGATGAATTCTCGTACATCACAGAGGTAGGAAACTATTTTATGTAGGGTCACTGACAAAGAATAAAAAGCAGTATGAGCTAACCACTGAATTTCTACCATTTTAATTGACATACATATTATGAAGTATTAGCAGATGTTTTAAAAATGGCAAAGTAAAGGTTTATTAAATAATGCTTTAAAATATAATTCTATTCTATACTGTGGCTGGTAAAGTATAAGAGACAAAAACAGAAAAGAAAGGGTAATTGGGAAAACATGAATTGAGGAAAAGAAGCAAACAGTTTGCACAGGAAGATGTTAAATGTCAAAATAGTGTGGAAAAGACAAAGGGAAGAGAGGGGATGTGTATGTAGGACACATTCACAAACAAACAAATTTAAATATGTAATCACAAAATAATTAATCTGTCTCTTGGCTATTCAGGTCTATTTTGAACATTCTGAAAACCTGCTATAGTGCAACCTAAACAATGACTTGAAAACATCAAATCCACCCCAGCCAGCTCCTCTGGTTCCTTCACTCCCACCACAGTTGTGCAACTGACCTTCATTTTTTTTCTAAGCTTCAAGTCTGCTTATTCCCTTCTTTGGGTTCCCTTCAAAGATGATAGAAATAAACTTGGTTCACGTTCTTAAGCGTATTTACTCATGCCTGTGGAATGTTATTAAAAGTTTGTCTTTTTTCTCCGCTATTAATAAATAAAAAGAGATTTTTCTCCCACTCCCACCCATGATCTGTAGGGTTTCCTGTATAATAATCTAAGATAGGGATTTGTTGTGTATTAAGCCTTTTATAGACTTGTATAAAGAAAGAAAAATATAATTAATCTCTTTGTCAATCTCAAAATTTGAAACTAAGCAAGTAAAGGTTCTCTTTAAGGAGACTGCAAACTGTTTGGAAGAAAGCTTGGGACAGAGACTGGCTTCTGCTCTTCAGAACGCTTAGCGGGTGACAAATATGATAACTGTCTTTGAGCCCATCTGGAAATGGATCTGCAAATGAGTAAAATTGCAAAAGTCATAAAGATAGTCTATTTTTCAATAGAATCTGCAGCAGGTTAGTTAACAGTGTCAGACTCTCGTTATTCCAGAGGCGGGGGAGAATGAGAGATTCTAGTGCACGGCTGTAGAGTACTATCAGGATATTCTCATCAAGCCCAGCATGAGGTGTATCGTTTGGAGAAAGCACAGTGCTACACCATGCAACCTAATAAACCCGAGGGTCCAATTCAATGACTTTTATTCCCAGTGGCTCTTTGTTTAGCATAAAAACTCAGTCACTAGAATTTGGTTTTGCAGTTTGAGACTTTCTGGGCCTTTAAATTAAACACAGTTTGAAAACTGCACACATGTAGCAAAGAATGTACATACAGACTGTCCACTCCTCTCCCCAGAAGGGAGCAGCAGTGGGTCTGGCAAGGTGGAGGGGTAGTGCCTGGCTGGATTTATGGCAGAGCTGAAAGCAGACCCAGGTCAACTGGTTCAAAGGTCCACCCCAGCCCCACTGACCCCCATATAATATGATACTGTTGGAGGTCAGGGTGGGCTGCCCGAAATATGCCACAATGGCATATTGGTTATTTTGAATTAAAGTTATTTAAGAAATGGCCAACAAAAGAGGGACACTCTGGCCCTCCCTTCTGTCTCCCTGAAGACAGGAAAGATATCTCTCATGCACTCGGTATCTAGAGGTAGAAGGACACGCTGATCACCAAAGATATGGAATTCAGGCCAAGAAGCCTGTTTAGATAAAGCTAATTGAGCACCCAAAACCTAAATTTCTTTGTCCTGTCGATTCCTCTCCAATGTATTTGGGGTCTTTTTGTTTACTTTTGGTTTGTTTTGGTCTAAAAAGTATATATAAAAGCTGCCTGCTTTGGCTACTTCTTAGGTCTTACTTCTATGAGACCACCATGTGAAAAAATTAAAATTTGGGGGTTGTTTTTCCTCCTGTTAATCTGTTTTGTGGCAGTTTTATTATTAATCTAGTCACAAGAATTCAAGAGGAGTCAAGGGGAAAATCCCCCCCTCCCTGACAATATCTTGGGAAATATTTCCTCCTGTTTGGTCTGTAACGTGCCCTTCCTTCAAATTCAATAGCAGAAAAAGGCACAGTGGATTCAAACTGTGGCTGAGAGGGGAAAGCAGGGAAGCTGCGGTTTCAGCTCCATTAGAATAGATTCTGGACAGTGTCTCCAGCCTTCTCTAAAGGCAGAGACATTCAGCTGGAGCCCAGGGGCGCATCTTTACTAATTAGCATGCTGCTTTCCACTCAAAGTAAATGTTAAACGGTTGAACTTCATATATCACTTCTAAGCCAAACTCCATTATACTGCACTTCAGGGAAAGATGAGGTACACCCTCTGATTCAATAGGTGGAAAGTAAACAAACCATTTGACATTCAAAAATAAGTTAACCAGAGAACAATGTAAGGGGCCTTTCAGGGGGACAGTCACCAGAATTTGGGACCTGTTGAACTGAATTTTACCCACACAGATAAACATGTATTGAGCACACGTCCTACTCCAGGTCCTGTGCTACCTGTTGGGGACACAAAGGAAAAAAAAAAGATACTACCTCTGCTTTGAAGGGACTTATAGTCTAATGGGAATAAAAATTGCATCGCTATAGAATAAGTTAAGTAAAATAACAGAGATGTGAAGAGTGTGTACAAGAGATGCATTTAGTGGCTTAGGATTTAGGAAAGTCTTCCTGAAGGAGATGTTTTCAGTCGAGTCTTGAAAGACCGTTGGGAGGTATCCAGGTAATGAAAGGCAGGAAGGACAGTTTATAAAGAAGGGAGAGCATAAGCAAAGGCAGGGGGAGTGAAATGATGGAGGGTAAGAATTTTGAGGAATTATGCAACTAAAAATTGCCGCAGGCCAACTAAAAATTGTTGCTTGCCATCTGGTTCTACAAGAATGAAGTCACTGGCCACTGAAGTTGCTGACCTTCAACACACCCTGAAAGCAGTTCAGGGCGAAGATCAGGAATGAGGCACTCTGTGCTCTGGGAAAAACCAGCAGAACAGGCCTTCAGATAGAGAGATATTTTCAGGAGAAGATTTTATGAGCCCGATTTCTTGCATCTTCTCATATCTAGAAAAGCACATTAACGGAATCATTAACAGAGACATCTGCTCCTTGTGACTAGCAGCAACCTTCTGCCAAAATGTGGGCTTGATTGCATGGACCCCCTTCACCTAAATCATGTATATACTGACCTCCCCCCCCCCACCTCTTGAGCAGTTCCTCAGAGCTATCTGATGGGCTGTCTCCCGGGCTATAGTTCTCACTTTGCCTCAAATAAAACTTAACTCACAACTCTCATGGTGTGCATTTTTTTTTCAGTTGATACACATGTCAAGTGTGAAGCCTGAGGTCATTAAAATGAGGCTGAAAAATCTCCCTGGGACCATCTACTAATCGAAGGTCTTGCAGGCCAAGCAACAGGTCTAGATTTTATTTTGAAGGATACAGGACGGCATCACTGGGGGTCTAAATAGAAAAAGGACCAGCTTTATTTACAGTGCATGTAGATTATTCTGCAACCTAGTACAGAGATCTTATAAAAGAAAGGACAAAAATGTCGGGAGGAGCATTTGAAGACGATAGCAGTAGGCCATAGCACAGCTGATGCACACCTGCGTGCAGTAGTGGTCCAGATGGGGAAGAGAGGAGAGGGCACAAAAAGGGCGATTTGGGGATGAGTTGGAACCGAGGGGTAAAAGATTAAGTGGAAATTAAGATGGTTTTAATTAGTTCAGAGGCAGAATTTCTGTTTCTTATTTTTGGAAAGAAGGTGAACAATTCCTCATTTTACAAAGAGTAGCTGCACCCCATTAGGCAAAAACAAAAACACACGATAGCTAGTGTATGGAAGCTCATGCCCTCACATCTCCAGGATAAACCTCCCAGCTTCTTCCTTCTGTTTTGTAATTAGACGTGGTTTAAAATTCCTGTCTTGGGCCTTCCCTGGTGGTCTAGTGGTTAAGGCTCCGCACTCGCAATGCAGGGGGCCCGGCTTCGATCCCTGGTCAGGGAACTAGATCCTACATGCCCCAGCTAAGAGTTCGCGTGCCGCAACTAAAGATCCCACATGCCACAACGAAGATCTCACGTGTTGCAACTAAGACCTGGCGCAGCCAAATAAATAAATAAATAAATATTTTAAAAAGTAAAAAATAAATAAAATTCCCATCTTAGTCTCCAGATGACAGCCAAAGGGAGGAGCTCCTATGTACTGTTTGTCAGTCTTTTTCTTACAAGCCTCTCTTTGCTATCAATGCTGTGAGCATAGGAGTGGTCAGTAAAATCTTGCAAATAGTGCTGCTTGCAAGTGCCGTTCTGCTCCCCTAGAGAGAAAAGGGGGACAGTGCTAAGGGAGAAAGAAGGAGCCCCTTGTATATTTCATTTTCTTAGTGAACAGTCTCATTAAGA
The DNA here is from genome assembly GCF_965194825.1 of Balaenoptera physalus. Lineage (NCBI taxonomy): Eukaryota > Metazoa > Chordata > Mammalia > Artiodactyla > Balaenopteridae > Balaenoptera > Balaenoptera physalus. Next base: position 16,364,651 of record NC_138902.1, read on the forward strand.
ATGTCTATGTATATCAATTCATGGTTTACTTATTTTAAGCCATATTATCTTTTGAGAGGCAGTGTTAGTAGTGGCTACAGGTAGACTCTGGAGCCAGATTGCTGAAGTTCAAATTCCAGTTCTGCTCCTGACTTGACTTTGCCATAAGTCAGAATCTACATCTGGGAGAAGGAACCTTAATAGTATCACTTTTGTACAGTTACTCTGAAGATGAAACGTAATTTCCATGTAAATTCCTATGTAAAGATATAGAAGGGCTGCACCTCTGTCTTAACAAACTGTCAGAAAGGCAGAATAGTAGTTACTCCATAAGTGTGTTCTATTTTTATTCCTACTTACTGGAAGAATTTTATACTTTATCTATGTCCATGTTCTATGTTGTTCTGAGAATCTTGATAGACTCTCAGATTCATTTTCTAAATTTAAGAATAAAAACTGTTTCTTTCTTCCTGGGCTGGTTTTCCCCTTTCCTTCTCAATAAAGTCCTACTAATACTTTAAGACTCAACTTAAGCATCACATATTTCTTGTTGAATGTCTCCTCCACTGACACAGCAAGCTCCCCAAGGGCAAGGACCACATTCTAATCATTAGACTCTAAGTCTAATATAATATCTCACATTCTGTAAGTTATTACTACATGTTTGTTGAATGATAATGAATTATTGACATGAAAGTAATAGTTGTTAGCAAAATAGTTATTTTATATCTCCCCTGTCTTTGCTTTTTCAAGGACAAGACTTTATTTTTTTGAACCTGTATATTTAATGTCAGACAGGTTAACTCTTTTTTCAAATTAACTCACGTTTTTTTCCTATCATTTACTATGTACAAGACTCTGTCCCGAGTATTCTACTCATATTATTTCATTTAACATTCACAAACATGCCATAAAGGAGATACCATTAGCCTCATTGACAAAGGATGAAACTAAGGCTTTGGAAAATTTCAGTAACTTCTCTAAGTTTACATGACTCATATGTGGTGGACTGAGTATTCAAACTCAGTTCTTTAATCTCATATTTGTACTTTAAATCAGGATGCTATACAAGTGCTTTTTGAAATGTAATATGAATTAGACAAGTAACCTGGGGATTCTTCTTAAATGCAGGTTCTGATTCAGTGTTGCTGAGATGGGCTTGGAGATTCTGCACTTTGAACACCCTCTCAAGCAACTCTGATGCTGTACAGAGACCATGTGTTGAGTAGCATTGTTCTGCTGCTCTACTTTACAAGTTCTGCTTGGCTTAGTCAGTCTTTGGATTGACTTCTAGCTCAGCAGGAGGCACAGGAGAGATTTCCTTTTCTAAGTAGTAGTTCTCTTAGTTACAGTCTGTGTCACTCAATTCACATCTGATTCCTATCTCATCTCCTCCATCACCCTCTTTCTTTAATCTGCCTTATCTGTGTGATTCCTGACCCTTGACCCCACTGTCCAGTTTCTCACTCATCATCCTGACTTGACATCCAAGGCTTACCTTGCCTATGATTCACAGCTTGCGTTTGAACATTAGCTGAGAGACCTTCTTTAGCTCTTGGCTTTTTGAATTTAGAGTGTCTAAGAAATATCCTCAGCAATTTGGAAGATTTAAACTAACATGGACCTCCCTTCTAGGTCCAAATGCATAGCTATCCTGGATTTTTTAAAAATCAGAAACATATATAGTCCGGTTTGAAAGATGATAAAAATCACTTTCTCAGAAGTAAAGAGAGAATTCATAACCAAGGCAGTTATTCTATAGGTTGACTCAGTGGTCGTCCAGAAGGTGATAGACCTAGATGTAGGCCTGAGCACTTTAGGGAATTCTTATTTAACAACCATCTAGGAACAGTAGCTCTTTCCTTGGATAGTGCATGAGACAGAAAGCCAGACCTAAGAACAATGCACCAATACTGAAGTCTCTTAAAGACTCATCTCCTCCAAGAAAAGGGGGTAGAAAAACTCCACTCACTGCCACAGACACAAGAAAACATATCATCTTCCAGGATCTTTCAGAAGGAAGAAAAATTTCTTGTGAAAATCAAAACCCCAAGACTTTACCATGAACAGATGTGAAAACTTAATTAATACCACTCATGCCACAGGTATCCCAACTTGAGAAATTAAGATAT